>NC_134274.1:59128085-60328085 GCF_031893055.1 Leptodactylus fuscus | reverse complement strand
TGGCCACATATGAGGCATTTCTGTGTTCATGAGAAATTGTTTAACGAACTTTAGGGAGCTTTTTCTCCTTTATCCTCTTGTGAAAATGAAAAATTTGGGGCTAAATTGATAGTTTATTGGAAAAAAAGTAAATTTTTCATTTTCATGCCCCAATGTTAATAAAATCTGTGAAACAGCTGTAGGGTCAAAATGCTCACTATACCCTTTCATATGTTCTGTGGGGGGTGTAGTTTCCAAAATGGGGTTACTTTTAGGGGGTTTCCACGGTATTGGTACTCTAGGGGCTCTGTTAATGTGACATGGCACCTAAAAATTATTCCAGCAAAATCTGCCATCCAAAAGCCAAATAGCGCTCTTTCCATTCCAAGCCCCGCAATGTACCCATACAGCATACTATGACCACACATGGGGTATTGCCGTGTTTAGGAGAATTTGTTTAACAAACTGTGGGGGGCTTTTACTCCTTTAACCCCTTGTGAAAATGAAAACTTTGGGGATAAATTGACATTTTAGTAATTTTCCGCTTACACATCCCAATGTTAGTAAAATCTGTGAAACAACTGTAGGGTCAAAATGCTCACTATACCCCTTGATGAATTCTGTGAGGGGTGTAGATTCTAAAATAGGGTCACTTTGGGGGAAGGGGGGGGGGGTTCCATTGTTTTGGTACGCTAAGGGCTCTGCAAATGAGTCATGGTGCCGGAAAATTATTCCAGCAAAATCTGCTTTTCAAACACCCAGTGTCGCTCCTTCCCTTCCATGCACTGCCGTGTGCCCAAAAATTAGTTTACACCAACATGTGGAGTATTTCTGTGCACGGGAAAAATTGCATAACAAAATCTGAGATGCATTTTCTCCTTTAACCCTTTGTGAATGTGTTAATTTTAGGTCTAAATGAATGTATTAGTGAAAAAAAATTAAGTGTCTAAATTTCACCTCCATATTATTTTTATTCCTATGAAATGCTTAAAGAGTTAACAAACATCCCAAATACTGTTTTGACTAATTTGAGGGGTGTAGTTTTGAAAATGGGGTGATTTATGGGGGTTTCTATTATACAGGCCTTTATAATTCCTTACAGAACTGAAGCGGTCCCTAAAAAATTGGTTTGGGGAATTTTCTTGTAAATCTATAAAATCGCTGTTACACTTGTAAGCCTTGTAACATCCTAAATAAATTAAAAGACAATCAACAGATGATGCCGATATAAAGCAGACATATGGGAGATAATATTTATTCATGTATTTGGGTGATATGACTAGCTGCCTGAAAAGCTGAGAATTTCACATTTTGGAAATTGCAATCTTTTCCAAATCTCCATCAAATTTCCTTGTTTTTTTTTTATAAATAAATACAAAAATATTGATTTATGTTTACCACTAACATGAAGTGTAATGTGTTACGAAAAAACAATCTCAAAATCTCAATCTCCTTAACCGGTTAAGTTATAGTGGTCACGTCAGCATCATGACATATACTCATGCTGATGTAACACATATGATCGCCGAAGCCCAATCTTAGGGGACAGGGCCACTGGCTCCCCAGATTTATTACCATTTATGCCAGAAATCTAGCTTAAATGATGTGGCCAATGTATGCTAACTATGAGCTGGCATACATTTCCCTCCAGGTACACGGCCTGGTGCACCTCATTTATTAGAAGGTGTGCACTTCGTCATATGCAAGGCGCACCTTTCACCAGCTCAGGGGCTATGAAGACTGGCATTAACAACATCATTTTTCATAAATCTGCACCATTACACTCAATATAATGCAAAAGTATTCCAAAATTCATCATGTAAAACTTTTATAAATTTGCATTCTGCATATGTATTGTGTTTGATGAGTATTTTCATTCTCTTTCACTCTGTGTTAAATGGGTACTTTCATTCTCTAGGATGCACGTATGCAGGAGAGACTCATAATTATGGCTCATCTTGGCGAACGAAGAACTGTATGGACTGTAGTTGTTCAGATGATGGGTCGATAAGATGCTGTGACATGTAAGATATTTCATTCTAAACTTAAATGAAAACTGTTACATGAAAAAAGGAAGTATGTTACAGAGCAGAAGGAGTTGTGCAGGTTTATGTACGTTTATAGGAAATAATTCAGTATAATCTGCCATTTGTCCATTGAAATCTCTGTTGAAAAAGGCAGTCCTATCAGTAACAGCCTCCCCTCTATGACTGTGCATACAGAGAGCTGTCCGTCAATCATAAGTCCGCCTCCTAAATGTCTCTACATAGATAGAGCAGATATTGCAATGAGAAGTTATTGTCAGGATTCTCAGTCCGGCTGCTTCAACTTTAAATGTGTCCTTCAAGTTTAGTTCCTTGAAGGACTCGGTACCTATTGCCTTTGAAAGGGTTTACCGAGCAGGTTCCTCTATAGTGGGCCCTCTACTCTGCGGAGGGAAGGGCCACTCTTTCTCATAAATATATGGCTAATGCTGGGCTCACACCAGCACCTGAACTCTGTTTTCAGGTTTCCGTCTTCTGCATGCATGCAAGGGGGCGGGGTTTTACTTGCTGTCTCCCAGACAAAGCCAGCTCTGCTTAAGCTCTCTTCATAGCAGTACATGTTTGCAGTTAGTAATGAGGGATGGTTGTAAATAAATTAGCACAGTATCACTGGAAGATGCACAATATGAAGCTGATGTAGCAGAGCTGGATTTGATAGGTGATGAGAATCCCAAATTTACACGCTACAGGACCAAGAGTCAGCTTGCAATAAACTCAGTTTTAAGTCTGTGTTTACATACAGAGATAACAGACTGCCTGTCTCACCCTTATCAGAAAAATTGAATTAGCACACTGATACCTGAAAGACGGAGATAAACGGCTTAGAAATACAAGCCCGCTTCGGGCACTCAGCTCCCCCTCCCTTTCCTGAGAGCAGGGAGCTACGTCACTTGTGCTGGGCGGAGAGATCATCCCCAGGTCCATGGTTATGGAAATGTAGTGTGAACAATGAAATGAATAATCTCAGATAGTAGCCAAACAAAGCAGTTTTGCAGAAGCAATGTATTTAGGAAAAGTCTTGCATCCACATAAGCTAACAGTATAGATAGGATCCTTGAGATGGGACAACTAGAGATGAGCGAACAGTGTTCTATCGAACTCATGTTCGATCGGATATTAGGCTGTTCGGCATGTTCGAATCGAATCGAACACCGCGTGGTAAAGTGCGCCATTACTCGATTCCCCTCCCACCTTCCCTGGCGCCTTTTTTGCTCCAATAACAGCGCAGGGTAGGTGGGACAGGAACTACGACACCGGTGACGTTGAGAAAAGTAGGCAAAACCCATTGGCTGCCGAAAACATGTGACCTCTAATTTAAAAGAACAGCGCCGCCCAGGTTCGCGTCATTCTGAGCTTGCAATTCACCGAGGACGGAGGTTTCCGTCCAGCTAGCTAGGGCTTAGATTCTGGGTAGGCAGGGACAGGCTAGGATAGGAAGGAGAAGACAACCACAACAGCTCTTGTAAGAGCTAAATTCCAGGGAGAAGCTTGTCAGTGTAACGTGGCACTGACGGGCTCAATCGCCGCAACCCAGCTTTCCCAGGATCCTGAATGGAATACACTGTCAGTGTATTCCCGTATACCCGATATATACCCCCGATACCCGTTCCAACGGTGTGCCCCCCCACCTTCACCCCAGAAATACCCTGCAAGTCCCCTAGCAATAGAATTGGGGCTATATACACCCACTATTTTTGCTACTGCCATATAGTGCCATTGTCTCACTGGGAATTCAAAGAATATATTGGGCTTACATATAACTTCAATTCCAGGGAGAAGCTTGTCAGTGTAACGTGGCACTGACGGGCTCAATCGCTGCAACCCAGCTTTCCCAGGATCCTGAATGGAACACACTGACAGTGTATTCCCGTATACCCCATATATACACCCCAAATCACCGTTCCAACGGTGTGCCCCCCCACCTTCACCTCAGAAATACCCTGCAAGTCCCCTAGCAATAGAATTGGGGCTATATACACCCACAATTTTTGCTACTGGTATATAGTGCCATTGTCTGACTGGGAATTCAAAGAATATATTAGGGTTACGTGCACCCACAATTTTTACTACTGGTATACAGTGCCAGTTTCTGACTGGGAATTCAAAGAATATATTGGGGTTACAAATACCCTCATTTCTTGCTACTGCCATATAGTGCCAGTTTCTGACTGGTAATTCAAAGAATATATTGGGGTTACGTGCACCCACAATTTTTACTACTGGTATACAGTGCCAGTTTCTGACTGGGAATTCAAAGAATATATTGGGGTTACAAATACCCTCATTTCTTGCTACTGCCATATAGTGCCAGTTTCTGACTGGTAATTCAAAGAATATATTGGGGTTACGTGCACCCACAATTTTTACTACTGGTATACAGTGCCAGTTTCTGACTGGGAATTCAAAGAATATATTGGGGTTACAAATACCCTCATTTCTTGCTACTGCCATATAGTGCCAGTTTCTGACTGGTAATTCAAAGAATATATTGGGGTTACGTGCACCCACAATTTTTACTACTGGTATACAGTGCCATTGTCTGACTGGGAATTCAAAGAATATATTGGGGTTATAAATACCCTCATTTCTTGCTACTGCCATATAGTGCCAGTTTCTGACTGGTAATTCAAAGAATATATTGGGGTTACGTGCACCCACAATTTTTACTACTGGTATACAGTGCCATTGTCTGACTGGGAATTCAAAGAATATATTGGGGTTATAAATACCCTCATTTCTTGCTACTGGTATATAGTGCCATTGTCTGACTGGGAATTCAAAGAATATATTGGGGTTACGTGCACCCACAATTTTTACTACTGGTATACAGTGCCATTGTCTGACTGGGAATTCAAAGAATATATTGGGGTTATAAATACCCTCATTTCTTGCTACTGGTATATAGTGCCATTGTCTGACTGGGAATTCAAAGAATATATTGGGGTTACGTGCACCCACAATTTTTACTACTGGTATACAGTGCCAGTTTCTGACTGGGAATTCAAAGAATATATTGGGGTTACAAATACCCTCATTTCTTGCTACTGCCATATAGTGCCAGTTTCTGACTGGTAATTCAAAGAATATATTGGGGTTACGTGCACCCACAATTTTTACTACTGGTATACAGTGCCAGTTTCTGACTGGGAATTCAAAGAATATATTGGGGTTACAAATACCCTCATTTCTTGCTACTGCCATATAGTGCCAGTTTCTGACTGGTAATTCAAAGAATATATTGGGGTTACGTGCACCCACAATTTTTACTACTGGTATACAGTGCCATTGTCTGACTGGGAATTCAAAGAATATATTGGGGTTATAAATACCCTCATTTCTTGCTACTGGTATATAGTGCCATTGTCTGACTGGGAATTCAAAGAATATATTGGGGTTACAAATACCCTCATTTCTTGCTACTGCTATATAGTGCCAGTTTCTGACTGGTAATTCAAAGAATATATTGGGGTTACGTGCACCCACAATTTTTGCTACTGGTATATAGTGCCATTGTCTGACTGGGAATTCAAAGAATATATTGGGGTTACGTGCACCCACAATTTTTGCTACTGGTATATAGTGCCAATTTCTAACTGGGAATTCAAAATGCGCAAGGCTCCCGGAAAGGGACGTGGACGAGGCCGTGGGCGAGGTCGGGGGAATGGTTCTGGGGAGCAAGGTAGCAGTGAAGCCACAGGGCGTCCCGTGCCTACTCCTGTGGGGCAGCAAGCATTGCGCCACTCCACAGTGCCAGGGTTGCTTGCCACATTAACTAAACTGCAGGGTACAAACCTTAGTAGGCCCGAGAACCAGGAACAGGTCTTGCAATGGCTGTCAGAGAACGCTTACAGCACATTGTCCAGCAGCCAGTCAGACTCTGCCTCCTCTCCTCCTATTACCCAACAGTCTTGTCCTCCTTCCTCCCAAAATTCCCAAGCTTCACAGAACAATAACCCCAACTGTCCCTGCTCCCCAGAGCTGTTCTCCGCTCCTTTCATTGTCCCTCAACCTGCCTCTCCACGTCACGATTCCACGAACCTAACAGAGGAGCATCTGTGTCCAGATGCTCAAACACTAGAGTCTCCTCCATCTCCGTTCGATTTGGTGGTGGATGACCAGCAACCCACCCTCATCGACGATGATGTGACGCAGTTGCCGTCAGGGCATCCAGTTGACCGGCGCATTGTGCGGGAGGAGGAGATGAGACAGGAGTTGGAAGAGGAAGTGGTGGATGATGAGGACACTGACCCGACCTGGACAGGGGGGATGTCAAGCGGGGAAAGTAGTGTGGATGTTGAGGCAAGTGCAGCACCAAAAAGGGTAGCTAGAGGCAGAGGCAGAGGTCAGCAGCTTAGGCGAAGCCAGGCCACACCCGGAATCTCCCAAGATGTTCCAGTTCGTACCCAGCCCCGAAAAACTCCCACCTCGAGGGCACGTTTCTCGAAGGTGTGGAGTTTTTTCAAGGAATGCGCCGAGGACAGATATAGTGTTGTCTGCACAATTTGCCTCTCGAAATTGATTAGGGGCTCTGAGAAGAGCAACCTGTCCACCACTTCAATGCGCCGTCATTTGGAATCCAAGCACTGGAATCAGTGGCAGGCAGCAACGGCAGGACAAAGGCCGCCTGCCGTTCACGCCACTGCCACTGCCTCTGCCACTGCCTCTGCCTCTGCCACTGCCACTGCTGACTGTGCTGGCGATGCACTCCAGAGGACGAGCCAGGACACCACTTCATCTGCCTCCGCCACTTTGTTGACTTCTCCCTCATCCTCCCCTGTTCCTGTCTTATCTCCTTCTCCTGCACCATCAAAGGCACCATCAGGCGCTTCTTTACAACAACCCACCATCTCTCAGACATTGGAGCGGCGGCAGAAATACACTGCTAACCACCCACACGCGCAAGCCTTGAACGCCAACATCGCTAAACTGCTGGCCCAGGAGATGTTGGCGTTCCGGCTTGTTGAAACTCCCGCCTTCCTGGACCTGATGGCAACTGCGGCACCTCGCTATGCCGTCCCTAGCCGTCACTACTTCTCCCGGTGTGCCGTCCCCGCCTTGCACCAGCACGTGTCACTCAACATCAGGCGGGCCCTTAGTTCCGCGCTTTGCACAAAGGTCCACTTGACCACCGACGCGTGGACAAGTGCATGCGGACAGGGACGCTACATTTCACTGACGGCACACTGGGTGAATGTAGTTGAGGCTGGGACTGCTTCCCAAACTGGCCCGGTATACCTCGTCTCCCCGCCTAACATTCCTGGCAGGGACACGAGAAGAACACCCCCCTCCTCCTCCTCCTCTACCGCCTCCTCCTCCGCCACCGCCTCCTCCTCCGCCACCGCCTCCTCCTCCGCTGTTAGATTGACCCCAGCTACGAGTTGGAAACGTTGCAGCACTGGCGTTGGTAGACGTCAGCAGGCTGTGCTGAAGCTGATCAGCTTGGGGGACAGACAGCACACTGCCTCCGAGGTGAGGGATGCCCTCCTCGATGAGACGGCAATATGGTTTGAGCCGCTGCACCTGGGCCCAGGCATGGTCGTTTGTGATAACGGCCGGAACCTGGTAGCAGCTCTGGAGCTTGCCGGACTCCAACATGTTCCATGCCTGGCCCACGTCTTCAACCTAGTGGTGCAACGTTTCCTAAAGAGCTACCCCAATGTTCCAGAGCTACTGGTGAAAGTGCGGCGCATGTGCGCCCACTTTCGCAAGTCGACAGTAGCCGCTGCTAGCTTAAAATCTCTCCAGCAACGCCTGCATGTGCCACAAAATCGGCTTTTGTGCGACGTCCCCACACGCTGGAACTCAACGTTTCAGATGTTGAATAGAGTGGTTGAGCAGCAGAGACCTTTGATGGAATACCAGCTACAAAACCCTAGGGTGCCACAAAGTCAGCTGCCTCAGTTTCTCATCCATGAGTGGCCATGGATGAGAGACCTTTGTGACATCCTACGGGTGTTTGAGGAGTCCACAAGGAGGGTGAGCTCTGAGGATGCGATGGTGAGCCTTACAATCCCGCTCTTGTGTGTTCTGAGAGAATCCCTGATTGACATCAGGGATAACTCAGATCACACAGAGGAGTTAGGGATAGCATCCGATCCGTCACAGCTGGAGAGTAGGTCCACACATCTGTCCGCTTCACTGCGTTTAATGGAGGAGGAGGAGGAGGAGGAGGAGGAAGAAGAGTTGTCCGATGATGTGATGGTGATACAGGAGGCTTCCGGGCAACTTCGAATCGTTCCATTGTTGCAGCGCGGATGGGTAGACATGGAGGATGAGGAGGAAATGGAGATTGAACTTTCCGGTGGGGCCAGAGGAGTCATGCCAACTAACACTGTGGCAGACATGGCTGAGTTCATGTTGGGGTGCTTTACAACCGACAAGCGTATTGTCAAAATCATGGAGGACAACCAGTACTGGATCTTTGCTATCCTTGACCCCCAGTATAAAAACAACATCTCGTCTTTTATTCCGGTAGAGGGGAGGGCCAATCGCATCAATGCTTGCCACAGGCAATTGGTGCAGAATATGATGGAGATGTTTCCAGCATGTGACGTTGGCGGCAGGGAGGGCAGTTCCTCCAGTAGGCAACCAAGTTCTCACCGGTCCACACAAACGAGGGGCACACTGTCTAAGGTCTGGGACACCTTGATGGCACCCCCTCGCCAAAGTGCCGCCACGGAGGGTCCTAGTGTCACCAGGCGTGAGAAGTATAGGCGCATGTTGCGGGAATACCTTTCCGACCACAGCCCTGTCCTCTCCGACCCCTCTGCACCCTACACGTATTGGGTGTCGAAGTTGGACCTGTGGCTTGAACTTGCCCTATATGCCTTGGAGGTGCTGTCCTGTCCTGCCGCCAGCGTCCTATCTGAGAGGGTGTTCAGTGCAGCCGGTGGCATCATCACTGACAAGCGCACCCGTCTGTCAGCTGAGAGTGCCGACCGGCTCACTTTGATAAAAATGAACCACCACTGGGTAGAGCCTTCATTTTTGGGCCCACCTGTGTAAAGCACCCCAACATGAAACTCCATGTCTGTACTCAACCTCTCCAATTCCTCCGCATCCTCATACTCATCCACCATAAGCGTTGCACAATTCTGCTAATACTAGGCTCCCTCCACCCTGATTTCCCCCAACTCTGCTGGTTAGAGGCTCCCTCCACCCTGCTTTCCCACAACTCTGCTGGTTAGAGGCTCCCTCCACCCTGATTTCCACCAACTCTGCTGGTTAGAGGCTCCCTCCACCATGAATTGGTCCAAACTGGGCTGTTTAGAGGCTCCCTCCACCATGAATTGGTCCAAACTGGGGTTTTTAGAGGCTCCCTCCACCATGAATTGGTCCAAACTGGGCTGGTTAGAGGCTCCCTCCACCATGAATTTGCCCAAACTGGCCTGTTTAGAGGCTCCCTCCACCATGAATTTGCCCAAACTGGCCTGTTTAGAGGCTCCCTCCACCATGAATTGGTCCAAACTGGGGTTTTTAGAGGCTCCCTCCACCATGAATTGGTCCAAACTGGGCTGTTTAGAGGCTCCCTCCACCATGAATTGGTCCAAACTGGGGTTTTTAGAGGCTCCCTCCACCATGAATTGGTCCAAACTGGGCTGGTTAGAGGCTCCCTCCACCATGAATTTGCCCAAACTGGCCTGTTTAGAGGCTCCCTCCACCATGAATTTGCCCAAACTGGCCTGTTTAGAGGCTCCCTCCACCATGAATTGGTCCAAACTGGGGTTTTTAGAGGCTCTCTCCACCATGAATTGGTCCAAACTGGGCTGTTTAGAGGCTCCCTCCATCATGAATTGGTCCAAACTGGGGTTTTTAGAGGCTCCCTCCACCATGAATTGGTCCAAACTGGGGTTTTTAGAGGCTCCCTCCACCATGAATTGGTCCAAACTGGGGTTTTTAGAGGCTCCCTCCACCATGAATTTGCCCAAACTGGGCTGTTTAGAGGCTCCCTCCACCATGAATTTGCCCAAACTGGGCTGTTTAGAGGCTCCCTCCACCATGAATTGGTCCAAACTGGGGTTTTTAGAGGCTCCCTCCACCATGAATTGGTCCAAACTGGGGTTTTTAGAGGCTCCCTCCACCATGAATTGGTCCAAACTGGGCTGTTTAGAGGCTCCCTCCACCATGAATTGGTCCAAACTGGGGTTTTTAGAGGCTCCCTCCACCATGAATTGGTCCAAACTGGGCTGTTTAGAGGCTCCCTCCACCATGAATTGGTCCAAACTGGGGTTTTTAGAGGCTCCCTCCACCATGAATTGGTCCAAACTGGGGTTTTTAGAGGCTCCCTCCACCATGAATTTGCCCAAACTGGGCTGTTTAGAGGCTCCCTCCACCATGAATTTTCCCAAACTGGGCTGTTTAGAGGCTCCCTCCACCATGAATTGGTCCAAACTGGGGTTTTTAGAGGCTCCCTCCACCATGAATTGGTCCAAACTGGGGGTTTTTAGAGGCTCCCTCCACCATGAATTTGCCCAAACTGGGCTGTTTAGAGGCTCCCTCCACCATGAATTTGCCCAAACTGGGCTGTTTAGAGGCTCCCTCCACCATGAATTGGTCCAAACTGGGGTTTTTAGAGGCTCCCTCCACCATGAATTGGTCCAAACTGGGGGTTTTTAGAGGCTCCCTCCACCATGAATTTGCCCAAACTGGGCTGTTTAGAGGCTCCCTCCACCATGAATTGGTCCAAACTGGGGTTTTTAGAGGCTCCCTCCACCATGAATTGGTCAAAACTGGGGGTTTTTAGAGGCTCCCTCCACCATGAATTTGCCCAAACTGGGCTGTTTAGAGGCTCCCTCCACCATGAATTGGTCCAAACTGGGGTTTTTAGAGGCTCCCTCCACCATGAATTGGTCCAAACTGGGGTTTTTAGAGGCTCCCTCCACCATGAATTGGTCCAAACTGGGGTTTTTAGAGGCTCCCTCCACCATGAATTTGCCCAAACTGAGCTGTTTAGAGGCTCCCTCCACCATGAATTGGTCCAAACTGGGGTTTTTAGAGGCTCCCTCCACCATGAATTGGTCCAAACTGGGGGGTTTTAGAGGCTCCCTCCACCATGAATTTGCCCAAACTGGGCTGTTTAGAGGCTCCCTCCACCATGAATTGGTCCAAACTGGGGTTTTTAGAGGCTCCCTCCACCATGAATTGGTCCAAACTGGGGGTTTTTAGAGGCTCCCTCCACCATGAATTTGCCCAAACTGGGCTGTTTAGAGGCTCCCTCCATCATGAATTGGTCCAAACTGGGGTTTTTAGAGGCTCCCTCCACCATGAATTGGTCCAAACTGGGGTTTTTAGAGGCTCCCTCCACCATGAATTGGTCCAAACTGGGCTGTTTAGAGGCTCCCTCCACCATGAATTGGTCCAAACTGGGTTTTTTAGAGGCTCCCTCCACCATGAATTGGTCCAAACTGGGCTGTTTAGAGGCTCCCTCCACCATGAATTGGTCCAAACTGGGTTTTTTAGAGGCTCCCTCCACCATGAATTGGTCCAAACTGGGGTTTTTAGAGGCTCCCTCCACCATGAATTGGTCCAAACTGGGGTTTTTAGAGGCTCCCTCCACCATGAATTTGCCCAAACTCTGCTGGTTAGAGGCTCAATCCACCCTGATTTTCAAAACAAATGTTGGTGCCAACCTCAACTTACTACAAGGGCCAAATTCACTGCTGGTGACAAGCTCTCCTCACTGCAAGTGCCAAATACACATGTTTCAAGGTGTTTTCCTACTGTCAGAGAGGTGGTATTGAGTGTGTAAAGTGTGTAGTTGTTAGGCTGTGATGTTGGGGTAATAGAGGGTCTTTGGTGTGTTAGATGCCCCCAGACATGCTTCCCCTGCTGTCCCAGTGTCATTCCAGAGGTGTTGGCATCATTTCCTGGGTTGTCTTAGTGGACTTGGTGACCCTCCAGACACGGATTTGGGTTTCCCCCTTAACGAGTATCTGTTCCCCATAGACTATAATGGGGTTCGAAACCCGTTCGAACACACGAACATTGAGCGGCTGTTCGAATCGAATTTCGAACCTCGAACATTTTAGTGTTCGCTCTTCTCTAGGGACAACCCCTTTAAGAGTTTACATACAATGCACAAAACAAGTACAATACTAACAGTGACCAACTGGTATAGTGGGATAGAGGGCACTGCTCGCAAGAGTTTACAATTTTTGAGATCATGTTTTTCAGACCTGACACGGTTGTGTGAACCCAGCCTGATTTTAGGTTAAAGGGGTCTATGACATGAGGGCCTATATATACAAACATTGGTGAGGATCTGACTCCTACGGCCCATATTGATCATGAGAACTATTAAATCTATTTCCTAATTTTTGGTTGAGATGAGGCTTCATTTGTAAGGTTTCTATGAAATAAATAACAGCCATATAAATAATAAGAATGGAGTAATAGACATTTTTACCTCATAGTTTTTGGGGCTGTTTTAACACAATGATGGAGCCAATGCCAACTTGGTCAAGTGCCTTATTTGCTCCACATATTTATGTACCCTTAAAGGAATTCTATCATTAAAATCACATTTTTTTTCTCAATCACATGTAGGAATAGCCTTAAGAAAGGCTTTTCTTTTCCTACCTTTAGATGTCTTCTCCGCGCCGCAATTCGGTAGAAATCCCCGGTTTTTGTCTGTATGCATATTAGTTCTCTTGCAGCACTGGGGGCGGGCCCCAGCGCTCTAACAGTACTGGGGGCGTCCCCAATGCTTCGAGAGAAATCTCCAGCGACATCTTCATCTTCTTCAGGAACGGCCTCTCTGCACCTCTTCTTCCAGAGCTGGGTTCAAACTTCTACGTATGCCCAGTTGGCTCTGCCATCGAGCCTCGGGCAGAGCCGACTGCTCATGCCCACAGGCCACAAGAAAATGGCTGCTTACACCAGCTTACTGTGCAAGCAGTCATATTTCTTGTGGTCGCAGGCATGCGCAGTCTGCTCTGCCCAAGGTCCGAGGCCTAGAAGATTGAAACCCAGGACGGAAGAAAACACAGTGAGAGGACGGACGTTCCAGAAGAAGATAGAGGCAGAGCTGGAGATTTCTCTCGCAGCATTGGGGGTGCCCCCAGTGCTGTTTGAGTGCTGGGGACTGCCCCCAGTGCTGCGAGAGAACTCATTTGCATACAGGCGTATTTCTACCGAACGGCAGAGTGGAGAAGACATCTAAAGGTAGGAGAAGGATAGCCTTTCCTACTTGTGATAAAGAAAAAATGTGATTTTAATTATAGAATCCCTTTAAAGGACATGAACTGTTTTATCTTTTGTCGCTGTACCTTTACAAGGTTTTGTTTTTGTGTGATAATATGTATTTTTAATGGAATCATCTACAGGGAAAAATATGTATTCAATGCAAGAGAGGACATGGTACTAAAATCACAGTTTTTCCCGCAGTGCTTTTCACAGAAAGTCCGCAAAGTTTTCTTCTATGGACTTTCTGCTTCAATTATACCTATAGAAAAACTTCCAACGTTTTGGTTTTGGAAATTGCAGCTTTTCGGCTGCACATATTTTTCTGCAATGTGTGGATGGGAACCACTAGAGCAACTCCCAACATGCTCCGTTCACTTCCATGGGAATTCCAAGAACAACAGAATAAGTATGCATGCTGGAAGTTGTAGTTTTGCAACAGCTGGAGAGCCGTACGTTCCCTATCCCTGCACTAGAGTAACATCCACATTGCAGGTACTGTAAAATGTCACGTTTTTTGCCGTGGTGTTTACAACATATGGGATCTCAGCCATAAGGTGCAGGCTGGTAAATCCAACCAACACATGGACAGATTTTCATGGCTGAAACTTGGTCGTGTGCTACCTTACTATGAGTAAGCAGAGGTTTTTATTTCAATGGCTGGTGAAATGTATAGTAACATGTACTACTCATTGCTGCAATTAAAAACTGCATGCAGATCTTCAGTTTAAAAAACCCCAGTGTAAACCCAGCCTAATTAGTGAATATGTAAGGAGGTGAGCAGCAAACTACTTATTCAATGATCATACATACATACCTACAGTAACCTTATTCAGTTATCTGAATGTATATAGCAGTGATAAATATATCTGAGAGCAAACATTAATAGTCTGAAAAAAGTGTACATAAGCCTAATGACATAGAAAATAACGTGAATTCTGAGGAAAGTGTCTTTGGCCACATCAAATGCAGAAGATAAACAATATTTTTCACTAGAAACTAAACCCCAAAGAGAATTTTAGAAATAACAAATTCCAAGTTCAATGAGCTCAGTAATGATACAAACCGGAACACAAACTCCCACGTATTCTCAGTACACATTTCATAAGCAGAAACTGATTGTTTTGTTGCTTCATTACTTCAGCTGTAACTGAGAGCTTCATGTTTTTGTCAATGACATTAGAACAAATGTTTGCTGAATCTCTCTAATTTAACCTCTACTGTTTTCTATAGACACTTTTGTATGGGATTGTTTACATATTGTGGTAAATTTGTGTCATTTTGCAAATATTGCAAAACCTACAGTTAGACTATGATGCATTGACGTGTGGCAGAGATATTATGCTTTTCAAAAAAATACAATTTGACAACTACCGTACCTGTAAACATGCCTGCTCCTGCCATTCAACTGAACCCCCATGTATAGAGTACGAGGGTGTCCTATCATATACTGGCTGGAGCTTTCCACCCTATTATTATTCAGATTACAAGCACATTAAGCTGAATTGGACATGCATGTGTATGGGGGAGAAACAGATTGTTATAAACAGTGTGGCTAACCAATGTCTACTTCTCTGTTCATACATCACTTGTGCCTTAGGTTTCATGCAGAGGTGTAGTTACCGGGGGAGGCAGCCCAAGGCCCACTGGGCCTCACACATCTACAGCCCCTCAAGTGATATCAGTATCCTCAACATGGCAATTTAGGGGAATATAATGGCGAAGCAGGAGGCCTTTCATATGCCATAACTGCTGTAGGTACTATAGGGGCCGCTAGGTCCATTATACTATGTTTATGCAACACTGGGGGCTATTATATTGAATGTAGGGGCCACAAAGGAGTGTTATACTGTGTGTAGGTCCTACTGTTTGCTGGTCACCCACTGATCTTTTACTATATTCCTGAGGATCGAACATCAATAAACAAAAACTAGGCAACTCCTCTAATTAGGAAGTATTATTAATAAGAGGGCACACAGGAGATATTAATTGACGGCTACTATTAGTTATAGGGGGACACAGTGGATTTTCTATTTTAATTGGGGGTAGCAGCAGGATGGGGACTTTATGTAGGTGAAGAAAAAGTGGGTCAAGTTCCTAGAAAAGCGAAGAGCCAAAGATGTCTGTTGAAATTATCTAGAGATAAGTCAAAGCTGGAAGAAGTGGACATGGTGATTTAGATTAGAGATGGGTAAACTGACTTGTACCGAGCTGGGTTTGACTGGAATCATAATAAAAGACCTGGGAGGCAGGGGTCCGGACAGCAGGGTGGTCAGACAGTTGAGTGCCACTGAAATAGGTAGTGTACAACTAAAAAATTGTGGTCCTTAGTTTATGCAAGTAGGTGCCACCTGAGGCTTTTACCTCAGGTCATCTCATGGCAGGTGCAGCCCTGTACAGACCTCTCTTTAGAGAACAAATATAAATATTCACATTTGTATACAATGGCATGAAAAGGAACCTTATTCATTTATTTGTACCCTTATTCATAGCCTTCTATGCAGAACTAGATGTAAAAAAAAAGAGAACACTAAAGTGGAAAACGAGAATATACTAATGGGTATTAACCCTTTCACTGCCAAGCATGTTGTTCTGTCCCCACATGAGGTGAATGAAGATGTGGCAGGTGGATAGGGGCTGGGAGAGGTCCTACCTTCGTTTCCTCAATGCAGGGCAAACAGGACCATGTTGCTCAGCGTACGGAGAGATGATGCACATCAGGAATTGTGAAGTTCAGGCTTGTTTATTTGGAAGACTGGACATACAGCATGTGATGGAAATACAGCACTTCTCCAGGAATACAGGTGTAACAAGCAGGATGGTACAACGAGTGTGAGCAACTACTTATAAGTGTGGTAGTAAGTGTGTGGTCGAAAACTGATGCCTTATGCTGCTCAGTCCAAGTGTGTCTCTCCCAGAGAAAATGGAGACTAATAATGTCTGAAAACAGGAATCCGTTACCCTTGAACTCGGAAGTGAAGGCATGTACAGAATTAATTAACTACTGGCTGTCATACAGAAAAAGGACAGCAGGTGGCAGCAAGGATTACAAAGAATACAATCTATATGAACTGTATGATTCCATCTAGATGAAACAGCACACTCCCCGTCTGAAATTCCGTAAGGGATTTCACTATATATATATATATATATATATATATATATATATATATTTTTTTAAAGTTCAATAACCTAGAAAACAAACACAAATATGCATGCAACATAATAATAACTTCCGAGGTAGATGACAGGCAGTTTCTGAGATAATCCAAAGATACCCATCTTCGGATCGGAGAAGCCGCACTAGGCCAAACTATCTCCGACCCAGTAGTAATCCAATGAACGAAGTACTAGGGTAATGTTCTGTTCATGGTTCATCCTACCAGAATGTCCTCAACTGGTAGTATAAGTACAAGCTCGTGGATTGGCCTCTGAAATGTCTTAGGCTCACCTTTCCTAAGGACCTTCAGCTCCACCTTCCGGACCTTACCGTCTTGACTTGGGAAAGTCTTTGTAACGATTCCCATAGGCCAGTCGATTCTTTGAGCTTGTGGTTCCTTCATTAGCACCACGTCTCCTTCTTTCAAGTTTGGTTTATTCTGTTGCCATTTTCTTCTTCCTTGGAGAATGACGAGATATTCCTTTCTCCACCGGTTCCAAAAATAATCAGCGAGATATTGCACCCGTTTCCATTGTTTCTGGTAGGTGTTTGCATGAGTAAACTCTTCGCTGATTGTTTGTGGGTTCCCAGTTTTTTGGGTGAGAAGAGTAGCTGGCATAACTTGATGATAGAACTTGGAGTGATTCACTGTTGAAAACGCTATTTGGTATTGAGATCCAACTGCAGATCTCAATTCCCGACAGCAACAGTGAATCGCTCAAAAACTATAAGTTCTATCATCAAGTTCTTGGTAAAATTTTAAAGATGAGATTCTCCTCTTTAAAATGTATTTCAAAGCATCAAGATGTGTTGATGCAGTCCAAAGATATAGGGCTCTAAAGTGTCCCCCCCTCCTGTCTAAGCAAGCAATTTTGTGAACTGTAACAGAAAAGGGAAGGGGGCACGAGCAGCCCAGCAGCGTGCACAGAGACAGAGAAACAATCTGACTCTGTGCATAACTTGTATGTGACACTAGGAGGGGTTTGACAGGGACTCTTCTGTCCCTATTAACCTTTCTCCTGCCAATCAGAGCGCGTACTATACATTTGCACTCTGATTGTCACATACAGGTATAATGTAATTTCTCCCTGAGCCTTATTAGTGGGGTATTCTTATGTAATATCTTTAAACATAACCAGGAAGTTTATTGGTGCTGTGACCCAGACGTTTACCATTGTCAAGGTCGCAGTACCAAAAAAAAGTCACACCAAACACACAACACATACACAAAGTCATGAATAAAGTTTACATTTCACCCAATCCCTGTCCTGTCTATACCTGAGCTTTCTACAGTAAAATACATCTCTAGTGATATCCGTTACACACTAAAATAATAGTAATAACGATTATCACTAGAGATGAACATATAGTTGGCTAAAATTTTTATAGGAGGATGGAAAATAACATTTTTATGTAAAGTCCTATTTAATTTGCATGCACAAAATGGGTTGGCGTATTTCTGCGATTTTGGTGATTCTTTAACACCCGCCCCTGTAAATATATACATGTGTGGTATGTATGAACGCCTCGCATCTTGCAGTTTTCTGGAAAGTACATTTTGTTTGCAGAAAGGGATTGCTTGAGCCGCACTTTAGTGGCAAATTTGAATTTTTGTGCAATTTTTGCTTGCAATCTCTGTCTGCCGCAACGTTGCATGAAGGTGGTTGTATATATGAACAATTAAATTGTGTTTTTATATACGGTATGCTGTGTAATCTGAAAAAAGTTAGATTTTGGTAGAACAGTCACAATTTGGTAGGTACAGTATAGATTTTTAACATATTAGTGAATAACAGCAAAATCCTGCTTATTAGGGTTTTTGGAGTCCGAGCTCTTGTTGTAGTTGATGTTTGTGGTACATATAGTATATATACACATTGTATACACCATAAGCTATTATTTAAAATATATTTTGTATATGAATGTGATTGAACATGAGTTTTAGGTGCAAATACACTCACCGGCCACTTTATTAGGTACACCTGTCCAACTGCTCGTTAACACTTAATTTCTAATCAGCCAATCACATGGCGGCAACTCAGTACATTTAGGCATGTAGACATGGTCAAGACAATCTCCTGCAGTTCAAACCGAGCATCAGTATGGGGAAGAAAGGTGATTTGAGTGCCTTTGAACGTGGCATGGTTGTTGGTGCCAGAAGGGCTGGTCTGAGTATTTCAGAAACTGCTGATCTACTGGGATTTTCACGCACAACCATCTCTAGGGTTTACAGAGAATGGTCCGAAAAAGAAAAAACATCCAGTGAGCGGCAGTTCTGTGGGCGGAAATGCGTTGTTGATGCCAGAGGTCAGAGGAGAATGGCCAGACTGGTTCGAGCTGATAGAAAGGCAACAGTGACTCAAATAGCCACCCGTTACAACCAAGGTAGCCAGAAGAGCATCTCTGAACGCACAGTACGTCGAACTTTGAGGCAGATGGGCTACAGCAGCAGAAGACCACACCGGGTGCCACTCCTTTCAGCTAAGAACAGGAAACTGAGGCTACAATTTGCACAAGCTCATCGAAATTGGACAATTGAAGATTGGAAAAACGTTGCCTGGTCTGATGAGTCTCGATTTCTGCTGCGACATTCGGATGGTAGGGTCAGAATTTGGCGTCAACAACATGAAAGCATGGATCCATCCTGCCTTGTATCAACGGTTCAGGCTGGTGGTGGTGGTGGTGGTGTCATGGTGTGGGGAATATTTTCTTGGCACTCTTTGGGCCCCTTGGTACCAATTGAGCATCGTTGCAACGCCAAAGCCTACCTGAGTATTGTTGCTGACCATGTCCATCCCTTTATGACCACAATGTACCCAACATCTGATGGCTACTTTCAGCAGGATAATGCGCCATGTCATAAAGCTGGAATCATCTCAGACTGGTTTCTTGAACATGACAATGAGTTCACTGTACTCCAATGGCCTCCACAGTCACCAGATCTCAATCCAATAGAGCATCTTTGGGATGTGGTGGAACGGGAGATTCGCATCATGGATGTGCAGCCGACAAATCTGCGGCAACTGTGTGATGCCATCATGTCAATATGGACCAAAATCTCTGAGGAATGCTTCCAGCACCTTGTTGAATCTATGCCACGAAGAATTGAGGCAGTTCTGAAGGCAAAAGGGGGTCCAACCCGTTACTAGCATGGTGTACCTAATAAAGTGGCCGGTGAGTGTATGTGTTTTAACGCATTTTAAAAAAAAAATATTTTTGTTTGTCACAAAGTTGCATGAATGTGGATGTGGCTATTGATGACCCATTAAGACATTTGTAATCTTCAGGTTATCTACTTTCGAAAAAAATATAAGGTTTAGGGGTTCACTTACTTTTCATGGTGTGTAATCCCTACAGTTTATAGGATAATACTTTTTTAACATTTCCAGCTTCAAAGCAGATTTTTGTTCCCTCCAGTTCTGGTGATTTTCTGAAGACATGTGCATGCGGGTGTAGGCCATAGTGATATGAATGAACTCTGCACATGTTGAACTTTTATTTTTAAGAGGTTTGGTGCATATAATTTATTGTTTGGTTTCCACTTTTAGCAACTAATATACATTTATTTGCATTTTTTCATAAAACATTCATTTCAAATCAAAATTGCATGAAGGTGTCTGTTCTGACAATGCTGCAGGTGTCTACTTTAAGAAAATATATTAATATGGGGGGGTTGGATTTTTTTTAACCGGTTAAGGACCGCTGGCCGTAAAATTACGGCCAGTGATCCTGGTCTCTAAAGACCGGCCTATTGTAAAAATACGGTCGATCTTCAGAGACCTCCTTGGCGGGGGGAGGGGTGCAGGGGGGACAGGGGTTAGGTGTTACTAACACCTAACCCCCCCCCTCAATAACGTCCAGTCGGAACTGAGTCCGACTGGACGTTTTAACCCTTTCGATCGCGCCGTGAAACATCACAGCGCGATCTAAAGGGGTCCGCCGGCAATTTCATCGCATCGGGACCCCCCGCGGCGAGATCGGGGGTTGCCGATATCAGTAAAAGATAGTCTGGGGTCTGGCCAGTGACCCCAGACTACCGGAGCCCCCACATACCTGGTGATCCTGCCAGGACCTTCTGATGTCAGGCTGTGCGTCTGCTACAGAATGCCATGTGGGACACGTGCAGGCTGTGTCTCACATTGCATTCTATATCAGCAAAGTATTGCTGATTGAAGTGTCCTAAATGGACACATGAAAAAGTAAAAAAAAAAAATGGAAAAAAAATAAAATAAAGTGTATGAAAAAAATTAATAAAGTTATAAAGCCCAAAAATCCCTTTTTCTCTATAGAAAATGAATTATATAAAAAAAGAACTACAAAGTAATAAAAACAATGCATATTTGGTATCGCCGCATCCGTAACAATCTGTACAATAAAACTGAAATAATATTTAATGTACACGGCGAACGCCGGAAAAAAAAAAAAAAACGGAAAAAACTCGCCGGAAGTAATGATTTTTCGCCATCTCACCATACAAAATATGAAATAAAAAGTGATCAAAAAGTCATATGCACCCGAAAACAGTACCAATAAAAAGCGCAGGTTGTCCCACAAAAAATAAGCTATAAACCAACACTGTCAACCGAAAAATAAAAATGTTATGCCTCTTAGAAGATGGTGATGCAAAAAACATTGATTTATGTCCCCAAATGTGTTTTTCCTCTGCAGAACTAGTAACACATAAAAAAATACTATAAATGAGGGATCGCCATAACCGTACCGACCCGCAGAATAAAGGACACATATTACTTATACTGTATGCTGCATGGTGTAAAATTAAAAAAGTAAAACTCAATGCCAGGATTGATTATTTTTTTTGTAAATCCAGCAAAAAAGGGTTAATAAAATGTATTCAATAAGATGTAGACACCCCAAAACGGTGTCATTACGAAATGCATGTCATCCCGCAAACAACAAGCCCTTATATGGCCACGTCACCAGAAAAATAAAGAAAATATAGCATCTAACAATGTGAAGACAAAAGTCCGCAAAAATCGCCAAATTATTAGAACACAACTGGCTACGGCAGGAAGGGAATGTATAAGCAGTGTGAGCGAATATCAGGGGACACCCCAGATTTACAGACACCAGACACCAAAAGTGACCCCCTAAGTGACCCCAGAGTGACTCCCCCAATCATAGGAGCTACTGGGACATAGTAGGGAATTTGGTGTTTGCAATGTCCTCCGCACAGCTTACATATTCCCTCTTCGCCATCCGCTGTGCAGTCACATCTGGGATACTAATACGCTAATACTATGACCCCTGATAAATTCTTTGAGGGGTGCAGTTTTCAAAATGGGGTCACTCCTTTGGGGATTCCACTTTTCTGGTACCTTACAGGCTCTACAAACATGACATGGCGTCCAGATACCAAACATCTGAATCTGTACTCCAAAAGCCGCATTGCACTCCTTCCCTTCTGCGCCCTGCTGTGCACCCAAACTGCAGTTTATGCCACATGTATGACACTGGTGTACCCAGGATAACGGACGTAATGTCATATGTGGGTATAAACTGATATTAGGGCACAGCCAGACACAGAAAGGAAGAAGGGTCATTTGGTTTTTGGAGCACAGACGGTTTGGTTTTTGGATGCCATGACACTTTTACAGAGCGGAAACGCCAGTAAAGTAGAATCCCATGATATGAGACCTTATTTTGGAAACTACACCCCTGAAGGATTTATCCAGGGGTACAGAGAGTATTTTTAACCCCCAAGTGTTGCTATAACTTATTATCCATAAATGAATACGAAGCTGATTGTGAGAGGTGAAAATGACCATTTTTCCAGGAATATGTCATTTCAGTGTGTAATATGTTGTGCCCGCCTTGTATCAGAGATGAACACTTTGAAAGCTGTTGTGCCCGGGGTACCCGCTTACCAGTTTTTGGAGTGTCTCTGCTGACATAAGTAGGGCACAACATATCGGGCACTGAAATGTCAAATCTCTGTAAAATTTTCACTTTTAACTTCTCTATCAGTTGCAATTTCATTTCTGGAAACTAAATAAATGCAACACTCAAGGGTTAAAAATTCTCGCTACGCCACTTGATAAATCCCATTAGTGGGCTAGTGTCCAAAATGGGGTGACATGTCTGCAGATTACACTTTATTGACAATTCAGGGGCTTTGCAAAAGTGGCATGACGTCCAAAAACCAAGCTGTGCTCCAAAAACCAAAATAGTGCTCCTTCCCTTCTGTGCCCGGCTGTGCCCAAACAGCCATTTCTACCCACATATGGCATTAAGTATGTTTTCCGGGGTACACCAGTGTCATACATGTGGGCATACACTGCTATTTGGGTACCCAACAGGGCGCAGATGTGAAGGAGCAATATGTGCTTTTGGAGTGCAGATTTAGATTCTTCGTTTTTGGACACCATGTCACATTTGCAGAGACCCTAAAATTGCCCCTACAAAATGGGGTCACTTCTTGGTGAATTCCAGTTTACTGGCACCTCCAGGGCTCTGCAAAAACAGCATGGCGCCTAGAAAGTCCCTCTAAATCTGTACCCCAAAAGCTAAAACGCACAGTGCTCCTTCCCTTCTGAGCCTTGCTGTGTGCCCAAGCAGCAGTTTACACCCACATATATAATTTTTTGACCCCCGGGATGGCCCACTTAATAGTTTTAGGAGTGCAGGTCTCTGACAACACAAAGTGGGTGCAACGTATTGAGCACCGAAATGGCATATTTTTAAAAATTTCAATTTTCATTTTGTACATTAATTTTTGGGAAGCATTTTAGGCTCAAAATGATAATACCCCTTGATTCATTCCTTGACAAGTGTAGTTTCTAAAATGGGGTCACTTTTGAGGGGTTTCCATTGTATTGGTACTTTAGGGGCTCAGCAAATGCGACATGGCACCTGAAAACTATTCCAGCAACATCTGCCCTCCAAAATCCAAATAGCGCTCTTTCCATTCTGAGCCCCAACATGTACCCATACAGCAGATTTTGGCCACATATGGAGTATTGCCGTGTTCAGAAGAAATTGTGTAACAAACTGTGGGGTGCTTTTAATTCTTAAACTATTTGCAAAATTAAAACAAACTATGGCGCTAAATGGACGATTTATTGGGAAAAAAAGTAATTTTTCATTTTCATGTCCTAATGTTAATAAAATCTGTGAAACACCTGTGAGGCCAAAATACTCACTCTACCCCTAGATAAATTCTATGAGGGGTGTAATTTCCAAAATGGGGTCACTTTTAGGGGGTTTCCACTTTATTGGTACTTAAGGGCTCTGCAAATGCGACATGGGACCTGAAAAATATTCCAGCAAAATCTGCCCTTCAAAAGCCAAATAGCCCTCTTTCCATTCTGAGCCCCGCCATGTCCCCATACAGCAGATTATGACCACATATGGGGCATTTCTGTGTTCAGGAGAAATTGTGTAACAGACTTTAGGGAGCTTTTTCTCCTTTATCCTCTTGTGAAAATTAAAAATTTGAGGCTAAATTGACAGTTTGTTGGAAAAAAAAGTAAATTTTTCATTTTCATGGCCCAATGTTAATAAAATCTGTGAAACAGCTGTAGGGTCAAAATGCTTACTCTACCCTTTGATACTTTGATATGTTCTGTGGGGGGTGTAGTTTCCCAAATGGGGTCACTTTTAGGGGGTTTCCACTGTATTGGTGCTCTAGGGGCTCTGCTAATGCGACATGGCACCTAAAAATAATTCCAGCAAAATCTGCCATCCAAAAGCCAAATAGCGCTCCTTCCATTCCGAGCCCCGCCTGTTAGGAGTATTTAGGTTCTTTAATTTCTATTTTTCTTACCTGGGGAGTTTTTGGCTGCGCAGTGTCTGGGGTGGCATCCTGGCGCTGCGGGGTTGTCCTGTCATGAGTATTGGTGCACACCTTCTGACTTGCACGTGCGCACTGATGGTAGGCAGCTTTATCTCCTGGTTGACTAGTCTGTCCTCCCATTTGCACCTGGGAGGAGTGGTCTCTACTCTGTATTTAAACCCATGCCTCCCATGGTTCTGTGCTGAGTGTCGCTTTTACAGAGCTAGGCCTTAGCAGGAGGAGTAGGTGGTGTTCTGGGATAGAGGAAGTTCCGTGGTTGATTTTTGGGAGGTTTGGGTGAACGAGTTGGTTTGTGTGTTTTCCCTTCTGTGTTCACCAATCCTCCCTCTGTGTAAAATTGACTGTGTGAGTGAATTGCCTTATCCTTTGATTTCTACTCAGTTTCCCTGTGTTTGTTTCCTAGTGTATGGTTCCTTCCCATATTGGTTTGGGGGAATCCTTTCCCACATTTTTCCTGTGTGCTGCTTGTGTTGTTAGTCAGCGCACACCCTTGTCAGTCCCTGTCAGTAGCAGCTTCACTTGTTCGTTAGGGGTGACCCCCTTTAGTCTCCAGTCCCTAGAGGTCTTATAGGGCATTCCTTCTCCCACTTCCCTCTAGGCCTACGGTATCAGTGAGAGAGGAGCTGTCGGGGTCAGGCTTAGCCTGAGTACAGCCGACCCACACCCGTGAGGCAGGGACCGGGATAGCTAGTGGGAGTAGTGCAGGGCGAGATTCCCTACTGCTATCCCTTAGCCCCGTTGCAGCTACCTGGACTGACATAACAGTACACTCAGCCGGTTAAAAAAAAAAAAAAAAAAAAAAAAAAGGTTCGTTTGCATTATGACGGACCTGAAACAGTTGTACCAGGCGGTGCAGCAGATTTCCACTGAGATGGAGGGGATCAAGCTATGAATGGATGCCATCCAAGCTTCTGGCGTATCTCAAGTACAGCAGTTGGCTCAACACACAGCCTCTCAGGTGGAGGGCATACAGAGGCAGGTGAGTAGCGCCCCTGTGGGTCGGCCTCTGGAGCCAAAAGTCAGCTTACCTGAACCCTTCCGAGGTAAGAGGTCAGATTTTTTCCGATTTCAAAAGGACTGTCTTTTGTATTTCCGGCTACGGCCGTTTTCCTCCGGTTCTGAGGTACAGAGAGTTGGGATTATTATTACTTTATTGAGAGATGATCCTCTCATCTGGGCACATTCGTTACCAGCCGACTCAGCTTGCTTACTAACTGTAGAGGCGTTTTTCTCCACAATGGGGTTACTGTATGACGACCCAGACAGGGTACGCACGGCTGAGTATAACCTACGACGTGTGGTGCAAGGGGATCACGCTATAGAGAAATATTGCACAGAGTTTCGTAGGTGGGCAGCAGAAGTACATTGGAATGACCCCGCTCTACTTAGTCAGTTTGAGACAGGGCTCTCGGACCAGGTTAAAGACCATCTAGTTTCTCACCCTGTTCCGGGAGATCTAGATGAGGCCATGCAGCTGGCAATTAGAGTTGGACGGCGCCTCCGGGAGCGTGGAGACAAGAGTCCTGGGGGGCTTAGCCCTCCTCAATTCTCTGTTTTTAGAGAGGACCCGGGGGACCAACCCATGCAGATTGGGGCCACTGTGCGAAGTGCAAGACCCAAGAGTGAAGGGTCCCGCACAGTACGCTGTTTTGTGTGTGGAGGGATGGGACATGTAGCAAGGGTATGCCCCTCCAGAGAATGGTTCGCCAAGGAGAGTAATAACCCCAGGTCTATTGAGGGTAAAGGGAGAAAACCTACTAAGGAGGGAGGTGTGCATATTTCCTGTACTCAGACTGCCGGGTTGACCCTTGAAGGATGGGTAAATGGGCAGAAGTGCCGGATTTTGGTTGATTGTGGTTCGGCAGTCAACCTTATTGACTCAGAGTTTTGTGAGCAATTAAGGGTGAGTCCTTTGGTCTTGGAGTCTCAGATACCGGTGTGGGCTATTGATAAGACCCCTCTACAGCAAGCTGTCATCTCCAAACAGGTGGAGGGTCTGGAGTTTATTGTGGGTGGCCACAGGGAAGAGATTGACTTGTTCTTGTTGTCTAAGTTACCAGCACAAGTAGTGTTGGGGTGGCCCTGGCTGAAGCAGCATAACCCTATTATCAACTGGGAGACCGAGTCAGTAGTTTCTTGGGGGCAGGGGTGTAATGGTCGATGTCTGCCCATATCCGTTATGTCTTTGTCTATAGACAATTTGCCTCAAGAAATATGTGAGTTCAGGGAGGTCTTTGAGGAAAGGGCAGCCAAGACATTACCACCACATCGCACCTATGATTGCTCGATTAAATTTATACCTAATGCAGTGTTACCCAAGACAAGGTTGTACAATCTCACTATTCCGGAGAGGGAGGCGCTCAAAGAGTATATTGAGGGGAGTCTAGAGGTGGGGCATATTCGCCCATCTAAGTCCCCAGTAGCAGTGGGGTTTTTCTTTGTAAAGAAGAAAGATGGAGGGTTGCGCCCTTGTTTGGATTTTAGGGAGATTAACAAAATCACGGTGCGGAATCCCTATCCCATTCCGTTGATCTCGGATCTATTCAGCCAGATTACGGGAGCCCGCTGGTTTAGTAAAATAGATTTACGTGGGGCGTATAACTTGCTGAGAATCAAGAAGGGGGATGAGTGGAAAACAGCGTTTAACACACCCCTAGGACACTTTGAGAATCTTGTGATGCCTTTCGGTCTAACCAATGCGCCTGCGTTTTTTCAGAATTTTATTAATGATGTACTAAGTGCCGTCATAGGGAGGGGGGTTGTGGTCTATCTGGACGATATACTCATTTACACCCCGGATTTGGAGACTCATTGGGAGAGAGTGAGAGAGGTTTTAGATCTCCTGAGGGTTAACCAATTAAGTGCTAAGCTGGAGAAATGTGTGTTCGCGGTCAATAAATTATGTTTCCTTGGCTATATCCTATCGGACAAGGGGTTCGAGATGGACCCTGAGAAGGTCAGGGCAGTCTTGGAGTGGCCGCGACCCGAGAACCTAAAGGCGGTCCAACGGTTCTTGGGGTTCTCCAACTATTATCGCCAGTTTATCAAGGGATTTTCTGAGGTTGTGAAACCTATCTCGGACTTGACTAAGAATGGGGCTGACTGCTAAGTGGTCGCCAGAGGCGCTAGCTGCGTTTGAAGAACTGAAGAAGCGATTCTTGTCCGCTCCCATTTTGAGACAGCCGGATGAGAGGTTGGCCTTCCGAGTGGACGTGGATGCCTCCTCGGTGGGGGTGGGAGCAGTACTTTCTCAGGAGTTCGAGGAGGGTACGCATCCCTGTGCCTTCTTTTCTAAGAAATTCTCTGCCTCTGAACGGAATTATGACATCGGAGATAGGGAACTACTAGCAATAAAACTAGCGTTCGAACATTGGCGTCATTTCCTGGAGGGGGCCAGAAGGCCAGTCCAGGTATTTACTGACCACAAGAATTTGATTTATCTTGGGTCGGCGAAGAGATTAAATGCACGGCAGGCCAGATGGGCTCTATTTTTTGCGCGGTTCCATTTTAACGTGACTTATGTGCCGGGTTCAAAGAATGTTAAGGCTGATGCTTTATCCCGGTATATGTCGACTGAGGAGGAACAAGAGGCGCCTGCCACTATTCTTGGGGATGGAGTGGTGGTAGCAGTATTGGGCGCGAAATTGGAGAAGGCCTTGATCGAAGCGCAACACGCTGCACCTTCCAAGATACCTAGAAACAAGCTTTTTGTCCCAACTACTCTCCGACAAAGTCTCCTGAGGGAGTGTCATGAGTCGGTTCTTGCTGGTCACCCGGGGGTTTCAGAGACCATGAGATTGGTGTCTAGGAATTTTTGGTGGCCAGGGTGGAGTAAGGAGGTCTTGCAGTTTGTTCAAAATTGTTCGGTCTGTGCAAGAGCCAAGGCGTCGCATACCCGTCCCCACGGTCTTCTACATCCATTGGAACCTCCTAAGGCACCTTGGACTCATCTGTCTATGGATTTCATCACGGGCCTTCCGGTGTCTAAGGGTTTCACGGTCATTTGGGTAGTCGTTGACCGCTTCACGAAAATGTGCCATTTGATCCCGTTTTCCAGGCTGCCATGTGCCAAGACACTATCTGAGGCGTTTATTAAAGAGATTGTAAGGTTGCATGGTCTTCCTGAGGAGATCGTTTCGGACAGGGGACCGCAATTTGTGGCTAAATTCTGGCGGGCTTTTTGCAGCAGGTTGGGAGTTACACTGTCGTTTTCCTCCGGGTTTCACCCAGAGTCTAACGGACAAACAGAGAGGAAGAATCAGGATGTGGAACAGTTTTTGAGGTGTTTTGTTCGAGAGAACCAGAATAATTGGGCTGCCTTTCTCCCCCTGGCAGAATTTTCCCTAAACAACCATGATTCCAATGCCACAGGTACCACACCTTTTTTTTGCTCCGGTGGTAGACATCCTGTTTTCGGAGTATTTTCTTCCATTTCTTCCCCAGTTCCGGAGGAGGAGCTATTTTCTAAAAAGCTGCAAGGGGTATGGTCCCGTATCCGAGAGAATCTGGTGCGGGCGTCGCACCAGGCTAAGGTCCAGGCGGATCGGAAGAGAGGAGAGTTGCAGTTCTTCCCTGGTGAGATGGTTTGGTTGTCCACCAAGAATATCAGGTTGAAGGTTCCTAGCAAGAAGCTGGGTCCCAGATTTGTGGGTCCTTTTAAGATCATCAAGATGGTAAATGAAGTGGCGGCGCAGCTGCAACTACCTAAAAGGTGGAAGATAAACCGGGTCTTCCATGTCTCCTTGTTAAAGAAGGCCAAGAAGGGAACGTCTCCAGTTAAGGTTCCACCAGTTTCTGAGTCCGGGGAGTATGAGATATCCCGAGTTCTGGATAGCAAATATGTTCGGGGGAAGCTATGGTATCTGGTGGCATGGAAGGGATACGGTCCTGAGGATAATTCTTGGGTCCTGGAGTCGGATGTGTCAGCTTCCAGACTCGTGGAGAAATTCCACAAGGAGTTCCCGAAGAAGGATGCTCCTAGAGAATCCGGAGTCTTCTCCTTGAGGGGAGGATCCTGTTAGGAGTATTTAGGTTCTTTAATTTCTATTTTTCTTACCTGGGGAGTTTTTGGCTGCGCAGTGTCTGGGGTGGCATCCTGGCGCTGCGGGGTTGTCCTGTCGTGAGTATTGGTGCACACCTTCTGACTTGCACGTGCGCACTGATGGTAGGCAGCTTTATCTCCTGGTTGATTAGTCTGTCCTCCCATTTGCACCTGGGAGGAGTGGTCTCTACTCTGTATTTAAACCCATGCCTCCCATGGTTCTGTGCTGAGTGTCGCTTTTACAGAGCTAGGCCTTAGCAGGAGGAGTAGGTGGTGTTCTGGGATAGAGGAAGTTCCGTGGTTGGTTTTTGGGAGGTTTGGGTGAACGAGTTGGTTTGTGTGTTTTCCCTTCTGTGTTCACCAATCCTCCCTCTGTGTAAAATTGACTGTGTGAGTGAATTGCCTTATCCTTTGATTTCTACTCAGTTTCCCTGTGTTTGTTTCCTAGTGTATGGTTCCTTCCCATATTGGTTTGGGGGAATCCTTTCTCACATTTTTCCTGTGTGCTGCTTGTGTTGTTAGTCAGCGCACACCCTTGTCAGTCCCTGTCAGTAGCAGCTTCACTTGTTCGTTAGGGGTGACCCCCTTTAGTCTCCAGTCCCTAGAGGTCTTATAGGGCATTCCTTCTCCCACTTCCCTCTAGGCCTACGGTATCAGTGAGAGAGGAGCTGTCGGGGTCAGGCTTAGCCTGAGTACAGCCGACCCACACCCGTGAGGCAGGGACCGGGATAGCTAGTGGGAGTAGTGCAGGGCGAGATTCCCTACTGCTATCCCTTAGCCCCGTTGCAGCTACCTGGACTGACATAACACCGCCATGTTCACATACAGCATACTATGACCACATATGGGGTATTTCCGTGTTCAGGAGAAATTGTTTAACAAACTGTGGGGGGCTTTTACTCCTTTAACCCCTTGTGAAAATGAAAACTTTGGAGATAAAGTGACATTTTAGTAATTTTTCATTTACACATCCCAATATTAGTAAAATCTGTGAAACAACTGTAGGGTCAAAATTCTGACTATACCCCTTGATGAATGCTGTGAGGGGTGTGGATTCTAAAATGGGGTCACTTTTGGGGGGTTTCCATTGTTTTGGTACTCTAGGGTCTCTGCAAATGAGACATGGTGCCTGAAAATTATTCCAGTAAAATCTGCTGTTCAAACACCTAGTGTCGCTCCTTCCCTTCCATGCACTGCCGTGTGCCCAAAAATCAGTTTACACCCACATGTGGGGTATTTCTGTGCACGGGAGAAATTGCACAATAAACTGTCAGATGCATTTTCTCCTTTAACCCTTTTTTAATGTGTTAATTTTAGGTCTAAATGAATGTATTAGTGAAAAAAATGAAATGTCTAAATTTCACTGCCATATTATTTTTATTCTTATGAAATGTGTAAAGGGTTAACAAACATCCCAAATGCTGTTTTGAATAATTTGAGGGGTGCAGTTTGGAAAATAGGGTGATTTATGGGGGTTTCTATTATATAGGCCTTTATAATTACTTTCAGAACTGAAGTGGTCCCTAAAAAATTGGTTTGGGGGATTTTCTTGTAAATCTGGAAAATCGCTGTTACACTTGTAAGCCTTGTGACGTCCAAAATAAATTAAAAGACAATCAAAAGATTATGCCAATATAAAGCAGAGATATGGTAGATAATATTTATTTATGTATTTGGATGGTATGACTATCTGCCTGAAAAGCAGAGAATTTCACATTTTGAAAATTGCAATTTTTTTCAAATTTCCATCAAATTTCCTAGTTTTTTTTTATAAATAAATACAAAAATATTGATTAGTGTTTACCACTAACATGAAGTATAATGTGTTACGAAAAAAACAATCTCAAAATCACTTATGTAAGTTAAAGCGTTTCAAAGTTATAGCCATTTAAAGTGACACATGTCAGTTTTGAAAAAAGAGGCCTGGTCTTTAACATACTTTTGGGCCTGGTTCTTAACCGGTTAATGTTGCAATTTTGGTTTGATTTGTCCATCTCAAAACTATGAAAATTGCTCTGGCTACTGGAGGTGCAATATTTCCAGAGACCCTTGGCAGTGAAAGGGTTAATGCACTGACATGTTCATCGGTTATACATGTGGCTGTATGCTTATTAAATGAAAATATCTCAGATTAACTGCGCACACAACAGAAGCACTGGGATTTCAAAATAAGAAAAAAATGTTAGACAAGTGATTGAGTCCAGAAAACATGCAAATAGAAAAACAGTGATTTTCACTGGAAAATGATTTTTGCAATGTGTTCCCAAAGGAGTCTTCAATGAAAGATACAGCACATTCATAGGAAAATGGATTGTCGAGGTTTAGCCAAGTGCACCAATATTTAAATGACAGTTCAACTAACTCTCGCTGCCGAAATTTAGTGTCTGCAGAGAAGACAACATCTCATCATGGTAAGATCTATATTGATGCAATACCGAAAGTGTCACACAAGGCAGTTTTGCAGTTTTGTGGTTATTTTTGCTTAAACAAGGAGGGGATACAAAATAGAGGAACAGAATAGAAGTAGTTTCAAACGTGGTAAAACTGATAGGGGGGTTTCACAATACAGTTTTTACATTATTATATGTATACTGTTAAAAATGCCTTGGCAGATTCTACAGGTTATTCAATAAGAAATTATACATTGCTTTATCTACTGGTATCTATAAATTGCTTTATATTTATTTTGCTTTCACTGCAATTTTCTTCCATGTATTCTTTTAATATTCTCTGGGTTTTTGTTTCTTTAGTTTTTTTTTTTTTTTTTTTTTTTTTTTTAATGCTCAGGGTTTGGAGTGTTTTCGGAGCTTTTCTACAGATTTTATCATAGGTTAAAAAAAAAAGGATTTTAAAAAATGCGTCATGTCAATTTTAGGGAAAAAATGCTGAGAAAAATGCAGTAAAAACACTATGAAAACTGCAATGCAATGCATTTTTAACTGCTTCAGCTGGATTTTTTTAGCTGCAGTTCACAACGTGGGGCCTTAGCCAAAAAGCACACAAAATACCTGTACTCTTTGTAGTGTATTTCATAATGCTCTGTGGCCTTACAGATAACATCTGATTGTGGTGATTTTTGTTGTGCGTGACACCACCCTAACATACAGTAGATCAGAGTAGGATTTGTGAAAATCCATGTACATGCTGCATAAAGGATCTTATTCAGATGTATGGAATGGATATTCAGTTTTTCAGAACTTTCTGCAACTAGTTTATATTTTAATTTTCATTCTTTGCTGAACAAAGCAATCTAGAGTGGAAACTGACATTTGGAATGGCTTTTAAGTTTGCAGCTTAACAACTTATGCTGTGGATATTAATTTTGGATTTCACCCATTGCAATGCAGCATTTCAGTCCCATGGGAACATTCCTATGTCTTTTTAATATAGAACACAGCCGCAGTGTTTTCAGCCAAAGCTAGGAGTGGATTCAAGGGTTGTGGGCCAAATGTAGAAAGGACTTACGTATCCTTCCTGATTTTTATGTAATTTCTGCTTAGGTGCAAAAACTGCCACAAAAAGATTGTGGGGCTAATTTATCAATGTTTATGTGTCATAACACTGCCATGCAAGCCAAAAAAAAAAAAGTAGAACAAATCAGCAAAATTGCAACTTTTTAAATTGTGTGTCCTACACATCATTTACTATCATAACACATCAAAGGAAGATTGGGGAGTTGGAAGCAGAACCATTGGTCGAAAAATGATTCACTGACTTCTAGATAAAGTCTCCTATTTTTTTAAAAACTATATTCACTGAAGGGTGCATTTACCCAAAAATAGGAATAGATAATAAAATTTAACCTTTATTGATATCCTCTAGAAAAACACACGAAATTTTTCAAAGGTTTAAAAAATTATATATAATGTCAGACCATATTAACCTATAGCTTATGGTTAATAGATTCAAATACTCAATGAGTAGGGTGTAGATAGTTTTTTTGTAGGGGCTGAGATTCAGGGTATACTCATGAAATCCCTATAATAAATGCCCTATCTCCCTCACTCAAAGGTAATGATATACCGCAGCATAAATACAAAAGGAGAACGCCTCCCAGCTGATAATTATGGCCTGCTGCCTCCCTCCCCTCCCTGAGGATACTGGCCTACTGCCACACCAACAGGGGTAAAGGATAGAGACAGACAGGTCCTGGGACGTTTAGCTCCTATTCACACCTACTGCGGCATAAATAACTCCTATTTCAACCCTACGCGTTTCATCTCATTAAAGAGACTCTTCAGGGGTTAATTTTGTATTTAGGAAAATTCTATCACCAGCAGTAAATACTGCCCAACAGATATTATGTGTAACGGTATGTGGTCTGACCGTCGGCAGGACTATAGAGCGGTCCTGCCGACGGTCAGACCACATACCGTTACACATAATATCTGTTGGGCAGTATTTACTGCTGGTGATAGAATTTTCCTAAATACAAAATTAACCCCTGAAGAGTCTCTTTAATGAGATGAAACGCGTAGGGTTGAAATAGGAGTTATTTATGCCGCAGTAGGTGTGAATAGGAGCTAAACGTCCCAGGACCTGTCTGTCTCTATCCTTTACCCCTGTTGGTGTGGCAGTAGGCCAGTATCCTCAGGGAGGGGAGGGAGGCAGCAGGCCATAATTATCAGCTGGGAGACGTTCTCCTTTTGTATTTATGCTGCGGTATATCATTACCTTTGAGTGAGGGAGATAGGGCATTTATTATAGGGATTTCATGAGTATACCCTGAATCTCAGCCCCTACAAAAAAACTATCTACACCCTACTCATTGAGTATTTGAATCTATTAACCATAAGCTATAGGTTAATATGGTCTGACATTATATATAATTTTTTAAACCTTTGAAAAATTTCGTGTGTTTTTCTAGAGGATATCAATAAAGGTTAAATTTTATTATCTATTCCTATTTTTGGGTAAATGCACCCTTCAGTGAATACAGAACCATTGGTCCCATCAGATTTATCATCATTTAATCAAGTTTTCTCACATAGCTGCTGCTAGAAATGTATGCCAGCAAGGAGGTGCCATAGATTTTTGTTAAAGGGGTATTACCAATGCAAGGATACTATCTATACTGCTAGCTTATGTAAATTCAAGAGTTTTCCTAAATATATTACCTTAGTAAGGGTGCATGCACACTACGTAACGCCGGGCGTGTATGAGAGCCGTACACGCCGGCATTACAGCAGACTGCCGAACACTTCCCATTCACTTCAATGGGAGCGCTCGTAAACGCCGCTGTTACGAGCGCTCCCATTGAAGTGAATGGGAAGTGTTCGGCAGCCCTGCTGTAACGCCGGCGTGTACGGCTCTCATACACGCCCGGCGTTACGTAGTGTGCATGCACCCTAATGCTGCTTTGTTTGCCTGCTCTTCCTCCCATTTCTCACAGTGTTTCTTTGTTGTACAACCTCTATCGGGTAAGACAGGATTTATGATGCGAGTCACTGAATTCTGGGGGATTGACGCTAGGTTCACATCTGCATTTGGGTTTCTATTCAGGGAGACTGTTTGTGCCCCCCCCCCCCCCCCGAACAGAAACCTAATCTGCTTAAAAAAGTGGTTAGCCTTGGAAACCCAAGGACCCCATAGACTATAATGGGGTACACTGGGTTTCCGCTCAAAAGGGGTGGAAAGTGCGAAGAAAAGCACTGCTTGCAGCACTTTTCATTCCACATTTTTCAAGTGGAAAGGGGAACGTTATTCCCAATGGAGTTTCAACACTGGTGTGAACCCAGCCTAAATGCTCTCAATGTCATGTACAGCTCTACAGCAGGAAAATCAGTTCAGCTAATTGCACCTTGCTGATAAACACTCAGAGAATGTCTGTTATCTCTCTATATAAGCACAAAGATAGCATTGAATGTACTGTGTCTGCTCTCTCTGAGCAAGTGTTCTATACAAACCTGTGTAATGCAATACACATTTACTGTGCATATTATTTGATCTGCATTTTTATTTGATTTCTAGTAATGATAATAATCTTTCATGGTAAAGGCAAAGTCTATAATTATTGTGATACTTCATAGTGTCTTGCTCAACAAACAGTCAAAGCCCTCCCACCAGCTTGCTGAAGAATACAGGAAGTGAGCAGAAGAGACGGCAGAAAAAGCTGCTGAATCAGGGACATAGAAAAACGTTGCAAAAAGCACTGCATTTTACAGTTGCCTGCAAAGTTGAAGTGATTCTTGCTTTTTGACATTCATCATCAGGTCATCTTGCATAATAGTAATACCATATTAAGTACCTGGATCATCTGACATCATAGGTCCTGAAAGAGGAGACATGATAAAAATCTTTATGTGTGGTCTGGGGCCTGTTAAAAAAAGTAGCTAGCTGGATTCTAGTCTGGTTTGGGTTCTGTAGAAGGAGGTAGCTCTTCTAGGGTTTGTATAAAGTGGTAGTTAGAGTAGTGTCTGGGGTCTGTTAAAGGGGTAGTTCATCGGTATGAAGTAGGAACTGATCTATGCTCTGAATAAGGGAGTCTAGTCCCATAAGTAAATTAATTTTAAAAAATCTGACGTCTGAATTCCTTTTGGGTCTGATCTGGAAGAGATAATTCATATAAACTACATTTTTATGTTTGGGGGAGGCAAAAAAGATCGATTAGATTTATGCACAGAATGTAAAAATGTGTCTTTTTATTTCAGAAATTCCTTCTGATTGTGTTACTCAGTGTTGGGATCTTTGTGAACCTTTGTAATGCAGCTTGTTTCAATACTGCACCCAAGCCACGTAAAGGTCGAAATCCTGGAGGTAAGATTTGGACCACAAAGTAGAGTGATGACAAGAACATATGGTCATATACTGTAGGCTGAATCAATCATTACAAGATTTACATTTTACCTTATATAAAATATCTCTAGGTTGGACACAGTCAGAGAGTGGACATGCTATCAGTATTATATATTTATTATAAAGTCTGTAATGTATGTAAAACAGACTAGCCAAGTCCGTGATTCCTTTTATTGCAGCCGTAGAATATCAATATTACCACCTTATAGTTACCATATAGTGGTAAATGCTTGTTCTACATTGGTGCTCCGAAGTTCATTAAAGTGTATAAATTACAGTAAAAATTTGACTCACAGGTGACATTTCTTGTCTTTTCTATCCGTCCAGGCCACCATGACAACTTCTTCTAGCTGCAACTTGTGTCTTTAAAGGGATCCTATCATTGAAAGTCATTTTTTTCTGAGTACCACGTCGGAATAGCCTTAAGAAAGGCTACTCGTCTCTTACCTTTCATTGTCTTATCCGCGCCCCCGTTTGCCTACAATCCCGGTTCTTGTCAGTATGCAAATTAGTTCTCTTTCAATATTGGAGGCAGTCCTCCGCGCTCAGACAACATTGGGGGCGGCCCCAATGCTGTGAGAGGACTCGCTCCAGCGCAGCCTCCATCTTCGTCAGGAATGTCGTCTTCACTGTCTTCTTTCGGCTGGGTAAGAGTGAAATGCATGCGCAGGTTGTCTCTGCCCACGGGCTGCGAGTAGAGTCGACTTCACATGCGAGTGGCCATTTTTTTGGTGGCCGGCCGCATATGCACACATGCGCAATATGCTCCTGTAGGTCTTGAGTAGAGACCTATAGGAGTATACTGCGCATGCGCGCATATGCAGCCAGCCACCTAAAAATGACCGCCCGCATCTGAAGTCGACTCTGCTCGCGGCCTGCGGGCAGAGATGACTTGCACATGTGTTTGACTCTCACCCAGTCGGCGGAAGATGGTGAAGACGACGTTCCTGACAAAGATGAAGCTAGAGCGAGTTCTCTCGCAGCATTGGGGCCACCCCCAATGTCGTCTGAGCACAGAAGACCGCCCCCAATGCTGCGAGAGAACTAATTTGCATACCGACAAGAAGCGGGATTCTAGGCAAACGGGGGCGCGAAGAAGATGACGAAAGGTAGGAGACGAATAGCCTTTCTTAAGGCTATTCCTACGTGATACTCAGAAAAAAATGGCTTTCAACGATAGGATCCCTTTAATGTTTGCAACACAGACATCTTTGTCTCCTTTTTCCAGCACCGTATCCAACCTTTTACTCCTACACAAATAAGCAACACCTCCACTACCCCCATTTCTAAGCATGCTGCTATTTTCCCCCTATTACTGAACCTGTTATGTGAAACATTGATCTCAAAATACTGTACTTCAGAATTTATGTTAACACAATTATAGAACCCAAAAATACTGTCACACAGACAGCACCCCTGAAAACAAGTGCCAAAGAGACACCAAACAGATGCCACAGACAGTAGTTGTGCGCCACACACTTAAATTGCCTATTGTGCTCCCATAAAGTAATAATGTCCCTTTGAGTCCCCTTAAATTAATAATAGCCCTCAGTGCACCTCTAACATAATAATGCCCTGTATGCAGGGCTTATTCTACCATTTCTTCTGCCTGAGAAAAAAAATTGAACAAACTCCAGAAGGGTCGGGGACAGGTGTAACATAAAAAAAGAAAACATACTGATCTGTCCCCAGTGCTCCAGTGTCCGCCACTCTAGCCCATTTGTTTGCACTATTCTTCAGTCCCCGGAAACCCTGTACCACTCGGTGGCCTCAGCAGTTGCTGGAGATGGATAGGTAACATATTTAAATGACACCATTGGTCCCTCTCCAGTGACTGCTGAGGCTGCTGATGGGCCTCAGTTGTCACGTGGGATGCAGGGCTTCTGAGGACCAAGGTACGGTGTGCTATAAATCAGGCTGCGGCGTCGGATGCTGGTGCGCTGAGTACAGTAGGGGTGCATCTTCTATGAAATATCCTGATAAGCAGCTTAACAAATAGTATGGAGCGAGCTCATAAACTTTGTGGGGGTCATATAAAGGGGGATCATATACTTGATATAAAGGGGGGACATATACTTGATATAAAGGGGGGACATATACTTGGGGAGGGGCAAAAAAAGAGGTTCATAAACTATGTGGGGGCTATTAAAAGAGGGATCATATACTGTAGAGGGATTTAAAAAAAGGGTCATATACTGTGTGGGGAGCCAGAAAACAGGGATCATATACCATGTGAGGGCCAAAAAGGGGAGTGTTATACTATGTGGCAGTCAAATAAGAATTCACACAGTATAATGTCCCATAGTAATACCTCTACATAGCATAGTGTCTCATAGTGGCTCCTCCACGCAGTATAGTTCAGAGTTTAATGAGCGGAGGCCCAGGGGAGGGTCAATGTAACAAACAGTGTTATTTACCCCCCCCAGCACCAGTCTTCGGGACTCTTCTGCTCTAAGAGACATCATAAATCAGACATCATGCTAAGGCCTTTGATTAAGTTTCAGTGGTCACGTCAGCATCATGACATATACTGCTGATGTAACCCATATGATCGCCGAAGCCCAATCTTAGAGCCACTGGCTCCCCAGATTTATTACCATGTATTCCAGAAATCTAGCGTAAATGACGTGGCAAATGTATGCTAACTACGAGCTGGCATACATTTCCCTCCAGGAACACGGCCTGGTGCACCTCATTTATTAGAAGGCGTTTACTTCGTTGTATGCAAGGCGCACCTTTCACCAGCTCAGGGGCTATGAAGACTGGCATTAACAACATCATTTTTCATAAATCTGCACTATTACACTCAATATAATGTAAGAAAATAAAAGTATTCCAAAATCCATCATGTAAAACTTTTATAAATTTGCATTCTGCATATGTATTGTGTTTGATGAGTATTTTCATTCTCTTTCACTCTGTGTTAAATGGGTACTTTCATTCTCTAGGATGCAGGCATGAAGGAGAGACTCATGATTATGGCTCATCTTGGCGAACGAAGAACTGTATGGACTGTAGTTGTTCAGATGATGGGTCGATAAGATGCTGTGACATGTAAGATATTTCATTCTAAACTTAAATGAAAACTGTTACATGAAAAAAGGAAGTATGTTACAGAGCGGTAGGAGTTGTGCAGGTTCATGTACGTTTATAGGAAATAATTCAGTATAATCTGCCATTTCTCCATTGAAATCTCTGTTGAGAAAGGCAGTCCTATCAGTAACAGCCTCCCCTCTATGACTGTGCATACAGAGAGCTGTCCGTCAATCATAAGTCCGCCTCCTAAATGTCTCTACATAGATAGAGCAGATATTGCAATGGATTAATGAGAAGTTATTGTCAGGATTCTCAGTCCGGCTGCTTAAACTTTAAGGTTACTGCGTCAACCTGTGAAGCTGCTACAGTTTCAGAAGTTTCCTGGGTTGGTCCAGTTAGCAGCTGAGGAGGCCTATATGACACCCAAACAGTGTCGGATTGGGATGTTTAGGGCCCACCAGTGGAATTGTTTCTAGGAGCCCACCATCTAGACCCCTGCAGACCAGCGGTACCGAGACAGGGCAGCTAAAGGTAATAACATGTCAGGAGCCATGCTGCTCACCATGTGGAACAACGCACTACCTAAACCTACTGCAACACCCTGGATGGCAAGTGTACCATTACCTGTAGCTTCTCTGTCCTGGAAAGCTGATCTGCAGAGGAGCAACCGATGTGGCAGGCATGAGGTGTAACATAAATAAATAAAAAGCATACTCATCTGTCCCCGCCACACTGTTGTCCACTGCCAATGTCCATTCAGTCTTGTGCCAGCAGCTTCTTGCTGGGAGTCCTGCACCTCATGTAACTGTAAAGACCAATTAAGTACAGGATTTCCAGAAATGAGGCGTCACCATGAGACAGAACAGACACAGGCCAGTGGGGGCCCAGGGGACCAGTGAGTATATATATATATACATATATTTTTTTTACACCTCCCTGGCCACCACTGTTATCACTCCAGTTTGTGGACAACCTTTTTTAAGGGGATATTTGGGCCAAATTTTTATGGCCACTTCACTGGTCCCCCATACTTGAAGGAGAAGAATGACGAGGCCATTATAGTTTGTGGGAGCAGTGATGGGGGTTGACATTCTGTGAGGGGACATTAAAATGTGCGATGCATTTTAAAGGGGTTGTCCAAATTAATGTTAATCTTTTTTATGTCCTTTGCTCAGTATAGGCCATAAATGCCTGATCAGTAGGGGGCTGACACATGGCCCCACCAGCTGTACGGAGCCACTTGGGACCCCTGTTCTGTACACAATGCAGGCCTAGAAGCAGAAAACTCCATCCGCTGTTTAGTCACCCAGCGCCTTCACTGAAGCTCAGCTCCCACTGACTTCAATAAGTGCCGAGACGCAGTGGCGGTGCCGGCTGATATACAGTAGACTGAGCTTTCTGCTGCTGGTCCTGTTTTGTGTATAGAACTGGTGCCAGAAGTGGCTCTGTACAGCTTATCAGTCCAAGGGCTGGGTATCAGCCCTGTACAGATCAGGTATCTCTGGCCTATCCTGAGGATAAACCATAACAAATTATGCCTGGACGACCCCTTTAATATAAACCTGCTAATGTGCGACATTTTAAAGAGGTTGTCCAGTATAATTTTTTTTTTTTATAATTAGCCTAAGGGAGGTGAACCCATCCCACCCCCTCAAAAAACATACTAAACATACTCACATAGTTCCAGTGCTCCAATGTCCTCCCAGCACGGTCCGGTCCTGCAGCTCTGCTGTCTTCTTGAAATCCTCACAAGGCTTTGACATCCCAGGTCCCTTCCCTTAGGCTGCTGATTAGCCTCAGGGGTCATGTGCAGAGGGAACGTCAGCTGGAAGAAAGGAGAGTTGGATGACCGAACTTCTCTGAGAAACACTGGGGACAGGAGAGAAAGTTCAGGGTTTTCCTGCACAACCCCTTTAATGTTCCCCAGGCTATTGGCTTCCATCATTGCAGGACATTAATCTGGGGGCAACTAGAGGCGGATAGGTCCCCCTCCAGCTACTTCCACGGTTTAATGTCCTCCTCCAGTGATCCCCATTGTTTAATGTCCCTCTTAATATCCCCCCAGTTTAAGTACCCCTTTCATCCGCCCCCCTCCATCTCTCCCCCTAGTTTCATATACCCCTCCATCTCTGCCCCCTTTCTTCCGCCGCCCTCCATCTCTTCCTCCAGTTTCATGTACCCCTCTATCTCTTCCCCCAGTTTCATGTACCCCTCCATCTCTTCCCCCAGTTTCATGTACCCCTCCATCTCTTCCCCAGTTTCATGTACCCCTCCATCTTTTCCCCAGTTTCATCCACCCCCTCCATCTCTGCCCCCTTTCATCCACCCCCTCCATCTCTTCCCCCAGTTTCATATACCCCTCCATCTCTGCCCCCTTTCATCCGCTGACCTCCATCTCTTCCCCCAGTTTCATGTACCCCTCTATCTCTTCCCCCAGTTTCATGTACCCCTCCATCTCTTCCCCCAGTTTCATGTACCCCTCCATCTCTTCCCCCAGTTTCATGTACCCCTCCATCTCTTCCCCAGTTTAATCCACCCCTCCATCTCTTCCCCCTTTCATCCACCCCTCCATCTCTTCCCCCAGTTTCATATACCCCTCCATCTCTGCCCCCTTTCATCCGCTGACCTCCATCTCTTCCCCCAGTTTCATGTACCCCTCCATCTCTTCCCCCAGTTTCATGTACCTCTCCATCTCTTCCCCCAGTTTCATGTACCCCTCCATCTCTTCCCCCAGTTTCATGTACCTCTCCATCTCTTCCCCCAGTTTCATGTACCCCTCCATCTCTTCCCCCAGTTTCATGTACCCCTCCATCTCTTCCCCCAGTTTCATGTACCCCTCCATCTCTTACCCCAGTTTCATGTACCCCGAGTATTATACTAACCTTAATTCTCATGTTCCACGAAGAGCAGCCGCATCTCCTCCTCCATCTTCTGGCTCAAGTGCTGATGACGTCAGTCATCAGCGTCTGTGTCGGGGCAGAGGTCACTCTGCAGTCAGTGTAGGCTGTGGTCCGCGCGACTGTGGCCTGCGCTGACAGCTTTCAGTGGTAAGTACATTTGTACATACCGCTGAAAGCAGCTATCGCTCACTAACAAGAAATCCTGTACCGGATTCCCCGTTAGTGAGTGATATAGGTGCGCGGGAGGTATGCAGATGCATTGGTCAGGGCCCCTGACCAATGTATCTGAAAAAATTCACATTAGTAGTCGGGACTCGCCAGTCCGAGCCTGGACCCAACCCTCCTGACACAGGTGCTGACTAACAGTTATTCTACTTCCTAGTCTGGCTCTGATGCTATTTGTGTTCATGTTTGCTTCATACTGACTTTTGGCATATTTCTGGATACTCTATTGAATGTTGATTCTGCCTATGATGTGCCCATTTGGATTTTGACAATTGGCCTACTGTTGGGTATTGCTCCTGTCTTCTGATTTGGCCTCTTTTCTGGTTCTGACCTGTGCATGTATGACTGTTCACCAGCTCCCGGTCTCCTCTGTAAGTCAATAGTGGGTTTTGGTTTCAGCTTGTGGTGTCTTTACATTTTATTATTATTATTATAATATATTCTATTATTATTATTTATAATATATTATTATTATTATTATTATATTATGTAGTTTGACAGTTCAGACTCTCAGCATTAGCTAAAGTCCATGTAGCTTCACAGTGGGCTCTGGCGCAGTACTGTACTGTTTTTAAATAGCTGTCTCTACTACTCGCTGTTACCAGCCAGCTCCCTTTAAATGACCAATAAGTTAACTTTTACTCACAACAGGAAATACTGAATGTATTTGAAAACTATGAATCTAATGTTTGCCAAAAGCGTGTCCTTTTAGTATATGCATGAATGTTACAGTATGTGTCAGTATACCTTTTGTATAAAAGGGCAGAAGGGCGTCCCTGGCTAACTGTCAGAAACACCCTTCTGACTGTAAAGCGCTCTGAATTCAGCACACTGTCAGCTTTCCAGCAGTATTTAGAACTGCCTGTGCCCCAGACCATGAAAGGTCCTCTTTAAACTCACCTCCTTAGGGCCTCCTCATGGTGTCTAATTCAATCTCTGTCTCTTTGGTGACATCATTTGGCACAGGTAACTGCTGAGGCCTGTAATTGGGCGTCATAAGACCACAAGGAGGCCTAAAAGAGGTGAAGTAAGGAGAGTATAAATGTTTGTTGTTGTTTTTTTTCACTTCCCCTGGGCCTCCACCTATTATACCCTAGGGTCTGAAGAGACCCCAGAGGATAATAAAACAATGTGAATATCAAGGCAGCCATTTTAGTTAATCCAATATCCAAGCAATTCAATGATAGAAGCAGAACAGTCTATGTATAGATCAAATGAGCTGCCTAATATAACTTGCACTGAATTTATATATTCCCTATCCCCCCTTCATAATGTATTCGTAAAACAAAGAAAAACATAGACTTTTGCAGAAGTTAACAGAAGTATTTCTGTTGTGCGCATGTCTTATGTTCGCTGGTTTGCTCTGTGATCCCTTATAGTAGTTTTTCCACGCTTTAGCGATTGATGACAAATTCTTACCATAGATCATCAATTTAAGGTCAGTGTATGTCCAAAACCAAGGAGATCAGCTGTTTGAGAACAGCTTTCAACTGGCAAGCCATATAATGTACCTAGTACAGCCACTATACATATATATATATATTATATCTACTGTATTGTGGGGGAGATAGCTCTGTAGCGGCAAAGGTGCGGACCCAAACAGTCAAAGACAGGGACATGAAATATGCAGCAAACAGGTTTATTTAGAAAAAAAACAAAACAGGAAAATAAATAAACCTTAACTTCAGGCACAAAATGAGCAAAACAAAATACAGCCTTAACTTCGGGCAAAAACGAAACAAAATCCTGCTCGTCTGAGCGACTAACTAAACAGAAATTATAACCTAGTTATACGTGTGGCTTACTACTAGCTGCATGAACAAAACAAGTGCAATATTGTGTCACTGGACTCAGGGTTACAGGACAGCTCCAGCTGCCTATTCTCACTCCCTGGATCTGTCCTGAAGTGCAGGATCTGCAGTCTTTTTATGGCCCAGTAATGAGCCAAGGACTCACTCAAGACCCGCACTGGACAACACATAAGTTAAAAACCTGGGAAAGATATAGCGTGATTCCAGCACCCTGCTTAACACCTTCTCACAATATTCAAAGAATTGACACATTCAAAGAATATTTGCCTCTATGCTTGGTTTTATGTGAAGAGCTGACCCAACCAATCTTTAATTGATGACCTATCCTTTAGCCTCATACCAAAAGTACTATGGACCTTTCTGCAAGATGTGAACCAGAATTGGAATGGAAAAACAAAATTAACCTTTCCATACATAGAATCCCTACCTGTGTTCAGTTTAAATACTACATCCTGAAGCAACTACTCCCTCCTGAATAATGAGAGGAACAGAACCGCCTCTAATCAGGGGTGTAACTACCAGTGGAGGCAGCTGCCACAGGGCCCGGGCCATTAGCCGCTACCGCTGCAGTTTTTTTTTTTGTTTTTTTTATAGGCCGTTACGGGCTCTATTCACTTGCCGATCCTGGCTGGGCTGGGATCAGTAAGTGACACCGCGGGCCCCACAAATACTATCATTATACTCGGGGGTCTTTGCAGACCCCTGAGTATAATGATCGGAGGCCCGGGAGAGTTAAGGGAACATAAAAAACATGTTACTTACCTCTCCACGATCCTACCAGGCCTCCTTCCTGACGTCCTTTCTGACATCTCTGATGTCACATGAACCCGGCCTGCGTCTGGGTCATGTGACGTCTGATGTCATTTCAGAAGGACGGCAGCGGAGAAGACAGCGTAGGAGCCGGGGACAGGTAAGAAACAGTAATTTTTTATGGTTTTATTCCCCCGGGTCTCTGATTGTTATACTCTGGGGTCTGAAAAGACCCCAGAGTATAATAATTGTTTATGGGTGTCCACTATGGGGTATAATACTGTGTGCAGGGGACACTATTGGGGATGATACTGTGTGCAGGGGACACTATTGGGGATGATACTGTGTGCAGGGGCCAGTAAGGGACAAAATACTGTGTGCAGGGGCCAGTAAGGGACATAATACTGTGTGCAGGGGCCAGTAAGGGACATAATACTGTGTACTTGGGCCACTATGGGGGATAATATTGTGTGCATGCAGGGGCCTCTAATGGACATAATACATAGGGGTGCAGGCTGTGTGTGAGCAAGAGGGGGGAATGGAGGGGTGTAGGCTGTGTGTGAGAGGGGAGAAAGGGGGGTGCAGGCTGTGTGAGCAAGAGGTGGAAATGGAGGTGCAAGCTGTGTGCGATCAAGAGGGGGAAATGGGGATGTAAGCTATGTGCAAGCAAGAGTGTGATGTGGGGGGGTCCCCTGCAACCCCATTTGCCTAATTTTCTCTCATACAGCCTGCACCCCCATTCCCCCTCTTATTCACACGCAGCCTGCAAACTCATTTTTCTCACACGCAGCCTGCACCCCCAATGCCATATATGGGCTACCTTTAGAAATTTGGTTTTGGGGACATGTTAACAGAATGGGTGAAATTATTATATCACAATACCATTTGTAAAAGGGTGCAAAACAAATAGGAGACTCTAATTTGATTAGTTTTCATAGGTGGACGAGGCAAGGTGCCCTCTGTCTGATGTAAAAGCATTGCATGGATATAGTATTAATCTATGAATGTGAATATACAATTACATTTTTAATAGATTGATATATTGTTTTCTTCATTTAGTGGCGGCACACCAGTCGGCTACAATAAAGAAAAGTGCACAGACATCTTTGACAAGGAAGCCTGTGTCCACCATGTGGTTAGAAATGATGATCCATGTAAAGAATGTGAACATGCCATGGTCGGCTAAATCCATTTCAAAATATGACAATACAATTTGTTACAGATGCCTCACTTATACTCTTCGCATAATATTTCTTGTCATATACATTACTTCCAGCATTATATGTACTCATGCTATATGCTAAGTAATCAGATGCGCTTTTTGTTTATGGTGTAGATGAGACAGACTTGATACATGTTTCATATCTTCATCCTGTAACATTCAGTCAAGTAATAAACATTTGCAAAAGAGTTACCTGTATGCTTTCTCTTGCAGTACTGAGCATAAATAGCAATTTCTACTAAACTGATCTTCATAAAATTCTATTGTTTCAACACATAATGCTAGAGTGAAATAAAATTTCTGTATTGCATGTAGCAAGAAGTTCAGGACATCTGCAGAAGGAAGAGACTTACCTGATGAGAAAAACAAAGCAGACCTACATCCTCTTTGAATTCTATTGTTTTATGTATCAAGACATCAAAAAAATCTGTTCCTTAGAAGGTTTTAAAATTAGGTAAATACAACCTCTGATGGATGACACACAACAGATCCCGCTGTGTCATTATTTAAGATAAGACCAAAACGGAAAAGCCATGTGTGAAAAACTAAGTGCATTTCATGAATCAAATGCATGTACCTGTAGAAGCAAAGATCTGAAGAAATCATTTTCCGTATGACTATATCAATCTTTTACAATGGACCAAAACCAGGAGGAAGTGTGAATATGATATGTAAGACCTTGACATATATTAATTCCTATGGTTATGCTGGGACAGGAAGGAAGGACATAAGGAAGGCCAAATATAAATATGGCCCAATAATGATATATCTTACCATATATTGAACCCTATAGCTATCAAAGGTCTGACTTAAAGATCTGATATTTGGTGACAATTTCATGTCAATAGCACCTTTAGAAATGTATTTACTTAGAAAATTGGAGAAGTGTTCAGTACTTATTTCATCCACTGTTTGATAGTTTGCTGACTAACCCCTTAACACTATTTCAGGTACCTGTATGTTAGGGAATGTGAGTAGTTCCCGCATCCCTACGTACAGGTATGTGAAGGTGATCGAGCAGGCTCAGAAGCAGAGCCAGAGTCAATAGCTACTAAGGCATCTTAGGGGTTTATAATTGAAAATAAAAGTGTCCGGCGGCATCGGGAGTGGATGTTAGCTATAATTCACAGCTAACACCCTGCACCTTAACCCCCAATCACAGCTGAACTTTGATCGGGGAGCGTAACCCCTTGAATGCCGCGGTCAAACATGACCAAGGCATCCAAGAGCTTCCGCCTAGTAAAATGTCTCTCTGGGCATCCCCCTCAGCAAGATCAGAGATGCCCATATGTATTTTCTGCAGCCCGGGGTCCGGTCAGTGACCCCAGGCTGCCTGGAGCCCCTGGTTGATCCTGCCAGGAAAGGAGGAAGTCAGCCTATGCGTCTGCATATATTGACTTCCTCTATAGACTGCAATGCATGTGTATTGCAGTCTATAGTGCTAAACCAGCGATCCAGTGGATCTCTGGCTCAGGTACCCTAGTGTGACATCAATAAAACAGTGAAAAAAAAAAGAAAAGAACCCTATGAAAAAATAAATAATTAATGAATTAATCAAGCACCATCTAACGGTTAAGAAAATGCTATAAAAAGTTATCAAAAAGTCACATGTACCCCAAAACAGTACCAATAAAGAGCATAGATCATCCCGCAAAAAAATAAACCCTCAACCAACTCTGTCAATCAGAAAAAAAAGCTACACATCTCAGAAGATGCAAAAATAATTGATTTCTTTCCCCAAATGTATTTTTGTTCTGCAAAACTAGTAACACATAAAAAAAAATATATAAATGAGGTATCATCGTAATCTACCAATCCACAGAATAAAGGTAATGTTACTTATACTGTATGCTGCATGGAAAAAAAATTAAAAGATAAAATCCAATACCAGAATTGCTGATTTTTTTTTTTTAATTCACCAAGAAAGAATTTATTGTATAGGTAATAGGCACCCAGAAATGTTGCCATTACAAAATACATCTCATCCTGCAAAAATCAAGCCCTCATATGGCTACATCAGCAGAAAAATAAAGAAAAGATAGCTTGTACAATGTAAAGACAAAACCCCTAAAAATCACCAAATCATTAGAACACAACTGGCTGCGGCAGTAAGGGAATGTATAAGCTGTATATCAGGGAACACCCCAAATTTACTACTTGCAAAGGAAAAGACAACAGAAGTGACTGCCCCCCCCCCCCAATCTGAGGAGCTAATGGGGATATAGTGGGGAAATTGGTGTTCCAAATGTACTCTGCAGCTTACATATTCACTCTTCACCATCACTGGCGTGATTCACGCCATTCACGCCTGGGATACTAATGCTCACTACATCCCCTGATAAATTAAGAGGTGCAGTTTTCAAAATGGGGTCACTCATTTGAGGATTCCACTTTACTGGTACCTTAGAGGCTCTGCAAACATGACATGGTGTCCAGATACCAAACATCTAAATATACACTTCAAAAGTCACATAGCGCTCCTTCCCATCTGCGCCCTGCTGTGTAACCAAACTGCAGTTTATGTCCACATGTATGACACTTGTGTACCCAGGATACTGTACTTAATGGCATATGTGGGTGTGAAGCCACTTTGACCCAGCCTCTGGCCTACCTGACCTTGCCACGGACAAAACTGTGATCACCTTCTTACCTTTACCGTCCGCTCTCACCCTGAGAGTGGGACCGGGTTTTATAGGATAATATGAGACGAGTTTTCTAAAGTTTTATATTTATTAACTCAAGAGGGTCGATACTAGACAACCAACATACATAGAGATATATCCTAGCGGATACAAGCTTACATGGTTACAGAAAGGTATGTTACAGTGCAGTAAGACAAAAAGAATAAAAGATTAGAAACAGAATTATAATACCCAGTTGGGTCTCCAGAGTTCACCTCATGAAATCCAGGGCAAAGTCCTTTAGAGTCCATAAGTAATCTTTAGGTGGTAAGAGTTTGACTACGCCATTAGCTGAATAGTCCAGGGTACATGGTATCTCCATAGGTAATAAAGACCTTAGTCCAAGGAATTATCTTCCACAGCATCACAGCACTTTGCGACACATCCCAGCAGTCCAGGAAAAACCACCAAGAGCCTTGTCATGTGTGACAATATATCTTCACTCAGCCCCCTCCCACGATGAGTTCAGCAAGGTGGGCAGTTCTCCCCCTCACCTTGTACCAGTATGACTATATACGGTCATAACTCTTTGAAAGTCTCCTATGGAGTCAGCTTGTCTGCTAAAAGGTGATACCAAGGCTCTCAGTCCACTGATTCCAGACACCCCCTGCTAAGAATAACAAAGTTAGCACAATCATGACAATGCTGTGCCCAGGTTGAGACAAAGGGATGAGCCCAGCTACCTCCAGCGAGGAATTAGGCTTGGGCAATTGGACCCTATCTCTGGCATCTTGCTAATCAGGTCGAGTAAATTAACAGGGCAAAAGGGAAATATATCTGAGAAGGCAGTGAAAAAAAACACATAACTCTGGGCCATTCATCACAGTGGGTATAAACTGCTGCTTGGGCACAGCCGTGCACAGAAACGAAGGAGCACTATTTCATTTTTGGAGCACAGATTTAGATGGTTTGGTCCTAAAATGCACTCTTGGGCTCATAATGATAATACCCCTTGATACGTTTCTTGAGGGGTGTAATTTCTAAAATGAGGTCACTTTTTGGGGTGTTTCCATTATACTGGTACTTTAGGGGCTCTGCAAATGCGACATGGCACCTGAAAACTATTCCAACAAAATCTGCCCTACAAAAGCCAAATAGCGCTTTTGATTCCGAGTCCCGCCATATAGCAGTTTACAACCACATATGTGGTATTGCTGTGTTTAGGAGAAATTGTGAAACAAAATTTAGGGTTCTTTTTCTCCTTTATCATCTTTTGAACATAAAAAATTTGGACTAAATTGACGGTTTATTGGAAAAAAAGTAATTTTTCATTTTTACGTCCCAGTGTTAATAAAATCTGTGAAAAGGCTGCGGTTCAAAATACTCTCTATAACCCTTGATGAATTGTGTCAGGAGTGTAGTTTCCAAAATGGGGTCATGTTTTGGGAGTTTCCTTTGTATTGGTACTCTAGGGGCTCTACAAATGAGACATCGCACCCGAAAACTATTCCTGCAAAATCTACTTTTGGCTAAGGCCCCACAGGATGACCCACAGCCAAAAAGTGCTGTTGGAAAAACCGCGGCAGCATAGCATCGCGTTTCTGTCCGCAGCACTTTAAACGGAAAGTTTGTGGAGTTTTCTTCCTCCAACTTTCTATTACAATCTACATATCTATTGGGAAACCACTGGTGTTTCCGTAGATATAATTGACATGCTACGATTTCCAAAACTGTGCCAGTTTTGGAAATTGCGGCGTGTCCGCGCCACGGTTTTTACAGCAAAGTGGGCATGGGATTTGCTTGAATCCCATCCACTTTGCCTGTACTGTAAAATGGTGTGAGTTTTCCCACGGCGTTTTTACCATGGGCAAAGGCCCCGGCCTTTCAAACATCCAGTGTTGCTCCTTCCCTTCTATGCACTGCCGTGTGCCCAAAGATCTGTTTACGCCCAAACGTTGGGTATTTCTGTGCTTGGGAAAAATTGTATGACAAACCGTCAGATATATTTTCTCCTTTAATCCTTTGTGAATTTGTTAATTTTAGGGCTAGATAAATGTATTATAGAAAAAAAAAAAAGTGAAATGTCTAAATTTGACCTCCATTTTGTTTTAATTTCCGTGAAATGCTTAACCCCTTAGAGACACAGCCCAAAAGTGACTTAAGGATCAGGCCTCTTTTTTCAAAACTGACATGTGTCACTTTAAATGGCAATAACTTTGAGACGCTTTAACTTACACAAGCGATTCTGAGATAGTTTTTTCGTAACACATTGTACTTCATGTCAGTAGTAAATTTTCATCGATATGTTTTGTCTTTAACTATGAAAAAATAGGAAATTTGTCAAAAATTGGAAAAAAATGCAGTTTTCAAACTTTGAAATTGCCAGCCTTTCAAATGGAAATCCATACTGCCCAATTTTTTCCATAAATATAATTAACCATGTCTCTGATTTATGTAGAAGTCAAATTTTAATCACCCTTTTATTTTTTTCAGATATTATAAGGCTTACAAGTCAAGCAGTAATTTTCCAAATTTTCAGAAAATTTCCAAAACATATTTTTCAAGGGATCAGTTCAGTTCTGAAGGAAACTTGAAAGGCCTCTCTAATAAAACCCCCCATAAGTCACCCCATTCTAAAAACTGCACTCCTGAAAGAATCCAAAACAGCAGTTAGAAAGTTTATTAACCCTTTCAGCATTTCACAGCAATTAAAACAAAATGGAGGTCAAATTTACATTTTTCAATTTCTGTCACTAATAAATTCATTTAGCCCTAGAATTTACACATTTACTAAGGGTTAAAGGAGAAACTGCACCCCACATTTTGTTACACAATTTCTCTCAAACACGACAATACCCAATATGTGCTGGTACCCTAATGTACGGGCACACGGTCGCTCTCAGAGCGGATGGAGCGCTAATTGGATTTTGTAGGCCAGATTTTGCTAGAATACTTTTCAGGCGCCATGTCCCATTTGCAAAGCCCCCAAGGTGCCAAAACAGTGGAAAACACCAAAATGTCACCCCATTTTGGAAACTAGACCCCTCAAGGAATTTATCAAGGGGTATAGTGAGCACTTAGACGCTACAGGTGTTTCACGGATTTTTTTTACCATTGAGATGTGAAAATGAAAAATTACTTTTTTTATAATAAAATGTCACTGTAGCCTCATATTTTTCATTTTCACAAGGGGTTAAAGGAAAAATTGCACCCCACATTTTGTTACACAATTTCTCCTGAACACGACAATACCCCATATGTACTGGTACCCTAATGTACGGGCACACGGTCGCTCTCAAAACGGATGGAGTGCTAATTGGATTTTGTAGGCCAGATTTTGCTAGAATACTTTTCAGGCACCATGTCCCGTTTGCAGAGCCCTCAAGGTGCCAAAACAGTGGAAACCCCCTAAATCTCACCCCATTTTGGAAACTATACCCCTCAAAGAATTTACCAAAGGGTATAGTGAGCGCTTTGACCCTACAGGAGTGTAACAGAATTGGCCCAACAAAAGGAAAAGTGACATTTTTTGCTATAAAATGTTGCTTTAACCCCAAATTTTGCATTTCCACAAGGGGTTAAAAGAGAAAATGCACCCCGCAAATTGTCAAGCATTTTCTCCCAACTACAGAAATGCCCCTTATGTGGATGTAAAGTGATGTATGGGCACACTGTAAGGTCCAGAGCTGAAGGATCGCTATTGGGATTTTGGAGGACAAATTTAGCTGAAATCTGTTTCAGGCACCATGTTGCATATGGAGAGCCCCTGAAGTGCTAGAACAGTGGAACCCCCCCCCCCCCCAATATGACCCCATTTTGAAAACTAGACCCCTCAAGGAATTTATCAAGGGGTTTAGTGAGCACTTGGACCCTACAGGTGTTTCACAGATTTTTTTACCATTGAGATGTGAAAATGAAAAATTACTTTTTTTCCAATAAATTGTCCATTTAGCGCCATATTTTTAATTTCTGCAAGTAGTTAGAGAATTAAAAGCCCCCCACAGTTTGTTACACAATTTCTCCTGAACACGGCAATACCCCATATGTGGTCATAATCTGCTGTATGGGAGCATGGCGGGGCTCAGAATGGAAAGAGGGCTATTTGGCTTTTGAGGGCAGTTTTCTGGTACCATGTCGCATTTGCAGAGCCCCTAAAGTACCAATACAATGGAAACCCCTCAAAAGTGACCCCATTTTAGAAACTACACCCGTCAAGGAATGAATCAAGGGGTATTATAATTTTGAGCCTAAAAATGCTTCCCAAAATTTAATGTACAAAATGAAAATTTAAATTTTTAAAGAAATCTGCCATTTCGGTGCCCAATACGTTGCACCCACTTTGTGTTGTCAGAGACCTGCACTCCTAAAACTATTAAGTGGGCAATCCCGAGGGTCAAAAATTTATATATGTGGGTATAAACTGCTTTTGGGATACAAATTTAGAGGGACTTTCTGGGCGCCATGTTGTTTTTGCAGAGTCCTGGAGGTGCCAGTGAACTGGAATTCCCCAAGAAGTGACCCCATTTTGTAAGGGCAATTTTAGGGTCTGTGCAAAAGTGTCATGGCAGAAAAAAAAAAAAAAAAAAAAAACCGTCTAAGTCTGTGCTCCAAAAAACAAATAACCCTTCTTCCCTTCTGTGTCTGGCTGTGCCCTAATATCAGTTTCTACCCACATATGACATTACTTGCATTATCCGGGGTACACCAGTGTCATGCATGTGCCCTAATATCAGTTTATACCACATATGACATTACATACGTTATCCTGGGTACCCCCGTGTCCAGTGGCGTAACTAGGAATGGCGGGGCCCCGTGGCGAACTTTTGACATGGGGCCCCCCCCATACTGACGCCAAAGACCTCAACCGACCCCCTCCTCAGAACTGTCCATTAGTGTCCCCTGCACACAGTATTAACCCCAATAGTGTCCCCTGCACACAGTATTAACCCCAATAGTGTCCCCTGCACACAGTATTAACCCCAATAGTGTCCCCTGCACACAGTATTAACACCCAATAGTGTCCCCTGCACACAGTATTAACCCCAATAGTGTCCCCTGCACACAGAATTAACCCCAATAGTGGCCCCTGCACACAGTATTAACCCCAATAGTGGCCCCTGCACACAGAATTAACCCCAATAGTGGCCCCTGCACACAATATTAACCCCAATAGTGTCCCCTGCACACAGTATTAACCCCAATAGTGGCCCCTGCACACAGTATTAACCCCAATAGTGACTCCTGCACACAGTATTAACCCCAATAGTGTCCCATGCACACAGTATTAACCCCAATAGTGTCCCCTGCACACAGTATTATCCCCCATAGTGTCCCCTGTATACAGTATTATGTCCCACTGTGGACATCCATAAACAATTATTATACTCTGGGGTCTTTTCAGACCCCAGAGTATAATAATCGGAGACCCGGGGGAATAAAAACATTTTAAAAAAAAACAGTTGCTTACCTGTCCCCCGGCTCCTAGGCTGTCGGCTGCCGCTCTTGTTCTGCATTAATGACGTCGGACGTCACATGACCCGGGAAGCAGACCCGGGTCATGTGACGTCAGAGACGTCAGACACGAATGAGGGAGGCCGGAGGCAGGATCGTGGAGAGGTAAGTAACACTGTTTGTTATGTTCCTTACGTCTCCCGGTCCGCTGATCATTATAGTCGGGGTCTGCAAAGACCCCCGAGTATAATGATAGTGTTTGTGGGGCCCGCGGTGTCACTTACCGACCCCAGCCCAGCCAGGATCAGCAAGTGAATGGGGCCCGTAACGGAATATTTAAAAAAAAAAAAAAACGCAGCGGTAGCGGCTGTCACCGGGCCCCCTAATGGCCCGGGCCCTGTGGCAGCTGCTACTGCTGCTACCACGGTAGTTACGCCCCTGCCCGTGTCATACATGTGGCATAGACTGCAGTTTGGGCACACGGCAGGGCACAGAAGGGAAGGAGCGCAATGCGTTTTTTGGAGTGTAGATTTGGATGTTTGGTATCTGGACGTCATTTCATGTTTCTAGAGCCTGTAAGATACCAGAAAAGTGGATTCCCCAAAGGAATGACCCCATTTTGAAAACTGCACCCCTCAAAGAATTTATCTTGGGGTTTAGTGAGTATTAGTATCCCAGACGTGACTGCACGATGACGAAGAGGGAATATGTAAGCTGTGCGGAGGACATTGCAAACGCCACATTCCCTACTATGTCCCAGTAGCTCCTATGATTGGGGGAGTTGCTCTGGGGGTGACTTTGGGGGTCACTTCTGGTGTCTGTTCCCTCATAAGCTGTAAATATGGGGTGTCCCCTGATATCCGCTCACACTGCTTATACATTCCCCTCCTGCCGCAGCCAGTCGTGTTCTAATGATTTGGCGATTTTTGGTTTTTTTGTCCTCACATTACTAGATGCTATATTTTCTTTATTTTTCTGGTGACGTGGCCATATAAGGGCTTGTTGTTTGCGGGATGTGATGCATTTTGTAATGACACCATTTTTGGGTGCCTACAATCTATTGAATACATTTTATTAACTCTTTTTTTGCTGGATTTTAAAAAATAAAATCAATTCTGGCATTGCATTTTACCTTTTAAATTTTTCGCCATGCAGCGTACAGTATAAGTAACATGTGACCTTTATTCTGCGGGTCGGTACGGTTACAGCGATACCTCATTTATAGTATTTTTATATACGTAACTAATTTTGCAGAAAAAAAACACATTTGGAGACATAAATCAGTGATTTTTGCATCGCTATATTTTGAGAGGCGTAACGTTTTTATTTTTCATTTGACAGAGTTGGTTGAGGGCTTATTTTTTGTGGGACAAACTGTGCTTTTTATTGGTACTGTTGTGGGGGGCATATGACTTTTTGATCAGTTTTTATAGCATATTTTGTAAGGTAAGATGGCGAAAAATCATTACTTCCAGCAGGTTTCTTTCCGTTTTTTTTCTCCGTCATTCACCGTGTGCATTAAATATTGTTTAGGTTTTATTGTACAGATTGTTACGGACACGGCGATACCAAATATGCATTTTTTTTTTGTTAATTTTTAGGTGTTTTTTTAATATAATTCATTTTCTTTAGATAAAAGGGAATTTTGAGGCTTTATAACTTTATTAATTTTTTCTAACACTTTATTTATTGATTTTTCCCTTTTTTTTTTTTTACTTTTGCACATGTCCCTATGGGACACTTGGATCAATGATGATTTCATCACTAATCCTTTATAATGCAGTACGAGACACAGCATTCAGTCTCGTACAGCATTAACAGGAAGTGAGGCTGTGAGCAGTCACAGCCTTGCCTCCTGTGGAGACGGGAGGATCAACCAGGTAATGGGGGCATATAGTAGCCTGGGGTCACTGGCCAGACCCCAGGCTACATGTTTTACACACTGGCACCCCCCGATCTCACCGCGGAGGGTGCCGGTAACCCCCACAAGATCGCGCAAACCGTTGATTGCCGTGATCATGTTCGATCGCGGCAATCAACTGGTTAAAACCCCGCATCGGCGCTCGGGTCCGATGCGGGGTTAGGGAGCAGCATGTTAGCTGTCATATACAGCTAACATGAGCTCCATTTATGCCCGCACGGCACTGCGGGGAATGTTTATACCCATGACGTACTATTACTTCATGGGTCGTTAAGTACCTAGCGCCTATGAAGTAATAGTACGTCATGGGTCACTAAGGGGTTAAAGGTTTAACAAGCCTCTCAAATGCTGTTTTTAATTATTTGAGGGGTGCAGTTTTGAAAATGGGGTTAGTCATGGGGTTTTCTAATATATAGGCCTTATAAGCCTTCTAACATCCAAAATAAATTAAAGGATGATTAAAAGATGATGCCAATATAAAGCAGAGATATGGTAGATATTAAATGGATCCTATCATTAAAACACAATTTTTTCTGCCTACCACGTAGAAATAGGCTTAAGAAAGGCTATTCTTCTACTACCTTTAGATGTCTTCTTCGCGCCGCTGTTCCGTAGAAATCCCGGTTTTCGTCAGTATGCAAAGAGTTCTCTCGCAGCCTTGGGGTCGTACTGTGTAAGCGGCCATTTTTCTTGTGGCCGCAGGCATTAGCAGTTGGCTCTGTCCGAGGCCTACAAGTTTAACCGCCTGCGTCGGAAGAAGACGTGTGAAGAGGATGTTCCTGAAGAGAGAAGTGAGAGAACTCATTTGCATACCGATGAAAACTGGGATTTCTACGGAACGGCGGCGCGGAGAAGACATCTAAAGGTAGGAGAAGAATAGCCTTTCTTAAGGCTATTCCTACTTGGTAGGCAGAAAAAATTGTGTTTTAATGATAGGATCCCTTTAATGTATTTGGTTGATATGACTATTTGTTTGAAAGGCAGAGAATTTCACATTTTGAAAATTGAGATTTTTTCCAAATTTCTTATTTTTTTTTTTTATAAATAAATACAAAAATATTGATTAGTGCTTACCACTAACATGAAGTATAGTGCGTTACGAAAAAACATTCTCAAAATCACTTGTGTAAGTTATAGTGTCTCAAAGTTATTGCCATATAAAGTGACACATGTCAGTTTTAAAAATAAGGCCTGATCCTTAAGGCATATTTGAGCTGTGTCCTTAAGGGGTTAAACAATCTGCTTCTTTGATTGCCGCCAAGCAGGGGTCTAAATATACTTTCTGTAACCCTGACTTATATTTGACACGTGTTTATGAATCCTTGGATTCCACATACTGAAAAGTAGTACACTGTCTACCAATAAATATTTGGACACCAGAGGTAGAATAGAAAAACAACATTTATTCATAAATCAATAGTTGGTAGAACCCAGCAGATGCTTCCTTACGGATGGTATTGATCAATATAATACACCCGGATGCTGTTGAAACTCCTGGTGTATGTGAACCATCGGTTGGGTGCGGTTCTTCCGAATTTCTCTGGCCAGCACCCATCAGTCTCTATCTCCCAGTTTCGGGGGTCTGACGACTCAGGGCACATTCCGACAATCACTGTTCACCTTCCACTTCGTAATCACATAGGCCACTGTCGATTTTGAGTAATTCAGTTTGCTTGCTATATCCCTTAAGGATCAAACATTTCTGTGGTACCACACAATTACCCCTTTCTTGAAATCGGACAACTCTGCACTTCGTGACATGCTGTCTCCTATTTAACGGCGGAAGGCGTGACGTACACCACGACCGCAGATATCTTCATTTGCATGAGTGTCCAGATACTTATTGGTAGACAGTGTATTATAGTTAACATACATATTTATTTTAATTGTGTCTCTCCAACTGTAGGGCTGTAAATTTCTAGTAAACTATATATACAGTATTTGCACATAATGCACTTTTTGTGCCCACAATTGTAGTAATTTTTATATTTTACCTAGGTGGCATAATCCATAATCCTTCTACTCAAATAAACTTGGGGAAAGATAATTCTGCAGAGTTGGAGCTTTACATGTAATACAACATGAGAAATTTGCCCTTAGTGATGTTTTTGATCACATGACATGGACGGCAAATGTGAATGTAATATTGTGTTGCCCACTGTGGGATTAATATCTGTATTACTGATAACTCTTTCCCCAGAGACAGTGAAATGCAGATCTAAAAATAAGTGAACAGTAAGGGCTCGTTCACATCTGCGTTCAAGGGGTCCGTTCTGCAGGTTTCCGTTTCCTGCGTAAAACAGAGCAGGAGACGGAAATCTGCAGGAGTCTTTCTCACCCATTCATTTGAATGGGTGAGAAAGATGTCCGGCCGTGAGCGGCGGTGAGCGTTTTATGCTCTCCGCCGCGAAACCGGGTTTTTTAATCCGGACACAGAGTCGGACATGCAGTACTCTGTGTCCGGATTAAAAAATCCGGTTTCGCGGCGGAGAGCATAAAACGCTCACCGCCGCTCACGGCCGGACCCGGTCTGTGATTTGCGTCTTCTGGCATGCAGAAGACGGAAAGCACAGAACGGAAGGCTGAACGCAGGTGTGATCCTAGCGTAAGATGTACAACAACACACTACAGATCCCACTGTGTCATTATTTAATAAAAATGAAGTCAAAATTTAAAATCCACGTGTGAAAAACTAAGTACATGTGCATAGATATATTAATCTACGATGTTGCATGGCGATTCTGTCTGCCCAGTTTTTTGTTTTGTCTTGGTACCAGCGCTCCTCCCATTATGTCCAGGTGTTTTCATTAGCAGTAGACTACATAAGGGAGCCTTCTATTAGCTCTCAGTTCTCTGACTGAGGGCATATGGTAAGGGGAATGTGGCCCAGGGCTTAGGGCCTAGACTGTCAGAATTTTATTTTATTTTTTTCCCCTTTATTGTGATTGTTTATAGCCATTTAAATGCGTGTATACATTTATTGACCCTTATATTTACTTACTTGTGTTACTAATGTATGTACTATGACTAGATGTAAGCTTAAGGGTGCATTCACACTACGTAACGCCGGGCGTGTATGAGAGCCGTACACGCCGGCATTACGGCAGACTGCCGAACACTTCCCATTCACTTCAATGGGAGCGCTCGTAACAGCGGCGTTTACGAGCGCTCCCATTGAAGTGAATGGGAAGTGTTCGGCAGTCTGCCGTAATGCCGGCGTGTACGGCTCTCATACACGCCCGGCGTTACGTAGTCTGAATGCACCCTAATGTTGTAGGTTTAGTGTAGTATTCATTAGCTTTAACTGTTGCTGCTTCTTTAGGCTAATACTACTTAAACTGTTCTTTATACTATGACTATGGGCACTGCTGGCTGAAAAGCATCAGTATTCATGTATGTATTTTATTGCATCAAAAGTGTTCTGGACTTTCCTCACCGTATTGCTGTTTTCTGAGCTGCCTTATCTGCTGGCTGATCCTGTTTGGTTATTGGAGCTTTTACATGTGGTAACTGCTTAGCTACATAACAGTATTGTTGTTCTAATGGAGTACAATTAAAGTATAGTATGTATTATACAGATAGCAGAACAATTCATGTAGTATGTAAAATATAGATTGAAGTATATGGTACTATAGTACATAAATCACAGATATTAATGTACATGTACTGGGGGCAGAGATCATTAGATTACATATATTGGAAGTTGTGTATTACAGTACACTTTTTAGGTCTTGATGAGAATAGTACCAGACATGTCCTATAGGTAGCAGAGGAAAACCCAACAGTAATCGTGTATCTCTTATATTACTAGTCTTTATAATAAGTACTTTATGGCCCTTTAAGGATACTGTGCCAGGGTACTACAGGAGCTTGTGCAAGGACAACCCTTCAAGTTGGCCTTACACCACAGTAGTTCATAGTTCTAATGGCTTTTAAAAATGGACATGCATATTTTTTTTTTTCTTTTTCCAGCGGGCTTGCATTCATTCTGTCTGAGTGTCATTTGTCTTATATCAGTTTTTTAACCCCTTCCCACCACAGGCACTTTTTCCAAACACCTTAACTTTTTTTTTTTTCTCCTCTGAGCCATATGAGATCTTAATGTTTGTGGGACAAACTTTTCTTCCTGATTCTACCATTAATTCTGTAAAATGTACTGGCAAGCTGGTAAAAAAAAATCAGAATAGGGCAGATTTGAAAAAAGTGCAGTTGTGTGACTTTCTTATGGGCTTTGTTTTAACGGCGTTCATTGTGCAGCCAAAATGACATGTCAACTGCATTCTATGTTTTGGTACAATTCTGGGGATCCCAAATTTATATGGTTTTATTTATATTTTGGCACCTTTACTAAAATCCAATATACACTCACCGGCCACTTTATTAGGTACACCTGTCCAACTGCTCGTTAACACTTAATTTCTAATCAGCCAATCACATGGCGGCAACTCAGTGCATTTAGGCATGTAGACATGGTCAAGACAATCTCCTGCAGTTCAAACCGAGCATCAGTATGGGGAAGAAAGGTGATTTGAGTGCCTTTGAACGTGGCATGGTTGTTGGTGCCAGAAGGGCTGGTCTGAGTATTTCAGAAACTGCTGATCTACTGGGATTTTCACGCACAACCATCTCTAGGGTTTACAGAGAATGGTCCGAAAAAGAAAAAACATCCAGTGAGCGGCAGTTCTGTGGGTGGAAATGCGTTGTTGAGGTCAGAGGAGAATGGCCAGACTGGTTCGAGCTGATAGAAAGGCAACAGTGACTCAAATAGCCACCCGTTACAACCAAGGTAGCCAGAAGAGCATCTCTGAACGCACAGTATGTCGAACTTTGAGGCAGATGGGCTACAGCAGCAGAAGACCACACCGGGTGCCACTCCTTTCAGCTAAATACAGGAAACTGAGGCTACAGTTTGCACAAGCTCATCGAAATTGGACAATTGAAGATTGGAAAAACGTTGCCTGGTCTGATGAGTCTCGATTTCTGCTGCGACATTCGGATGGTAGGGTCAGAATTTGGCGTCAACAACATGAAAGCATGGATCCATCCTGCCTTGTATCAACGGTTCAGGCTGGTGGTGGTGGTGTCATGGTGTGGGGAATATTTTCTTGGCACTCTTTGGGCCCCTTGGTACCAATTGCGCATCGTTGCAACGCCAAAGCCTACCTGAGTATTGTTGCTGACCATGTCCATCCCTTTATGACCACAATGTACCCAACATCTGATGGCTACTTTCAGCAGGATAATGCGCCATGTCATAAAGCTGGAATCATCTCAGACTGGTTTCTTGAACATGACAATGAGTTCACTGTACTCCAATGGCCTCCACAGTCACCAGATCTCAATCCAATAGAGCATCTTTGGGATGTGGTGGAACGGGAGATTCGCATCATGGATGTGCAGCCGACAAATCTGCGGCAACTGTGTGATGCCATGTCAATATGGACCAAAATCTCTGAGGAATGCTTCCAGCACCTTGTTGAATCTATGCCACGAAGAATTGAGGCAGTTCTGAAGGCAAAAGGGGGTCCAACCCGTTACTAGCATGGTGTACCTAATAAAGTGGCCTGTGTGTGTATATATAATTTTTTTATTTTTTTTTCTAAAAGGCTCCATATTCTGACACCTGTAAATTTATATATACGGTTTGGCAAGTTTGTGTGTGTGTGTGGGGGGGGCGGGGTATGCATTTTAGACCCCCTAGGGGTCTTGAACCCCAAGATATCTGATCACTAATGCAATGCATTACAAAGCTAATGCATCGCAATAGTTTGCAAAAAACCAGCAATTCTATTGCAGGCTACATAGAGTGCCTGCAATATAATCCACTGAATGCCTTCACAAGGCATCCTGCTTTCATGCCATTGGAATCCCAGCCCTAGAGCTTGCTCCGGATGCTGGCGATCGCTGGGAAAATGGCGCCTCGGTCAGCTTGGCAGGGTGTATGCTCTTCAAGTAGTAAACGCACTGCTGCCAGTAAATCAACTCTATTGCGCGTACATGCATACGCCATTTAGGCGACTCATCGCTGGAGAAGAGATCACAGTACAAGAGGAGGAGCTGTCTCGCAGGAAGAAACATGGAGGTTATGTAATACAGGTCAGGGGGCTGGGCTGAGTAGGTAGGGAAGGGGTATGGGATGGGGAGTGAGGTGAGAGGGGTTATAAGGAAGTTGCATAACAGGAAGCAGAAGGAAGTAAACAAATATAGGAGCCACAGACTTCCAGAAATCACACAAAACACGCTACAAAGTACTATATGGGTGTATTAACCCATTTATAGCACTGATAGACACTTAAAAAAATGCCTAGAAAACCCCTTAGAACTTTTTATTTTCTGTACACAATAACGGGGTACACCTGGTGACACAGCAAAGCCCTTGGGTGCAGGGTAGATTTGATGAAAGGTGTTCCTAGCCCCTAAATTTCAGTGTTGTAGCCCCATGGTGCATCCGGTTTCCTATTTGGCTCATAGGAGGATGAGCACGCAATATTGGCACGCAATATTCCCCTCATGTTATGTGATCCTGATAGTTCAGAGTTTTGGGGTGCAATAAGGGTGTAAGGATGTTCCACAGGTCTGGTCTTGGCCCCTGGATCCTGTGATACTTGCTATGAAGCATGTATTACATAATCTTCTCTCCAGTCTCATGCTGACAAAATGATGATGCTTGACATCCTTCAGGGTGATGGCTAGGCAGACTGGGACAGGATCTTCTGAATAGTTGGAGTATGTCAGCTCTCCAACCTTCCTGGTCTGTTTAGAGCTTCATATACCTGCACTAAGCTCGCTATTTGCTCCACAGGGCTCCACACTTCTCTCCTCACTAACACACAGGAAGTTACTATGGGAACCAGTGATCAGCCAAATCCTCCCCTTTATCCAAGTGATGTCCTCACATTGGACATTTTGTTACTTTTCATTCTATGGGAAGTGTAATACATGTGTGACTCACTAGGTGGCGCTGTGTGGTAAGACACAGGATCCCCTGCTATCTCACACAGGCTACAAAGCAACAGGAAATCATGCAATACAGCCCAGCAACAGCCACCTGTGGTATGCTACATGTTAATCTGTGGTCATGTGAAGGGGCATCAGAACATTGGCATGCTCCACATGACCACTGAGGCCTGGTGTTATTCAGAAGGTTGAAAGGGGGGACATTAAGCTGTGGGATACAAACCATGGGGGCAATTGAAGGAGGACATTATAGTCCCCCAGCTGCCCCACAGTTTAATGTTCCTCTTCGTGTGCCCCCAGTGTACTGTCCACCTCCATATCTCCTTCGTTTAATGTCCCTCTTCATCTGCCAACGTTTGACATTAAAAAAAAAAAAAAAAATGACTCATAAAATACACTCCTTGCTCTCCTGATGGTGTCTGGGGTCTCTTGTCTCGCAGTGTAAGAGTGTTGCAGGCATGATGTGAGTGGGTGTCACATTGTGTCTACAGCTCCCAGAGCCAGAGCACACAAGGAACATGGTGGTGAGGCAGGAGCTGTTTGTTCAACTTATCTGTGTCCTCTCTCCGGATGCAGATGAGCTGAATCTGGGACATACCTCCCGAGAACCGAGACTGTGGGCAGACCCAGAATCCGGGACTGTCCTGCAGAATCAGGAGAGTTGTGTTATCAAAACCTAAACCAGATTCAAAATTCTGATTGTCAAGTGGTGCCAAGTTATCGATTTCATGAGCTCACAGAGAACCAGCCTGATGCAAGCAGTTGGTGTTGAGCAAGTTTATTCAAAACATAACGTTTTATACAAGAAAGTAAATGGTGTCAATTATAATAGAGCCTACGCAGAAACAGGTAATCACAATGTATCATTGGCTGGAGAAGTGTCTTGACTCTCACCTTACTCATCTGTATAATCAAAGCAAATTAGTCCTATTTGTCCTAAGAATTACATGTCACAAAGCTTGCTGAGACCTTTGGTTCTACATTGGGAGAACATTGATTCTTAGTAGCTCAGCTATGTGCTGGGGGCTTCCTACGTAGCGGTATTAATTTCAACTCTGCCTCCAAACCGAAGGATAAGTTACACACAATTGTTGACTATTAATGAAGTTATGATGACCTATGTTGTCTGCTGTATAACCTTTGTCTCAGTACACTCTTGGCAAGTTCTGTAAGCTAAGATTCTTCTGCTTCTGAGTTTTAAGAAAAGCAAGCTAGGTATTAGAAACAACATTTCTATAACAGTTGGAAGGTATGGAAGAGGCCTGAAGCGAGGCCTGAAGCGATGCCTAACACGTCCCCATCCTTGACAGAGCCCAGGAGAGGTGAGTAAGACTTATGTTTACTCACCACCTCTCAGTTTCATTCTGGCGAAACATTTTCAAACCTGAACAGAAGTAAACATATGAATAACTGCAAGACTAATCCTGCTAGGTAATGGAGGGAAAATGAGCACTTACTGCAGCTTTTATAATCCACACCTGACTGTTCACTGAGTATTCAAGTTTGTTTATACTGGCATAAAAATGAGCTTTAGTCACTGATCTGTAACTGTATAGCACTTGTTTATACCTTCTTATACAGAATTATGTAAAATAAAACTGCTGAAGTGGAAAAAATATTAATACTATATCAGACACTTAATGATGGCTGTATGTTTGTCAAATATAAATTTCAGATCAATAGCGCACAAAAGAATTCCTGTGAACTGGGCGTCATATGAAATCTTAGCCAAGTGATCCAGCCAAGAATACTGCAATAATTTCAGTGGAAAATCAATATTTACCCAACGGAGTTTAAATAAGCCCTAACCAAAGGTTGGACACCTTCAGAGAAGAGAACATCTCATCATGGTAAGTGCTACATGGTGTCTTGCCATCATTCACACAAAGCAGTTTCTGATGATTTTTATTTTGCTTACATTTGGGATACAAAAAAGTGACATTTATAGTTTTGTCTTTGGGACTTGTACGAAATACTCTATTTTTTGAAAAGTCTAAGAACGCCTGAAACATGCTGCAAAACCTACATTAAAGCATCTGATCTCATTGGGAAGTGGACTCCCTTTATCAACCTCTTGGGCTCCCCTACAACACAATTATGGAGGTGCTGCTGTATTACCATGGCATCAGGTGCTAGACCTGGGGCATTTGTTATTGATATCTGCCTATGAAGACTGAGAATATTGTTGTGTCAAAAATTTTAAACAAGCTTACTTATTGCAGGAGAAGGTGGGGGTAAATTAAATGGCTTTCCCTTTTTGGAACAGAAATCTTACTCATTCACATAACATAAAACTTTTTGTATTTCAGAAATTCCTCTTGGTGACTGCATTATTTGGTATTGGGATTTGCGTGGGTGTCTGTAATGCAGCCTGCTTTAGGACACTACCTCATGGTCATATAGGAAGAGACCCTGGAGGTAAGCCTGAGCACAAAATAGGGTAACATATGGTTAATACTATAGGCTGAATTCAATTCTACTATTCTTTACTGAAGACTTTGCTTTAAAGTATCACATTTAAGGAGAAGACAGAATATTAATTGGTCTTGGAACACTCCAGTAATGTAGGAGAAAGAATGACAGACATTGTTTAACTAATCACTATAAGGGAAGGTTATTTTACCAAATTTTGACAATGTTAATAAAGAAATTGTCCAGAGCAGGGACAGATTAAGGGCATCACAGGCCCCAGGCTGGTCAGAGAACAGGTACCCCAACTTCATGCAGATCCCTGTGATTGAATAATGTCCTTTCCAGTTCTTCTACACACTAATGATTCTCCAGAGTATATTGCCTCTTCAGATCCTTAAGTATCATAATTAGAGGCCCAGGGGAGATGAGTAAACATAAAAAATAGTGTTATCACCCCATCTTGTATTTTGTCAGCAGTTGCGTGGTGTCATGATGCTTTTCCATGCATCTAGACACCAGCATGACCATGTGACCACTGAAGCCCAAACATAGGCCTCACAGTCCCTGACATCATTCAGAAGGCCTGAAAGATGGGGACAAGTGCCAGATCCATGGGGAGGTAGCACTGCTTATGTTTACTAATCTCCTATGCCTCTACTATTACACTTTGGGATCGGAACCGAGCCCACAGTAGAATAGCAATTTCAGTTTGGATGTGTTTAGGCCAACTGTAACAATATTCGCAACTGTAACCAATATTTGCGCAACAAATACTTGTCTATGTATACTCCGTGTTCTGCCACAATAATCAATGGCTGCTGATATAGTTGATTATAAAGTTGGATTATAATGGAAGGGGCAAATACATCACCCTTATTTTGATTTGCCCCTGGTCCAAATTATAATTAACTTTACCAGGCACACTCTATTTTCCATGGGCTATATTTGGGTTTGCAGTTTGCACAATTTACATTCAACTGACTATAACATTACACATTCCATGGACAAGGGTACTGCTGTTTCTATTGGAGAATACTTCACTCAAAATCTGCAACAAAAACTGTCTTTAGCCTCAAAGATCAAGATTAGAGATGTATTCGTTCACAATCAAATACAAGGCCGCATACACAGTAAAAATTTGTGTCCCCCTCCCACCTTCCCTGGCATGGTTTTTGCACCAATAACTGTGCAGGGGAGGTGGGACAGGAACTACGACAACGGAGGCAGTGAAAAAAATTGAAAACCCATTGGCTGCTGAAAACATGTGACCTCCCAATTCATAAGAACGGCCGCCGCCCTATTCGTGTCATTTCAGTTTTGGAGTGATAGAGAGAGTGTGGAAAGACTGTGTGCGATACAGTGCTTTGGTTAGGCAGGAATTCTGAATAATAACAGCTCTTTTCAGAGCTCAATAATCGCTAGCTAGAAAATCATGCAGCGTAGCAGCAGGGGACGTGGATGTGCATACCCAGCTGGGTGAGTAGTCCACAGTCCAGCTACTGTAGAGGGGATGCCACGAATGTCCTTCGTCATCATGAGCAGGGGACATGGGCTAGGATGTGGCTACCCAGCTGTATATCCACAGTCCAGGTACAAGAGGGGCTGCCAGAAGCAGCAGGGGACATGGGTGAGGACGTGGATAACCTAACCAGCTAGGTATCCACTCCAGAGCCCAGGTACTGGAAAGATTCAGTCAGCAAACAATTTACTCTTCCTCCTCCTACAACCCCAGCCCCTAATTCTGCATGTGAATTTTTAATTATATTAAAAAAAAAAATAACATTTTTTTTTTTTTCCTATCTCTCCCCCCAGGGGGTTGCAACTCAGTCACCCGTAAATTATGTCCCCCCTCAATCTCCCCCATTTTCATATACACCCTTCATCTACCCCTAGTTTCATGTCCCCCCCCCCCCCCGTCTCTGCCCCAATGTCATGCCATCCCCCCCCTTCATCTGCCCCAGTGTCATGCCGTTCTCTCTCACACACACAGTCACACTCACCTTCCCTCGCAGCTCTCTCCCTCATACACATATTGTAGGCGCGATGTGATGTCATCACATCGCGGCTACAAATGCTGGATCTCAGCGTTAAAGCAGGAGCTGACAGCTCCTGCTTTAAACGCCTATGTATTCAGCTCATGTGTTGAAATCTGGACATGCCGACCGGGACCATTTTGTTAGGTCGGGGCCCCGGGCGGTTGCCCGGCTCGCCCGGCCTTGGATCCGCCCCTGCCTACAGGGCCTCAATCTCTGCTGGTAGCTCAGCTTAAGGGCCTGTAACTTAATTTGGAAGGGCTCATGTTAAGGGCCTTAAGTTACTTTTGGAAGGTCTTACCACATCACACACACATCCACAATGACAGTTCAGGGTGGGGACTGAGGGATTTCCCATTGCCTATGCAATCTGTGGTTGTCATGGGAAACATGATTTAAAGGGGTGCTTGTTAATGTTGAGCTTAAATTGGGGTTTGTGTCTATCCATTTAGGGAGTAAAAAAGGTTTCCATGTATTTTCCCACTTTGATAGAGGTTTTTTTGAATGTGGAAAGTGTGTAGTTGATAGGCTGTGATGGTGGGGTAATAGAGGGACTTTGTTGTGTTAGATGCCCCCAGGCATGCTTGCCCTGCTGTCCCAGTGTCATTCCAGAGGTGTTGGCAGCATTTGCTGGGGTGTGATAGTGGACTTGGTGACCCTCCTGAGTCGAATGGTGGGATCCCCTGAAACGAAGCATTTTCTCCCATAGACTATAATGGGGTTCGATATTCGTTCGAATAGTCGAATATTGAGATGCTATTCAGAACGAATAACGCACATCGAATATTTTACTGTTCGCTCATCTCTAATAAAGATCTCACTGTCAACAATTTTGAGAACTTTATGTATAATATATATATATATATATATATATATATATATATATATATATATATATACTGTTCAATAAATCAGAACATTGTTGATCTTTGTATGAAATGTTTCCCATATTACAAATTTTCATCCTCTAGGCTGCATTAATGAAGGAGAGATTCACGAATACGGCTCAAGGTGGAGAACAGACAACTGCATGGACTGTGATTGTTCATATGATGGGTCAATGCAGTGCTGTGATGTGTAAGTTTCATTCTGGAATTAAAGGGTTAATAAACTACCCATTCTTTACACTATAAGTACTGAAGGTATTCAAAAACTTCTAAAAACCCAGCATTTACCAAATTGGCTGGAATGAATTCTACATCCATGGTGGCTAGGATGGTTCCATCTGGAAGGGGACCTATAAAGGATAGTTTATTTAATAGGTCTGTAGTATCCTGAAGGTAGCTGGCTGTATCCTTCACTAAGGGTTTGAGTATTCCTTCCACCCAGCGCCGCACCTCCCATGAGGCAGCCTGAAGCGACCGCTTCAGGCGGCGCTATGCCAGGGCCCCAGGGAGGGCGGCATTTTTGCTTACCTAAGCCAGTCCAGGACAAGCTGTCCTGGACTGGCTTAGCACCGAGCGCTGGATTGGGGAGGCCCCTGGAGCAGCGCTGCTCCAGCGGCCTCCCCTCACGCTCAGGCAGAGAGCAGGTCTTCTCCGTGCCTGCTCTCTGCCAGCGTACACCGCTAAGCCCAGCCCCTTCACTCCACCACACCCCCTCCGCTCCGCCTTCTCCTGCCGGGGGGGGGGGAGCTGCTTTCTGTCGTTCGCCTCGGGCGGCGAAAGGGGTAGGTTCACCCCTGCCTCCACCCATCCAGAAATCTGTTCAGTGAGTGCCAACACATGAAATGATCGGTCTCCCTGGGTTTCCAGGTTTGTACAGTTTTGGAAGCATGTAAAAAGTCCCTGGACTTGCCGATATGAGGTCGCTTAGGCTTATTGCTCCATCAGATAGGCCGCATCATGTCATTCATCCTACAGTATACTGCCCTACAAGTTCTTCAGGGAGCGAGGTTACTCCCCCAAACTCATTATCCTTAATATTCTTGTCATTTATAATGAGATTCTCAAAATTGATAAAGTATTATATGCCTTAGATGAGAACAGTCTTTTTTTTTTTTTTTTTTTTTTTTTTTATTATGCATGGACTATACAGTTATTGGCACAAGAAATACAGGCTGTAAGATCATGGTCTGGAGAATAGTATTACATTCATGATATTTATTTATTGTTTTCCACTTAGTGGCGGCTATGTAGCCGAGTACGATAAGAAAAACTGCGAAGTCCTCTTCGACAAGGAGACCTGTTTAAGTGATGTGGTTAGAAAAGATGATCCAAACAAGAGATGTCCACATGTCATAATTGGCTAAAACCATTTCTCAATATGACAATACACATTGATAGAACTACGCCTCCATTTTTTGTAGTTACAATATTTGTCATATACATTACTTCCAGCACTGTATGTACTCATGATATTTTATAAATAAACAGTTTATGGTGTAGAAGCAAAACACTTGAATTGTTGAAGATCTTCATCCAGTAACCTGCATTCTAGTAATAAAAAGCTTATAAAAGTTACCTGTATGCTTTTTCTTTCAGGACTTAGCTCTTAATAGAAATCTGTGGCCACATACTGGATATAAAATCTAGAGTAAATTATATTAAGGGAGGTTAAACTAAGTATGATCCAGAAATCTGGAGTAATTTACACCAAAAACTGGTGTACATGCTTGATAACTAATCTCTGTCCTGCGCTTTACACTTCAAAACCGTGTACTCTCCTTGTAAGACATGTGGGAAGGGATTGTTGAAAAAGGGTTGTGGCTTAATATGCTAAACTGAGCCAGGAGTTGTACCAAGATTTTAACCAACTAAAAAGTGGTGTAAATTTTGGTTAATCTGTCTGCTTGATTTCATACTGCATTAGACAGAAAACTTGTTGCACTTTCAGATTTGCTAGTCTACAAATTCTACCATTTCAATTTCACCCTTCTAGGCCTTCAGGATTAACCCTCCAAGTATCACACCCTAGCACATAACAGTTTACGGTTTGTCCTGCTATTCCCCTGAAGTGCTTTGCTGTTAAACTGTCACATCCACTGGCTTTTCTCAGGGTAGGGTAAAGGCTGAATGGTAGATGCTAAAGGAGCTAATGTGATCAGAATCTTGTGTGGGCAGAGCTATTTGTATACTACAGGAGTGTGCAATGTTAAACAAAGGAAGCTGCTGGGAATGGCGGTTGATGGAAGGTAAGGAGGAGAGAACAGACTGCATGTGTGAGCAAGAGGGGGGAACTGGGGGCAGATGAAGGGGGCAACTAAACTTAAGGCAGATATAGGGGGACTTTATACTGGTGGTAGTGCAGTTTCCCAGAACAAGATGTTAATGTTCTGTTTAACAAGTCATTTTGTCACCATATTATATTGTCAGGTGGTAATCTCTAATGCCAGCCATTCTATTTGTGTGCTGTGTATTGTATTGCATTGCTTAGCATACATTTAGCATTGTCTGCAGCAGTGTAAAGGTTAACTAGCTTTGCACCTTGTTTTATCTTTGCAAACCCCACATGTTGTAGCATCTTGCAACTTCAGTCACATGTTTTGCTCTCAGCCTATAGGAGCACAAGCTGCTTCTAGGGCAAGCTGAGACTTGTCCCCAGTCTAGCCCCTGAGTTCAGAGAGAGGACTGGAGAAGAGTCTAAGCCTGGCTTCCTGCCAGTCCACATCTGCCAGCATTGCTTCAGGCTCGTCAGAACCTTAAATGGGCTACATACAGCTACCAGTCCATCCCAACTACTGAATTCCTGCCAGTCCACACCTGGGAGATCATCCAAAAGTATATTCCTGTTCTATTGGCCTAAGTCAGAGGAGTTACCTGTTGGATAAAGAAGTCCTCTGCCTGGATCCACTCTTCTCATGGGTTCCCCAGCTGGCTCTAACCTAAGCGGCTTCCACGTTGTTGATTCACCGCTTTAGTACCCTGCTATAGGGCATTGCTCTAGCACCTATTCTGTAAGTACTCTCTTGCATCACATTGCACAGTATAGCCAAGCTGTGACACATCTCCCAAGGTAGAGCTAAAACTGCACTGGACTGTATATCTATTAACTATTTCCTACCCCAAATCTGTATACCTGCTATTGCAGTGGCTATAGGACTGTGACTGAAGTGCTGCAATTACATGTGCTAAGTGTAAAAACTATACTGCTATTTGCTACTAAAGAGACTGATATCTATACATTGCATGCACAAGTGATCTTTCAAGTAAAGTTCTGCAAAACCGTTGTTACTGGACTCTGTCACAGAAGTCATTCAAGCCTGTACACTGTAGAAAAGTAACAGCTAAAGTGAAAGGAAAGGTACATGTATGTGACAGGGGAACAGGGTTGTGTACCACTTAGGCCTGTGACACAACAGTGACTGCTGCCTCCATCAGCCCTTGACTACCACCACCAGCGTTCACCCCCTTGTTCACTACAGTAGATGTAAGGGGGCAATTAAACTGAAGAGTGACATTAAAATGAGGAAAGTTGGAGGGGAACACTAAACTGCAGACAGATCGAGGAGGTGACCTTAAACTGGGGGCAACAGGATTAGGACATTAAAGCTTGGGGGGGTAGCTGGAAGGGCACATGTCTGACTTTAGTTACTCACTGCTTAATGTCTCCTTCCAAGTACCCTAGTTTAATGTCACCCTCTAATTTCAATCAGTTTAAACTGGGGCATGAGGAGAGAGACTTAATACTGTGGGACAATTGGAGAGAAACGTTATAATGTGGAGCATATAATGTGAGGGTGACTGTAGGGACATTATACGGTATGGAGGCACATGTAAAAATGAGAACATTTTATCCCGCTTTCTGTCCTTTGAAAGTTGTGATGTATGGGATCCAATTAATAAGATAATCCTTTAATAGTCCCACCATGGGGAAATTCAGTCTGTTACAGCAGCATAGATTATATAATACAAGAATACAATTTACAAAAAGCTCAGATAAAAAGATAAAGGAAAGAAGGTAGGATTTCTCAATAAGTGGGCCACAGAACTTACTGAGCCATTAGAAGCCCCGGACGTGGAAAAGACATGTGTCCTGTCCCACACCATGACAATAGCTTACAGGGCACTGGAAGCTATTTATACAGTCCTCTCCACCTGATACCATTTGATCTTGTGACTCTAGACACTTGTTGGGGGTGGCTCCGACAGCCGCACGATAGCAAACATTTGGTGGCGTGCACTATAATCCACTCCTTTTGGGAACCAATTTTTGTAATCTACCAATCTGTTATCGTTTAATCTCTGCAGAACTCTCCACGAGTGGTCCTTTCCTGGAACCTTTACCAAAAAATACATCTTTTATATCAATCTTTCAGTTTGTATCGGATTCAGCTTCATGGTGCCTCCAGCCGTTGCCCATGCTCCAGTGCTAGAAACAGTAGTATGTCCTATTAGTGCCCTGACCCACAATAAAATGCTCCTTAGTGCTCTCCATACAGTATAATGTCACATTAGGATTTTTTTTTTCTTGTGCAACTTTTAGTCAGACTCGCCTTTTTGTCTGAAAAATACCATAAATACTGAGCGTATTGTGCTCGGACTTTCTCTTGAGCGCGGACCCTGGTCAATGGACCTTTAGTAAAAGTAGTTGAGCACCCCTGGCATAGGAGATGGAGCTAATGTTGGTCACCCAATTATCCTTTAGGGGTGGACACATACCTAGCTAACTACAGAGCCTAATGTTGACCCAGGCTGCGCCTCTACTTCAGAAGAGTTATTCAAGCTGAATAGTGAGTATCTTCTGCAACAAAGAACTCAGTTTACTTCCAGCTCCAGGGTTACAGAGTGAAAAATAGACAAATTGATAAAAATATCTATTGCTCAACACTGACTGATCACTGACATAAAAAGGTTTAAAGAACCCAGCCAAGGATCATCATGTTCAGACAGTAACAGAAGAGAACGCAATGGCTATGCCAAATAAGGGTTTATTGGGAATAGTTCATAAACAGCCATATCAGTGTTGTATCCAACTCCAGCACTATGGGCAATTGCAGGATTTTTAAATGGGGGAGTTTCTAAACATCTGGGTTTAACTCTTTCGCAAATAATTACGTTATTTCATTATGCGTGAAGGGTTTGTATGGAGAGGGCTCAGGAGTTAAGCTCTCTCCATACCTGGCTGTATAATACAGCCAAGACCCGCAGCTAATAGCTGTGACCAGTGCCGACACTGATTGCAGCTGTTAACACTTTAGAGGCCGTGCTCAAAAGCGACTTCAGGATCTAAAGTGCACGGCCGCCATCTTTGACCGATCAGCGCCCTTCAGATTATCACTGAAGGGCAGCGATCAGCTGCCATGACAGCCGGGAGGCTATTGAAGGTTCCCAGGCTTGTCATTACAGAGGCTGCCTGTAAGGCAATGTTTTACTATTTACTGCAATATATTAGTATTGCAGTGACTAGGGTTCCCAGGGTGTCTGAAAATAAGAGTAACAGAAAAATAAAAAAAAGTTTTTAAAAGTATTAAAAAAAACCCAAAAAAATATATAAAAGTTCAAATCACCTTCCTTTCCCTCGATCACATAATAAAATAAACACTTCAAGTATTGCCCTGCTCCAAAATATCTGAACTATTAAAATATAAAAATATTTATCCCATACGGTGAACAACGTAGCAGGGAAAAAAATCAAAATAGCTAAATGATTTTTTTTTTACAACACTTTGCTTCCTATAAAAAATGGAATAAAAAGAGATCAAACAATCAGAGCTTGTCTCTCATAAAAAGACGCCATACCCATCTCCATACAAATAAATATAAAAAAATTTCAAGTGTCAGAACATTTTTTAAAAGGTAGAGCAAATGTAGAAGAATGAGGAAGGGCACTCACCCACGTTCACGCTTATCTTCATAAAATACTTCTTTTATTGAGGTAACATATTCCTTTAAAAACAGGTAGTGCAGGGAGGGAATAGAGCATATATAGGCATGTAGGCATGCCTACATGCCTATATATGCTCTATTCCCTCCCTGCACTACCTGTTTTTAAAGGAATATGTTACCTCAATAAAAGAAGTATTTTATGAAGATAAGCGTGAACGTGGGTGAGTGCCCTTCCTCATTCTTCTACATTTGCTCTATTTTTTCTACAGTCTTTTTTTGGTTGTTGAGCACCTCCACAGCTTTGTATACATAAGGTTATATTCCTCATACTCACCTCCAGCTTGTAGGGACTTTCATTTTCGTATTCAGCAGTGCCATCCTACATCTCCTTTCTTGATTTTTTAAAAGGTATCAAAATCACAAATACCATATAAATTTGGTATCGCCGTGATCATACTGACCGCAGAGTACAGGTAATGGGTCATATCTACCACATAGTGAATGCTGTAAAAATTAAATCCATGAAAAATTGGCACAAATGCATTTTTTTCCCAAATACACCTGATTCAGAGGCATGAAAAAAGAAAAAAAAAAGTGCTGTACATTTGTAGCACATAGGGCTTTAAAATCTACCAATCTCCTCCAAACCTATTAAACTGTTACCAAAAAGTTAGAGGTCAGATTACATTGAGAACCAACTTTTCTCCTGTAGGTCTGCTTAGTATTACATATAGGCAATTGTTCAAAATTGTTTTGTTTTTAACATCTGAATACATGGCCACCATGACATGCATTGAGCAGTGAAAATACATAAGACATATGTTTGTGAGTCACTGTTACATTCTGGTTTCACCTGTCAGCCAATAGTCAATGGTAGGTGGACACCTTACAGTGTCATTTGCACTATAAAAGTTACTATGTTTTTCAACTGTGATGGTGGAGGAGGAGGAATTGAAGACCTGGAGCACACACATACAACTTCATGTTGGGGTACTTGACACTGGTGGACATGTAAATGATAGGTCAATCCAGTGGCAGCTCATTTTGATCAGCGTCAGCCGGTCAGCACTGTCAGCTGACAGCCGACTGCGCTAATCCGTAATTATGCCACCGGCAGCGCTGAAGACCCTTTCCGAACACTGGCGGCAGGGCAGGACAGCACCTCCAAGGCGTAAAGTGCAAATTCCAGCCACAAGTCCAACTTTGACACCCAATAAGTGTAGGGCGCAGAGGGATCGGAGAGGACAGGGCTGTGGTTGGCCAGGTATTCACACAACATGCACCTATACTTGTCCCTCCTGGTGACACTAGGCCCCTCAGTGGCGGTAGTTTGGTGAGGGGGGTGCCATTAAGGTGTCCCAGAACTTGGAGAGTGTGCCCCCGCTGGGTGTGGACCGGATGACAGTTGTTAGCCTCTTGGAGGAACTGTCCTCTCTGCCGCCAACGAGAGTTGATGGAAACATTTCCATCATATTTTGCACAAGTTCCTTGTGACAATTATGAATGCAATTGGCCCTCCCCTCTACCGCAATGAAAGACAATATATTATTTTATAGCAGGGGTCGAGGATTGCAAAAATCCAGTATTAGTTGCTCTCCAGGATTTTGACAATGCGTTTGTCAATGGAAAAGCAGCCCAATATGAAGTCAGCCATGTGTACCAGAGTGTAAGTTGGCATGACTTCGCTGCCCCCACTGTAAGGGTCACTCTCCATTTCCTCCTCTTCCTCCTCCCCTTCGCCCCATCCATGCTGAAGCAATGGGACCCATTGAACTTCCCCGCTAGCCTCGTGTGTGACAATGATCTCATCTGCCACTTCATCCTCCTCCTACTCTTCCTCCATCATTACAGGATGAGAAGCTGACAGGAGTGTGCACTGACTATCCAGCTGGGATGGGTCTGCTCCTATTTCCAACTCCTCAGCGTGCAATGCGTTATCCCTGATGGCGATGAGGGATTCTTGCATCACACACAGGAGCGGGATGGTTACACTCACTAGTGCGTTGTCACAGCTGACCCTCTTGGTGGACTCCTCAAAGACACGTAGTATCTTGCATAAATCTGCCATCCATGGCCACTCATGGTGCAGAAACTGCGGGAGTTGACTTTGAGGAACCCTTGGGTTTTGGAGATGGTACTCCATCAAGGGTCTCTGCTGCTCACACACTCTGTTCAACATGTGGTACATCAAGTTCCAGCATGTGGGGACGTTGCACAACAGCCAGTGTTCAGGCAGATGTAGGTGTTGCTGGAGGGTTCAGAGGCTAGCAGTGGCTACTGTTGACTTACGAAAGTGGGCACACAAGCACCACACTTTCACCAGTAGCTCATGAATGTTGAGGTATGTTTTTAAAAACCGTTGCACCACTAAGTTGAAAACGTGAGCCAAGCATGGAACATGTTGGAGGCTGGCAAGCTCCAGAGCCGCTACCAGGTTCCGGCCATTGTCGCACATGACCATGCCTGGGCCCAGGTGCAGCGGCGCAAACCACATTGCCGTTTCAGCGAGGAGGATGGTTAGGGTGGTTCAGAACCACTGCCAGGAATCTTGGGTGGGGAGAGGAGGTAGGCTGCCCCCCTTTGCGACCCGGTCCCAGCCTCCACTAAATTCACCCAGTGTGCCGTCAGTGATATGTAGCGTCGCTGTCCGCATGCACTTGTCCACGTGTTGTGGTCAAGTGAACCTTAGTACAAAGTGCGGAACTAAGGGCACGCCTGATCTTCCGCGACACGTACTGGTGCAAGGCGAGGACGCCACACCGGGAAAAGTAGTGACGGCTAGGGACGGCATAGCGAGGTGCCGCAGCTGCCATCAGATCACGGAAGGCCTGAGTCGCCACAAGCCTGAACGGCAACATCTCCAGAGCCAGCAGTTTGGAGATGTGCCCGTTTAAGGCTTGGGCATATGGGTGGGTTGCGCTATATTTTTGCCTGCGCCCAAACACCTCAGAGGTGGTAGGTTGCTGGGAAGAGGTGCATGATGGTGTAGGAGAAGGAGCAGAGGCAGGAAAAGGGAAGGATGAGGGTGAAGTCCCCAAAGTGACAGAGGCAGAAGCAAATGTGGAGGTGTCCTGGCTGGTGGTCTAGACTGCAGCAACAGCACTGGAAACAGTGGAAGAGGCAGTGGTGGCAACGCCGAACGCCGATTGTCCTGCATTTGCTCTCTCCCACTGAGCCCAGTGCTTGCCTGTCAAGTGATGGCTGCATGCCTGAGGTGGTAAGGTTGCTCTTTTCAGAGTCCCTACTCAATTTGGAGTTGCACAGTGTGCAAACTGCACTAAATTTGTCCTCCATGCATACATTTACACCATCGAGGAACGTGGCTTGGATAGGGGAGTTTTTCTCGAGTGGCTAGGACAGGAAACATCTTGGGCCTTGCTGGGTCTGCCCTGGCTTCTGTAAAGCAGTTGTCCTCTGCCTCTGGACATGCCTCTGCCTGAAGCCACCTTTTTTGGTGCTGCACTTGCCTCCAGATCTATGCTGCTTTCCCTGCTAGACATCACCCCTGCTTAGGTCGGGTCGGTCTCCTCGTCGTCCACCACCTCCTTTTCCAGTTCCTCAATCTGCTTCTCCTCCTGCACACTGCACATGATAACAGCCTGCTTTGATGGCAACTGTGTCTCGTCATCATCATTGATGACAGGTTGCGGGACCAAAACCACAAAATCGCCAGGAGACGGCGGATGCTCTAGTGTTTGGGCATCAGGACACACAAAGTCATCTGTTACCTCCTGGGATTCAGGAAGTGGTTGAACAGAGTGCGACATTGCAAAAGGACCCGAAAACAGATCCTGGAAGGGGGCAAAGGTGAGATGACTCTGCTGGGAAGATTGAGCATGTTGGGAGGAAGGAGGAGCAGACTCTTGGCTAGGAAGACGATTGGAGTTAGTGGCTTACTGGCTGGTGGGAAAGCTGCTGGAAGTATTATCCGCTAGCCACTGCAACACCTGTTACTGGTGCTCGGACCTGGTCAGTGTTGTACCCTGCACCATGCTTAATGTATCCATCAAGCCAGGGATTGTGGAGAAGCGTGATGCCGGCTGCCCCTCACCAGTAGCCATTGGATGTGCTGTAGCTTGACCGCAACCTTGCTCCCCAGCTGTATTTCCACGCCTCTTCCCCATCCCTGTCCATGTCCCTTTGCGCTAGTCTTTTGAGATGTATACAAATGTTGTTTCTGTGTAAGTGAGTGAGTTCACAAACTGATGGATTGTATACAAATTCATTTTTTTTGTATACAGAGGGTAGATATATTGGGTGTATATAGTGCCGTATATACCGGATGACAATATACAGAAATGAGTGAGTGAGTGAGTTGACAAACTGATGGATTGTATATAAAAAAAAAATAAATTTGTATACAGAGGGTAGATATATTGGGCGTATATACTGCCGTATATACCGGATGACAGTATACAAGAATGAGTGAGTGAGTTCACAAACTGATGGATTGTATACTTTTTTTTATACACAGATGGTAGATATATTGGGCGTATATACTGCCGTATATACCGGGTGACAGTATACAGCTTTCTTCTCACCCCTATGGGACAGGTATATACACTCACCGGCCACTTTATTAGGTACACCATGCTAGTAACGGGTTGGACCCCCTTTTGCCTTCAGAACTGCCTCAATTCTTCGTGGCATAGATTCAGCAAGGTGCTGGAAGCATTCCTCAGAGATTTTGGTCCATATTGACATGATGGCATCACACAGTTGCCGCAGATTTGTCGGCTGCACATCCATGATGCAAATCTCCCGTTCCACCACATCCCAAAGATGCTCTATTGGATTGAGATCTGGTGACTGTGGAGGCCATTGGAGTACAGTGAACTCATTGTCATGTTCAAGAAACCAGTCTGAGATGATTCCAGCTTTATGACATGGCGCATTATCCTGCTGAAAGTAGCCATCAGATGTTGGGTACATTGTGGTCATAAAGGGTTGGACATGGTCAGCAACAATACTCAGGTAGGCTTTGGCGTTGCAACGATGCTCAATTGGTACCAAGGGGCCCAAAGAATGCCAAGAAAATATTCCCCACACCATGACACCACCACCACCAGCCTGAACCGTTGATACAAGGCAGGATGGATCCATGCTTTCATGTTGTTGACGCCAAATTCTGACCCTACCATCCGAATGTCGCAGCAGAATTCGAGACTCATCAGACCAGGCAACGTTTTTCCAATCTTCAATTGTCCAATTTCGATGAGCTTGTGCAAATTGTAGCCTCAGTTTCCTGTTCTTAGCTGAAAGGAGTGGCACCCGGTGTGGTCTTCTGCTGCTGTAGCCCATCTGCCTCGAAGTTCGACGTACTGTGCATTCAGAGATGCTCTTCTGGCTACCTTGGTTGTAACGGGTGGCTATTTGAGTCACTGTTGCCTTTCTATCAGCTCGAACCAGTCTGGCCATTCTCCTCTGACCTCTGGCATCAACAACGCATTTCCGCCCACAGAACTGCCGCTCACTGGATGTTTTTTTCTTTTTCGGACCATTCTCTGTAAACCCTAGAGATGGTTGTGCGTGAAAATCCCAGTAGATCAGCAGTTTCTGAAATACTCAGATCAGCCCTTCTGGCACCAACAACCATGCCACGTTCAAAGGCACTCAAATCACCTTTCTTCCCCATACTGATGCTCGGTTTGAACTGCAGGAGATTGTCTTGACCATGTCTACATGCCTAAATGCACTGAGTTGCCACCATGTGATTTGCTGATTAGAAATTAAGTGTTAACGAGCAGTTGGACAGGTGTACCTAATAAAGTGGCCGGTGAGTGTATAGTATACTACTGGTGGAGAATTTGAGCCCTAAAAAGGGCTTTTGTGAAATTTCAGGAGCTTAGTGTATATACTAGTGGTGTATATACACTGGTGAAGTAGTTTAGCTCTGAAAAGAGCTGTTAGTTTTAATTTTTCCTGCTTATCCAAACCTAAATCCTAAATCCTCTCTCGCCCTCAGCACAACGATGTCTCTCCCTATCCAAACCGCATCTGACATGAATATGGCTGCCACTATTCTTATAAATCGGAGGTCACCTGATTTCGCCAGCCAATGACTTTTTCCTATTTTTTTTCGATGCCTACGTTTCCCTGCTTCCTGTCCAACCTTCCTTGCACAGTTATTGGTGCAAAAAAAGCGCCAGGTAAGGTGGGAGGGGATTTGAATTTTCACTTCGTTTACCGCGTGGTATTCGATTGGAATTGAATATCTCGAATACCGTAATATTCAATCGAATACCTACTCGAAGAACATAATAATGAGTTCCAAGTATTGCAGACGCAAGGAATATTGAACAATAAAAAAGGCAAGTAAAACCCCATCTCATGCTAAGTTTTATGTTTTTTTAATTTAGCTCAAAGATTAGATTTCACTAACGTGATTAAAGACAGATGCACAGACACTTACACACTCCTGTTATCTAAATGTACACTTAAATATTGACATCAGATTCCAGTAGGAACATAATTCATTTACAAAGGCGGTTTCAAAATATATAAACCAATCGGATTCCTTTCACAGCCTCTCCTTATCACACTTTATTTCCTACTAAATGTTGACAATGTTACTGCAAACATGAAGCTAAAAATTAACCCAATGACTGTAAAACAGATCTGAAAAAGCTAAACTAAAATTACGCACAAAAAGAGAATAAAAAATAACACTTAGGCTGGGGCCCCATGGGCCGGAAATGCCGTGATTTTCCTGCAGTGTTTTACAGTAACTGCAAAGTAAATGGGATTCTTGCGAATCCCATGGCCCCTTTGCCGTAAAAACTGCAGACTTTCTGCCCCTATTATACCTATAAGGAATCTGCCAGTGTTTTGACAGGTATAATTGACAACTTACGATTTTGAAAAACCCATATACTTTGCAGGTAATGTAAATCACAGTTCTTTTGAGGTGAAATCCTGCATTTTTGCAACATGGGGCTTCAGCTTAAAACATATAAAAATGAGGTGTAAAGCATTTCGGTGTAAACTGCGCAAGAATTCTGGTGTATTTTTATTAACTTGTCTACCCCAATTTGATGAAATGAAATGCAGAGAGAAGTTAATGGGTATGTGAACCCCACCCACTATAAATCTCAGGTCCATGTACAAAATGATCAGTGCCAGCAAAAGCATTCCAGCATAGTCTTCCAGGAATCTCAGGTGTGTAGGGAAATGAAGAAGATTAAAGCAGACAAGGCCAGAGGACCTGATGGTATAAGCGCAAGAGTTCTTAAAATCTGCAGTGACCAGCTGGGTGGTATTATTACGCACATGTACAATATGAGTCTAAAGCTGGGAGTGGTACCTCAACTGTGGAAAACATCTTGCGTGGTACCAGTCCCAAAGAAACCTAACCCGATGGGCTACAATGACTACCGACCTGTAGCTCTGACATCCCACCTGATGAAGGTCCTAGAGAGACTGGAGACTGGTCCTGACACACCTACGCCTCCTAGTGAGCTCTGCTCTGGACCCCCTCCAGTTTGCCTATCGGCCGGGCATTGGGGTAGATGACGCCATCATCCACCTTCTTCATAGAGCTCTCTCTCACCTAGAGAAAACCGGGAATACTGTGAGAATAATGTTCTTTGACTTCTCCAGTGCTTTCAACACCATTCAGCCAGGGCTACTGAGGGAGAAGCTGAACCTTGGTGGAGTGGACCATCACCTGTCCAACTGGATCCTAGACTACCTGACAAACCACCCTCAGTATGTGAGAGCCCAAGATTGTGTGTCTGACACTGTGATCTGTAGTACGAGGGCACCACAAGGTACAGTTCTTGCCCCATTTCTCTTCACACTGTACACAGCTGACTTTAGACACAACTCATCCAGCTGTTACTTACAGAAGTACTCCGATGACTCTGCTATAGTAGGCCTTATCACTGATGGCGACGATAGGGAATACAGAGACTTAAACCGGGATTTTGTTGAATGGTGCCAGCGGAACCAGCTCAGGATTAATGCTGGGAAGACTATCGAGATGGTGGTGGACTTTAGTAAACGGAGAAGTGCCCCAACCCCGGTGGAGATCCAAGGAACATGTATTGAGATAGTCAGGACCTATAAGTACCTGGGTGTGCTCCTCAACAATAAACTAGACTGGGCTGATCACCTGGAGGCACTGCACAGAAAGGGCCACAGCAGGCTCTACCTGCTCAGGAGGCTAAGGGACTTCGGAGTCCAGGGGCCACTTCTTAGGGCCTTCTTCAACTCTGTGGTTGCTTCAGCCATCTTTTTTGGTGTGGCCTGCTGGGGGAGCAGTATATCAACCAGGGACAGAAATAGACTTGACAGGCTGATCAGAAGGGCCAGCTCTGTCCTGGGGAGCCCCTTGGACCCAGTACAGGTGGTGGGTGACAGAAGGATACTGTCTGTAGTGACCTCCATGCGGAGAACAAATCCCACCCCATGTATGGGACCTTGATGGGACTTGGCAGCACTGTAAGTGACCGTCTGCTTCACCCCAAGTGTGAGAAGGAGCACTATCGCAGGTCCTTCCTTCCAACCACGACCAGGCTGTATAATCTACATCAGACCAAGCGAAGATCACTCCGCACAGAGAACTAATGATTATGACTATGAAGTCTTCCTTCTTTCTCTTCCGTTCCTTAGCTGCTATGGACTCCTAGTATATCTTCTCTTCTCAGCATATGTGTGTCTACGTCTGTAATATATTACTGTGTATTATCCTGTATCTGTATTACTATGCTGCTGTAACATACTGAAATTTCCCCACTGTGGGACTATTAAAAGATTATCTTATGGTGAGTGTACTCTATTTTAGACAGACTTCTTACAGTGTATTTATATCACTAATTATCAATTTACTAGTATATGTTCCTTATATATTTTATATATTTTAATGCTCTTAAGACACTAGGTCTGTAGACACCATACGTACATGAAATTCAGATGTGTGAATGCAGCTTATAGCTCATCTTCCTGAGCACACACGAGTAATGTATCATTTCTAATGGAAATGTGACTATTTTCATCAACCACATTGGATGATTATGTAGATAATCTGTTTTCCCCTAGTCCCAACAGTGGCACAATATGGGGTATTTTCTGCCCCTGTGTGCTGGTAGGACAGGCGGAATTTTTAATTAGTCAAATTATTTACACATGGCTGGCCCCTATAAGAGGGCACAGAGATCCTCCCCCCTGCGTGTTAGTACAAGAGTATAATATACAGACAACTTTATACATATGTATATACATGTACATTTTTGTTAAAGGTTTTTTTTGTTTGTGTTTTTTTACAATCCTTATTGCAAACATAGGGAGGGAAGCCTTGTGCCACTGTTGGGACCAAGGGAAAACAGATTATCTACATAATAATCCATTCCCTGTCGTCCCACCAGCGGCACAATACGGGGAGATATCAAGTAATCCCCTAGGGCGGGTTTTGTCGCTCAACCAAGCTTAGTACCGCATGCCCGAAGGCAGAGGCTTCTGCAGAACGACTACATAATCTGTAATCGTTAATTTTAATTAGTTGATTCCCCCGAGCGTCTTCAGGACGGCTCTTGAAAGTTCGCTATTCCTTAATAGGGACTGGTCAACCTCTAGGCTGTCAGGTTGAATCTCCTCAGATCCTGGAAGGTCAGATGTCCTTGGGTTACCAGTAGAGATGAGCGAACAGTGTTCTATCGAACACATGTTCGATCGGATATCAGGGTGTTCGCCATGTTCGAATCGAATCGAACACCACGTGGTAAAGTGCGCCAAAATTCGATTCCCCTCCCACCTTCCCTGGCGCCTTTTTTGCACCAATAACAGCGCAGGGGAGGTGGGACAGGAACTACGACACTGGGGGCATTGAAAAAAATTGGAAAAAGTCATTGGCTGCCGAAATCAGGTGACCTCCATTTTAGACGAATAGTGGATTTCAAATCCGGGTCATATGAGAATGTGAACTTTGTGACTATGAGACAGGGATAGCTGTACAGGCAGGGATAGCTAGGGATAACCTTTATTTAGGGGGGAATGTTATTAAAAATAACTTTTTGGGGCTCTATCGGGTGTGTAATTGTGATTTTTGTGAGATAAACTTTTTCCCATAGGGATGCATTGGCCAGCGCTGATTGGCCGAATTCCGTACTCTGGCCAATCAGTGCTGGCCAATGCATTCTATTAGCTTGATGAAGCAGAGTGTGCACAAGGGTTCAAGCGCACCCTCGGCTCTGATGTAGCAGAGCCGAGGCTGCACAAGGGTTCAAGCGCACCCTCAGCTCTGATGTAGGAGAGCCGAGGGTGCACTTGAACCCTTGTGCACCCTCAGCTCTGCTACATCAGAGCCGAGGGTGCGCTTGAACCCTTGTGCACACTCTGCTTCATCAAGCTAATAGAATGCATTGGCCAGCGCTGATTGGCCAATGTATTCTATTAGCCTGATGAAGTAGAGCTGAATGTGTGTGCTAAGCACACACATTCAGCTCTACTTCATCGGGCTAATAGAATGCATTGGCCAGCGCTGATTGGCCAGAGTACGGAACTCGACCAATCAGCGCTGGCTCTGCTGGAGGAGGCGGAGTCTAAGATCGCTCCACACCAGTCTCCATTCAGGTCCGACCTTAGACTCCGCCTCCTCCGGCAGAGCCAGCGCTGATTGGCCGAAGGCTGGCCAATGCATTCCTATGCGAATGCAGAGACTTAGCAGTGCTGAGTCAGTTTTGCTCAACTACACATCTGATGCACACTCGGCACTGCTACATCAGATGTAGCAATCTGATGTAGCAGAGCCGAGGGTGCACTAGAACCCCTGTGCAAACTCAGTTCACGCTAATAGAATGCATTGGCCAGCGCTGATTGGCCAATGCATTCTATTAGCCCGATGAAGTAGAGCTGAATGTGTGTGCTAAGCACACACATTCAGCACTGCTTCATCACGCCAATACAATGCATTAGCCAGTGCTGATTGGCCAGAGTACGGAATTCGGCCAATCAGCGCTGGCTCTGCTGGAGGAGGCGGAGTCTAAGATCGCTCCACACCAGTCTCCATTCAGGTCCGACCTTAGACTCCGCCTCCTCCAGCAGAGCCAGCGCTGATTGGCCGAATTCCGTACTCTGGCCAATCAGCACTGGCTAATGCATTGTATTGGCTTGATGAAGCAGTGCTGAATGTGTGTGCTTAGCACACACATTCAGCTCTACTTCATCGGGCTAATAGAATGCATTGGCCAGCGCTGATTGGCCGAATTCCGTACTCTGGCCAATCAGCACTGGCTAATGCATTGTATTGGCTTGATGAAGCAGTGCTGAATGTGTGTGCTTAGCACACACATTCAGCTCTACTTCATCGGGCTAATAGAATGCATTGGCCAATCAGCGCTGGCCAATGCATTCTATTAGCGTGAACTGAGTTTGCACAGGGGTTCTAGTGCACCCTCGGCTCTGCTACATCAGATTGCTACATCTGATGTAGCAGTGCCGAGTGTGCATCAGATGTGTAGTTGAGCAAAACTGACTCAGCACTGCTAAGTCTGCATTCGCATAGGAATGCATTGGCCAGCCTTCGGCCAATCAGCGCTGGCTCTGCCGGAGGAGGCGGAGTCTAAGGTCGGACCTGAATGGAGACTGGTGTGGAGCGATCTTAGACTCCGCCTCCTCCAGCAGAGCCAGCGCTGATTGGCCGAATTCCGTACTCTGGCCAATCAGCACTGGCTAATGCATTGTATTGGCTTGATGAAGCAGTGCTGAATGTGTGTGCTTAGCACACACATTCAGCTCTACGTCATCGGGCTAATAGAATGCATTGGCCAGCGCTGATTGGCCGAATTCCGTACTCTGGCCAATCAGCACTGGCTAATGCATTGTATTGGCTTGATGAAGCAGTGCTGAATGTGTGTGCTTAGCACACACATTCAGCTCTACTTCATCGGGCTAATAGAATGCATTGGCCAATCAGCGCTGGCCAATGCATTCTATTAGCGTGAACTGAGTTTGCACAGGGGTTCTAGTGCACCCTCGGCTCTGCTACATCAGATTGCTACATCTGATGTAGCAGTGCCGAGTGTGCATCAGATGTGTAGTTGAGCAAAACTGACTCAGCACTGCTAAGTCTGCATTCGCATAGGAATGCATTGGCCAGCCTTCGGCCAATCAGCGCTGGCTCTGCCGGAGGAGGCGGAGTCTAAGGTCGGACCTGAATGGAGACTGGTGTGGAGCTATCTTAGACTCCGCCTCCTCCAGCAGAGCCAGCGCTGATTGGTCGAGTTCCGTACTCTGGCCAATCAGCACTGGCCAATGCATTTCTATGGGGAAAAGTTAGCTTGCGAAAATCGCAAACTGACAGGGATTTCCATGAAATAAAGTGACTTTTATGCCCCCAGACATGCTTCCCCTGCTGTCCCAGTGTCATTCCAGGGTGTTGGTATCATTTCCTGGGGTGTCATAGTGGACTTGGTGACCCTCCAGACACGAATTTGGGTTTCCCCCTTAACGAGTTTATGTTCCCCATAGACTATAATGGGGTTCGAAACCCATTCGAACACTCGAACAGTGAGCGGCTGTTCGAATCGAATTTCGAACCTCGAACATTTTAGTGTTCGCTCATCTCTAGTTACCAGGTCTGGGAGGGGGGAAGCCTCCAGAAAAATGCCTTGACTCATCCTCATGAGCTGGGCAAACCAAGTCCTTTTCGGCTAGAACGGGATTATGGTCACTCCCGAGACTTGGTCCTGTCCTATCTTCATGAATACCTTGGGTATGATGGGAATTGGAGGGAAGATGTATATCAGCCTGATATACATGGACAGGGCATCCACTGCCAAGGGATTGTCCTCCTGGTACAGAGAGCAGAAGGTTTCCACCTTGGCGTTGAGTCGGGTTGCCATAAGATCGACCTCTGGGAGACCCCATCTTTGGACAATCTGTTGTAATACATCTGGGCTGAGAGACCATTCTCCTGGTACGGTGATACCCCGACTCAACTGATCCGCTACTATGTTCAGGGAGCCCTTGATGTGAACAGCGGCTAACTGGGTTTTCTCATTGCCATCTCACAGGATGCTGTTCACATTAGCTGCGCTTTAGGGCGGCGGGCAAAGCCCGGCCAGACAGGTGTGCACAAGCCATAGCAATTGACATAAGTGCTTAAACTATGCATAAATGGAAAGCTAAAAGCTCCCACACAATTTCCATGCTTGTGACTGTAACACAGACAGGCACATACAGGCCATTGCAATGGACATAAGTGCTCAGACTATGTACTAAGCATAAAGGCAAAGCTAAAAGCTCCCACAATTTCCATGCCTGTGACTGTAACACAGACAGGCACATACAGGCCATTGCAATGGACATAAGTGCTCAGACTATGTACTAAGCATAAAGGCAAAGCTAAAAGCTCCCACACAATTTCCATGCCTGTGACTGTAACACAGACAGGCACATACAGGCCATTGCAATGGACATAAGTGCTCAGACTATGCACTAAGCATAAAGGGAAAGCTGAAAGCTCCCACACAATTTCCATGCCTGTGACCACAGGTCACAATAGATTTCATGCACAGATAAGTGCGCACCGGCGCTGACAACACAATGAAAGGAAGTTGACAGAGTGCCTGTAGCAAAAAATATCAGTGCTTTTAGTTTGCACTAAATACAGAGGAAAGCTGAAGAGGACTCAGCTTCTCCAATAACAAACTATGGATTAACTCTGAGATTAAAACTCTCCTCAAGCAAAAAAAGAGAATTTTTAAGTCTGGGGACAAAAATGGCCTGGGGGCGGTTCAGAAACAGCTAAGACAATTGATCAGAGAAGGGAAAGCCAACTACAGGAGGAAGATGGAGCTACAGATGGGGGAGGGTAGAATCTCTGAGGTGTGGGACAGCCTTAAGGCAATTTCAGGACACAAGGAAAAGACAGGGCACCGAACAGTAGGGGACAGGAAGTGGCTTAACAAGCTTAATCTATTCTTCAATAGATTCGACTCCAAGCAAATGCTCCCTCCACCAGCATGTCAGCTAACCGCCCTCCCCTCACACACCAAGACCCAACCCCCACCGAACTGCGGTCAACTGCAATCTGACTATCTGATCCTGCAGGAGTCTCAGGTGTGTAAGGAAATGAAGAATATTAGAGCGAACAAAGCGGGGGGACCTGATGGTATAAGCGCAAGAGTTCTTAAAATCTGCATTGACCAGCTGTGTGGTATTATAATGCACATGTACAATATGAGCCTGAAGCTGAGAGTAGTACCTCAACTGTGGAAAACATCTTGGTACCAGTCCCAAAGAAACCCAACCCGATGGGCTACAATGATTACCGACCTGTAGCACTGACATCACACCTGATGAAGGTCCTAGAGAGACTGGTCCTGACACACCTACGCCCCCTAGTGAGCTCCGCTCTGGACCCCCTCCAGTTTGCCTACCGGCCAGGCATTGGGGTAGATGATGCCATCATCCACCTTCTTCATAGAGCTCTCTCTCACCTGGAGAAACCTGGGAACACTGTGAGAATAATGTTCTTTGATTTCTCCAGTGCGTTCAACACCATTCAGCCAGGGCTACTGAGGGAGAAGCTGAACCTTGGTGGTGTGGACCATCACCTGTCCAACTGGATCCTAGACTACCTGACAAACCGCCCTCAGTATGTGAGAGCCCAGGACTGTGTGTCTGACACTGTGATCTGTAGTACGGGGGCACCACAAGGTACAGTTCTTGCGCCATTCCTCTTCACACTGTACACTGCTGACTTCAGGCACAACTCATCCAGCTGTTACTTACAGTACTCCGATAACTCTGCTATAGTCGGCCTTATCACTGATGGCGACGATAGGGAATACAGAGACTTAAACCGGGATTTTGTTGAATGGTGCCAGCAGAACCAGCTCAGGATTAATGCTGGGAAGACCAAGGAGATGGTGGTGGACTTTAGTAAACGGAGAGGTGCTCCGACCCCGGTGGAGATCCAAGGAACATGTATTGAGATAGTCAGGACCTATAAGTACCTGGGCGTGCTCCTCAATAATAAACTAGACTGGGCTGATCACCTGGAGGCGCTGCACAGAAAGGGCCACAGCAGACTCTACCTGCTCAGGAGGCTGAGGGCCTTCGGAGTCCGGGGGACACTTCTTAGGGCCTTCTTCAACTCTGTGGTTGCCTCAGCCATCTTTTTCGGTGTGGCCTGCTGGGGAAGCAGTATATCAACCAGGGACAGAAATAGACTTGACAGGCTGATCAGGAGGGCCAGCTCTGTCCTGGGGAGCCCCTTGGACCCAGTACAGGTGGTGGGTGACAGAAGGATACTGTCTGTGGTGACCTCCATGTGGGAGAACAAATCCCACCCCATGTATGGGACCCTGATGGGACTTGGCAGCACTGTAAGCGACCGTCTGCTTCACCCCAAGTGTGAGAAGGAGCGCTATTGCAGGTCCTTCCTTCCAACCGCGACCAGGCTGTATAATCTACATCAGACCAAACGAAGAGCACTCCGCACAGAGAACTAATGATTATGAGGATGACCATGAGGTCTTCCTCTTTCTCTTCTGTTTTTTTCCTTAGCTGCCATGGACTCCTAGTATATCTTCTCTTCTCAGCTTATCTGTGTCTACGTCTGTAATATATTACTCTGTATTATCCTGTATCTGTATTACTATGCTGCTGTAACATGCTGAAATTTCCCCAATGTGGGACTATTAAAGGATTATCTTATCTTACCTTACTGGGCAGTGAATAAGCTGTAACACAGCTGAACAATCAGAACACCCTGCAGAGCAGGTAAGACTAAACCTAAATCTTTCTCTCAGAAAGAAAGAAAAGGGAAAGAAAAAGGGAAAGAAGAAGGGTTAACAGACATCATCTTCCAACCCCTACAGGAGGCCACAGGGCCTCTTCACCACCTATCCGGTCACACAGCACAGAAAAAAACACGCGGGAGGAGGATCTCTGTGCCCTCTTATAGGGGCCAGCCATGTGTAAATAATTTGGCTAATTAGAAATTCCGCCTGTCTTACCAGCACACAGGGGCAGAAAATACCCCATATCGTGCCGCTGGTGGGATGACAGGGAATGATATTTGATAGAGCAAAAGGCATAGCTTGAAGCTTCTTGGCCCAAATGCAAATTCTGTAATGGTAGAAGACATCTGAAGAGATCGTAGAGTATAATAATTTACTGCAAATCATGTTCTGGCAACCATTTTAGTTACAGTCCTATGAAAAAGTTTGGGTACCCCTATTAATCTTAATCATTTTTAGTTCTAAATATTTTGGTGTTTGCAACAGCCATTTCAGATTGATATATCTAATAACTGATGGACACAGTAATATTTCAGGATTGAAATGAGGTTTATTGTACTAACAGAAAATGTGCAATATGCATTAAACCAAAATTTGACCGGTGCAAAAGTATGGGCACCTCAACAGAAAAGTGACATTAATATTTAGTAGATCCTCCTTTTGCAAAGATAACAGCCTGTAGTCGCTTCCTGTAGCTTTTAATCAGTTCCTGGATCCTGGATGAAGGTATTTTGGACCATTCCTCTTTACAAAACAATGCAAATTCAGTTAATGCAAGTCCATACCTATTTCAATACATGATAATATGCTGGACAGATGGATGGATGGACAGAAACCCCAATTTAAGCTAAACAAACATTAACAAGCACTCCTTTAAATCATGTTGCCCAGATGGAATAGGCAATGGGAAATCCAACAGTACCCACCCTGAACTGTCATTGTGTACGTGTGTGTGTGTGATGTGGTAAGACCTTCCAAAGTTCACTTTTATGGCCCTTAAAAGAGCCCTTCCAAATTAAGTTACAGGCCCTTAAGCTGAGCTACCAGCAGAGATTGAGGCCCTTCAGGTGACTTCAGCCTTCTACCTGCAGAGTTTTAGGCCCTTTTGGTGAGTTGAGCCTTGCACCAGCAGAGTGTTAGCCCCTTTAAAATTATTAGTCCCTAAAACGGTGGTTCCAGAACCATCACTCTCATTGTGTTGGATTGATGCAGTGGATTGGACTGAGGACCCAGACATTGACCTTGATTTTGATTGTCAAATTGATAACATTTCGGCATCAAGTCCTGGGGGTAACTTTTATTTAGAGGACCGCAAAGGTGGAGTATTGGCTGAAACCACTACTACCGGTAATGGTCCTCTAATATGGGACTCTACATTACCTCTACAGGGTTCTTATCAGGTGTTAATAGTCCAAAGAACATGCTCCAGTACTTTAGATGTAGATCAGAAACCACTTTCCCTTCTGACATCGATTTAACCAAGCTTCACCATCATCATCCTGCTGAGATGGAGCCACTAAGGGAAACCTTGTCTTCAAAGGCATGTTCTGGAGCTGCGACTGAGCAAAATCTAAACACAGAGTCCTTTGGAATGGAACAAAATTCACCATCAGTGTTTTTGGCCCTTTGGGTGAGTTGAGCCTTGCACCAGCACATGTCCCATAACATCAGGTGGGCCCTAAATTCTGCGCAAAGTTGCACAAAGTTCCACTTGACCACTGATGCAGGGACAAGTGCATGCGGCCAGGGACGCTTCATCTCAATCGCAGCACACTGCCTGAATGTAGTTGAGGCTGGGACCGTGTCGCAAACTGTGGCGGCCTGCCTTGTCTCCCCGCCCAATATTCCTGGCAGGAGTGCAGAAACCCCACCCTCCTCCTCCTCCGTTAAATCGACCCCAGCTGGAAGCACTGCAACACTGGCGTGGGGAGACGTCAGCAGGCTGTGCTGAAGCTCATCAGCTTGGGGGACAGACTAGTGCCTCTGAGGTCAGGGATGCCATCCTGGATGAGATGGCAATGTTTTTTGCCCTGCTGCACCTGGGCCCAGGTGCAGGTTGGTGTATGTGATAATGGCCGGAATCTGGTAGCAGTTCTGAAGTTTGCCAGACTCAAACACAGTCCACACATGGCCTACGTTTTCAAATTATTGGTGTAACGGTTTCTAACAACTTACCCCAATTTACACAAGCTACTGGTTAAAAAGCGGTGCTTGTGCTCCCACTTTGGCAAGTCTACAGTACCTGGTGCTAGCCTCAATACACTCCAGCAATGCCTATATGTGCCTGAAGCACCGGCTGTTGTGTGAGGTCACCACACGCTGAAACCCTAGATACCGTATGTTGAGCAGGGTGTGTGAGCAGCAGAGACCTTTGATGGAGTTCCATCTACAAAACCCAAGGGTTCATCAAAGTCTGCTCCCTCAATTTCTGCACCATGAGTTGCCATGGGTGGCAGACTTATGTGAAATCCTATCCCATCCTTTCCACTGGACAAGAAATTAGCATGCGCTCATCACAATTCCTGATATGACAGCTGCTTTAAACAGGGTGCAGGTACAACGCAAACCAGGCCCAAGCACCAGGAACAGGTGTTACAATGGCTAGCGGATAATGCTTCCAGCTGCTTTTCCAGCGGCCGGTCAGCCACTACCTGCAGTCGTGTTCATACCCAAGAGTCTGCCCCTCCTTCCTCCCAACATGCCCAATCTTCCCAACAGAGTCATCCCACCCTTGCCCCCTCCCAGGATCTCTTTTCGGGTCCTTTTACTGTCTCTCCCTCTGCTGAACCACTTCCCGAATCCCAGGAGCTAGCAGACGACTGTGTGTACTGATGCCCAAACACTGGAGCATCCGCCATCACCTGGCAATTTTGTGGTTGTGGACCCACAACCAGCATTTTCTGTCCTCAGTGATGATGATGATGAGACACAGTTGCCATCAGGGCATGCTGTTGTCATGTGCGGTTTGCAGTAAGAGGAGAGTGAGCAATTGGAAGAGTAGTCCATGGACGAAGAGAGCACCAACCCTAAATGGAGGGGGGTGATGTATAGCGGGGAAGGCAGTGTAGATGTGGAGGGAAGCTAAACAGGAAAAAAGGTTTCTACAGGCCGAGGCATATCCAGAGGCAGCAAGGCTAAAGATTTTCCGTGTACTAGCCACTCATGCAAAACTCGCCCATGTTGCCAGACTAATTCCTCCAACAGGCTAACGACTGCCATCCGGTCCACACCCACCAGGGGAACACTCTCCCAGGTCTGGTACACGTTAATGGCACCCCCTGGCCAAACTAGCGCCACTGAGGAGCCTAGTGTCACCAGGAGGGACAAGTATAGGCGCATGTTGGGGGAGTACCCCAGCCCTGTCCTCTCCGATCCCTCTGCGCCCTACATTTAGTGGGTCTCAAGTTGGATTTGTGGCTGGAACTTGCGCTCTACACATTGGAGGTCCTTTCCTGCCTTGATGCAGCGTGCTATCGGAACATGTCTTCAGCGCAGTCAGTGGCATCAACACAGATAAGCACAGCCAGCTGTCAAAATGAACAGCCACTGAATAGATCCATCATTTTCATGTCCAGCAGTGTCAAGCACCCTGACATGAAGTTTGATGTGTGTGCTCACCCTCTACAATTCTTCCTCCTACTCATACTCCTCCACCATCAGTGTTGCACAATTCTGCTCCTACTAGGCTCAATTCACACTAATTCCCCAAACTCTTCTGGTTAGAGGCTCAATCCACCCTGATTCCCCCAACTGTTAGGTTGCTTTTCAAGAGACAAAGGCATAGTTCACATCATGGAGAGCAAACAATAATGGATTTCTGCAATCCTCGAGCCCTGGTATAAGTTAAAAATCTCATCCTTTGTTCTGGTACAGGAGAGGAGAAAATCGCACACATGATATGTACATATGGAGGCAGGCTACGCAGGAAAGAACATGGCTAGAAGCAGAGGCGTGGACAGGGGTGATGTATAGCGGGGAAAGCAGTGTAATTGTGGAGGCAAGCTATGCAGGAAAAAAGCTGGCTACAGGCAGAGGCATGGACAGGGGTGATGTCTAGGGGCGAAAGTAGTGTAGGTGTGGATGCAAGCGCAGCAGCAAAAAAGGTGGCTAGAGGCAGAGGCATGTCCAGAGGCAGCAAGGCCACTCATGCAAAACTCGCCTATGTTGCCAGACTTATGCGAGATCTCTCTGTGTCGTTGAGGAGTCCACCAAGAGGGTCAGCTGTGATGACGCACTCATGAGTGTTAAAATCCCGCTCCTGTGTGTGATGCGAGAATCCCTCATTGCCATCATGGATAACGCATTGTACGCTGTGGAGTCAGGCATAGGAGCAGAACCTACCAGCAGGGATAGTCAGTGCACACTCCTGTCCACTTCACAGCGTATATTGATGGGGAAAGAGGAGGATGACGAAGTGGCAGATGATCTCATTGTCACACAGGAGGCTAGTGTCACCGCCCCTGGCCAAACTACCGCCACTGAGGTGCCTAGTGTCACCAGTTACATGACAAATTTAGTGCGGTTTGCATACTTTCCAAGTCTAAACTGAGTAGGGGCTCTGAAAAGAGCAACCTTACCACCTTTTGCGTGCGCTGTCATTTGGAAGGCAAGCCCTAGGCTCAGTGGGAGAGAGCAAACGCAGGACAATTGTCGCCTTGTGTTGCCAACACTGCCTCTTCCACTGTTTACAGTGCTGGTGCTGCAGTCCAGACCACCAGCCTGGACACCTACACATCTGTCTCTGACACTTTGGGGAGTTCACCCTAATCCGCCCTTTTTGCCTGCACCATCATGCGCCTCTTCCCAGCCACTCCCCATCTCCCAGACGTTTCATTGCAGGCAGAAGTACAGCGCAATCCACCTAGATGCCCAAGCCTTCAACGGCCTCATCTAAAAACTGCTGGCCCTGGAGATGTTGGCATTTATGCTTCTGGATACCCTTCCGTCACCAGATGGCAGCTGGGGCACCTCCCTATGCTGGGCCTAGCTGTTACTACTTCTCTTGGTGTGATGTCCCTGCCTTGCACCTGCACGTTTCCCATAACATCAGTCGGGCCCAGAGTTCCGCGCTTTGCTGCAAGGTCCACTTGATCACCGACGCATGGACAAGCGCCTGCGGTCAGGGATGCTGCTTGTCTGTAATGACAGGCCGGGTGAATGTAGTGGAGTCTGGGCCCGGGGTGCAAACTGGGGTGGCCTATCTCCTCTCCCAGCCCAAAATTCATGGCAGGGGTTCTCTGAAAGCCTATTCCTGCGCTGCAACCTCTACCCCATCTAAGAGCTGAAAACGCTGTAACACGTGGGGAGATGTCAGCAGGCCGTACTGAAGCTCATCAGCTTGGGGAACAGACAGCACACTGCCTCTGAGGTGAGGGATGCCATCCTGGATGATATGGCAATATGAATCAAACGGAAAAAAACATCCAGCGAAGCAGTGGAGTATGTTGAATAAAAACTACTCCTTTATTATAACAGCCTTAAAAGTCAGCACTACACATAGAATAGGAAAAAAGGGGAGGGGGGCGTCAGACTAAGGCTGTTATAATAAAGGAGTAGTTTTTATTCAACATACTCCACTGCTTCGCTGGATGTTTTTTTCCGTTTGATTTATCTCTGCAACTCTGCACCGAGAGAGTTTTTTCATCCGGGCGTGACCCTCCAAGGAGGCATATGTGGAACTACAGGCACCAGGAGAGCGTATAGGCTGAGTATAATCAATTCCTTTTTCCTTTTCCCCAGTATTTTGTGATATGGCAATATGGTTTTGCCCGCTGCACCTGGGCCCAGGCACTTAGCTTTGGGGGGGTACAGCATTAAAAACAGGTTTGACCATACATGGCCTGACTGAATGAACGGCTGTCTACCACTTAGCATTGTGGGTTAGACCCTTAAAAATTGGATTGACCTGATATAGCCTGATTTAATTGCTGTGTATCCCACTTAGCTTTGGGGGGTACAGCATTAAAAACAGGTTTGACCATACATGGCCTGACTGGAATGAACGGCTGTGTCTCCCACTTAGCTTTGTGGGTTAGACCCTTAACCCCTTCCCGACATCCGCCGTTATATTACGGCGCTGCCGGGAAGAAACTGTGTGCGCACCATGCCCTGCGAGTGTCAGCCATAACATACGGCTGACAATGCCCTGTAACACCAGTGGTCGGAACCGGGTCCGATCGCGGGTATTAACCCCTGAGATGCCAGCGGTCAAACATGACCGCCGGTATCTCCGGGGTTTCACTCCACACTGGTGCCGAATTGGCACCCCCCATGCCGGTTTCTGGGGGTGCCGGTGTTGGTAATGGGCAGCCCAGGGTCTGATCAGTGACCCCAGGTCTGCCCCATTCCATCCCCTCCACTTACCTGGTTGTTCCTACCAGGAATGGAAGCAGTCATCCCATGCATCTGCACAGGATGACTGCTTCCTGTGTTCTGCAATACACATGTAACATGGGGACAGAAAAAAAAAGTTATAAAAAAGTAAAAATAAAAAAGTTTAAATAAGTTTAAAATAAATCAGAAATAAATAAAGCCCCAGAAATCCCTTTTTCTCCATATAAAATGTTTCTTTATGTGTAGCTATATATTAGTTTACACCCACAAGTGGGATACTATGGTAGTCCGGAGAATTTGCATAACAAATTGTGGGATGTATTTTCTCCTGTAACCCCTTGTGAATGTACAAATTCTAGGGCTAAACGAAAATATTGGTAAAATAAAATCAAATATAAAAATTTCACCTCCATTTTGTCCAAATATAGTGCCGTTTGCACACTCTGCAACTGCAAACTGAGACAAGACAAGCACTGGACTCAGTGGCAGAGAGCAAACGCAGGACAATCGTCGTCCGGCGTTGCCGCCACTGCCTCTCCCACTCTTGCCAGTGCTAGCGCTGAAGTCCAGACCAGCAGCCAGGAAACCTCCACATCTGCCTCCACCACTTTGGAGACTTCTCCCTCATCCTCCCCTTTTCCTGCCTCAGCTCCTTCTCCTGCCTTAGCTCCTTCTCCAGCCTTACCTCCTACTACTGCCTTACCTCCTTCTCCTGTACCATCATGCGCCTCCTCAAAACAACCCACCATCTCCCAGACTTTTGAGCGCAGGCAAAAAGTTACCCAACCCCATGCACAAGCCTTAAACGCGCACATCTCCAAACCGCTGGCCCAGGAGATGTTACCATTCCGGTTTGTTGAAACTCAGGCCTTCTGTGACCTGATGGCAAGTACAGCACCTCGCTATGCTGTCCCTAGCCGTCACTACTTCTCCCGATGTGCCATCCCCACCTTGCACCAGCACGTGTCACGCAACATCCGGCGGGCCCTAAGTTCCGCGATTTGCACAAAGGTCCACTCAAGGCCGCCATCAGGAATTTTGGGACCCCAAACAGCCTAAGTGTCTGCCCCCCCCCCCATTTTAAAACTACTTTATTTTGCGACATACCAATTATGTATTAAATTTACCTTTAACAAAAATAAATTTAAACCCTGCCACTACAAAAAGGTACACTTGTTTGACAGATTAATAATATGAGTCATTTTGTTAAATCTTTTGGGCAGGTTTTTTTCTTCAACTTTTCCTCTTCATCTTTCCGCTCTTTTTTCTCCTTCCGTTTTTGAGAGCCAGATTTGTGATGGTACATTTTTTTGGGTTCTCAGAATTTGCTAGCCAAGAGAAAAATAATGAACTTTTGCTAGGAATCAAGGTCTTCAAAACACTGCTTACTATGCACAAGGCTGTGTTCCAACTCTCACATTTTATTGCGTTTCTTTACATAATTAAAATCTAAATTATCTGCACTGGCTTGCAATGTGATTAGCAGCATTACAAGGCTTAATCAGATTCTATTTGCAGGTAAAATCTGCTACGTGTGAAAGCGCCTATAGAGAGCCAACACCATTTAAAAGAGCCCTCTTAGTAAAGCCTCAGGGCTTTCTCACATTGCGTTTTTGGCCTTCCTTGCCGGGATACGTTGGTAACCAGTCAGAATCAGCTGTCAACTTATTCCTGCACGAAGAACTGGCCATTAAAAAAAAAGGGGGGCCTGCAGTTCTCCGTGCAGGGATAAGTGGGTAGCTGATTGTGACTGGTTACCAACGTATCCCGGCAAGGGAGGCCAAAAACGCAATGTGAACACTCCTTTAAAGGGAAAGTCCCACCCCTAAACAGGCTGCTATGCTAGTAGCATAGCAGCCTACATCATTATTAATACAAAGCACACATACCTTTGGAGATATTATGTGCTTTGTAGTTCTCCAGCTAAAAACTTATATATTATATATTATTGCCCCAGTTCCCTCTCCGCAGTGCCGCACACCCGATGCCCCAACAATCCCCCCCGTCTACCTTCTAACATCTTTCCATTGCCTCCTATACCTATAAATGATGTTCCCTGGATGCTCCAGGTTTTTATGGGCCCTTGGGCGACAGAGCCTCAGTGGGCTCCCTTGTAAAGGAGGCAGGGGAGTCGAGACACTGTGCATCGCAGATGAAGCGAGTGACGTCACGCAGGAGTGTGGCGTCACCCAATGCCATACCTCTCAACTTCTAAAGAGTAGAAAGGGGGATAAATGTGCGCGCCGCGGCAAATTTAGCTCCACCCACTTTTATGTTGACTCTGCCCATTCTCATTCATTTTTCATGTGCTCCCACACAGTATAATCCTCCTACAGTCACCCGTAAATTATATGCCCCCCCTCCATCTCTCCCCCAGTTTCATATACACCCTTCCTCTTCCCCCAGTTTCATGTCCCCCCTCCATCTCTGTCCCCAGTTTCATGCCATTCTCCCCCTTCATCTGCCTAGTTTCATGTGCCCCATCTCTACCCCAGTGTCATGCTGTTCCACCCCCCATCTGCCACAGTGTCATGCCGTTCTCCCCCCTTCATCTTCCCCAGTGTCATGCCGTTCTCCCCCCCTTCATCTGCCCCAGTGTCATGCCATTCCCCCCCTCCCCTTCATTTGTCCCCCAGTTTCATTGGGCCCCCTCCATCTCTGTCCCCAGTTTCATGCCGTTCTCCCCCCCTTTATCTGCCCACAGTTTCATGTCCCCCCGTCTCTGCCCCAGTGTCATGCTGTCCCCTCCTTCATCTGCCCCAGTGTCATGCCGTTCCCCCCCTCCCCTTCATTTGCCCCCTAGTTTCATGGGCCCCCTTCATTATGTTCCATCTTAATGTTTAATACAAAACAAACACTTACACTCAACTTCCATCGCTCCCCCGCCGCTCCTCTCTTCGCTCTCTCACTCCATTCACATAGTTGTAGGCGCGATGTGACGTCATCACATCGCGCCTACACACGCCGAACCCGGCCCACAGTGTTAAAGCAGGAGCTGAGCTCACAGCTCATGCTTTAATCGCCTATGTATTCAGCTCATCGGCATCTGTCGGACGCCGATGAGTTGAAATCGGGACAGACAAGTGCCTGGGCGGGCAAGTGCCAGGGGCCCCCAGAGGCTCTGTGGGCCCCGGCACTTGCCCGACTATGCCGTGCGCAGACGCCGGCCCTGTCCCCTGGTCCCCTGGTCCTCCAGCTCCTTGCACAGGTGCAGTAATACCCGCTCGCCGGCTTCAATACGAGTAGTACTGTGCCTGTGCGAGGAGCTGGAGCTCGGCGCTGCTCACTGGGCACAATGACTGCTGCGGGCGCCAGGGGGCCGGCACACGGTGGCGGGCCAAAACCCCCTATTTTTCAATTTGGCCGGGCCCCTGATGCTAGTAGTAGTAATACTGGCCTATCGGCGGCCATGGGTCCACTTGACCACAGATGCGGGGACAAGTGCATGCGGACAGGGACGCTACATTTCACTGACGGCACACTGGGTGAATGTAGTTGAGACTAGGACCGGTTCACAATCTGGGGTGGTCTACCTCATTTCCCCGCCCAACATTCCTGGCAGGGGCCTACCACCCTCCTCCTCCACCTCCTCCGCCATCACATTGACCCCAGCTACCAGCTGGAAACGTTGCAGCACTGGCGTTGGGAGGCGTCAGCAGGCCGTGCTGAATCTCATAATCTTGGAGGACAGACAGCACACTGCCTCAGAGGTGAAGGATGCCCTCCTCGATGAGATGGCAACATGGTTTTCGCTGCTGCACCTGGGCCCAGGCATGGTCGTGTGTGATAACCGCCGCAACCTGGTAGCGGCTCTGGAGCTTGCCAACCTCCAACACGTTCCATGCCTGGCCCATGTGTTCAATTTAGTGGTGCAACGGTTTTTGAAAACATACCCCAATTTAGCCGAGCTACTGGTGAAAGTGCGGCGCTTGTGCGCCCACTTTCGCAAGTCCACAGTAGCCGCTGCTAGCCTCCGAAGCCTCCAGGAACGCCTCCATCTGCCAGAACACTGGCTGATGTGCGACTTCGCCACACGAACTCGACATACCACATGTTGAGAAGAGTGTGTGAGCAGCAGAGACCCTTGATGGAGTACCATCTCTAAAACCCAAAGGTTCCTCAGAGTCAGCTCCCACAGTTTCTGCACCATGAGTGGCCATGGATGGCAGACTTATGTGAGATCTTGCGTGTCTTTGAGGAGTCAACCAAAAGGGCCAGCTGTGACGATGCATACAATGTCATCATCCCGCTCCTGTGTGTGATGCAAGAATCCCTCATCGCCATCAGGGATAACACATTGGACGCTGAGGAGTCGGGCATAGGAGCAGAAACATCCCAGCAGGATAGTTAGGGCACATTCCTGTCCACCTCACAGCGTACATTGAGGGAGGAGGAGGAGGATGACGAAGTGGCAGATCTCATTGACACACAGGAGACTAGCGGGACATTGCGTCCCATTGCTGCAGCGCGGTTGGGGCGAAATGGAGGAGGAGGAAGAGGAGGAAATAGAGAGTGACCATTCCGGTGGGGGCAGCCAAGTGACGCCAAGTAACACTCTAGCACACATGGCTGAATACATGTTGGAGAGCTTTGCAACTGACAAACACATTGCCAAAATCCTGGAGAGCAACGACTACTGGATTTTTACAATCCTCGACCCCCGGTATAAAAATAATGTTTGTAATTTTATTCCAGTAGAGGGGAGGGCTAGTCGCATAAGTGATTGCCACAAGCAACTGGTGCAGAATATGATTGGAGATGTTTCCATCAACTCTCGTTGGTGGCATACAGGAGAGTTCCTCCAACAGGCGACAAACTGTCATCCGGTCCACACCCACCAGGGGCACACTCTCCAAGGTCTGGGACACGTTAATGGCACCCACTCGCCAAAGTACCGCCACTGAGGGGCCTAGTGTCACCAGGAGGGATAAGTATAGGCGCATGTTGTGGGAGTACCTGGCCGAAACCAGCCCTGTCCTCTCCAATCCTTCTGCGGCCTATACTTATTGGGTCTCCAAGTAGGATTTGTGGCTGGAACTTGCGCTGTATGCATTGGAGGTCGTTTCCTGCCCTGCCGACAGCGTGCGTTCGGAAAAGGTCTTCAGCACTGCCGGTGGCATAATTACGGATAAACGCAGCCGGCTGTCAGCTGACAGTGCTGACCGGCTGACGCTCATAAAAATGAATAGCCACTGAATAGACCCATCATTTTCATGTCCACCGGTGTCAAGCACCCCGACATGAAGTTGCATGTGTGTGCTCACCTTCTCCAATTCCTCCTCCTTCTCATACTTCTCCACCATCAGCGCTGCACAATTCTGATCCTACTAGGATCAATCCACCCTGATTCCCCCCAACTCTGCTGGTTAGAGTCTGAATCCACCCTGATTCCCCCCAACTCTGCTGGTTAGAGTCTCAATGCACCCTGATTCCCTCAAACTCTGCTGGTTAGAGTGTCAATCCACCCTGATTCCCCCCAACTCTGCTGGTTAGAGTGTCAATCCAGCCTGATTCCCCCAAACTCTGCTGGTTAGAGTCTCTACTCACTCCAAGGGCCAAAAGCACTGCTTTTTAAAGGCTCTACTCACTCCAAGGGCCAAAAGCACTGCTTTTTAAAGGCTCTACTCACTCCAAGGGCCAAAAGCACTGCTTTTTAAAGGCTCTACTCACTCCAAGGGCCAAAAGCACTGCTTTTTAAAGGCTCTACTCACTCCAAGGGCCAAAAGCATTGCTTTTTAAAGGCTCGACTAACTCCAAGGGCCAAAAGCACTGCCTTTTAAAGCCTCTACTCACTCCAAGGGCCAAAAGCACTGCTTTTTAAAGGCTATACTCACTCCAAGGGCCAAAAGCACTGCGTTTTAAAGGCTCTACTCACTCCAAGGGCCAAAAGCACTGCTTTTTAAAGGCTCTACTCACTCCAAGGGCCAAAAGCACTGCTTTTTAAAGCCTCTACTCACTCCAAGGGCCAAAAGCACTGCTTTTTAAAGGCTATACTCACTCCAAGGGCCAAAAACACTGCTTTTTTAAGGCTCTACTCACTCCAAGGGCCAAAAGCACTGTATTTTAAAGGCTCGACTAACTCCAAGAGCCAAAAGCACTGCTTTTTAAAGACTCTACTCCAAGGGCCAAAAGCACTGCTTTTTAAAGGCTCTACTCACTCCAAGGGCCAAAAGCACTGCTTTTTAAAGGCTATACTCACTCCAAGGGCCAAAAGCATTGCTTTTTAAAGGCTCTACTCACTCCAAGGGCCAAAAGCACTGCTTTTTAAAGGCTCTGCTTACTCCAAGAGCCAAAAGCACTGCTTTTTAAAGGCTCTACTCACTCCAAGGGCCAAAAACACTGCTGTTTAAAGGCTCAACTCACCCAAAGGACCAACAAATCTCTGCTGGTGCAAGGCTAAACTAAGTTAAAGGGCCTTAAACTCTGCAGGTAAAAGGCTGAAGTCACTTGAAGGGCCTCAATCTCTGCTGGTAGCTCAGCTTAAGGGCCTGTAACTTAATTTGGAAAGGCTCACGTTAAGGGCCATAAAAGTGAATTTTGGAAGGTCTTACCACATAACACACAAACACACACACACATCCACAATGACAGTTCAGGGTGAGTACTGTTGGATTTCCCATTGCCTATTCCATCTGTGGTTGTCATGGGCAATGTGATTTAAAGGGGTGCTTGTTAATGTTTGTTTAGCTTAAATTTGGGTTTGTGTTCATCCATTTGGGGAAGAAAGAAGGTTTCCAGGTATTTTCCCACTTTGATAGAGTTTTTTTTGAGTGTGGAAAGTGTGTGGTTGGGGTAAAACTGTGACTTGGGCTTGTTAGATGCCCCCAGGCATGCTTGCCCTGCTGTCCCAGTTGCATTACAGAGGTGTTGGCATCATTTGTTGAGGTGGACTTGGTGACCCTCCTAAGTCGAAGGGTGGGATCTCCTGAAACGAAGCATTTTCCCCCATAGACTATAATGGGGTTCGATATTCGATCGAATAGTCGAATATTGAGCGGCTATTTGAAACTAATAATGAATATCGAATATTTTACTGTTCTCTCATCTCTAGTATAGAGAAGTAACTGCTGGGGGTGCCTGCTATTTTGTGTGCGGACACCACTAATAAAAGCTGGTTGGAACGTATATAGCAAGAACTCTATACTCCTCTCCCTTTAGCATACCTCCCAACTGTCCCGATTTCCACGGGACATTCACGATTTCGGTGTCTTGTCCCGCGGTCCCGGTTGGCGATAGGTTTCTCCGATTATTAACTATTATAACTATTATTAAATTATTAAAGAGTATAATAATTGTTCATGGTTGTCCACAGTGGGACATAATACTGTGTGCAGGGGCCATTATGGGCCATAATACTGTGTGCAGGGGCCACTATGGGACATAATACTATATGCAGAGGTCACTATGGGGCATAATACTGTGTTCAGAGGCCGCTATGGGGCATAATACTGTGTGCAGGGGTCACTATGGGACGTAATACTGTGTGCTGGGGCCACTGTGGGACATAATACTATGTGCAGGTGTCACTATGGGGCATAATAGAGTGCGCAGGATTGAGGGGGGGGGGTCGGTCAGGGTTTTCAGCAGGCGTCGATGGGGGGGGCCATGTCAAAAGTTCACCATGGGGTCCCGCCATTCCTAGTTACGCCACTGCCTGTAGCTATAATAAAAATTCTTCCTTTATTCTAAACAACGGTGTTTCTGACTTCAAGAAACGCTTAGTGTCATCGCTGGGCAGTAACCTCTATTACAAAATTTTCTGACTCTGTATAAGCAATGCTACTTCTGATACCACCCCTGTTACCTCTTGTGTCACCCCCTCTACCTTATAGATTGTAAGCTCTTGCGAGCAGGGCCCTCAGTCCCATTGTGTGAAGTGACTATTTCTTTGTCTGTACTTGAACCCTACAAATTGTACAATGCTGAGAAATATGTTGGCACTATATAAATAAAATGTATTAGAGATGAGCGAACAGTAAAATGTTCGATATTCGTTTCGAATAGCCGCTCAATATTCGACTAATCGAACGAATATCGAACCCCATTATAGTCTATGGGAGAAAATGCTTCGCTACAGGGGATCCCACCATTCGACTCAGGAGAGTCACCAAGTCCACTATCACACCCCAGGAAATGATACCAACACCCTGGAATGCAACTGGGACAGCAGGGGAAGCATGTCTGGGGGCATCAAGTACCTTTATTATGTCAGGATCCCTGTCAGCTTGCGATATGCGTGGATTGACTTTTTCCCATAGGAATGCATTGACCAGCGTTGATTGGCCAGTGTACAGCATTTGGCCAATCAACGCTGGTTCTGCCTGAGGAGGTGGAGTCCACAGCAGTTTCCATTCTGGTCCGATTTTAGACTCCGCCTCCTCCGGCAGAACCAGCGTTGATTGGTCGAATGCTGTACACTGGCCAATCAACACTGATCAATGCATTCCTATGGAGAGATGAAGCAGGGCTAGCTGTGCGGTTAGCTCGGCTACCCAGACACCGGAGATTAAGCAGAGCTCAGCTCTGCTACACCCAACCATCCCTCCAGCTACTTCTCCTGTCACACTTATCTCTGGTGTAACAGAGCTCAGCACACACTCAGCTCTGCTACATCTCTACACTCTGTTGTAGAGATGTAGTAGAGCTGAGTGTGCGCTGAGCTCTGCTACACACGAGATGTGTGTAACAGGAGGAGTAGATGGAGGGATGGTTGGGAGTAGTGCAGAGCTGCTACACCAGAGATGTAGCAGAGCTGGCCGATGTTAGCAGACCGATGCAGCAGAGCTGAGTGTGTTAGTCTGCTGCATTAGACTGCTACATCTACCAGCTCTCCTACATCGGGCCGTGGGCTCAGCTCAACTACTCTGGAGTAGTTGAGCTGAGTGTGCAGTATTGGACACTACTTCGTGGGAGATGAAGCAGAGCTGGGAGTTTAAAGACTATCCTATTCACTACACAGCATGTAGTCCAAAAATTGTTTAAATTTTTGAACCCCACGCTGTGTATTGATTAACCCCCTCCCCCCCTCCTACCTGCAGCTCCCTGTTCTTCTTGGTCCGGTCCTCTGTCCGGTCTTCAGAGCGCCTTACCCCCCTCTCCCCCGACTAGTATTATAGAGAAGGCGGGGCTTAGGAGAGTTTGGGTGGGTACTGGGCGGCGAGACGTCTACACACTCTCCTACATCGGGTGTGCGCTCAGATCAACTACTCCGGAGTAGTTCAGCTGAGTGTGCAGTATCGTCTGCACACTCAGCTCAACTACACTCTGCAGACGATACTGCACACTCTCCGATACTGCACACTCAGCACAACTACACTCTGCAGACAATACTGCACACTCAGCTCAACTACTCCGGAGTAGTTGAGCTGAGCGCACAGCCCGATGTAGCAGAGCTGGCAGATGCAGCCAGGCAGAGTGCATGCCCAGCTCTGCTTCATCTCCGATGTACAGTACTCTGTCAGCACTGCTACATCTGAGATCGAACCACAATGGAAACTGCTGTGGACGGATCTTAGACTCCACCTCCTCCAGCAGAACCAGCGTTGATTGGCCGAATGCTGTACACTGGCCAATCAACGTTGGTCAATGAATTCCTATGGGAAAAAGGGAGCTCACGCATATCGCAATCTGACAGGGATCCCCACCAGATAGAGCCCCAAAGAGCTAGGTGAGTAACATTGCCCCCTAAATAAAGGTAATCCCTAGCTAACCCTGCCTGCAGATCTGTCCCTGTCTCACAGTCACATAGTTCACAGTCCCAAATTAATCGAATGTTAAATCCACCATTTGTCTAAATTGGAGGTCACCTGATTTCGGCAGCCAATGGGTTTTTTCAATTTTTTTTAACTGACTCTGTTGTCGTAGTTCCTGTCCCACCTCCCCTGCGCATTTATTGATGCAAAAAACGCGCCAGGGAAGGTGAGAGGGGATACAAATTTTTACTTTGTTTGCCTCGTGGTGTTCGACTGAAATTGAACACCTCGAACGGCCTGATATTCAATTGAATATGTATTCAATCGAATGGTGTTCGCTCATCTCTAAAATGTATTATTATTATCTGATACAGGTAATAAGGGCTCCCTTTAAAGTTCATTGTATGGTATATTTTTCATGCTGGCGAGTAGGATAAAAGTTTTATTGTATGCTGGAGCCTGAGATTGTGCCTCAGCGGTCACATGGGTTGTGCCCATATAAATGTAATGATGTGGGTATGGTCCATGTGACTACTCAGGCCCAAAAACAGACTTCAGCTGCCCCCCCTCCATCTCTGCCCCCAGTTTCATGTCCCCTCCATCTCTGCCCCCATATTCATGTCCCCCCATCTCTGCCCAGATTCATGTCCCCCATCTCTGCCCCCAGATTCATGTCCCTCCATCTCTGCCCCCAGATTCATGTCCCCTCCATCTCTGCCCCCAGATTCATGTCCCCTCCATCTCTGCCCCCAGATTCATGTCCCCTTCATCTCTGCCCCCAGTTTCATATACACCCTTCATCTGACCCCAGTTTCATGTCCCCCCTCCATCTCTGCCCCAGTTTCATGTCCCCTCCATCTCTGCCCCCATATTCATGTCCCCCCATCTCTGCCCAGATTCATGTCCCTCCATCTCTGTCCCCAGATTCATGTTCCTCCAACTCTGCCCCCAGATTCATGTCCCTCCATCTCTGCCCCCCAGATTCATGTCTCCACATCTCTGCCCCCAGATTCATGTCCCTGCCATCTCTGCCCCCAGATTCATGTCCCCTCCATACTCTGCCCCCAGATTCATGTCCCCTCCATCTCTGCCCCCAGATTCATGTCCCCTCCATACTCTGCCCCCAGATTCATGTCCCTCCATCTCTGCCCCCAGATTCATGTCTCCACATCTCTGCCCCCAGATTCATGTCTCCACATCTCTGCCCCCAGATTCATTTCCCCACATCTCTGCCCCCAGTGTCATGCCTTTCTCTCCTTCATCTGCCCCCCGTTTCACGTTCCACCACAGTGTACACATTACACTTACCTTCTCCTCGTTCCCTCACCGCTCTCTCTCTCGCGCACAGTTGTAGACGCGATGTGACGTCATCACATCGTGTCTACACAGCCAGTAGGCGGCGTGCGGCGGCGAAGCAAACTGTGACAGCTCCTTGCTTCAGCCGCGTATGTGTTCAACTCAGATCTGGACACAGATCTGAGTTGAAATCGGGACATACCTCCCTCCAACCAGGACCGCGGGACACGTCACCAGAATTGTGAATGTCCCTCAGAAATCGGGACGGTTGGGAGGTATGTAAACCTGGAATTTTTAGCAAATTCTTAATGATCAGACCTTGTAACAAATCCGTTTGCTCATCCCTTAAAGTGACCAATGCAAGAATTGTAATTTAATTTCTAGAACAGGTCACAGCAGAGTTATTCTCATCTTAAGGGTGCATTCACACGGAGTAACGTGCCGCATGACCTGGCACGTATACGCCGTGTGAGATTTTGAGTGCCGTATACGCTCCCATTGATTTCAATGGGAGCCTGGATTGTATACGCCGCGTTATTTTGAGGCCGTGATTTTGCAAAATCACGGCCGCAAAATATTGCGGCGTATACGATCCAGGCTCCCATTGAAATCAATGGGAGCGTATACGGTGCTCAAGATCTCACACGGCGTATACGTGCCAGGTCACGCGGCACGTTATTCTGTGTGAATGCACCCTTAGATATACTGTATATAGTATATTCACAGTATATGCCGTAAATGTCTGATAGAAGCCGGTCCCAACAATTTTCTCTCTGATAGGGTCCTTCAACCACAACCTATCCTGCCTGGTGCTATGGCCAATGTAAATGTAGAGGTAGCTGCAAATAAATAAATCTATCCTCATCCTCCAACAAAATAAGAAAGTTAATATGTTCTATGCACATTTTCAGAAAATAGAGAAATAGCTAAATCCCCCGCTATTCACCCCAAAAATAAAAGTTAATTAATGATATACTTTACATCTACCTCTAAATAGTTATATTAAATAATATTACTTGTCTGACCATAACAAGCCCTGATAAGGTTACATCAATGACAAAGCAAAACCATATGGCTATTAGAATTTATTAAACTTAATAAGTCCATAGACAGCAATGCCTATACATAAACAGGCTTTAATGCTAAAACAGTATTGGTACTGAAGGGGTTAAATCAGCTGCATATGTCGCCATGGTAACTGCATCCTCTTACAACCAATAGGATTGCAGGATAGGAATTTGAAAAATCAGTTGGTGCAGTCAGTTAGTGGAGGAGAGATGACAGATGTCTATGATCTTCTCTCTGCAGCCGGGATGGACCTTGTGGCGATGTCTTTGGTAAGTGACCAGGATCTAATCCTAATACTGAGAATCTGAAGACATGACCGATCATTACACAGACTGTATTATAGGTAACAGCTAGGGGGCGACATGACCAGTATTAGTCTCTGTTCACATGAGCTTCTCTCTATTCTGCCCCATCATTTATATAACAAATAGGAAACATTTATATTAATGTTTTTAATCATTTATAATAAGATTTCTTCCTGTGTCCAATGGCTTCAGTTGTCATCAGTCATCTCCGCTCAGTCAGGTTTGAGTTGTTATGGGGCAGGAAGAAGAGCGCAGTCAGCTCTGCTATTCCATATACAGTAGTTATAAAACTGAGGACCTGAAATCCTGATTTTATATTTCTACCATTAAAACCCATGACATCTGTCCTGCCGTCTACTTTCATCTATTTGCCCCCATTTAATACATGGAGTAGGAATCGCTCTCAGCACATAAGTAAGATATATCTGCAGGCTGACAGATGCCGAGAACATGGCTGCCGTATACTTATAGTCAGTTTACAGACAGTAGGATTATTACACTGTGTAGGAAAGTACGGGTAATATGTACACTGTGATATTGATTTCTACATGGGTGATATATGTACCTGTGAGGCAGTTACATGCATTAGCCGCTAGATGTATATATTAATAGTATTTAGAGACATGGGGATCATATAGATGTCACCTGAGTAATGTGAACAGACCTTACCACTATTAGCACTGTGTACACTTGGTTAATACCCTTCTGATCTAATACAACAGCAGCAATGTATATATATAGTTATTGGACCAATGACTTATATTGTGCAGAAAATATTCTGTTTGGTACAAATAATTGATCGTACCTGTTACCTGATACACCTGACCCTAATATAAATGCTCATTTTATGATACCTTATTATATTACTTTTTATTTCTTCAATATGTACAGTGCTAGGGTGGGGGTCCTGAGTCCACCAGAGGAAATTATTGTGAATGTTCACTTGCTGTCGATACATAACATATGTAACATATTACTTCTACCATAAACTTTGTTTGTAGCCGACATGGTTTTATCCTTATTTATATGCAGGACAACTAACAACAAATTCATGGGAAGTATTTAAGGTACCATATATGTATTGTCTGTGTGAATGATGTCTGTGATCACAGCAGGTAAGTCTATCTACATTATGAGCAAAGTGTGTACATTATATTGTATATGCATTAGGGATAATCAAGCCATTTGATATGGCCATTAGAGTTCATTACAGATTTTCCAAAAATTAGAAATGTTGGTAGTTCTCCACCCACATACTATTATTATATTCTGTTATAGATGCAGTTTTTAAAATTAATTCTGGCACAATATTTCACCAGCAACATGCCAGAAGCCTTAGCATGAGCTGCCTAGAAATACAAATGAATTGTCTGGCTCCGCCTGCCTCTCTCCTGCACTACGACCCATTTTCTTCTGCCTATAAGCAAAAAGAAAAAAAAAAAACTTGGTGGCACAATGGAGCAATAATAATATCACTGTATATTTGGCCCTATTCATGGCTTCAATGATCCTGTGATTTTGCCCATTTGAATTGGCAAAAGAGGGAGCAGCAGTAGGGCAGGAGGGAACAGAGTAGTGAGGTATAGCATTGCAGATGGATTGTGCTAATCCACCTGAGATTGCATACTGTACATTTATACTTATATTGCAGAATTGACAGAGTGCCTGCTATGATTCTCTCTATAAACAGCAGCATGTGTATGTATGTGTATATAATTTTATTGGAGACGGATAAATAGAGGGGATGTACGACGAGAGGAGAGAAGAGTACTGTAGACTATCCTGGGGGTTCAGACTTAGGAGGTAGCAAACTAATTTACGTAGCTAGGAGATTTTGCAATACTGCTGTTATATCTCAGACACTGTTAAATTTATTTGTGTGAATTTAATAAAAGTTATTTTTTAGCAAGTTATATTTGTATCTGCAAAGATTGTATCTATTGGTATAATGTTTGCTTAGGTAGATGGTTAGTAATTCTAGAGAAGAGGAGAGGTGCGAGAAGAGGAGGGACAGGAGGAAAAGAGAGAAGGAGCAGTAGTAGAGGAGAAATGGGACAAGAGAAGAGTAGAGGTAGGTGTAGAGGAGGAAAAGATGAGTGAAAAGAGGAGAGGAGGGTAGAAGATGAAGAATGGAAGGGAAAGATGGGATAAGAAAAGAGGAGAATTGAAGTGAGGTTGGATGAGGATAGAGAAAAGGAGAGGGGAAGAGGGCTTTGAGGAACACAATGGTAAGGAACTATACCAGAGAGAAAAAAAAAAAAAAAGAAGAGGTAGGAGGCTTGAAGGAGTAGGTGGGAAAAGACAAATGTTATGGAGGGGTAAAAGGAGAGGATAGGTAGGAGGACAGGAGTGATATGATAAGAAAAGAGGTAAGAAAACTGGAGGGCTAGTTGATGAGGTGTGGTATGAGGAGTGGAAGTGGTAGTAAAAGAAGAGTGGAGAAAGGAATGGAGAGGAGAGTGAAAAAAGGAGAGGAGGAGTATGAGGTGACAAATGGAAAGAAAAAGAGAGAGAAGGAGAGGGGAATAGGGCTATGAGTAGCAGTGTGATGAGGAGTAGAGATAAGCTATACCAGAAAAGAAAGAAGGTGTTGGAGTAGTGAAGAGGAGAGGCAAGAGGCTTGGAGGAGTAGGAGGAGAAGATGGGTGGGTACAGAGGAGAGGAAAGAGGAGAGGAAGCAAAAGGGAAGTGTCCTGGAGGGGTAAAAGGAGAGGAAGGGCAGCAGGAGAGTAGCTGTAGTAGTTGTGGAGATGAAGAGTTAGAGAAAAGGAGAGGAAAAAAGGTGTAGTAAAAGAAGAGAGTAGTTATAGGAGGTGAGAAGGGTCAGAAGGATAGAAAGGGAAGAGTGGGAGGAAAGTAGAGGTTTTTTAAGAGGAAGTGTAGAGATGAAGTAGGAAGAGATGAGTGGAGAAGAGGGGTAGAAGGAGAGACATGGAGCAAGAGAGAAGCAGGAAGCGTGGAGAGGAGAGATAGGAGGAGATGAGGGTAGAAGTAAAGAGATGGAAGAGGACAGGTAAGAGGAGAACAGAGTAGTAGTAAAAGGAAAGGAGATACAAGAGGAGAGATGGGGTAGTAGGAGAGGAGACAAAATGAAAGAATGGAGTGGATAGGTGAAGAGAAGAGTGGAGGGAAAGGATTGGTAGGTAAAGAAACACAGGTTGAATGAAGGAGAAGAGCAAATGAATAGGAGGAAAAGAACTGTAAGAGGAGAGGAGTGGTAGGAGGAGAGGAGAAGAGAGGTAAGAAGTAAGCAGTAGAGAAAAAAATGGTAGGAAAAGGTAAGAGAGCATGGATAACAGGAAAGGAAAAGAGAGCATGGATAAAAGCAGAAGAGAGTAGTTATAGAGAGGAACAGAGGCATAGAAGGAGAGGAAAGTAGGAGTAGGAGGACAGAAGCGGTAAGAGAAGAGGTATGAGGTGAAGAGTGGAGCAGTAGGAGATGTGAATGGGTAGGAGGGGAGGAAAGGAAAGGAGTTGCAGAAAGAAAGGAGATTAAAAAAAGGAGGAAAGGATGAGTACAATGAGAGGAAACACAGGCGAGAAGGAGAGGCGCACGGAGAGGAGGGGTAGGAAGAGTAGAGAGAAGGGATAGGAGAAAATATGAGAAGGGGTAGTTGGAAGGCAGAGGAGGAGAAGAGGAGGAGAGGATGATATTTGAAAAGGTGCAGTAGGAAGAGGGGAGATGAGTGATAGGAAGAGAGGATAGGTGTAAGGAAAAGATAGAAAAGAAGAAGAAAGAGGATAGGAAGAATAGTAGGAACGAATGGGTAAGATAAGGAGGAAAAGAGGAGTAAGATAAAAGGAGAGGAGAAAGAAGTTGGAAAGTAGAGGGGGAATAAATGAAAAGGAGAGAAGAGTAGGGGTAGGAGTAAAGGGGTGTTGTTATAGCAGGAGAGGAGAAGTTGGCTCATAGAAGGGATAGGAGGAGATGAAATGAGAAAGAAGTGAGATGAGAGACAAAAAGTAGAAGGACAGGAGGAGGGGGACAAGTAGAGGAGGCATAGAAGGGAAGAGATTTGGGGGGTTTTCGAATTTGTATTTTAATTCAGCTTCTGGGACAATTAATATAGTTACACTGTAGGGGATTCAGATTTAGGGAGGTAGCAAACCAATTTAGATAGCTATAAGATGTTGCAACACTGTCATTATGTCTCATACTGTGGTTGTTTTAGTTGTGTGGCTCTAATCAAAGTTATGTTTTAGAAATTTCTCCTTGTGCCTACAAAGATATTATTTATATGTATAATAATTGCTTAGGTAGATGGTTAGTGGAGAACGAGAGGTGAAAGGATAGGGGGAGAGGCTGGGTAATAGGAGAGGAGAAAAGTAGGAGTAGGATGAGAGGAGGGATAGGAGAAGGGGTATGAGAAGAAGAGTGGAATGGTAGGAGGTGTGAATGGGTAGGATGAGAGGCAAGGAGGTATAGAAGGACAGGAGATGAAAGGAAGGTGGGGATAAGGGGTAGGAGGAGTGGAAGGTTAGGAGGATAGGAAAGGTGGGAAGAGAGAGGAGGCGTTCAATGAGAGGAAGCACAGGTGAAAAGGAGATGTACAAGGAGAGTAGGGGTAGAAAGAAAGAATAGAAGGGTTTGGAGGAAAGTTGAGGAGAGGTAGGAGGAGAGCAGAGGAGTGTTGAAGAGGAGAGGATGGTGGTTGGGAAAGTGCAGTAGGAGGAGATGATAGAGGTAAGATAGATATAATATAGAATAGACAGAAGATAGAAGATAGGATAGATAGAAGGAAAGGATATGTAATTGGAGGAGGAGATGAGGGGTAAAACAAACGGTTAGGTGAAACAAGTAGAAAAGGAAAGGGGGAGACGGTCAAGGCCTCTTCTCGCACTGTAACACCTGCACGCTATCAATGTTTTTTTCAATCTGTAACTGTTTACTGTTATAATTAAAGAATTGATAAATGAAAAGGAAAGGGGGAATAAGCGAGAACAGTAGAGGTAGATGCAGAGCAGAGTCATTATAGCAGGGAAGGACAGGTGGGGTAAGAGAAGAGTTGCGATAGGAGGAGATGAGAGGAGAAGAAGGGTAGAAGGAGAGGAATGATAGAGTAGGAGAGGAAGAGAGGATGGGTAAGAGGACGAGAGTGATAGAAGAGAAGAAACGAGATAGGTGTAAAGCTGCGGTTGTAGGAGAGGAGGGCAAGTTAGGTAGGGGTAGGTGGTGGGGAATGGAAAGAAAAAGAGGGAAAAGAGAAAAGGAAAAGTGAGATGGGGAAGGATGAGAAGAGAAAAAAGGAGAGAGAGGAAGAGGACTAAGAGGAGCAGAGTGGTGAGGATCACAGGTAATTTATACCAGAAAAGATAGAAAGGTTAGGAGAAGTGAAGAGCAGAGTTGGGAGCCTTGGAGGAGCAGGAGGAGAGGAAGGGTATCCCCCTGACGAAGCAGTGGTGCGAAACGTATGTCAGGGCTTAGAGTGGAGGTTGCAGTTGGTGAACAAACATTTGTGCATAATTTCATGTCTATTTATGGTATATTCAATATTGGTGTTCTTGCATAATCATCTTGCTAAAATTTTCCTGTATGCCAAATAACATGTGATGGAAATAATGCTCTATTGCCGTGGTCTATATTGTGATTAGTACATCCTGGGTATGTTTAACCCTTTATATAAAGTGTATATCTACTTGACTTTCCCTAAGATATAGATAGATAGATAGATAGATAGATAGATAGATAGATAGATAGATAGATAGAATGACTGCGTTTGAGCTTGCATCCCTTATCACAGTTTGTATTTTTCTAATCATGTGATCTATGTCTATGCTATATTGGCTCAACCTTTCCACTGTGACCTCCACTCCTCTGTGATGTATGTGGTTTTTAATGTTTTTAGATGTCTTAACTTCCCTCTTAAATAATCATGTCATTATGTTAATAAATTATATTTGATACATTCTATGTTTTTGTATTATTTATGGCTTTAATATTGATACTAGGTTGGAGTATAGAGACTGTTTGTTTGGTATCTTTGTTAACAGCATCTAGTATTGGGATTGTTTTGGTTTAATATTGGTGAGGATCATAGGTAAGCTATACCAGAAAAGACAGAAAGGTTAGGAGAAGTGAAGAGCAGAACTGGGAGGCTTGGAGGAGTAGGAGGAGAGCAAGAGTGGATTTATAGGAGAGGTAACAGGAGATGAGGGGCAAGAGAAGTGTCATGCAGGGGTAAGATGAGAGGAGGGGTAAAAGGAATGGAGAGGAGACAAAAGGGTAGTAAAAGAGGAGAGTAGTTATAGGAGGAGAGAAGTGTAGGAGGATAGAAAAGGAGTTTAGAAGTGGAGAAGTAGTAGAAGAAGAGATATGGAGGATGATAGACAAGGAGGGGTAGAAGGAAAAGGGTGGATGGGTGGGATGAAGGAAAGTAGAGGTTTGATTAGAGGAGGCATCAGTGAGGAGGGGAGGTGTGAGGATTGGAGGGGTGAGAAGAGAGAAGGAGTAAAAGAAGATGATGGGTAGGAGGAGAGGAGCAGTAAGAGAAAAGGTGGAGAAGGTGTAGAGAGTCATGGAAAAAGATGAAGGGGAGGTGCAGAGGAGGACTTGTGGAAGAGGTATGGTATGATGAAAGGAAGAAGTAGGAGAAGTAGAGCGGAAAAGGGTGTGCATAGGTAAAAGGAAGGTGGAGAGGAAGCGTAAGGGGAGAGGAGGGTTAAAAAGCGAAGAGAGGTAGGATGAAAGACAAGAAGGGGTTGGAGGAAAGGAGAGGAGGGGAGGAAATGGTACAAGTAAGCATACAAGAAGAGGAGAGTCTTGGGGGAATGGAACTTTTAAATTTGTATTTTAGTTTAGTTTCTGGGAGAATTGACATAGTTACCCTGTATGGTACTATAGACTATCCTCGGGTTCAGACATTTGCATTAGCAGATTTTTCAACACTGTCACTATATGTCAGACGCTGGTAGTTTTAGTTACCTATGAAAAGTTACCTTTGTATCTACAGAGATAGTATCTATCTATAATGTTTGCTTATGTAGATGAGTAATAATTTCCGGAGAAGAGTAGAGGTGAAAGGAGAGGAGAGAAGGAGTAGGAGGAGAGGATGGGTAGGAGAAAATGAGTGGTAGGACAAGAGGAGGGCTAGTTTATGAGGTGTGGTATCAGGAGAGAAAGTGGTAGGACAAGAAAAGTGGAGAAAGGCATAGAGAAAACAAAGGAAAGAGGAGAGTAGGGGTAGGAGGTGAGTAATGGAAAGATAAGAATGGAAGGGAGTAGAGAAGTGAGGTGGGGATGGATGAGAAGTGAGAAAAAAGGAGAGGGGAAGAAGCTGTGAGGAGCAGTGTGGTGAGGATCAGTGAAAAGCTATTCTGGAAAAGGGGTGAAGAGAATGGTAGGAGGATTGGAGGAGAGGAGGAGTGGGTTAGAGGAGAGCTAAGTAGAGAGTAGGGGAAAGAGAAGTGTTATAGAGGGGTAACAGAAAAGGAGTTGAGGGGTTAGAGAAAAGGAGAGGAGGAAAGGGGTAGTAAAAGAGAGGAGAAATAAGAAACAAGCGAGGATAGTATGGGTAGCAGAAATGGAAAGTAGTTATAATAGGAGAGAAAGGGTAAAAGGATAGAAAATGAGGAGTTGGAGGAAAGTAGGGGTAGAAGAGGAGGTGTAGAAGGAATGGAGAAGTAGGAAGGGGTGAGAGGATAAGAGCAGTAGGAGGAGAGATAAAAAGGAATAGGAAAAAAGAGGGGAAGGAGGAAAACAGAAGTTTAAGGAGTGGAGGCATAGGGGAGAAGGGGAGATGTGAGGATATGAGGGGCAAAAGGAGAGAAAGAGTAGTCGGAGAAGATAGGTAGGACGAGTGGAGAGGAATGGTAGGAAAAGAGGAAGGTGTGGTGTGGAGGAGGGCTAGTTGAAGAGGAGTGGTATGAGGAGAAGAAGCAGTAGGAGAAGTAGAGAAAGGTCTGGAAAGGTAAGCGGAAGGAGAAGAGATGAGTAGGAGGAGAGGAGCTAAGGAAGGAGAGCAGAGATAGGATAAGGACAGCTATGGATAGAGGATAGGTACGAGGTCTAGGAGAAGAAGAGAGGAAGGAGGAGAGGAGATTTTGGAATAGGTGAGAAATAGGAGGAGTCGAGAGGAGAGATAGAAGGAAATGAGAGTGTAAGTAAAGGAGCAGGGGAGGAGGGGTAAGTTGAGAGAAGAGTTGTTGTAAAATGACAAAAAAGGAGGTGCAAAAGGAGAGATGGGGTAATAGGAGAGGAAACAACGTATGTCAAAAGGAGTGGAGGATGGGAGAGGATAATAGGGGAGAGGAATTAAGGGAAAAGATTGGTAGGTGGAGAGACCCGAGGTGGTAAGAGTCGAAGAGCAAATGAATAGAAAGAGAAGGGCTGAAACTAGGAGATGAGGAGGGGATGAGTCTAGAGGTAAAGGGACAGGAGAGCAGGTGCAGGAGAAGAGGAGGAGGTAGAAGGAGAGAAGAGATAGAAAGAGGGAATTGGTACTGGTTGAGGAGGGGTAAGATGATAGGAAAAGAGGGTTAAGGAGAAGAGGAGAGATAGGAGGAGGAGACAGTTAAAAACAGAAGAGGTCAAGAAAGACAAGAGAGATGCAAGAAAATGAAAGAGGAGAGTGTAGAGGAGGTAGAAAGTGAGAAGGAGGAAATGGAGAGGAGGGGTTAGAAGAGGGGAGAGGTATTCACAGCAGTGTTAAAACTTCCTTAGTTCTCAGGATCAGAGGGAGTCTCAGTAATCAGACGGCCAACAATCAGCAATTTATCCTTGTGGATAAATACTGATCGTGGAATAATGACTTTAATACTATAATACCTATCAATATCGATGTACACAGTATATGTTGGTGTTTGTGTTAAATATATATAACATGTCTATATTTAGTTAAACTTCTTTAATTTATCTTAATATAGAATATGTGTCAGGTTTTGTTCTGTATATATTTATTGTCCACTTATGTAATAGGCACCTATATTTACAGTAAATAAGTATAGTATATATAGACAATAAAATCTTTACAACGATGGATAGATAGATAGATAGATAGATAGATAGATAGATAGATAGATAGATAGAGATATGAATATTTATAGGCGAATTACAAAAGTGGCACTAGATAATGGAAGAATGAACCTACTATAGAGTTATTAACAATACATTGCAGTGCTACTTCTCGTTCCATATTGTTGTTTGTCCATATTCAGATTCTGTAAGGTGTGTACTGTATGTGTATATTTTCTATCATAAAATGCTGTATATTTAGATATTTTGTCTTTAAGGTGTGCCAATTATGTACCAATTGTGCCATATATTTAAACACATTTAATTCAATAAATAAAAATATATATCCGTCATAGTACGTTATGTTACTAGTATATTATAATATATTGTTATGTATTAGCCATTGTGTGTAATAGCAAATATTTTGTATGACATGCTTCACCCCATCAACCACCTTAGTGGTCTTATTAGGATGGGTCCCTACACTAACACTTTACATATAGGACAAGAGGTACATTTCTTAAAGATTCGCTGTTCCAATGCAGTTTTTAAGAATTTGATCTCTGGGGTCTTGTCTATAGATTAGAAGTGGGGGAAAATAAAGTCTTAGCGTAGGGACCCATCTGAATGAGGTCGCCGTGACGTGGCAGATGGGCTCGCACAATTCACCAAACTGTGCGCTAAGAACCTCACATTTTTAACTGTAGTCAGTAATACATGAACGTGTAGTCCAAGAATTTTATCATTTAAAGCTCCGCACCAGAGTATGGACTCACTTGTCAGAACTGGGTCTAGGCTTTAGTCTTTGGTTCATCTATAAACTATTCTAGGTGCATCAGTTCTGGGGGGATATGAAGCTGTGGAAGCAACCTGGGGGGGATGGACATGAAACTGTGGGGGCAATGGGGGTGAGGCATGACATTATGGGGGTAACCTGGAAGATGGGGGACATGGTACTGTGGAGGCAACCTGAGAGGGACATGTCAGTGTGGGGGGGCATGATACTGTGGGGACAACCTGGGGTGAGGACATGTGGCTGTGGGGGCAAGCTGAGGGGCACATGTCAGTGTGGGGCAACATGATACTGTGGGGACAACCTGGGGTGAGGACATGTGGCTGTGGGGGCAAGCTGAGGGGGACATGGCAGTGTGGGGGGACATGATACTGTGGGGGCAACCTGGGGTGAGGACATGAGGCTGTGGGGGCAAGCTGAGGGGGTCATGTCAGTGTGGGGCAACATGATACTGTGGGGACAACCTGGGGTGAGGACATGTGGCTGTGGGGGCAAGCTGAGGGGGACATGGCAGTGTGGGGGGACATGATACTGTGGGGGCAACCTGGGGTGAGGACATGAGGCTGTGGGGGCAAGCTGAGGGGGACATGTCAGTGTGGGGGGACATGATACTGTGGGGGGCAACCTGGGGTGAGGACATGATACTCCTGTAAACACTAAGTGCTCTTCCTATGTTTACAGGATACTGTTGTGAAGAAACTGTCAGTTGCAAAAGAGTAAACTATTGCTAAATATAACTCTATAGGATTAGACGGAAGTGACTTTTGACCGCGGAGGCAGGGCCGATATTAGGCAAAATGGGGCCCTGGGCGAGTTTTCAAGTGGGGCCCTAAATTCTAAGATACTGTAAAAACGTCATAATTCAGTAACCGAATACACATATAATCACATTAAACTATATTTTAATTATATTAAAGAAATTCAATGTAATATAAACCAAACATTATTAATAGAACGTTGAATTCTGCATACTAATAGCTTGATTCACATAGATGCATAAAAAAACACAGTGTCTATGCCACATGGGGCTCCAGCCTTAGGCCCAGTTCAGGTTTCCATTTGGGGAGTCCTCTTGGGCACCCCTTGAACAGAAATCTATATGCATTAAAAAGTAGTTACCGAAGGAAACCATATTGAACCCCATGGCTATAATGGGGTCCGTGTGGTTTCTGCACGAATTATATGGAGAGAAAAGTGGAGCTTGCAGGAAACCAAGCGGAAACCACTCGGATCCCATTATAGTCTATGGGGTCCGCGGGTTTCCCTGGTACCTGCTTTTTAATGCGGATTAGGTTTCTGATTTAGGTGTCCCTGAGTGGACTTCCTGAACAGAAATCCGAACGCAGATGTGAATGGGGCCTTAAAGGGGTTTTTGTTATACCAGGAGTAGGCAACCTTTTTTGGTTGACGTTTCGATTTAAGTAAAAAAAAATCACAGATGAGGTCCTCGGAGTGCAGCGCAATAATTTTAATATTGATGACACCTACACTAAAGTCATACCACAAACTGTAACATAGCGGTGCTGCCATACTGTGCTCCCAACCACATGTTTACCACTATTTGCCTGGATATGCGCGTACTTATCCATTAGAAACCATGTAAGTACACGTGTAACCTACAATTAGAGATGAATGTATGTGACTGGGAGCAGAGTGAGTAGGACGGTGACACACTATGTACTTGGATGCTGCATCCAGTCCCCGGCCACTGGTACTTTCACTTGTCTACAAGTGAAACGCAGATTAATTTCAGCCACTTTTAATTCCTGACTGTGCGGCAACAGCAAAACAACCACCAGAAATTAATGAGTGTCACACTTACCCCAAAGGGTAATATCACTGATCACATGAAAGTTTTGGTTTTGGGAGGGAATTTCAAATCAAAGAGAGAACGACGCATTCATGAGTGTAAATTTATGACTCTGCTTCAAACACTGGAGAGGGGGTTAAATTTGTCACATGGTTTTATGTCACTTTACAGAAATCACTGACCTGTAAACTGATAAGGACCTGTAAGTGTTTACATTGTTTCTACTAACAACCCCCTACCCCCCTTCCTCCTGGAATTCTATCCCTATGTGTCCTTTTTATACTGTACTAGAGGGAGGACCCGGCTTCGCACGGGTATATAACATTTTATGTTTGTGTAGTGGCCCCATAAGAAATGTCCAATTTTGCACTGGTGTATTTTGTATGTGGTTTGTGTGTATGTCCATAAGCATCATGTGATTATGTGTATCTCATTTTGGATATCAGTGAAAAACCTGTGATCAGTTGTTATGGATACCTGGAGTAAAGCTGTATCTAATTCTTCCCTGTGTAGTACTGTGTTTAGACGCAAGTATCTAATCCTTGTTGGTGTGTAATCCGTGAGCGTTTTGTGGACTCTGCGGCTAAACATTTTTGGTTTTTTTAGCTGGACACAAAATCCTGCATGTCCGACTAAAAAAAAATGGTTTCGCTGCGGAGACCACAAAACACTCACAGACAGACACATTGCAAAATCATTCAAATTAATGGGTTTAAAAACTGCCTGCCAGTTTCTGTCTCTTGTCCAGTTTCTCGGGCAGAAGACGGAAACATGAAAGCGGAGATCGGGCGCAGGTGTGAACCCGCCCTCATGCCACCGGGTCCTTACTTTTATCCTCAGTTGTGAATAAAAAGTCTGGTTATGTACATTACAGCTTAGTAACTCCATGCGCCTCATAGTAATAGTTAACCCCATCATGTCCCTCACATTAACCCATGTGCTTTACATAAGAGTTACTGATATGTAAGACATATGCAGGTAATAATTATCTTCATAACTGAGGTGAACTGGAGGCTGGAGGAAGCGGGGCTATAACCTCAGGCTCTCATACAGCAGCTCACAGAGCCTTCCCCGTAGTCTGCTTGCACAGCCGATGCGTAGTTAGAAGTAACTACAAAGCCCAGCAGCTGCTGCACAGTGAGTGACCCTGCTCTCAGACAGTGAGAACAGAAGGTCCATCGGTTGCATAAAACCGTCAGTTAAATATTAGGCAGCACAGGGGGCTCCTTAAAGGAGCTCTATCAGCAAAATTACGCTGATAGGGCCCCACATATGCGTGAATAGCATATGTTTAACTTATCTATCGTGCACGGTGGGCGGGCATTCAGGGTCCGACGTCATCTTCAGCCACGCCTCCTCTTCCAGCGATGTCTTCGGGTCCCATCTTCCTCCGGCGCTCGCATTGCTAAAAAATAGCGCGGGTGCATGCGCAGTAGCGGCAGCAGTAGTAGTAGCAGCATGCTACTGCGCATGCACCTGCGCCATTTTTTATCAATGGCAGTTCACGTGCGTCGGAGAAAGACGGGACCCGAAGACTTCGCTGGAAGAGGAGGCGTGGCTGAAGATGATGTTGGACCCTGAATGCCCGCCCACCGTGCATGATAGATAAGTTTGACATATTCTTTTTTAAAGTTTTATTGTAAAACGGGGGGGGGGGGGGGGGGGGGGCGTAGTTTAATATAACTTTAGCGGTGCCTGAATAGCCACGCATATGTGGGGCTCTATCAGCAAGAATATGCTGATAGAGCTCCTTTTAAGCTGCGGGGGCCCTGGGCAATTACCCGGTAACCCCCCCCCCCCCCCCCTCCTCCCCAACGCCGGCCCTGCACAGAGGAATATATTCATTGGCACATTGTTACCATATTTCAGCTCTATTGACATTCAAAGTAACAATGACTAGAGATGAGTGAACAGTAAAATATTCGATATTCATTATTCTTTTCGAATAGCTGCTCAATATTCGATTGAATATCGAACCCCATTATAGTCTATGAGGAAAAATGCTTTGTTTCAGGGGATCCCACCATTCGAATCAGGAGGGTCACCAAGTCCACTATGACACCTCAGCAAATTAAGCTATTAATCCCATCTTGTATATCATTATTAAATAAGTTAAATAACAGCAGACCCAGCACTGAACCCTTGGGTACATCAGAGGACCAGTCTGAGAAGCAGTCATTGACCACAACTCGCTGAATTATATTTTCCAATCCAATGGACCTGATTTTTATCTATGAGGCGTTCTAAGACATTGTTAGGCTGAGGCCTCATGTTGCAGAAGCACAGCTTTTTTTGTAGCAAATTTTGCTGCATTTTTTTTTTTTTTTTTTTTAACCAAAGCCAAGGATGGCTACAAAAGGAATCCCAACATATATAAGTGTATGTTCACATGGCGGAAACCAAATTCCCTGTGTAAACTTCCGCGTGGCTAACCGCAATGGGATGCCAGTGCAGTGCATCGGTATTGAGTTGCGGCATTCCTCTCCTGATTAGGCCCGAATGAATGGGCATAATCAGGAGGGAGTCTCGCGACATAGATGCCGTACTGTCTCAGCCACAGAATCCACGGGAAGAATCGGCATCTCACTTCTTTTTCCCACTATCCCTCTCTTGCCCCGTGTGAATGAGCCCTATATGTCATAGCTGTGTATGGCAGAAATGAGGGTTAATATCTGGTATTCTAGGGCATATTGTGATGTACATATTGTACTCTCTGATGGTATACTGAAAAATAGGAGGTTAAAGGCAGGGTCGGACTGGCCCGCCGGGGAACCGGAGAATCCTCCTGTAGGCCCCGAGCCTTGACTGACAGTGCTCATTTCCTCAATGCAGAAGCACTGGTCAGGGGCCCGATCGGGATGTCAGGTTCGGATGATGGTTCGGGCCCCTGTCCAGTGCATTTGCATTGATAAACTGAGCACTGCTAGTGGCAGGGGCCCGATCGGTAAGCTCAGGCCCCAGGCTGCCAGCAGCACTGTAATAAATAAAGAAGCACGGCTGCCGGCAGTTTCCCAGGGCCCCGACACTTACACAGAGGGGCCTCCTGCCAGGGGTATACTTTCCCTATTAATATACTGTAGTACTGGGAAACTGCCGGCAGCCGTGCTTCTTTATTCATATATGGGAAGCACACCAGAGGCAGCAGCTATCCCTGCAATCTTAGGAAGCGTTCTCTCTGCAAGCCTGGACTTTCCCCCCTCCCCCTCCTCTTCAGAGTGAGTCATCGCTTAAGTGGGGACAGAGGAGTCTGCTGCTTCTGCTGCTTCACAAATGTGAGTATATTTTTTTCTTTTTTTTTGTAAAATGTAATATTTAATATGTATATGTGTACATTTGTTTAACCCTTAAGTCCTATCATGGTGTCTATCATACACCACTACCATACACATATCATTATGATAGACACCATGATAGTACTTAAGGGTTAAAGCATGTGTCTTGTATACTGTGTGAGGACTGTATGTTTGTATACAGGTATGTGTGTATATACAGTATGCTATAATAATGTGTGAGTGTATGTATATATGTGAGTATATATGATATATGAATGTATATAAATGTGTATATGTTATGCTAATTATATATATATATATATATATATATATATATATGTATATGTGTGTGTGTGTGTGTGTATATATATATATATATATATATATATATATGAATGTATATATATATGAGTGTGTAGGTAACTGTTGCAGTTTTTGGAAATCGCAGCACTTATACCTACGGAAACACCTACAGTGTCCCTATAGGTATGACAGAAGAGGAAAGTCCTCAGAGCAAACCTCTGTGGAGTTTCTGCAAAAAGCACTGCAGGAAAACTGATACGTTGCCGCCGGGGTTTTTTCCTGCAGCGCTTTTTGGCTGAGGGACGCTGTGTTAGTTCTTATCCTTATAGTGTGATGTACAGTATATTGAGATATTAAAGTGTAGCTTTCACCTCCTGGGGCACATGCGGTTTTATATACCGCTAGAAAGCTTTCCTGTTCTGTGCCCCCGGTGAAGAGCTATCAGTCCCGGTACCGTAGCTCTTCACTGTCAGAAGGGCGTTTTTAACAGTCAGTCAGGAATGTCCTTCTTCCCAGCAGCGCCTATTGTGCTGTACTATGAGATCGGGGAGGAACGCCCCCTCCCCTCCTGATAATGCTCATCCATAGACGTGTACTGGGGGGAGGTAGCGTTCCTCACCGCTCAGCATCATCACTAGGCGGTAAGCAAAGCCCCCTCACACAGTACAGCGCAATATACGCTACTGTGAGGAAGGGCGTTACTGATTGACTGTCAGAAACGCCCTTCTGACAGTGAAGAGCTACGGTACCGGCACAGATAGCTCTTTACCCGGGGCACAGAACGGGAAAGCTGCACTGAATTCAGCACACTGTCGGCTTTCTAGCAGTGTATTAAACCGCATGTGCCCCAAATGGTGAAAGGTCCTCTTTAAGGATTAGGCGCAACTCGGTCTCGGTATCGCTGGTCTGCAGGGTCCTGGTGGTGGGCCCCTAGAAACAATTCCACTGGTGGGCCCTAGACACCCCAGTCCGACCCTGCCTGTACACAGTATTATTCTCCATAGTGGCCCCTGCACACAGTATTATGCCCCATAGTGGCCCCTGTACACAGTATTATATCCCATATTTGCCCCTGTACACAGTATTATGTCCCATAGTGGCCCCTGCACACAGTATTATGCCCAATAGTGACCTCTGCACACAGTATTATGCCCCATAGTTACCTCTGCACACTGTATTATTCCCCATAATGTCCCCTGTTCACAGTATTATGCCCCATATTTACCTCTGCACACAGTATTATGTCCCATAGTGGCCCCTGTACACAGTATTATGCTCCATAGTGGCCCCTGTACACAGAATTATGCCCCATAGTTACCTCTGAACACTGTATTATTCCCCATAATGTCCCCTGTTCACAGTATTATGCCCCATATTTACCTCTGCACACAGTATTATGTCCCATAGTGGCCCCTGTACACAGTATTATTCCCCATAGTGGCCATTTCACACAGCATTATGTCCCATAGTGACCCCTGAACACAGTATTATTCCACATAGTGGCCCCTGCACACAGTATTATGCCCCATAGTGGACCTTGTACTCAGTATTGTGCCCCATAGTGGCCCCTGCACACAATATTATGATCCATAGTGGCCCCTGTACACAGTATTATGCCCCATAGTGGCCCCTACACACAGTATTATTCCCCATAGTGGCCCCTGCACACAGTATTATGACCCATAGTGGCCCCTGCAAACATTATGACCCACAGTGGCCCTTGTACTCAGTATTGTGCCCCATAGTGGCCCCTGTAAACAGAATTATGCCCCACAGTGGCCCCTGCACACAGTATTATGCCCCTTAGTGACCTCTGCACACAGTATTATGTCCAATAGTGGCCCCTGCACACAGTATCATTCCCCATAGTGGCCCCTGCACACAGTATTATGCTCCATAGTGACCCCTGCACACAGTATTATGCCCCATAGTGACCCCTGCACACAGTATAATGCCCTATAGTGACATCTGCACACAGTATTATATCCCATAGTGGGGCCTGTACACAGTATTATTCCACATAGTGGCCCGCCTACACAGGATTATTCCTCATAGTGGCCCCTGTACACAGTATTATGTCCCATAGTGGCCCCTCTACACAGTATTATGTCCCATAGTGGCTCCTCTACACAGTATTATGCCCCATTTTGGCCCTTGCACACAGTATTATGTCCCATAGTGGCCCCTGTACACAGTATTATGCCCCATAGTGGCCCCTGCACACAGTATTATGCCCCATAGTGGCCCCTGTACACAGTATTATCCCCCATAGTGGCCCCTGCACACAGTATTATGCCCCATATTGGCCCTTGCACACAGTATTATGTCCCATAGTGGCCCCTGCACACAGTATTATGCCCCATAGTGTCTCCTGCACACAGTATTATGTCCCATAGTAACCCCTGTACACAGTATTATGTCCCATAGTGGCCCCTGTACACAATATTATGCCCCATAGTGGCCCCTGCACACAGTATTATGTCCCATAGTAACCCCTGTACACAGTATTATGCCCCACAGTGGCCCCTGCACACAGTATTATGCCCCATAGTGGCCCCTGCACACAGTATTATGTCCCATAGTACCCCCTGTACTCAGTATTATGCCCCATAGTGGCCCCTGCACACAGTATTATGTCCCATAGTAACCCCTGTACACAGTATTATGCCCCATAGTGGCCCCTGCACACAGTATTATGTCCCATAGTAACCCCTGTACACAGTATTATGTCCCATAGTGGCCCCTGCACACAGTATTATGCCCCATAGTGGCCCCTGCACACAGTATTATGTCCCATAGTAACCCCTGCACACAGTATTATGCCCCATAGTGGCCCCTGCACACACAGTATTAACCCCTATAGTGTCCCCTGCACACACAGTATTAACCCCTATAGTGTCCAATGCACACAGTATTAACCCCTATAGTGTCCCCTGCACACACAGTATTAACCCCTATAGTGTCCAATGCACACAGTATTATCCCCTATAGTGTCCCCTGCACACACAGTATTAACCCCTATAGTGTCCAATGCACACACAGTATTAACCCCTATAGTGTCCAATGCACACAGTATTATCCCCCATAGTGTCCCCTACACACAGTATTAACCCCTATAGTGTCCCCTGCACACACAGTATTATCCCCAATAGTGTCCCGATATGTCCCACTGTGGACACCTATAAACATTTATTATACTCTGGGGTCTGAAAAGACCCCAGAGTATAATAATCGGAGACCCGGGGGATTAAAACCATTAAAAGAACAGAGACAGTTGCTTACCTGTTCCTGTCGGCCGCCGCTCTTGTCCAGCTTTAATGACGTCAGACGTCACATGACCCGAGAAGCTGGCCTGGGTCATGTGACGTCAGAGACGTCAGACACGAATGACGGAGGCCTGGCAGGATCGTGGAGAGGTAAGTAACACTGTTTTTTATGTTACCTTACCTCTCCGGTCCGCCGATCATTATACTCGGGGGTCTGCAAAGACCCCCGAGTATAATGATAGCCTCTGTGGGCCCCGCGGTGTCACTTGCCGATTCCGGCCCAGCCAGGATCGGCAAGTGAATAGGGCCCGTAACGGACTTAAAAAAAAAAAAAAAAAAACCCGCAGCGGTAGCGGCTGTCACCAGGCCCCCTAATGGCCCGGGCCCTGTGGCAGCTGCTACTGCTGCTACCACGGTAGTTACGCCCCTGGTAACAGTGTTTTTTATGCTCCCTCATCTCTCCTGGGCCTCCAATCATTATCTGAGGCCGGGTCCTGTGGCAGTTGCTACCATTGCTACCCCGGTAGTTACGCCCCTGCTACAAGCTTAGTCCACTTTACTCATATCAAACGTACTTGAGATTCAAGATATGACCCCTGGTGTCTACTATATTCGGTGGCTTTTGATGACTCAGTCTTCAGTCTTCTTTGAGGTAATATGTTACGTATAGAGAACGCGCAATGTTATTGTCCCCATCACAGAGACTGACCCCCATAACACTTTGGACAGGATTTATGTGTGATGTACTCTTGGTATATGGCACCTCCCATAGTCCCCAATCCTGCCACCATGTACACTTGGATCAGCAGCTGAATCTAGTTCTGGATTACATAGCGGCGGCGACCACTCTCATCATTGCTAGTATGTAAAAACAGATCCAAATAAAAGACAAAAAACACCATATAGTTTTTTTTTTTTTCTTTTTTTTATTGAGTAGCAACATTGTAATAAAGTTATTACTGGACCTTTAACATAGAATAAATGGGTCACTGACTGAGTGGTCAGGCCGGTGGATACCATGGAGCTCGCTGCATTCTGACCACCATGTCCTGAGATGAAAGCCATCTGACCCAAAGGATCCAGAGGAAGGCGAAACGAACTCCCCGGAGCGTTATACCTCAGGGGGGCAAAAAATTCCTTCCTGACCCCACATGTGGCGATCGGATATCTCCCTGGATCCAAACTGTCCTGCTGCATACTGCTTTATATTTGTATATTTTTATTTGTTCTGGAGATCTGACCCTGTAAGGAAAGAAAGAGACATCCTGCTCCTAGGAGCTTACAATCTAATACAATACACATTCTGCCCTTAAGAGCTTACAATCTAATACAATACATAATGATATGATATTAATTATGTTAACCACTTCCGGACCGCCCATATACTATAAATGTCCGGGAAATGGTTGCCTAGTTCTAACAGGACGTACCGGTACATCCAATCAGAACACAGCAGCTGGATGGAGATCGTGCAGCTGCTGAAGCTGGGAGCCGGCTGTAACTTCAGCCGGAGCTCCCAAAGAGATGGCAGGGAAGGTTTATTCCCTTCCCTGCTTTCTAGATCGCTGTGTATGCAGCGCTCAATGAGCGCTGTATACACAGCTATGGGCGCCGCCATGATGCAGGCGGCCTCTAACACGGCGGTCATGTGATCCGCCAGGCTTAGTGTCTTACAAGAGCTGCTGGGTCTTACAGGACCCAGTTTAGCTCTGTAATTGTAAAAAACTGGATTCCTCCTGCAACTGAGGCTAAATGTACCAGCCTCAGTTATAGGGGAAATCAACCTCCCTAACACACACAAAAAAGTGATCAGATGTCTCTTATGACCTTATGGGGACACAATCTGAAAAAAAAAAAAAAAAAGTTTAAAAAAATGAAAATAAAATAATTAAAAATAAAAAAATACGCTAATAAAACGCCATTACTAAAGGTTATAGCCCCACCCCCGACAACACCATACAAAATAAAAATTACATTAACGGAGAGGAAAAACTATTTTATAAAGTTTTTCGGTAGTACTTTGTGTTATTAAATAAAAAATAATAATAAAGTGAAAACCAGACACAATTTCCCTCCTATTTTGTTTATATTTTCCCGGATATAAAAAAACATTAAAACATTTGAAAATAAAAACAACATAAAAATAAAGCACTAGGTGTCCCCTAAAAAAGACGCAAAAATTAGTTGAATGAGACGTACGAGAAAAATGTTACAGCCCTCAAAACCGCACATACAAAAATCCCGAAAATGTGTCTGGTCCTGGACCACAAATTGGGCCGGTACTGAAGTGGTTAATCACAATCACACAGCGCTGGCAGGCCTTAAGACCCCAAAAACTATAATGGGGTCCGCATGGTCACCTGACAGACACCCAGTGGACTCCATTATAGTCAATGGGGTCTGCCCATGTATGTTTGTTACCGTAGAAACAGTGATCCGGCCCCTGTTGTTCAGGTCCCCCGGCGTCCTGAATAACGAAGAGAAAAACGCTTGTATGAACCTAATGTCAGCAAGATTTGGGGGGGCTAATGGTTCAGTTCTGTGCCGCACCACGCAAGTCTCAGCCTGGTCTACCTGGTCATACTGTCCTCTTCAAGCTGTTAAGCTCAAGTGACCCAAGATGGTGTCAGTGCACAACGTTACACACTCCATTCTGATTGTGATGTCATGCGGAATGTGTGATGTCAGCTGCCTTGTGATGTCGTCATAGCTGCCACTGTTATTTTATGAATACTGACTCAACTAGAAACGTAAACCTATAAATAGCGAAATAAAACTACATTTTATTGATATTCATTAAAATATGGGATCCTAAATACGGTGATATAATTGTCAATTTCAACACAATAAATGAACAGAGAAAGATAGAAATTGATACAAATAGAGAAGCAGCCAGCATGGCCATGAAGCCCTCTCTGCAGGGCCCCACAGTAATCTATGAGGCCAGTGGTGTAACTAGGAATGGCGAATTTTTGACATGGGTTCGTCAGGGTCTCCGTCTCCTATCCTGCTTGACAAATGTCCTGCATTTTTCAGGTGGAAACCTAGTGGATCCCATTATAGTCGATGGGATTCATTGGTTTCCACACGTAACCACTAGAGTTGATTGGAATAGTATTCGAAACATAGATTTGAACACCTCGCTCCCATAGGAATGAATGGGAGAGGCTGAACAGCAAGGGGTTAAGCGCCGGCCGCCAGATTCCATTCATTCCTATTAAGCAAGGTATTCGAAACTAGAGTTTTGAATACTATTCGCTCATCTCTAGTAACTAGAGAAACGGCCGCTTCGAATAGCACGCACCCATAGGAATGAATGGAAGCGGCCGGCACGCCGGCTACGTCAATTCATTCCTATGGGTGCGTGCTATTCGAAACTGGAGTTTCGAATAGTACTCGCTCATCTCTATTAGTAACCACTTTTCAAAATCCCACAATGCCGCCACCCTATCCTAGAGTGACCGAGGCCTTATCACAATGACCCATAAATAACCCAAATCTGTTATTGTAAAAAATATAAACTGCGGCTCAATAAAACATGGCTCCATAAACTCTTAAATTCTAAGGAGTCTAAGGGTACGTTCACACAGGATTTTTTGTACCGGCATCCAGTTGCACACTGCGCACCAGATTAGGCCCAATGCATGGGCCTAGTCCGGAGGAGGGAGTGTCTTCAGGCCGAATCACAAGGCGAAACGGCCTGAAGAATGAGCACCTCGCTTCTTTTTCCAGGAAAAAACATCTGACCCGCACCCATTGACTTCAATGTGAGCCGTCTTTTTGGTCAGGATTTGGAGGCGAATACAGCCTCAAAATCCTCGCCAAAAAACTCAGTGTGAATGGACCCTTATAAGGGGGCATTCACACGGAGTAACGCCGGGCGTGTATCATAGCCGTACACGCCGGCGTTACGGCAGACTGCCGAACACTTCCCATTCACTTCAATGGGAGCGCTTGTAACGCCGCCATTACAAGCGCTCCCATTGAAGTGAATGGGAAGTGTTCGGCAGTCTGCCATAACGCCGGCGTGTACGGCTGTGATACACGCCTGGCGTTACTCCGTGTGAATGCCCCCTAAGACGTGCAGGACTCCTCTGCATCCCTGAAGCAACTTCAGTCACGGCACAGAGTAGTTTCTTGCAGTTGCAAAATGAATAGACCTTAAGCTGCTCTTTACTTAGTTGGGAGAAATTTCCAGCAGGAGAAAGATTTTCCACTGCTCTCTCTGCGATGGTCAACCCGCAAACTAAACCCAACTTAGGGCTCATTCACACCTGCGCCCGGGGTCTCCTTTATGCAGGTTTCTGTTTCCTGCACGAAACTAGGCAGGAGACAGAAACCTGCAGGCATGTTTCAAACCCATTCATTTGAGTGGGTTTGAAAAGTGTCCGGGTGTGAGCGCCGGTGAGCGTTTTTATGCTCTCCGCGGTGAAATCGTTTTTTTTTTTTAACTGGACACAAAGTCGAACATGCAAGACTTTGAGTTTATATAAAACGGTTTCGCCACAGAGCGCGGGAAACGCTCACCGGCGCTCACGGCCGGACACTGTCTGACAGGTTTCCGTCTTCTGCCAGCAGAAAATGGAAACCTGATAACGGAGACCGAACGCTGGTGTGAACCCAGCAGCAACTAAACTTGCCAACTTTTTATATACGTCAGACGCAGTATTAGGCTCATGTCAATTTAACGGATCCGTTTTTTAATTTAAAAAAAAAATTATGCATCAAAAAACTGATCCAATAACAGATGTGCATCAGTATTTTATGTTTACCTCTGCCACCCCCACATGTGCTTCACTAATACTATCAGGGGTAGCACATAGGGGTGCAATCATTAGGCTAGCACACTTTGGGGGTGCAATGAATCACTAATAGATGCCCCCATTGTCAATAGCGTAACTAGGTATGACGGGGCCCCTTGGAGAACTTTTGACATGCTCCCCCCTCTTCCTCCCGAAGACCCCACCACCTTACCCCGCATTCCTGCATGCACTATTATGCCCCAAAGTGGCCCCTACACACAGTATTATTCCCCATAGTGGCCCCTGTACACAGTATTATGCCCCATAGTGACCCCTGCACACAGTATTATACCCCATAGTGGCCCCTGTACACAGCATTATGCCCCATAGTGACCTCTGCACAAAGTATTATATCCCATAGTGGCCCCTGTACACAGTATTATTCCCCATAGTGGCCCCTGTACAGTATTATGCCCCATAGAGACCCCTGCACACAGTATTATTCTTCATAGTGGCCCCTGCACACAGTATTATGCTCCATAATGACCTCTGCACACAGTATTATGCTCCATAGTGGCCCCTGTACACAGTATTATTCCCCATAGTGGCCATTTCACACAATATTATATCCCATAGTGGCCCCTGTACACAGTGTTATGCCCCATAGTGGCCCCTCTACACAGTATTATGCCCCATAGTGACCCCTGTACACAGTATTATGCCCCATGGTGTCCCTTGTACTCAGTATTGTGCCCCATAGTGGCCCCTGTACACAGTATTATGCTCCATAGTGACCTCTGCACACAGTATTGTGCCCCATAGTGGCCCCTGTACACAGTATTATGCTCCATAGTGACCTCTGCACACAGTATTATGTCCCATAGTGGCCCCTGCACACAGTATTATTCCCCATAGTGGCCCCTGTACACAGTATTATGCTCCATAGTGGCCCCTGTACACAGTATTATGTCCCATAGTGGCCCCTGTACACAGGATTATTTCCCATAGTGGCCCCTGCACACAGGGTCGGACTGGCTCGCCGGGGAACTGGGGAATTCCACTGGTGGGCCCTAGACACCCCAGTCCGACCCTGGTTAAAGGGACTCGATCATTGGGAAAAGTCATTTTTAACTGAGCACATCCTTGGATAGCCTTAAAGGGATATTCCCATGTAAACAATCATATCTATATTTGTAGATAATTAAAAGTTAAACATTTTTGCAAATATAAGTAATTACACATTCTGCAGAGTTTTAAAGCTTTTCTCTAACTTTCTTAGTGACAGTCTTTTATCGTAATCGGTTGCCATGGATACGACCACTAATGCAGAAACTTTCTATGGTCTGGGACTTGTCAGGAACCCAGCTATGACTTTCTTATTGTAGCTGGGTTATCAGACAGGGACACTACATGTATCAGAAGATATCCCGGCCACAATAAAGAAATCATGGCTGATTTTCTGACCTTAGAAAGTTTCTGCATTGGTGGTCGTATCCATGGCAACCGATCAAGATAACAGACTGTCACCACTAAGAAAGTTAGAGAAAATCTTCAAAACTCTGCAGAATTTTTAATTACTTATATTTGCAAAAATGTTTAACTTTTAATTATCTACAAATTTTAATATAATTATGTAGATGTAAATACCCCTTTAAGAAAGGCTATTCCACATGTACCTTTTGTATGTAAATCACCTCAGTGGGTAGTGGGTAATGAGCCCGTTTTTACTCATATGCTAATTAGCCGGTGCACCCCGGAAGTCTCATCGTGCAGCCTATGCCGATCCTTTCCTATGTATGTGTACAGCACAGGCTGCTGCTGATGACTTCCTGCTTGCACACACAGATAGGAGAGAATAGCAGAGAGGAGGCTGCTGGGAACTTCCTGTGCGGGCTGCAAGCTCATTAGCATATGAATAAAAACGGACTTATTCAAAAACCACTGAGGCAATTTAAATACTAAAGGTAGGTGTGAAATGGCATTTCTAAAGGCTATGCAAGGATGTGCTTAGTTAAAAATGACGTTTCCCAATGATAGAGCCCCTTTAAAACTGGCTTAGTACCCACACAAGCTCCAGTGATGTGTCCTATGTTATCCTGTATGCACTGATCTGATCATAGAGTTCAGTGATGGGCAATGTTCCCTCTGTGACTTGGCAGTTGCTGAGTGAATTGGTTAGGGTCCCATCAAAGTGAGAATACGTAAAGAAAAAATAGGCACATTTTTGCAGGCCACACACCCCGGTTACAAGTCACACCTTCCTTTCTATGCTGTGCCCCATAATATAATATAATATAATATAATAGCATCTTATTCACACACACACACACACACACACACACACAGTATTCTGTCCTCTTTTTGCTCTCTACACAGAATAATGCATTTTTGTACCCCAACACAGTATAACATCTCCTTAATGCCTCCCACTGAGTATAATGCTCCTTTAGTCCCTCCGACACAGTTCAATTCCTTCTTATGCCCTACTTATCATAATGCCACCTTATGCCCCCACCCCACACAGAATATTATCTCTTTATGCCCCAAAACAGTATAATGATCCCTTAGTACCTCCACACAGTATAATGTCTCCATAGTGTCCCCGAGCACAGTATAGTCAACTGTGAGCTGGATTCATTATTCACCGCTCCCCGCATCTTGTCCACTCTGGGGTCTGATGTGACACTAGTACTTGGCGCCCAGGGCAGAGATATAGCAGGGACCAGAGTGGTGAATAATTAATCCTTAGTCACAGCTCGCTCCTGGGGGCAGTCATAGTGTCACTGAGCACCTCCATTAGTAGTGATGCAGTCACTTTTTGCCCTGTCCAAAGCTCCATAGTAAAATGTGTCAACCATTACTGCAGTTCTTGATTAAAAAACCCAGCCTAAGAGCCCATTCATTACATACATAGTTCAGTGTGCTATTTGAGTTTTTCCTGGATAGCACATTGACCCATTCATTCAGGGCCGCCATCAGGAATTTTGGGGCCCCATACAGCCTAAGTGTCGCCCCCCCCCCTCCCCCACCATTTTAAAACTACTTTATTTTGCCACATACCAATTATGTATTAAATTTATCTTTATTTAGCAGTAGAGATGAGCGAACACTAAAATGTTCGAGGTTCGAAATTCGATTCGAACAGCCGCTCAATGTTCGTGTGTTCGAACGGGTTTCGAACCCCATTATAGTCCATGGGGAACAGATACTCGTTAAGGGGGAAACCCAAATCCGTGTCTGGAGGGTCACCAAGTCCACTATGACACCCCAGGAAATGATGCCAACACCTCTGGAATGACACTGGGACAGCAGGGGAAGCATGTCTGGGGGCATCTAACACACCAAAGACCCTCTATTACCCCAACATCACAGCCTAACAACTACACACTTTACACACTCAATACCACCTCTCTGACAGTAGGAAAACACCTTGAAACATGTGTATTTGGCACTTGCAGTGAGGAGAGCTTGTCACCAGCAGTGAATTTGGCCCTTGTAGTAAGTTGAGGTTGGCACCAACATTTGTTTTGAAAATCAGGGTGGATTGAGCCTCTAACCAGCAGAGTTTGGGCAAATTCATGGTGGAGGGAGCCTCTAAAAACCCCAGTTTGGACCAATTCATGGTGGAGGGAGCCTCTAAAAACCCCAGTTTGGACCAATTCATGATGGAGGGAGCCTCTAAACAGCCCAGTTTGGGCAAATTCATGGTGGAGGGAGCCTCTAAAAACCCCCAGTTTGGACCAATTCATGGTGGAGGGAGCCTCTAAAAACCCCAGTTTGGACCAATTCATGGTGGAGGGAGCCTCTAAACAGCCCAGTTTGGGCAAATTCATGGTGGAGGGAGCCTCTAAACAGCCCAGTTTGGGCAAATTCATGGTGGAGGGAGCCTCTAAAAACCCCAGTTTGGACCAATTCATGGTGGAGGGAGCCTCTAACCAGCCCAGTTTGGACCAATTCATGGTGGAGGAAGCCTCTAAAAACCCCAGTTTGGACCAATTCATGGTGGAGGGAGCCTCTAAACAGCCCAGTTTGGACCAATTCATGGTGGAGGGAGCCTCTAAAACCCCCAGTTTGGACCAATTCATGGTGGAGGGAGCCTCTAAACAGCCCAGTTTGTACCAATTCATGGTGGAGGGAGCCTCTAAAAACCCCAGTTTGGACCAATTCATGGTGGAGGGAGCCTCTAAAGAGCCCAGTTTGGGCAAATTCATGGTGGAGGGAGCCTCTAAACAGCCCAGTTTGGGCAAATTCATGGTGGAGGGAGCCTCTAACCAGCCCAGTTTGGACCAATTCATGGTGGAGGGAGCCTCTAAACAGCTCAGTTTGGGCAAATTCATGGTGGAGAGAGCCTCTAAACAGCCCAGTTTGGGCAAATTCATGGTGGAGGGAGCCTCTAAAAACCCCAGTTTGGACCAATTCATGGTGGAGGGAGCCTCTAAAAACCCCAATTTGGACCAATTCATGGTGGAGGGAGCCTCTAAACAGCCCAGTTTGGACCAATTCATGGTGGAGGGAGCCTCTAAAAACCCCAGTTTGGACCAATTCATGGTGGAGGGAGCCTCTAAACAGCCCAGTTTGGGCAAATTCATGGTGGAGGGAGCCTCTAACCAGCCCAGTTTGGACCAATTCATGGTGGAGGGAGCCTCTAAAAACCCCAGTTTGGACCAATTCATGGTGGAGGGAGCCTCTAAAGAGCCCAGTTTGGACCAATTCATGGTGGAGGGAGCCTCTAAAAACCCCAGTTTGGACCAATTCATGGTGGAGGGAGCCTCTAAACAGCCCAGTTTGGGCAAATTCATGGTGGAGGGAGCCTCTAAACAGCCCAGTTTGGGCAAATTCATGGTGGAGGGAGCCTCTAAAAACCCCAGTTTGGACCAATTCATGGTGGAGGGAGCCTCTAAAAACCCCAGTTTGGACAAATTCATGGTGGAGGGAGCCTCTAACTAGCCCAGTTTGGGCAAATTCATGGTGGAGGGAGCCTCTAAAAACCCCAGTTTGGACCAATTCATGGTGGAGGGAGCCTCTAAAAACCCCAGTTTGGACCAATTCATGGTGGAGGGAGCCTCTAAACAGCCCAGTTTGGGCAAATTCATGGTGGAGGGAGCCTCTAAACAGCCCAGTTTGGGCAAATTCATGGTGGAGGGAGCCTCTAAACAGCCCAGTTTGGGCAAATTCATGGTGGAGGGAGCCTCTAACCAGCCCAGTTTGGACCAATTCATGGTGGAGGGAGCCTCTAAAAACCCCAGTTTGGACCAATTCATGGTGGAGGGAGCCTCTAAACAGCCCAGTTTGGACCAATTCATGGTGGAGGGAGCCTCTAAAAACCCCAGTTTGGACCAATTCATGGTGGAGGGAGCCTCTAAACAGCCCAGTTTGGACCAATTCATGGTGGAGGGAGCCTCTAACCAGCAGAGTTGGTGGAAATCAGGGTGGAGGGAGCCTCTAACCAGCAGAGTTGTGGGAAAGCAGGGTGGAGGGAGCCTCTAACCAGCAGAGTTGTGGGAAAGCAGGGTGGAGGGAGCCTCTAACCAGCAGAGTTGTGGGAAAGCAGGGTGGAGGGAGCCTCTAACCAGCAGAGTTGGTGGAAATCAGGGTGGAGGGAGCCTCTAACCAGCAGAGTTGGGGGAAATCAGGGTGGAGGGAGCCTAGTATTAGCAGAATTGTGCAACGCTTATGGTGGATGAGTATGAGGATGCGGAGGAATTGGAGAGGTTGAGTACAGACATGGAGTTTCATGTTGGGGTGCTTTACACAGGTGGGCACAAAAATGAAGGCTCTATCCAGTGGTGGTTCATTTTTATCAAAGTGAGCCGGTCGGCACTCTCAGCTGACAGACGGGTGCGCTTGTCAGTGATGATGCCACCGGCTGCACTGAACACCCTCTCAGATAGGACGCTGGCGGCAGGACAGGACAGCACCTCCAAGGCATATAGGGCAAGTTCAAGCCACAGGTCCAACTTTGACACCCAATACGTGTAGGGCGCAGAGGGGTCGGAGAGGACAGGGCTGTGGTCGGAAAGGTATTCCCGCAACATGCGCCTATACTTCTCACGCCTGGTGACACTAGGACCCTCCGTGGCGGCACTTTGGCGAGGGGGTGCCATCAAGGTGTCCCAGACCTTAGACAGTGTGCCCCTCGTTTGTGTGGACCGGTGAGAACTTGGTTGCCTACTGGAGGAACTGCCCTCCCTGACGCCAACGTCACATGCTGGAAACATCTCCATCATATTCTGCACCAATTGCCTGTGGCAAGCATTGATGCGATTGGCCCTCCCCTCTACCGGAATAAAAGACGAGATGTTGTTTTTATACCGGGGGTCAAGGATAGCAAAGATCCAGCACTGGTTGTCCTCCATGATTTTGACAATACGCTTGTCAGTTGTAAAGCACCCCAACATGAACTCAGCCATGTCTGCCACAGTGTTAGTTGGCATGACTCCTCTGGCCCCACCGGAAAGTTCAATCTCCATTTCCTCCTCATCCTCCATGTCTACCAATCCGCGCTGCAACAATGGGACGATTCGAAGTTGCCCAGAAGCCTCCTGTATCACCATCACATCATCAGACAACTCTTCTTCCTCCTCCTCCTCCTCCTCCATTAAACGCAGTGAAGCGGACAGATGTGTGGACCTACTCTCCAGCTGTGACGGATCGGATGCTATCCCTAACTCCTCTGTGTGATCTGAGTTATCCCTGATGTCAATCAGGGATTCTCTCAGAACACACAAGAGCGGGATTGTAAGGCTCACCATCGCATCCTCAGAGCTCACCCTCCTTGTGGACTCCTCAAAGACCCGTAGGATGTCACAAAGGTCTCTCATCCATGGCCACTCATGGATGTGAAACTGAGGCAGCTGACTTTGTGGCACCCTAGGGTTTTGTAGCTGGTATTCCATCAAAGGTCTCTGCTGCTCAACCACTCTATTCAACATCTGAAACGTTGAGTTCCAGCGTGTGGGGACGTCGCACAAAAGCCGGTGTTATGGCACATGCAGGCGTTGCTGGAGAGATTTTAAGCTAGCAGCGGCTACTGTCGACTTGCGAAAGTGGGCGCACATGCGCCGCACTTTCACCAGTAGCTCTGGAACATTGGGGTAGCTCTTTAGGAAACGTTGCACCACTAGGTTCAAGACGTGGGCCAGGCATGGAACATGTTGGAGTCCGGCAAGCTCCAGAGCTGCTACCAGGTTCCGGCCGTTATCACAAACGACCATGCCTGGGCCCAGGTGCAGCGGCTCAAACCATATTGCCGTCTCATCGAGGAGGGCATCCCTCACCTCGGAGGCAGTGTGCTGTCTGTCCCCCAAGCTGATCAGCTTCAGCACAGCCTGCTGACGTCTACCAACGCCAGTGCTGCAACATTTCCAACTCGTAGCTGGGGTCAATCTAACAGAGGAGGAGGAGGCGGTGGCGGAGGAGGAGGCGGTGGCGGAGGAGGAGGCGGTAGAGGAGGAGGAGGAGGGGGGTGTTCTTCTCGTTTCCCTGCCAGGAATGTTAGGCGGGGAGACGAGGTACACCGGGCCAGTTTGGGAAGCAGTCCCAGCCTCAACTACATTCACCCAGTGTGCCGTCAGTGAAATGTAGCGTCCCTGTCTGCATGCACTTGTCCACGCGTCGGTGGTCAAGTGGACCTTTGTGCAAAGCGCTTGAACTAAGGGCCCGCCTGATGTTGAGTGACACGTGCTGGTGCAAGGCGGGGACGGCACACCGGGAGAAGTAGTGACGGCTAGGGACGGCATAGCGAGGTGCCACAGTTGCCATCAGGTCCAGGAAGGCGGGAGTTTCAACAAGCCGGAACGCCAACATCTCCTGGGCCAGCAGTTTAGCGATGTTGGTGTTCAAGGCTTGCGCGTGTGGGTGGTTAGCAGTGTATTTCTGCCGCCGCTCCAATGTCTGAGAGATGGTGGGTTGTTGTAAAGAAGCGCCTGATGGTGCCTTTGATGGTGCAGGAGAAGGAGATAAGACAGGAACAGGGGAGGATGAGGGAGAAGTCAACAAAGTGGCGGAGGCAGATGAAGTGGTGTCCTGGCTCGTCCTCTGGAGTGCATCGCCAGCACAGTCAGCAGTGGCAGTGGCAGAGGCAGAGGCAGTGGCAGAGGCAGTGGCAGTGGCGTGAACGGCAGGCGGCCTTTGTCCTGCCGTTGCTGCCTGCCACTGATTCCAGTGCTTGGATTCCAAATGACGGCGCATTGAAGTAGTGGACAGGTTGCTCTTCTCAGAGCCCCTAATCAATTTCGAGAGGCAAATTGTGCAGACAACACTATATCTGTCCTCGGCGCATTCCTTGAAAAAACTCCACACCTTCGAGAAACGTGCCCTCGAGGTGGGAGTTTTTCGGGGCTGGGTACGAACTGGAACATCTTGGGAGATTCCGGGTGTGGCCTGGCTTCGCCTAAGCTGCTGACCTCTGCCTCTGCCTCTAGCTACCCTTTTTGGTGCTGCACCTGCCTCAACATCCATACTACTTTCCCCGCTTGACATCCCCCCTGTCCAGGTCGGGTCAGTGTCCTCATCATCCACCACTTCCTCTTCCAACTCCTGTCTCATCTCCTCCTCCCGCACAATGCGCCGGTCAACTGGATGCCCTGACGGCAACTGCGTCACATCATCGTCGATGAGGGTGGGTTGCTGGTCATCCACCACCAAATCGAACGGAGATGGAGGAGACTCTAGTGTTTGAGCATCTGGACACAGATGCTCCTCTGTTAGGTTCGTGCAATCGTGACGTGGAGAGGCAGGTTGAGGGACAATGAAAGGAGCGGAGAACAGCTCTGGGGAGCAGGGACAGTTGGGGTTATTGTTCTGTGAAGCTTGGGAATTTTGGGAGGAAGGAGGACAAGACTGTTGGGTAATAGGAGGAGAGGAGGCAGAGTCTGACTGGCTGCTGGACAATGTGCTGTAAGCGTTCTCTGACAGCCATTGCAAGACCTGTTCCTGGTTCTCGGGCCTACTAAGGTTTGTACCCTGCAGTTTAGTTAATGTGGCAAGCAACCCTGGCACTGTGGAGTGGCGCAATGCTTGCTGCCCCACAGGAGTAGGCACGGGACGCCCTGTGGCTTCACTGCTACCTTGCTCCCCAGAACCATTCCCCCGACCTCGCCCACGGCCTCGTCCACGTCCCTTTCCGGGAGCCTTGCGCATTTTGAATTCCCAGTTAGAAATTGGCACTATATACCAGTAGCAAAAATTGTGGGTGCACGTAACCCCAATATATTCTTTGAATTCCCAGTCAGACAATGGCACTATATACCAGTAGCAAAAATTGTGGGTGCACGTAACCCCAATATATTCTTTGAATTACCAGTCAGAAACTGGCACTATATGGCAGTAGCAAGAAATGAGGGTATTTGTAACCCCAATATATTCTTTGAATTCCCAGTCAGACAATGGCACTATATACCAGTAGCAAAAATTGTGGGTGCACGTAACCCCAATATATTCTTTGAATTACCAGTCAGAAACTGGCACTATATGGCAGTAGCAAGAAATGAGGGTATTTGTAACCCCAATATATTCTTTGAATTCCCAGTCAGACAATGGCACTATATACCAGTAGCAAGAAATGAGGGTATTTATAACCCCAATATATTCTTTGAATTCCCAGTCAGACAATGGCACTATATACCAGTAGCAAGAAATGAGGGTATTTATAACCCCAATATATTCTTTGAATTACCAGTCAGAAACTGGCACTATATGGCAGTAGCAAGAAATGAGGGTATTTGTAACCCCAATATATTCTTTGAATTCCCAGTCAGACAATGGCACTATATACCAGTAGCAAGAAATGAGGGTATTTATAACCCCAATATATTCTTTGAATTCCCAGTCAGACAGTGGCACTATATACCAGTAGCAAGAAATGAGGGTATTTATAACCCCAATATATTCTTTGAATTACCAGTCAGAAACTGGCACTATATGGCAGTAGCAAGAAATGAGGGTATTTGTAACCCCAATATATTCTTTGAATTCCCAGTCAGACAATGGCACTATATACCAGTAGCAAGAAATGAGGGTATTTATAACCCCAATATATTCTTTGAATTCCCAGTCAGACAATGGCACTATATACCAGTAGCAAAAAATGAGGGTATTTATAACCCCAATATATTCTTTGAATTACCAGTCAGAAACTGGCACTATATGGCAGTAGCAAGAAATGAGGGTATTTGTAACCCAAATATATTCTTTGAATTCCCAGTCAGACAATGGCACTATATACCAGTAGCAAAAATTGTGGGTGCACGTAACCCCAATATATTCTTTGAATTACCAGTCAGAAACTGGCACTATATGGCAGTAGCAAGAAATGAGGGTATTTGTAACCCCAATATATTCTTTGAATTCCCAGTCAGACAATGGCACTATATACCAGTAGCAAGAAATGAGGGTATTTGTAACCCCAATATATTCTTTGAATTACCAGTCAGACAATGGCACTATATACCAGTAGCAAGAAATGAGGGTATTTGTAACCCCAATATATTCTTTGAATTCCCAGTCAGACAATGGCACTATATACCAGTAGCAAAAATTGTGGGTGCACGTAACTCCAATATATTCTTTGAATTACCAGTCAGAAACTGGCACTATATGGCAGTAGCAAGAAATGAGGGTATTTGTAACCCCAATATATTCTTTGAATTCCCAGTCAGACAATGGCACTATATACCAGTAGCAAGAAATGAGGGTATTTATAACCCCAATATATTCTTTGAATTCCCAGTCAGACAATGGCACTATATACCAGTAGCAAGAAATGAGGGTATTTATAACCCCAATATATTCTTTGAATTACCAGTCAGAAACTGGCACTATATGGCAGTAGCAAGAAATGAGGGTATTTGTAACCCCAATATATTCTTTGAATTCCCAGTCAGACAATGGCACTATATACCAGTAGCAAGAAATGAGGGTATTTATAACCCCAATATATTCTTTGAATTCCCAGTCAGACAATGGCACTATATACCAGTAGCAAGAAATGAGGGTATTTATAACCCCAATATATTCTTTGAATTACCAGTCAGAAACTTGCACTATATGGCAGTAGCAAGAAATGAGGGTATTTGTAACCCCAATATATTCTTTGAATTCCCAGTCAGACAATGGCACTATATACCAGTAGCAAGAAATGAGGGTATTTATAACCCCAATATATTCTTTGAATTACCAGTCAGAAACTGGCACTATATGGCAGTAGCAAGAAATGAGGGTATTTGTAACCCCAATATATTCTTTGAATTCCCAGTCAGTCAATGGCACTATATACCAGTAGCAAAAATTGTGGGTGCACGTAACCCCAATATATTCTTTGAATTCCCAGTCAGACAATGGCACTATATACCAGTAGCAAAAATAGTGGGTGTATATAGCCCCAATTCTATTGCTAGGGGACTTGCAGGGTATTTCTGAGGTGAAGGTGGGGGGGCACACCGTTGGAACGGGGATTTGGGGTGTATATATGGGGTATACGGGAATACACTGTCAGTGTGTTCCATTCAGGATCCTGGGAAAGCTGGTTGCGGCGATTGAGCCCGTCAGTGCCACGTTACACTGACAAGCTTCTCCCTGGAATTGAAGTTATATGTAAGCCCAATATATTCTTTGAATTCCCAGTGAGACAATGGCACTATATGGCAGTAGCAAAAATAGTGGGTGTATATAGCCCCAATTCTATTGCTAGGGGACTTGCAGGGTATTTCTGGTGTGAAGGTGGGGGGGCACACCGTTGGAACGGGTATCGGGGGTATATATCGGGTATACGGGAATACACTGTCAGTGTATTCCATTCAGGATCCTGGGAAAGCTGGGTTGCGGCGATTGAGCCCGTGAGTGCCATGTTACACTGATAAGCTTCTCCCTGGAATTTAGCTCTTATAAGAGCTGTTGGTTGTCTTCTCCTTCCTATCCTAGCCTGTCCCTGCCTACCCAGAATCTAACCCCTAGCTAACTGGACGGAAACCTCCGTCCCCGGTGAATTGCAAGCTCAGAATGACGCGAAGCTGGGCGTCGCTGTTCTTTTAAATTAGAGGTCACATGTTTTCGGCAGCCAATGGGTTTTGCCTACTTTTTTCAACGTCACCGGTGTCGTAGTTCCTGTCCCACCTACCCTGCGCTGTTATTGGAGCAAAAAAGGCGCCAGGGAAGGTGGGAGGGGAATCGAGTAATGGCGCACTTTACCACGCGGTATTCGATTCGAACATGCCGAACAGCCTAATATCCGATCGAACATGAGTTCGATAGAACACTGTTCGCTGATCTCTATTTAGCAGCATTACAAGGCTTAATCAGATTCTATTTGCCGGTAAAATCTGCTACGTGTGAAAGCGCCTACAGAGAGCCAACACCATCTATAAGAGCCCTCTTAATAAATCCTCAGGGTTTTTTCACATTGCGTTTTTGGCCTCTCTTGCCGGGATACGTTGGTAAACAGTCAGAATCAGCTGTCAACTTATCCCTGCACGAAGAACTGGCCATTAAAAAAAAAAGGGGGGCCTGCAGTTCTCCGTGCAGGGATAAGTGGGTAGCTGATTGTGACGTATCCTGGCAAGGGAGGCCAAAAACGCAATGTGAACACTCCTTTAAAGTGAAAGTCCCACCCCCAAACAGGCTGCTATGCTAGTAGTATAGCAGCCTACATCATTATTAAAACAAAGCACACATACCTTTGGAGGTATTGTGTGCTTTGTAGTTCTCCAGCTAAAAACTTATATATTACATATTATTGCCCCAGTTCCCTCTCCGCAGTGCCGCACACCCGATGCCCCAACAATCCCCCCCCCCTTCTAACATCTTTCCATTGCCCCCTGTACCCATACTTCCCAACCTTTGAAGAACTGAAAGAGGGACAAAATGTGCGGCGCGCCGCGGCAAATTTAGCCCTGCCCACTTTTATGTTCACTCCGCCCATTCTCATTAATTTTTCATGTGCCCGCACACAGTATAATCCTCCGACAGTCACCTGTAAATTATATGTTCCCCCTATATCTCTCCCCCAGCTTCATATACACCCTTCATCTGCCCCCAGTTTCATGTCCCCCCCCTCCATCTCTGCCCCCAGATTCATGTCCCCCATTTCTGCGCAGTTTCATGTCCCCCATCTCTACCCCCAGATTCATGTCCCCTCCATCTCTGTCCCCAGATTCATGTCCCCCATTTCTGCCCACAGTTTCATGTCCCTCATCTCTACCCCCAGTTTCATTTCCCCTCCATCTCTGCCCCCAGTTTCATGTCCCCTCCATCTCTGTCTCCAGATTCATGTCCCCTCCATCTCTGCCCCCAGATTCATGTCCCCTCCATCTCTGCCCCCAGATTCATGTCTCCACATCTCTGCCCCCAAATTCATGTTCCTCCATCTCTACCCCCAGATTCATGTCCCCACATCTCTGCCCCCAGTGTCATGCCGTCCTCTCTTTCATCTGCTGTCCTCTCTTTCACCTCAGTGTACACATTAAACTTACCTTCTCCTCGTTCCCCCGCTGCTGTCTGCACGCCTCTCTCTCTCACTCGTGCACAGTTGTAGACGCGATGTGACGTCATCAGCAGCAGCAGTAGCCGGCGTGCAGCGGCGAAGCAAGGAGCTGAACTGCCCCCAGATTCATGTCCCCTCCATCTCTGCCCCCAGATTCATGTCTCCACATCTCTTCCCCCAGAGTCATGTTCTCTCCTTCTCTGCCCCCAGATTCATGTCTCCACATCTCTGCCCCCAGATTCATGTCTCCACATCTCTGACCCCAGATTCATGTCCTCTCCATCTCTGCCCCCAGATTCATGTCCTCTCCATTTCTGCCCCCAGATTCATGTCCTTTCCATCTCTGCCCCCAGATTCATGTCTCCACATCTCTGCCCCCAGATTCATGTCTCCACATCTCTGCCCCCAGATTCATGTCTCCACATCTCTGCCCCCAGATTCATGTCCCTCGATCTTTGCCCCCAGATTCATGTCCCTCCATCTCTGCCCACATCTCTGCCCCCAGATTTATATCCCTCCATCTCTGCCCCCAGTGTCATGCCGTCCTCTCCTTCATCTGCCCCTAGTTTCACGTTCCACCTCAGTGTACACATTACACTTACCTTCTCCTCGTTCCCGCGCTGCTCTCTGCACGCCTCTCTCTCTCTCACCCGCACACAGTTGTAGACGCGATGTGACGTCATCACATCGCGTCTACACAGCCAGTGGCGGCAGCGAAGCTCAGCTCCTTGCTTCAGCCGCGTATGTGTTCAACTCATATCTGCATCCTCTGGATGCAGAACTGAGTTGAAAATGGGGCATACCTCCCTCCAACTGGGACCGCGGGACACGTCACCGGAATCATGAATGTGCCGCGGAAATCGGGACGGTTGGGAGGTATGCTATAGACCCTTGCACAAGGCTGTGATTTCCATGGATCCATATGCAGGCCGATAGTCTGTGCCGCAAAACCCAGTATAAGTCCTATTCCTGTCCGGTTTTGTGGAAGTGTTTGCTGAATGAATAGGGCAATGGAATCATGAGCGGTGCATGGGTGACACATGGATGACTTGTGCCACCTATGCATGCTACATAGGACTGAACCCATATGTTGGGGAAAAGCTGCCTTTTTAGGGGGGAAGACAAAAATGCAAGACATAGCAGAAACGCAATGAAGAAAGCAAGCATTTTTGGTAAGGTTTTTTCGCTGTGTTTTGTACCATGTGTGATTCACTATGTGTGGCAATAGGCTGCATTCACACGGAGTAAACGCTGGCGTTTTTTGTGTGTTTTTTGCACATAGCGCCGCGTTTACGCCGCGTAGCGTCGCGTTAACGCCGCGTATACGCCGCGCTATTTAGCGGTGGCGTTGCCCGGCGTTAACGCGGCGTATACGCGGCGTTAACGCGACGCTACGCGGCGTAAACGCGGCGCTATGTGCAAAAAACACACAAAAAACGCCAGCGTTTACTCCGTGTGAATGCAGCCTTAGTCTGAGACAGTTCTTAACATGCATATTACCTTTACAGTTTCACATGGAGTGTAATATGGTCACTATTTTGCAACAGTAAATTTCATACAAAACCATGCATGGGTCTAAAATATGACAGACCTGTAAATCTTTCCATTATATTTTATCTGTGATTATGCTCCAATCTTGATATTAGTTGATCAACAACAATCCTATTAATATTATAAATGTGAAAGTTTGTGAGTTTGTGGGTTTGTGTGTTTGGATGTTTGCATGTTCGGATGTTTGTTCCTCAATCACGGAAAAACCGCTCCACCGATTTGGCTGAAATTTTCCACAAACATAGTCATTACACTCGATTAAACAATAGGCTACTTTTCGTCACAATAGCGTACATACGTTTGTGCCAGGACCCCCACAAAACCAAAACTCACACCACCATCTCTGCAATCTCACACACTTTGGACCATAGCAAGCCACAAAATTCATATTGCCCTCTGCAGCCTCGCCCCTAACCCCACACAATCACATATACATATACTTTACCACTTTGCCCCTCACCTTAACGATACTCCAGGAGGCTCTCTTTAACGCTCCGGAGCAGCCATGTTTGCCGACCCCCACCGCTCTGACAATCCGCGACACCGCCCACCCATGTCAATACCCCTAGGCGGTCTAATAAATGCAAAAAAAAAAGTTTACAAAAAGTAAAAAAAAATATAAAAAAAATAAATAAAAAGGATAAAAAATTCAAATCACCCCCCTTTCCCTAGAACACATATAAAAGTAGTTAAAAACTGTGAAACATATACATGTTAGGTATCCGCGCATCCTAAATCGCCCGCTCTACAAAGCTATACAAATATTTTTCCTGTTCGGTAAACGCCGTAGCGGGAAAAATGGTCAAAAGTGCCAAACCGCCATTTTTTCACTGTTTTGATTCTGCTAAAAATTTGAATAAAAAGTGATCAAAGCAATAACATTTCCTGAAAATGGTAGAACTACAAAGTACACCCGTTCCCGCAAAAAAGAACGCCCTATACATCCCCGTACACGCATGTATAAAAAAGCTACGGCCGTCGGAATATGGCGACTTTTCAAAAAATAATTTTTTAACACAGTTTTGGATTTTTTTTAAGGGGTCAAAATGTAAATAAAACCCTATATATTTGGTATCCCCGGCATCGTAACGAAACACAGAATACAGGGGACATGTCATTTTGGTTGCACAGTGAACGCCGTAAAACCAAAGCCCGTAAGAAAGTCGCAGAAATGCATTTTTTCTTCAAATCCACCCCATTCTGAATTTTTTCCCTGCTTCCCAGTACATTATATAGAATAAATAATGGTGGCATCATGAAGAAAAATATGTCCCAGGAAAAATTAAGTCCTCATATGGCTCTGGGAGCGGAGAAATAAAAAAGTTATGGGGTTTAGAAGGAGGGGAGTCAAAAACGAAAATCAAAAAATGCCATCGGCGGGAAAGGGTTAACTTCAAATACTTCTGTCCCAAAGTCACTATGTAAAGTTTCTCACAACACCGTATATATAGCAGCTCTAATACAAATTACCTTCAACACAAAAGTCTCACGTATTCTTTGATTTACAGCAAAAACAAGATACAAAGTTACATTTCATATCCCATACCGTATACACAGTACGAAAACCTTACCCGCGCCTGTATATACCCACTGCTACAATCACCGCAGACCAAGTCGTGGGTACCAGCTAGTGTAAAATATTGCCATGTAAAAGTGCTATTAAGTGTGGTTTTACAACCCTTTATATACACAATTATATGTTTGAGTATTGTTTTTGTAGTATATAATGTATTTTTGATATCTTGTTTCATATAGATACGCCACACCAGTAAACTATGATAAGGAGAAATGCAACTTTGTATTGGATAGAAAGGCCTGTAAATGCAAGCTGATTCCAAATGAAGATCCAAACAGACAGTGTGAATCATATGCAATGGTGGGGTGAAAATATCATCTGTACTGTCCACCTCATTATTATAAAGGAAAAAAACATGTATTGTTTACCATGTAAAGGTTAACATTGAATAAAATAATTTATTTGTCTACTGGTACCTTTTTTGAGTGAATTAAAATGACGAATTAGAACTCCTTCACACAACTGAACTTTGGATCCGGAATTATACTGTATATCAAAGTACGGACACATGAATTTCTATGGGCCCATACACAGTAGTTATTGTGACTGTGTGGCCAGGCCCTAGTGAAGAGCTGCCTTCAGGTTCTGTATCTGTCTGTATTTACAGTTCGGTCCATTCAATTCAATGTAATGTAAATATTCAATATAAACACTAAGGTCTTCCTTCACTTCTAAGTTCAGTTTATTTTGACCACCAGAATAGACAATGGTGTTAGAAGGGTCAGACCTCATGGGTTGTAATGATCCTTGACATGAAGACCTTTCACCAACATTACCACGCCCCATACCGTTTCCCAGCAATCAGTGCACTTAAGCTCTCTAATGTCAGAAGAGCAGTCCTGGGCTGGAGTACAGAGCTATGGGCCGTCTACTTGACAGTAGACAACATAACTGTGCTGAAACTAACACCACCGATTGCTCGAGAACAGTGGGGGCTAGGCAAAAAATTTCCAACTGTACCAAAATCAATGGAGCAGCTCCTATTTAAGGATTCAGAGAGTTATTTTAACTTACTTTTCGTCTGGACCCACAAAACCCTTTTAATGGATATGCAACAAACATCTTTACAGAGCAATAAAGCTTGGCAGCACACTGTATAGTAGAGGCACACCTCTTGGCAATACTATAACATCAACAATCCTTGTATAACACTCCTTATAAGTCTCCAACAACACAACTCTATATGGTGATTCCTGGTATTGGCATGGACAGCAATAGGCCAAGGTTGAGTCTCATTGTGGCCAAGCACTTATGTCTAGCTGCTCCCATATTTTAGCTTAACCACAGACTGCCCATTGTTTTTTTAAGTCCAGAGAGTGGTTGTCTAGTGCTGCAACGAACTGCAGTTTTCAGCCGTTGCCGGGATCAGAGTCCTACAGGAACCAGATTAGCTCTAAAGTTATGGGCAGGACATTGTCTTCCTCCTACAAGTGGAGCAAAATGTACCAGCCCCAATTACAGGGGAAATGAGCCTCCACAAAAAAAAATAAAAAATAGAAAAGTTAAAAAAAATAAATAAATAATTTAAAAAATAAATAAAATAATATGTCAATAACACGCCCTTTTTACAGGTTCTAGCCCCACCTCCGATGACACCATAAAAAATAAAAATGACCATAACAGGGAGGATAAACTATAAAGTTTTTTATTAGCACTTTTAAATTAAAAAAAAAATTAAAAGTGAAAAACACATACATTTTCCCTCCACTTTTGTTTATGTTTTGGTATAAAAAAAAAAAACATGCAAAATTAAAAAGAGCATAAATATAAAGCTCTATGTGCACTGAAAAAAGACGCAGAAATTAGTTGAATAACCTAAATGATAAATATGATATAGCTCTTGTGAGAGAGTGAAGGTTGTGGTCTGAGAAGACATTTGTGTCCCAGCCAGGCAGCTAAAGGGTGTTTGGTAAAGACCCACACCAGGGAGGTCAGCTGGGTAATCAAGGCCTGATATAGTCTGTGTGTGAAGACTGGGAAGGGTGGCACCACACTAACAGAGCTGACCTGTCCAAACTGAATCTACAGAGCAGGCACTGTGCCACCCATTGTTGTTGTCAAGGTGGGAGTCTGGTAGCCAGGCTTCTGTATAGACAGGGAAAAGTTTGCTTGATGAGGTGTTCCTCCGCATGGTTGTCAACCAGGAGTTGTTATACTGGGTTGACAGGGTCTGAGGTGAGACCTTAGAGCAGTTACTGGTACCCCAGCCTTATCGCCGGACGATGCTGGAGTTGGCACATAAACATGTGCTAGGGGGTCACCTAGGTGCCACAAAAATGCTGGACCGCATATTGCAGCGTTTTTATTGGCCGGGAGTATATCATGAGGTAAAAGTGTTTTGTGAAACATGTCCAGACTGTCAGTTGCATGCACCGATGGCACATTATTGAGGTGTCCTTTGAAAGGATTGCCATGGACTTGGTAGGTCCTTTAGTTAAGTCTGCTAGAGGGCATCGTTTTGGTAGTCATGGACAATGCTACCCGATATCCTGAAGCCATTCCTCTATGGCACACGTCGGCAAAGTTGATAGCCAAAGAGTTGTTCGCCATGTTTTGCTGAGTGGGTTTACCCAAAGAAATCCTCACAGATCAGGGTACAACGTTCATGTCTAAAGTCACCAGGGAATTGTGTAAACTCTTTAATATCAAACAATTGCGTACATCTGTTTACCATCCCCAGACAGATGGGTTAGTAGATGTTCTCTTACCCTATTTGATGTTTACCATCTGTGAGGTACCGCAGGCTTCCACTGGGTTTTCTCCTTTTGAGTTGGTCTACGGCAGACATCCTAGGGGTCTGTTGGACATTGCCAAAGAGACATGGGAGCAAGAACCCACCCCCCACAAAAGTATCGTTGGACATTTTGCTGGTATGCAGGACAGGATAGCGGCACACTCTCAAAACGGAACATACAAAAAAGCCAAAAATGTGTCTGATCCTGAACCACAAATTGGTCCAATATGGAAGTGATTAAGTCACAGTTATCTGTCTTTGAGTGCCCACTTTAGGATACTCTGGGTTGTGGTCCGAAATGATTTACAGGTTCCATTAATGGGCATGGCTTACACACATTCATGTATCTGAGACCAGGATCAAAATCAGCCACACTATCTGCAAAGTCATACAAAGACGGTGCATCATGTCTTAGAGCTGCAAAGGTTTTGGAAAGGTTTTTGCTTTGCCTGTGGCATATCAAGATCAGCATATATTACAGGTGAACCCACTGCCATTGAAGCTATTTATAACAAGCTGTATATGAATGGATGCGCTTTCAGTGAATGAGAATAACCTCAAAAGCAGCCAATTAAAGCAATAAGGTTTGGTCTGGGATACTTGCGGTCATTGATTACTAAAAACTATCATTGACTGGTTTAGATCACGTTTAACTATGTTAAAAAGACAGAAGCATCTCAATATATATAAAAAATATAACAATTTTTATTAAATGATACTCAAATGATAAACAATAAATACAAATACAAAAAACAGGGGATAGTTGCTTCAAAAATACAACGGATGGTAGTAGTAATAAATGACTTATAAGTCCAGGGTCAGTATGCTGTATGTGTTGTGGAGAGATCACATAGGTCTACAATGCTGTTTGTAATACAAAGAGTGTGTACCAAAGCAGGTCTCACACAAAACAATGGTAATCAGCAAGGAGACATAATAAAGAAAACACTCTGTAGAGATTTACACAACAGACCCTAGGACCATAATAATAATGTAGATATCTACCACCCGTGTATCTGCAGTATTATTATGGTCCTAGGGTCTGTTGTGTAAATCTCTACAGAGTGTTTTCTTTATTATGTCTCCTTGCTGATTACTAGAGATGAGCGAACAGTAAAATGTTCGATATTCGATATTCGTTTCGAATAGCCGCTCAATATTTGACTATTCGAACGAATATCAAACCCCATTATAGTCTATGGGAGAAAATGCTTCACTACAGGGGATCCCACCATTCGACTCAAGAGAGTCACCAAGTCCACTATGACACCCCATGAAATGATGCCAACACCCTGGAATGCAACTGGGACAGCAGGGGAAGCATATCTAGGGGCATCAAGTACCTTTATTATGTCAGGATCCCCTATCAGCTTGCGATGTCAGCTTGCTGACTTTTTCCCATAGGAATGCATTGACCAGCGTTGATTGGCCAATGTACTGCATTCGGCCAATCAACGCTGGTTCTGAATGAGGAGGCAGAGTCTAAAATCAGTCCACAGCAGTTTCCATTCTGGTCTGATTTTAGACTCCGCCTCCTCCGGCAGAACCAACGTTGATTGGCCGAATGCTGTACACTGGCCAATCAACGCTGGTCAATGAATTCCTATGGCTACTTCGGACACTGGAGATGAAGCAGAGCTCAGCTCTGCTACACCCAACCATCCCTCCAACTACTCCTCCTGTCACACACACAGCTCTGCACTACTGCCAACCATCCCTCCAGCTACTCCTCCTGTCACACACATCTCTGGTGTAACAGAGCTCAGCACACACTCAGCTCTGCTACATCTCTACACTCTGTTGTAGAGATGTGTAGCAGAGCTGAGCAGAGAGAGCAGAGCTGCTATACCAGAGATGTGAGGTGAGCTGACACAAATGATTTTTTCTTTGACTATAATACCAGAGATGTAGCAGAGCTGGCCGATGTTAGCAGTCTGATGCAGCAGAGCTGAGTGTGTTAGTCTGCTGCATCAGACTGCTATATCTGCCAGCTCTGCTACATCGGGTCGTGCACTCAGCTCAACTCCGGAGTAGTTGAGCTGAGTGTGCAGTATCGGATTAACCCCCTCCCCCGCACCGTTGTCCACTTACCTGCAGCTCTCAGCTCCTCTTCTTGGTCCGGTCCTCTGTCTGGTCTTCAGAGCGCCCTGCTCCCCTCTCCCTTGACTAGTATTATAGAGAAGGCGGGGCTTAGGAGAGTGTGGGTGGGTCTCCCCGCCCAGTACCCACCCACACTCTCCTAAGCTCCATCTTCTCTATAATACTAGTCGGCCAGTGGACGGGGTTTAGGAGAGTGTGGGCGGGTACTGGGAGGGGAGACGTGAGTGATCCCCCGCCTACTAAGCCCCACCTACTCCCTGCATCTCTACAATACTAGTCTAGGGAGGTGGGGCGCAGGGCGCTCTGAAGAGGAGAGAGGACCCCGCCTCCCTAGACTAGTATTGTAGAGATGCAGGGAGTAGGCGGGGCTTAGTGCGGCTGGAGAGTGTGGGCGGGGAGATGTCAGAAGACTCTGAAAACAAGTGGACAGAAGACCAGACCAAGAAGAGCTGGGAGCTGCAGCTATGTAGGTAAGTGGACAACGGTGGTGGGGGGGTTAATCACTACACAGCGTCGGGTCCAACAATTTTTGGACTACATGCTGTGTAGTGAATAGGATCGTTTTTAAAATCGAATCTCCGAATGATCGGAAATTGGATTTTAAAAATGATCCTGAAATGTCAATATCGGCTCAACCCTAAGTGCTGGCGATGTAGCAGTGTCCAATGTAGCAGAGCTGGACCTGCTACACACTCAGTGCTGCTGCATCGGATTGCTACATCGGTACAGCTGAGTTTGTAGCAGGTTCAGCTCTGCTTCATCTTGGCCTAGGAATGCATTGACCAGCGTTGATTGGCCTAATGCCATACTTCTACACATTTCCCCCCTAAATAAAGGTAATCCCTAGCTAACCCTGCCTGTAGATCTGTCCCTGTCTCACAGTCACATACTTCAGAGTCCCAAATTAGTCGAATGGTAAATCCACCATTTGTCTAAATTGGAGGTTATCTGTTTCTGGCCACCAATTACTTTTTCCGATTTTTTTTCACTGCCTTCGTTGTCGTAGTTCCTGTCCCACCTCCCCTGCGCTATTATTGGTGCAAAAAAACGTGCCAGGTAAGGTGGGAGGGGATACAAATTTTTACTGTGTTTGCAGCCTTTTATTTGATTGTAATGGAATATCCCGAACGGCCTGATATTCAATTGAATCTGTATTCGATCAAACGGCGTTCGCTCATCTCTACTGATTACCATTGTTTTGTGTGAGACCTGCTTTGGTATACACTCTTTGTTAGGGCCGCACCTCTAATGAGGCGATGTGAAGCGCCCGCTTCGGGCGGCGGTCCCGAGGTAACGGCAGCCCGGGTGTTTTTTTTTTTCCCCCTCACAACCAGCGCAAGGAGAGCTGCCGCTCTACTTGCGCTGGTTCAGACATCTACGTATCAGCGTAGGCGGCGTCATCACGCCACCTACGCTGATACACAGACGTCCTGTGAGAGAAGAGGATGCGGCAGCGGGAGCAGCAGCGCGCGGTCGGTCGGTAAGTATAAAAACTCTTTTTTTGGTTTATAATAGGCCGCTGCCTGCTGGAGTATCTAGGACCTGGTCACTGCCACCCCCGCTTCCCCTTGTACTATAGGCCGCTTGTTACTGCTAGCACAGGCTTTGGGCCTATATGGTAATATCCCAGACCAAGTGACGTCTGACACATTACCATATAGGCCCGAAGCCTGCTAGGAGTAACATCAGATCCCGGAGAGGTGAGTAACAGTGTTTATTATGTAACCTCACCTCCCCTGGGGCTCCGATTATTATACTCAGGGTCTGAAAAGACCCCTGAGTATAATAATAGTTCATGGTTGTGCAACTGTGGCGCATAATAGAGCTTGGCCCCTGTAACCTCTATTATGCCCCACAGCGGCCCCCCTGCAACCTCTATTAAGCCCCACAGTCTATTGTGCCACTTTGGGGCATAATATAGGCTGCAGGGGCTGCTGTGAGATATATATATATATATATATATATATATATATATATATATATATATACACTCACCGGCCACTTTATTAGGTACACCTGTCCAATTGCTCGTTAACACTTAATTTCTAATCAGCCAATCACATGGCGGCAACTCAGTGCATTTAGGCATGTAGACATGGTCAAGACAATCTCCTGCAGTTCAAACCGAGCATCAGTATGGGGAAGAAAGGTGATTTGAGTGCCTTTGAACGTGGCATGGTTGTTGGTGCCAGAAGGGCTGGTCTGAGTATTTCAGAAACTGCTGATCTACTGGGATTTTCACGCACAACCATCTCTAGGGTTTACAGAGAATGGTCCGAAAAAGAAAAAACATCCAGTGAGCGGCAGTTCTGTGGGCGGAAATGCGTTGTTGATGCCAGAGGTCAGAGGAGAATGGCCAGACTGGTTTGAGCTGATAGAAAGGCAACAGTGACTCAAATAGCCACCCATTACAACCAAGGTAGCCAGAAGAGCATCTCTGAACGCACAGTACGTCGAACTTTGAGGCAGATGGGCTACAGCAGCAGAAGACCACACCGGGTGCCACTCCTTTCAGCTAAGAACAGGAAACTGAGGCTACAATTTGCACAAGCTCATCGAAATTGGACAATTGAAGATTGGAAAAACGTTGCCTGGTCTGATGAGTCTCGATTTCTGCTGCGACATTCGGATGGTAGGGTCAGAATTTGGCGTCAACAACATGAAAGCATGGATCCATCCTGCCTTGTATCAACGGTTCAGGCTGGTGGTGGTGGTGGTGTCATGGTGTGGGGAATATTTTCTTGGCACTCTTTGGGCCCCTTGGTACCAATTGAGCATCGTTGCAACGCCAAAGCCTACCTGAGTATTGTTGCTGACCATGTCCATCCCTTTATGACCACAATGTACCCAACATCTGATGGCTACTTTCAGCAGGATAATGCGCCATGTCATAAAGCTGGAATCATCTCAGACTGGTTTCTTGAACATGACAATGAGTTCACTGTACTCCAATGGCCTCCACAGTCACCAGATCTCAATCCAATAGAGCATCTTTGGGATGTGGTGGAACGGGAGATTCGCATAATGGATGTGCAGCCGACAAATCTGCGGCAACTGTGTGATGCCATGATGTCAATATGGACCAAAATCTCTGAGGAATGCTTCCAGCACCTTGTTGAATCTATGCCACGAAGAATTGAGGCAGTTCTGAAGGCAAAAGGGGGTCCAACCCGTTACTAGCATGGTGTACCTAATAAAGTGGCCGGTGAGTGTATATATATATATATATATATATATATATTGTGTGTGTGTGTATATATATATATATATATATATATATATATATATATATATATATATATATATATATATATATATATATGGGTTGGATGTGTGGAGAAGTGAGGAGTCAAACATGTCTGTGTTAGGGGCCACACGGTGGTTCAGTGGTTAGCACTGCAGCCTTGCAGCGCTGGAGTCCTGGTGTTCAAATCCCACCAAGGGCATAAAAAACCATCTGCAAGGAGGTTGTATGTTCTCCCCGTGTTTGCATGGATTTCCATCCCATATTCCAAAGACATACTGATAGGGAAAAATGTATATTGTGAGCTCTAAGTGGGGCTCACAATCTACATTAAAAAAAAAAAAAAAAAAAGAAAACATGTCTGTGTTTCAAACTTTACAGAGTCAAGTCACAGCTTCCAAAGGGAAGAGACGGGAAATGTGGGAAGACGTCTCCTGTGAGTATTACTGCACAAAATATCACATTGCTTTGTATTTATTGTTATGTTGTAATTCATAGTAATGGTAATGCTAGCACCCCCAATCCCCCCGCTGTCTGCGGCGGACGATCAAAAGATGAACAAGCCCCCCCCACAACTCAATACGGGGGGGGGGCGTCTTATGATCGTCCGCCTCAGGCAGCAGAGAGGCTAGGTTCACCACTGGTGAGAATAGCAGATGTTGCTGCTCGCAGAAGAAACTGAATTGGAGCATATGATGTATTCTGTTATTCCACTTCCAAGCTTGAAGCCATTTATCCATTGTTTGGAGTTAACCCCTTAAGGACCAGGCCATTTTTTGGTTTCGCATTTTCGTTTTTCCCTCCTCACATTTCAAGAGCCATAACTTTTTCATTTTCAGTTCAGAGTCACATGATGGCTTATTGTTTGAGGGACAAATTGTACTTTGTAATGGCATCATTCAATAGGCTGTGCAATGTACTGGGAAGCTGGAAAAATTCAGAATGAGGTGCAATTGGAGAAAAAATGCATTTGCGCCATTTTCATATGGGTTTAATTTTTACAGCGTTCACTGTTTGGTACAAATGACATGTTATCTGTGTTCTACGTGTCAGTATGAACACGGTGATACCAAATTTATATAGTATTTTTAATGTTTTGATTCTTTTTAAAAAATGAAAAACTTTGCAAAATAGAAAAAAAATTGTGTCGTCAAGTTCTGACACCTGTAACTTTTTCATATTTACATGTATGGAGATGGGTACAGTGTCTTTTTATGCGGGACAAGATGACGTTTCTATTGATACCATTTGGGGAAAGATCTGATGGTTTGATCAATTTTTATTCCATTTTTTATAGGAGGCAAAGTGTTGAAAAAAACCCGCTATTTTTATTAATTTTGCCGCTACGCTGTTCATAGTATTGGATAAATGTTTTAATATTTTTATAGTTCGGGCATTTTGGAGCGTGGGGATACCTAATATGTTTATGTTTAAAGTTCTTTATTTACTTTTATATCTGATCTAGGGAAATGGGGGGTGAATTGAACTTTTATATTTTTTTAATACTTTTAAAAACTTTTTTTTTCTTATTTTATATTTATGATCAGACCCCTTAGGTACCTTGAAACCTAGGGGGTCTGATCGCTCATACTATTACTACTATTAATAGCAAAATCACAGCAGTTCTATTAGACGATGCCTCTGGCATTGTACAATAGAACCAATGCTATGACAAGCCTGGAAGCCTTTAATAGGCTTCCGGCTGTCATAGCAACTGATCGCTGCCCTCTGGTGACGTTCAGGAGGGCAGCGATCGGCGGAAAATGGCGGCGTCCGTGCTGCCTGCACAATTTACACACTGCGGTCGCGTTTGTAAAGGGTTAACAGCAGCGATCGGTGCGGGCACCGACCGCTGCTGTTAGTGGCAGGTCTTGGCTGTATTATACAGCCGGCATCTGTCGTTTATGGAGCGAGCTCAGCTCCTGAGCTCGCTCCATACATCCCCATGCGACCCATGACGTAATACTACGTCAAAGGTCGCTAAGGGGTTAAAGGGGAATCTTCCTATATATTTCATTTGTATTTCTCAGTTACTTCTGCCGTTGATATTTTTCAAAATGATATTTTTGCCTTTTTCTCAGAAACTATTCTGCCTTGGGGACAGGGTCGGACTGGCCCAACGGGGGACCAGGGAATCCCCCGGAGGGCCTCGAGCATTGAAAACTAGTCCTCATTATGCCTTTTTTAGGCAGTGGAGGTTAGGTAAGGCCTCTACCCAGGGCCGGTGTCAGCACCCAGCAAGTGCCAGGGCCCCAACCACCTGAGGGGACCCACTGGGTTGCCGGGTGCTGACTCTGTGAGGTGCGGAAGGAGAGAGAGAATCCGGCTGCAAGAAGATGCTCTTGGCTTAAAGGGATTCTACCATTAAACTACCTTTTTTTCTAATTACCACGTCAGAATAGCCTTAAGAAAGGCTATTCGTCTCCTACCTTTAGACGTGGTCTCCGCAGCGCCGTTCCGTAGAAATACCGGTTTTAACCGGTATGCAAATGAGCTCTCCGCAGCAATGAGGGCTGGCCCCAGCGCAGAAAGGCCGATGAGGCCGCATCCCCATTGCTGCCCGAAAGCTCTTTCCTGCACCACCTCCTTCTTCTGCAGCAACTCCGCCTCTTCTGGCCATTTTGGGGTGGCCTCTCTATGCTCCTGTATCAAACTACAAGAGCAAGAGAAGCCAGAAGAGGTGGAGTTGCTGCAGAAGAAGGAGGCGGCGCAGGAAAGAGCTCTGGGCAGCAATGGGGACATGCTCATTGGTGTTTCAGCACTGGGGCCCGCCCTCATTGCTGCGGAGAGCTCATTTGCATACCAGTTAAAACCGGTATTTCTACGGAATGGAACAGTGGAGACCACATCTAAAGGTAGGAGACGAATAGCCTTTCTTAAGGCTCCAGTCTTCTTGGGACAGACCTCCTGTCTGTCTCTAACTGGTCCAGTTTCCACCTGCTCCTGCAGGTCACTAACAGCACTCCCTCTCTGGCGTTGGGCTCCTTCTAGAATCCATTCTTCTTGGGACAGACCACCTGTTCATCTCCAACTGGTCCACAGTACACCTGCAGGCCACCAGTAACACTCTCCTGCTGTGTGCACTCCCTCTGGAGTTCAGCCCCTTTCTCTCTGGTATGGAAGTGGTCAGGATCCTTTTTTAACCCTGCTTTTGGTCACTCTACAGCGCCCTCTAGGTTCATACCCTTACAAAGAGATCAGTGCCCCCTCGCTAATCAGCTGTATGAGAGGGCCCATGGTGCCTGTGTATATCACATGGTGTCTGTCTATAGTGCCTGTGTGATGTAATTCCATCCTTGTCACATAGACATGTGTAGGATGAGCCTGTAGTTACATGACATGGCCGCTATGACATGTATGACACTATGTAAACAGAGAAGGGGTCACGACGCTTACACAGGTACCACGGTTCACTCAAACAGCTGATTCTTCCCTCAGTCTGACTCCCATTGAAACCAATTAGTGCAGGATGCTGTGGCTGCCATGGAGGTGTAAAAATTAAAAAAAAAACAAAAAAAAAACCACTCACCTGTCCCCAGCACACTGTTGTCCTCCACCTCTGTCTGTTCAGTCTCATGGCGAAACCTCATTTCTGGAAATCCTGTAACCAATTCGTCTTAGCGCACATGAGGTTCAGGACTCCCAGCAAGAAGGTGCCAGCAAGAGACTGAATGGACACTGGTGGCAGACAACATTGTGGCGGGGACAGAGGAGTATGCTTTTTTATTTTAAACCTCCGGCCCACCATATGTGTTTCTCCAATTCCTGGACAACATCAATGTTTCTAATATTTATGGCCTGTCCTTAGGATACGCCATCAATATTACATCTGTGGGAGTCTGACAACCAGGACCTCTGTAGATCACCTTTTCCAGGACAGTACGGCTACAGGTAATGGTGACAGTTCTAGGAGCCACGCTGCTCTCTTGCCATACAGGATGTAGAAGTGGGTTTAGGTACACATCGTATGGCAGGTGAGCAGCGGGGCTCCTGATATGTTATTACCTTTAGCCACCCTGTCTCTGTACTGCTCATCTACAGGCGTCCTGGCTGTGGGCCCCTAAAAACAATTCCACTGGTGGGCCCTAGATCCTGACTATAAGGACTTGCCCCCCATAATATGCTGCCATTAGAGACTGAGGATTGTTACATGTATGTGGATATCTGAATGTCAAAGTGTTGTTACTAGAGAAATAATGGAGACGAGACATAGTTATAATTATAAGTAATTATTTATTTCTAACAATTAATTTTGGAAATAACTTTTACCTATATCCCTATTCCTAATTGTACTATAACACTAAACTAGATCCCTATCCCTAAAGCTGTTGATCCAGAAGAAGGCGAAAACCCCTGGACACATTCGGCCAATTCGTGTCACAGGGGGAAAATTCCTTCTTGACCCCGGGAAAAGGCGATCAGTCCGAGGACCCCGGATCAAACCTGCTGATTCCTATTATAATTTATTACTATAATTAATTATACTAAACACTGATATAATATTTATATGCTTTTTCTATATTATTATTATTATTATTATTATTGCAATATTATTACTATGAATACTTTTATTATTATCCTATTAGTATTATTATTATCTTATGTATAAATTTACTACTATTATTTTGTTATTACTAATATTTATTTGATAAATCTGATATAACTATAACTAGATCCCTATCCCTAAAGCTGTTGATCCAGAAGAAGGCGAAAACCCCTGGACACATTCGGCCAATTCGTGTCACAGGGGGAAAATTCCTTCTTGACCCCGGGAAAAGGCGATCAGTCCGAGGACCCTGGATCAAACCTGCTGAAATCTATTAGGATTATGCTAAATATATTACCCATTAACCTAATTATTGCTATTATTATTATTATTATTATTATTATTATTATTATTAATATGTGTTATGTAGATTATTATTACTAATGTAATTATTACTAATAATTCTATTGATACATAAGTATACTGTAACTAGATCCCTATCCCTAAAGCTGTTGATCCAGAAGAAGGCGAAAACCCCTGGACACATTCGGCCAATTCGTGTCACAGGGGGAAAATTCCTTCTTGACCCCGGGAAAAGGCGATCAGTCCGAGGACCCTGGATCAAACCTGCTGAATCCTATTGCAGTTTATTACTTATTATAGCTAATTAATCTTAATAATGATATTATTTTTTACTATTTTTTTAAGACTATTATAATACTATTACTATTTTTTGAAGATTATTATTATAATACTATTATTACTATTCTATGACTATTAATCTAATTATTATTAATACTATTTTAGATGCTGCTGATGTTCTTACAGCTTGGAGTTGCCATACTTACCTGCGCCAGGGATGGAGGAGAATATTGGACATGACGTTCTTCTTTCCTCCGAGCGTCCTGAAGATGTCGTGGAGGAGGGGATATTGGTGAGTCGCTGATCTTTCCTGACTCTGGTCTTGAGGTTTCTTTGTCTCTTCATCTTCCTTCTTCCTCTTCATCTGTACTTCATCTTTACTGGGCTTCTTCCGAATGGTCTTCCTCTTTCTCTTCCTCTGAAACCTTAGTGTCTCTTCTCGTATCTTCTGTGTCTCTTTCTTCTCCTCTTGGTAGGTCTCTGGTTCTTCCTCATGCAGTGGAGAGGGCCGGTATTTCTTCTGAGCTTCAGGGTTGGTTGGCATGAGTCGCTAAAAAATAAGGAATCAATCAATTGTCTATTGAGACTTTCTTATACATCTATAGTAAGAACATGTGTGAATCTAATGATAACATAGAAGGCACTAACCTCCTTCTTGAAGAGAGGTGACGGCAGGAACTTGATGGAGTAGATGAGGATTTGAAGATTCCTTTCCTCCACGGTGCTGGGATAAACTGAAGAGAGAACAAAACCAGATAATGGGATCAGTCAGAAGATGTACTGTAGATTATCAGATGCTGGAGTATAGGATGGGCATGAAAAGCATATACATGAGCAAAATATTCCTTTTCATCAATGAGATTATGGGGCAAAAAATACTCACTTAAGAAGGGTGTCAGTCCATAGTTGCTCTCCTGGCGGCGGTAGATGTGCTATGGAGAAGAGGATACAGTAAGTGTCACTTATCAGGGACAGAGCAGAGGACAATAGGACAAGGGATCAGGATATAATAAAGACACTGACCTCCATTGATCTGTGGTCCATCGCTGTAGAATACGTAGCAAAATCTGTAAACCCAAAAACAGATTCACAGATGTGGTCAAGACTCAAACACTTCAGCTTTCCCCATGTCCTTATAGTGGGTGTACATCCAGAATTCGACCCCTGTGATGAAACACTGATATACTATCCTAGGGGTGTTACCGCTTTAATTTATCAATATAGCTTTATAGCAGTCAGACAGTTTATCCCCCACAGAGGTCCAAATGAAATGCCACAGAATAAAACTATAAATTGTAATGGCCTGCAGCCACCACTAGGGGGAGCATAGCAGCGTACTGCAAACTGTTGTATCTGTTCAATAACACCAGTGTTTTCCTACCTTCTTAGACTTGGGTCACCCCTGTAAAAAAAAAAAAAAAAATTCTCGGGGCACCCCTACCAAATGTTATTTTACCAAAAGACAAAAAAAATTCATTTTTATGAAGTTATTGGAGCGGCTTTGAATTTATACGTTATAAGTTGTTTGTTTTAGTTGTAAAATTACACCTTGTGAACACATCCTCAAAGCTACACTGCCCACCCAACCATCCCACACAGCACATATGAAAATTCTTCTTTCTCCATAACCATGCTCCCTGACTGACCCCCACATCGTATCCGGCTCCCCAGTGGCCCCCAGACTAGCACTAAGTGTTAACATTGTGGTTTACTGCAGCAGCCACTAGGGGAGCTCACTAAATCCAAAACTGTTCATTGGAAATAGAAAGGAACCTATATAAATACATTAGATCTAGCTCCCCCTAGTGGTGGCTGCAACTGCCATTTTGGAAGATTTGACTTATCTCATGTCCCATATTATAAAGTGCTGAAATCCTGATAATGTGAATGAGGCCTCATGAGAGATAATTTAGTGTCAGTCCTATCAGATGATGAGATGTCAGATCTTACCGGTGCGCTGTCCTGTAATAGAATGAGGACAACTGGCAGTTGGTTTCTTTCAACTTCATGTCCTGCGATGCCATTGGCTGCTGACCAGTGATGTAACGTTAACCCTTTAATGGCCAGACACTTTTCTAGCATTTCCCTGCACATGGTGGTTTATTGGCCCTTTCTTATTGTTTAGGCTACCAGAAACATTTTCACAATTTTTGATAACACATAGGGCAGGGTATTAACACATTACTTAAAGGTTTTCCTGGCTGGACCCTGCTGCTTTTTTTTTTTAATAGGCTTTTACTTGCTGAATTACTCAAGCAGGTAATGGCCAGTATTTGCTTACTGATACCATCACCTGCCAAAGGCTGGCTCTGCTTCTCCTTCGGCCCTCCAGGGGGCCCCGTGCATCCTATATCATGTTGTTAATGCTGAACAGTATCAGGACAGAATCTTTAGGTAGAAGGGAGAAGCTATGGCGGCCATGGGCAGCAGTGAGGATCGGTGAGCAGCACTATGGCATTTAGAGTATTTGTTGAACGAACCTCGCAAGATTTGCCCAGCAGTTTCATTTCGACCACATCCAAAACCGACCTGCTATTATTATATTCTGGGGTCTCTTTAGACCCCAAAGTATAAGGAGCAGAGGCCCAGGGGAGGGGATTACAATTAAAGTGTTACTCACCTCTATTTGGCTCCGTCAAGGGTCTTTGGGACTTTTGAATGATGTCATAGACTGCTGAGGAGTGTAATTGGGCATCAGCAGTCACACCAGCATACATCTGAACCCGATAATGAACACCATAGGTGCCGCTAGCGTCATTGCATTGTGTGGAGGGGCCACTATGGGATATTATACTTTGTGGAGGGGCTACTGTGGGACATAATACTCTGTGGAGGGTCAAATATTGGATATTATGTTATGTGGAAGGGCTGCCATGGAACATTATACTGTATTAAGGTCACTGTCGGACATATATACTGTATGGAGGCCACTATGAGACATACTGTGAGCGTTATGGGTTATTATTCTTAAATGGGTGGATTTGGGCACTGCACAGTATCACTTCTCCTGTACTGTATACATGGACACTGCACAGTATCACTTTCCCTGTACTGTATATATGGACACTGCACAGTATCACTTCTCCTGTACTGTATATATGGGCACTGCACAGTATCACTTCTCCTGTACTGTATATATGGACACTGCACAGTATCACTTCTCCTGTACTGTATATATGGACACTGCACAGTATCACTTTTCCTATACTGTATATATGGACACTGCACAGCATCTCTTCTTCTGTACTGTATATATGGACACCGCACAGTATCACTTCTCCTGTACTGTATATATGGACACTGCACAGTATCACTTCTCCTGTACTGTATATATGGACACTGCACAGTATCACTTCTCCTGTACTGTATATATGGACACTGCACAGCATCTCTTCTTCTGTACTGTATATATGGGCACTGCAGAGTATCACTTCTCCTGTACTGTATATATGGGCACTGCACAGTATCACTTCTCCTGTACTGTGTATATGGGCACTGCACAGTATCACTTCTCCTGTACTGTATATATGGACACTGCACAGTATCACTTTTCCTATACTGTATATATGGACACTGCACAGTATCACTTCTCCTGTACTGTATATATGGACACCGCACAGTATCACTTCTCCTGTACTGTATATATGGACACTGCACAGTATCACTTCTCCTGTACTGTATATATGGACACTGCACAGTATCACTTCTCCTGTACTGTATATATGGACACTGCACAGCATCTCTTCTTCTGTACTGTATATATGGGCACTGCAGAGTATCACTTCTCCTGTACTGTATATATGGGCACTGCACAGTATCACTTCTCCTGTACTGTGTATATGGGCACTGCACAGTATCACTTCTCCTGTACTGTATATATGGACACTGCACAGTATCACTTCTCCTGTACTGTATATATGGACACTGCACATTATCTCTACCCCTGTACTGTATATATGGACACTGCACAGTATCACTTCTCCTGTACTGTATTTACAAACAGCATTGTAGACCTATGTGATCTCTCCACAACACATACAGCATACTGACTCTGGACTTATAAGTCATTTATTACCACTACCATCTGTTGTATTTTTGAAGCAACTATCCCCTGTTTTTTGTATTTGTATTTGTATTTAATTTTTATCATTTGAGTATCATTTAATAAAAATTGTTATATTTTTATATATATTGAGAGGCTTCTGTCTTTTTTGACATAGTTAAACTTTGTTCATTTTTGAAGCTATCATTTAATAATAATAATAATAATAATAATAATAATAATAATTTTTTATTTATATAGCGCCAACATATTCCGCAGCGCTGTGCAATTTGTAGGGTTCAAATACAGACAGAAAGATACATTACAAAGAAAGTCGTTTCACACAATGGAACTGAGGGCCCTGCTCGCAAGAACTTACAATCTATGAGGTAGAGGGGGTGACACAAGAGGTAGCAGGGGCGACATTGCTTATGCAGAGGTCAGACACTTTTGTAATAGAGGTGACTGTCATTACACAAACAAAACCTTATGAGCCATCACTAGTGGTGTCCTGTAACATGTGGATGGAGCTTGGACAGATAAAGTTAGCCTGAGATGACATCATATCATGTGGAGAAATGTGGGAGCGGGGACAGAGGAGGGTTAAATTTTGGGGATTCTAATTATAGTATGGAAGGGTTTACATTAGAAATTGTGATAGGCTTGTCTGTTTATTTTTCTGCCTTGTGTTGCATGTATATTTGTGTTTTCTGGTTTAGATCACGTGTCAGATTATTTGAGGTCATTGGTCTTCTTTCAAAGATAGGTCAATAACAACTTACCTTGGGCCATTTTCAAGTGCATGGATGCACCAATACTATGTGTACACTAGAAAACGATTCAGCTAGGCTAACTTACTTGTGTAAGCAAGTCAATAACTGGAAGAAACTCAACATGTTATTGACGGCAGTCAATGACAGTTTATAGCTTTCATTGGCTGGTTTAGTGTGGTCCAGGATGAGTTACTCATGGTCATTGGCCTTCTTTCAGAACTAGGTCACACACCACAAAGCTTAGCTAAGCTAACATTAGCTGTTGTTACATTATGTTATCTATAGCTAAACAACAAGACCTAAACTTCATATAATGTATGCTATGATACTCTCATTTAAAGAAAATAAATGAAAATAAATTCACATCAATTGATATAGTTTGCCCTGTGGGTTGTGGAGAAGAATTGTAAGACTTTCCAAAGGTTTTGAATGGTTTGCGGAATGAAGAAGCAAAATTTGAACTTATTCTGTAACTCAGCCCACAAGTAATAATAAGTAACAACACAACATGGACTATAGTATACTCTATGTATAGTAGAGGTGACAATAACAGAATAAGAGGGCGTTCATACTACTGTTGATGACCATCAGCCGTGTCCGTAGCTATTGTCCGTTACAAGATTTTAGCAATGGATACTAGCTGAAGTGTCAGAAATCCTTTAAAATTTCCATTCATTCCAATGGGATTTTATCCCGTTATCCTGTTAGTGTCTGTTTGTGTCCGTTTACACCCAATCCGCCAGAAGTCCTTTTTTTCATACGGACAAAAAAAACTTTTTCTGTCCGTTACAAAAAATGGACGCCAAGTGTGCATTATTTTTTTTAACATTGAAGTCTATGGGCAACGGACTTATGATGGACAGTCACTGATAGCCATCAGTGACTGTCCGTTATTTTGTGTCCGTTTTTTTCTCCGCATGCTCAGAAAGCAGAAACAAATTTAAAAAAATGGACATTATAAAAAAACGGATACTAACTGACAGTAACTGACACTAGTGATGATAGTGTGCCCGTTTTTTTAAATTGATTCATTAAATGGATCAATTAAAAAACCGGACACATTAACATCAGTTAGCGTCTGTTAATGTTATGAAAGGTGTCCGTTTTATTTTATCTTTTAAATGGACACCTTCATAACGGAATTCAACGGTAGTGTGAACCCTGCCTAACGCACGTACTGTAGAGTTAGACCTGTAGAGCCATTTACCCTATGCACAGGTTACATTAGAAATAATAGAGAAGAACGCATGCTGAGGAGCTCCTGCCCTGGATCAACCTTACCTGGACTTTTTCACTGTAATGCAGTTCACTAAGCAGAAGTGGACCATCAAAAAAAGTTCCCCCTGGGACTCCTCTACCTTCAGACTGTGCCTCTCAGAGCACAACAAACGCTTATATCACATTGCCAAGATGGATGCCACGAGGCAGCGGCCATCTTAGTCCAGCACTGCTCCGATTCTGGCCCTCTCCTCTTCTGACTGCGGCAGCTCCCTAATGGATTCTCAGATGGCGGTGTAGTACTAGAAAATTTAATGGGTATTTGAAGTATATTCTAGTCTCCATTTTGCATATTTTAGTCTCCATTTTGTATTGTAGACTCCATTTTGTGCCTTAAGCAGGATTTCTTATTGCTGTGTGAACTCTATTATTCAACATACCTGCACAGTCTTCAATATCTTACTTATTTTGTTTATTTCTCACATCCATGTGAACAAATGTATAAGATCTTTCTCACCCAGGAGCCGATTTTCATTTTCTGAAGGTTGTTTTGGCTGCCTTATCTGAGGCTTTGGAACTGGCCACTCCATGGTACAGGAGGTTGCATCAACCATTTTGCTTAACCCTTTCCCGCCACAGGCATTTTTCAATTTTCATTTTTTGTTCTTTACTCCCCCCCCTTCCAATCCCAATAACTTCTTTATTTTTCCACTCTCAGAGCCATATGAGGTTTGAATATTTGCAGGACAAATTTTTGTTCATGATGCCGCCATTAATTATTCTGTACAATGTACTGGGAAGCTGGAAAAAAATTCAGAATGGGGTGGATTTGAGGAAAAACTGCATTTGTGCGACTTTCTTACAGGCTTTGTTTTTATGGAATTCACTAGCTGGTACCCGCTAGTACCGCACTTCGTCTGCGGTGATTGTAGAAGTGGGTATAAACAGGTGTGGGTAAGGTTTTAGTAGTGTGTAAAAGGTAAGGGATATGAAATGTAACTTTGTATCTTGTTTTTGCTGTAAGATGGTGGTGTGAGTTTGGGTTTTGTGGGGGTCCTGGCACAAACGTATGTGTGCTATTGTGACGAAAAGTAGCCTATTACGCAATCGGGTGTATTAACTATGTTTGTGGAAACTTTCAGCCAAATCGGTCAAGCGGGTTTTGCGTGATTGAGGAACAAACATCCGAACATCCAAACATCCAAACACACAAACTCACAAACCCACAAACTTTCACATTTATAATATTAATAGGATATATATATATATATATATATATATATATATATATATATATATATATATTTATGCATTTATTAGACCCCCTAGGGATCTTGAACCCCAGGGGCTCTGATCACTAAAGCAATGCATTACAATGCTAATGCATTGCAATGCATTGCAAAAAAACTTAATTTCTTTTGCAGGCTACATAGAGCAGCCTGCAATTCAAAAAAATTGTTACAGACAGGCCTGGGAGCCTGGGAGCACAATTAGCATAAAGAAGAAAAGAATAAAATTTAAAACCAGCAACGCAGACCTTCAAGATAAAGGTAAGAGATTAATAGCTTTTATAAAGACTATTCCTAGATGTTATTAGTCTAAAACCGTTATTTTAATGATAGAATCCCTTTAAAGCGTATCTAGAACCTGTGTTGATAAATCTTGGCAAAACAAGTGGGAACTGACGCTAAGCGCAGAGGTCCCGGACTGTGCTTCCTCAACCCTTGAAGACCGGTCCATTTGATGTAGACCTGATGCTTGAGCTTGGAATTACTTCAGAAATGGTGACGGCACTGCTGCTGAATTCCCATGCTGCCACCTACTTCCCAACTTGCTATTGACCATCTTGCATTGGACACCAACTACAGGTCAGTGCAACTGTCTCTGCTGATCTCCTAAAACATCCTTCTGCCATGAACTTGCTTTGGTCCCATTGCTCTCTCCTTAAAAGGACAAACCCAGACACCTCACCTCCCCCTTCCTCTCACCCATGGATGGTGGAGACAGATATTGAGGCATTCCTGCAATGTCCCTTTATGCAGCTCTTGAGACGGAAGACTCTGAAACCCTTTTGTCAGATTCTGAACCTGGAGGTACTGCTGACCATACTCAGAAAGATTCAACTGCAGTGGTCCCGTTTTATTTCTCAACTTCCCACCAAGGAAGACTTTAAGTCACTTGTAGTGGAAGTAATAGGCACATGTCAAGCGGAGATTTCAGAGGTCAGGAATTGCCTCTAGATTAGAGACTATGGAAGGTGATCATTTGTTGATTTGATTTGTGGCAGGTACGTAACCTATCTGACCGCTGACACATATTCTTCTCACACCTCCACAGTAGGCACACTAGAATTGATTATTTTTTCGGCAATGCCCTGACGCAATGCGATGTCATGTGGAGATTTCTGCAGTCCGAAAAGATTTGCACCAAGCTGAGTATAGAGTAGAGACTCTGAAAGATGATCATTTGTTGACGTGATTTGTGGCAGGTACATAACTCACCTTTACACACGCCAGCATTGAGTGAGCATAGAGATGAGCGAGCAGTATTCGATTGAGTAGGTATTCGATCGAATATTACGGTATTCGAAATACTCGTACTCGATCGAGTACAACTCACTATTCGAATGGAAAAGTTCAATGCAGAACCAGCATTGATTGGCCGAATGCTATACAGTCAGCCAATCAACACTGGTTCTTCTCCTACCTTTAGAAGTCTTCTCCGTGCAGCTTCCCCGCGGCGTCTTCCGGCTCTGAATTCACTCTGCCAGGCATCGGGCCTGGGCAGAGCCGACTGCGCATGCCCGCACTACATTTTCTTGTAGTGCGGGCATGCGCAGTCGGCTCTGCCCAGGCCCGATGCCTGGCAGAGTGAATTCAGAGCCGGAAGATACCGCGGGGACGCTGCACGGAGAAGAATTCCCGACCCTCACTCGTGGACTTGGTAAGTGTAATTTGATCGAATGTTGCCTACCCCTGAAACGAGCATTTTCCCCCCCTAGACTATAATGGGGTTCGATATTCGATTCGAGTAGTCGAATACCAACCTGTACCATACATCCCCCTTCCCCTTCCTCTATTGGACTGCCTCCAGTACCGCACACTGTGGGACTATTAAAGGATTATGTTATCTTATCTTATCTCTTATATCACACAGCCTAGTGAGTTACTTAGCAGATGGTCACCTGCCTAAGTTCCTGGGGCTGTAACTTCTCTAATGTTTCTATATCAGATGAGGAACTTTCAGGAGTTCTGAAAAATCTGCCCTGACAGCCTCACCTACCTTTAAAAGAAAATCTGATTCCCCATATAGGAAGATTATTCAACTCCTTTCTGTAAGGCCACCCGATCCCACAAATGATTTTTCACTCTCACATAATCTTTGTTCCTAAACCTAGTAACAGAGCCTCATGATTATTCGAAATATAGGCACATTGCTTTGCTGAAATCTGACTTGAAGCTGTTCATAAAAATTCTAGTCAATAGACCGAATGCTTGGCTCCCCTCTCTTATCCACAGGGACTAAGTAGGCTTCATCCGCTGTCATTATGGAGGAGACAAAACCAAAAGGAGTGTAGATCTAATTGGGATAGCCAATTGCCATTCAGTTCTTTCTCTCCTTCTTAGCCTAGATGGCTGTTCTTTTATGCTAGTCTCCCTGGAGGAATTCAGGTTCTCCGGGGCATTCCTTTTGGCAATCAGGACATTATAGTCCTACCCAGAGAGGTGGTGAAACTTCCCCACTCTTCCTCTGGTTCCTTCCTCATAAGAAACGCCACCTGTCAGGGCTACTCACCCTTATTTTTGCATTATGTATTGAACCCTTAGCAACTAGGATAAGGCAAAATCCTAAAATTACTGGCATATGGATTCAAGGCAGGGAATTTAAAATATTCCTATTGGCCAACGATGTTCTATATTTAATAACCCTCACACTACCCTACTCAATATCTTGCAAATTATCAACTACTACAGTTGATTGTCAGGCTATAAGATCAACTCATCTAAGATAGAGGTCATACCACTTAATATCTGTCAGGCTTTGATACAGCTCTTCCATAGTAATTATAATGGTGAGAACACTACCATTCGCTATTTGATAATTAACCTCACTCCCACTTAAAGGGGTATTCCCACGTCGCATACTCACCAGTCTTCGCTGCTGTAAAATCTTCTTTCTTCCTGCTTTGTTACGTCATTGGTGGGCGGGGTTACATATGCAAAGCCAGCGGCAAGATGACGCCGCTTCTATGCCGCTGGCCCTGCGTGCACGCTCCCGATGCAGCTAGGCATCGGACGTACAGCAAATAGATAGTAAGACCAGTCAGTTTCCCAGCCTTCACAATGCCAATACAGACCCAGCATCCGCTGTAATAGAAAGGCGGATGCCAGGGAGGGTTAGACGCCGGCACAGGTGCCTGCAACATCGCTACGCTCCTGCCCTGCATGAAGCCAGCAGCGGCAGGAGCGATGCTGCTATTCCTCTCCTCCGCCACCCCTCCGGAATAGCAGCATCACTCCCGCCGCTGCTGGTTTCATGCAGGGCAGGAGCGTAGCGATGTCGCAGGCCCCGGCACCTGTGCTGGCATCTAACCCTCCCCGGCATCCGCCTCTCTATTACAGCGGATGCCGGGTCTGTATTGGCGGCCCCTTCCCCTCCTCCCTCCCCCCTGGCAGCAGGCAGATACATCACTTGACTTTTGACCAGAAAAGTCAAGGGCTGTGTCAACAATGAATTGAATAAAGTAAGATAGTGGACAAACAAAGCAGTTTTGCTGAAGCAGTGTATTTAGGAAAAGTCTTACATCCACATTAACAAGCAGTATAGATAGGATCCTTGTGATGGGACAACCCCTTTAAACTCCCTGTATTCTACCAATTTCCATCGATTGTTCCATGTACTCAGGGCCCTGTTGGGATAAGTGGAAGTTTCTCCTTGGGCGTATATCAGTGGTTAAGATGATTATTCTCCCAAAACTACTCTATTATTTTGACACGCTCTTAGTGGCTGTCCTATTACTCAGGGCTCTGTGGTTTACAGATAGCCATAAGTTTTCTATGTATGTGACCTTTAAGGAAACATAATATAAGATGTTAATGTACTGGTCTCACACCCCGGCCATCCTTCAGTCCCTCTAATTGCTGGTTTTGCCAAGCTGCAGTGGGTACGCTATACCACATTGTTTTAGGAACAACTGTGAATCTGGGGTTTCTGGTAGGGAATGAAGGAATTGACCGATAAACTTTTTATACAGGGAATACCACTAGATCCCCTGACTTATCTGCTTAACCTACCTCCCAGGCAATTGTGAAAGAAATCATCTAGACTGTTTCTTTACCTATGCAAGGCAGCCAAGACCCTAAATGCATTGGAGACAAGTTAATTCCCCCACAGATCTCGCCTTTGGCAGGCATGAAAGATATCCGCAAACTAGAAAAGCTTACTGCTACACTGAATATCAATGTTAATGAGTTTCAGTCTATCTGGGACACTTACTGTGTATTGCAAGATTTATGATAGTTTTCATTCAACGACATTCAATTCCCCCCTTGCCCCAACATTTTTCTTGTTTCCTTCGTCCTTTGACTTTGTGTTGCCTATCACTTGAGGGTATACTGTCTTTGATCCTACAATGCAGAACACTACAAGCTTATGGATAGTTACACCATCACGATGGCCAAGTAACACAGATTTCCTGTTGAATTTATGCAGAAATATTTTACTCTTCTTCATATTGGAACTCCTGCAAACATTGAGATAAATATTAACCAAGCATTAAAGACAACAAGAACAGCATGGTAGTGGGAAAGTGCAGTTAAAGATTTACTTTTCATTAAAGTTTGACTTTGAAAACAAATATTGCTAGATAGCATACAGTAACTGAAGCACATTGTGAAACTGTGTCGAGAGCTGGCCTCCAGTATCAGATTGGAAATCATTGTTAGGGTCCTCAAGAGAAGTAATGCATAACAACAATGTGTAGTAATAACTGCAAATCGTCACACATTATCAGAGAAAATGATATATTTACCATTTAAATTCAATTTAAAAGAATTTTCTGACACTACAGTATTGAAAATGTTGCCTTAGGATGAACAATCAATATCAAACCTCCTGGGGTCCAACAACCAGACCCCCCACGATCAGCTGTTTAAAGCAGAGAATTGCTTATATTTTAGCAGATGCCTTTTAGGCCCCTTTTCTGGCTCATGTTTGCAAAAAAGTACGAAAAGTGGACAGTAGAAGATTGGGTGATTTGAAGCTATGACATGAAAGTCAATAGACTGGGTTCTGATGATTGCAAATGGGTCTAGAGGAAAAAGTGGGCTAATGGATCAAAAAATTGAAGGAACTGTCAAGTTTGGTGGAGGAAGCCTGATGATATGGGTGAGTCGACCAGTATGCACCAACATTGGGAACATGTACAAGAGACCTGGTATCAGATTTCAGTTGAGACATGCATGAATCTGATTGAGAACATGCCCAGGATTCAGGCAGTGTTGAAAGGCAAAGGTGGATTTACAAAATACTAAAAATTAAAAATTTGTTTTTTAGGAGTAAAACAGTAACAATGTAGTTACATGATAATAATCTGCATAACTAATCATATGCTAAATAGATCCTAGGCAAATTTATGTATGAGGTGTCTGCTATCCTGAAAGTACTGGCGCCCACCATTAGGGCGCCAGGAATTGCGGTTGTAACCGCAAGTTATTAGAAATATTTAGGCTTGCAACAATGCCACCTCTCCTGGTGATTTAGAAACGTATCAGATCGAGAGAATAAGCATATTGGGGGCTATCATTAATTACTGTCCCAATGGACCTATCATTGAACCCCTATACTTATGCTAACTTTTTAATCACAGGGTATTCCTTTTACTCAGGGGGAAGGGGCTTGCTAATAGGGAGTGGTGAATACCTTTAACACTGTTTTGTTACCTGTTTAATGGTGGGTTTTTTGCATCTATCCTCATTGGTAAACTGTCAGGTCATTCCTACCTAATCACCTACTGACCTAGCAACAAAATCTAGTGGGACTTTTTCAGCTGCATGCTTAGATTTTGATAGGAGTGTAACAATGATATCTGACAGTGTTTAGGAGACTAGTTTTGGACCACTAATTAGCGATTAAAAGTTAAGTTTTATGCTATTTTTTTTTTAATAGAGATAGCAAAGATGATAGTCTATAAATCATGGTAGTCTCATGTTGGAAGCTGTAGTGGATGGTGAGATATGGATTCTATCATTGTGCAAACTCATTTTTAACTAAGCATATATTTACATAGCATTTAGAAAGGCTATTCCACACATACTTTTAATTTGTTAATCCTCTCAGCCGTTTTTGAATTATCCCACTTTTATTGATATGCTAATTAGCCATCTCAGAGGACTCAGAAAGTTCACTGAGCACTGTTTGATGTGTGTAAACAGGGGGAGGTGAGAGCAGAGAGACTTATGAGTTATCATCATCATCATCAGCCTCTCTGCTCTTACCTCCCCCTGTGTACACACATCAGACAGTGCTCAGTGAAGTTCCAGTATTAATTAGCATATCAATAAAAGCGGAATAATTCAAAACTGGCTGAGAGGATTAACAAATTAAAGGTATGTCTGGAATAGCCTTTCTAAAGGCTATGCAAATATATGCTTAGTTAAAAATGAGTTTTCCCAATGATAGAATCCCTAAGAATCCCTAAGAATGTCAATAGTTCAAAACTTTGTCACCCGTTTGTTTATCAGTGTATGGCCCTTTTTTATTTCCCCACACACAGTGATATGCTAGGCCGCTACCTATTGTATTATTACAATTTACTGACCAATCCACGCTCCTATCTAAGCTGACTCTGCTGCAACCTACTGAACGTGCAGTACCCAACACTAACGAATGCCTAGACCATTAAAGAACACTATGCCTAGAGGCATCAGCAGAGGCTGGCCTGGACAGAAGTGTATCAGGTGTGTAAATTATCTATTGGAATAGGTATAATAGGTAGCGACTAATTAAAAAAAAAAAAAAAAAAAGAAGTCCACCCCCCAATTTACACCAGGAGGCGCTGCCTGAGGCCATCACCTCTGGTCGCCTCATGGCAGATGTGCACTGATCAGTATTGATGTGATCAATAAGGGCATTGTGAAAAAATGCTTAGGAAAGCAAAATGTGATCAAACAGAATGCATAGAAAAGAGCGTACAGAGTATCAGTCTCAGACTCAAAGTTCAAAATAACCAGTAAGAGAAACATTGCAGAATGGTGAGTGTCCTCTATCCTAGACAGTCTTGTTATATTGTAATTATATCACTAGACAATCTTTCCATTTAGTAGTCAACTGTCAAAAGGACAGGATTTTTTTTTTTTAAGTAATAGTTTTTGCTCATTTAAGTACTATATTGATTGTAAATTATTTTCTACTTTTACATATAGTTTTGGGAGCTTTTTGTAATTTTCTTCAGTTTTTTTTACAGAATAAATTAATCAAAATAATTGACATTCCCTATGGTTTGATTTTAACTTGAATCTGGTGACATTCACTTTATGCTCTTGGTGGATTGATGGTTTTGGTTATTTCAGGGTTGAACAAGCCAAAAAAGGGTCCAAGTATGGTCAAGAGAGGGTGTAACTGTGTTTGAATGCTATGGAAAAGATTATGTGCAGGGGGGATATTTATCAAAACCAATGTCAAGTACACTGGTCATGATAATCCCTGTGTGCACGTCATCATCGATCAGGTGCATTGTCTGGCAAGCTGCTTATATCTGGCATAGATTTTAGGCATCACTTACATCAAAAACTGGGTAAATAATGATATATCAGTTTGAACATTTTTTACAAGGAGTTTCAGAAATCTGCCACTATGTATTTTTAAAAGTTTTCTATGGCTATGCAGAATGAAGCGTCAGATTGAAGCTGGGGCCCCACGTTGCAAAAATGTTGTATTTTACAGTACCTGCAAAATGGATGGGATTCTGGCTAATAGCATCCACCCATTGCAGAAAAAAATCTGCAGTGGAAAAGTTGTCAGCATGCCAATTGTACCTGCGGAAACACTGGCGATTTTCTGTATAGGTATAATAGGGGTAGAAAATCCGCAGAAGAAAATTCTTTTACCACAGTGTTTTTGGGTTTTTTTTAGGTTGTTTCGCTATGTGGGGCCTTAGACTGAGAGCCCACCTTGTGAAAAAGTTGCTTTTTTTCTTGTTGCAGATTTTGTTGTATATTTTAAGGAAAAGTCCGGAGTGGCTTGAACAGGAATGGGAAGTATATAGGAAACTTTTCTGCTACATTTACTCAAGGCTTTGGCTCAAAAAAAAAACAAAAAACCACAAGATATTTTTATTCAAGATCTACTGAAAAGTTGCTTCATTATTGAGACAATTAAAAAAAATTACTGTGGAGGATGAACTAGTCTTTAAGATTTATGTGGAAATCTCATGTATCATGTCTGCAAAATTCTGCATTTCTAAGCTGCTGATTATACAACAGTTTCTTATTTTTTTTACCTGAAAGAAATTCATTGTGGCCGTTGCATTTTGTGCCGGAATCCTTATGGTTGTATGTAATGCAGCTTGTTTCAGAAGTAGAAATGCAATAACACTGGGTAAAGAACCTAAAGGTGAGTATGAATGGATTAATCATGAATTAGCAGTTTACTACTTAGTTTAGAGCTTTAACTAGTGGTTGTGTTGTTTCCTAGCAGTTATTTAGAATTGTTACTACCAGCTGTGTATTAGTGATGAGGAGTTTGACTAATAGTAATAGCCAATAGCCATGGCGAACTTTTGACATGGCCCCCCCCCCCCCAACCGACATCGACGCCGAAGACCTCGACCGACCCCCTCCTCCACACTCTATTATGTCCCTTAGTAATCACGGGTGCAAAATAACGCGGCATATACGCTCCTAACTCCCATGGAAATGAATGGGAGCATTTTGAGCGCGTAATCTGCCGACACGTGTATATGTGCCAGATTGCGCTCCACGTTACATCGTGTGAACGCACCCATACAAGTAATTAGAAAGTTTTATTACAACAATAAAACTACCCAATTAAAACTGAGACACCCAACATAAAACAGAAAAGGAGAGAAGAAAGTCAGTACTAACAATGGCAACAATAACAACCACTATTGTATGTTAACTGTTTGAGGTATTATGCTACAATGGAACTTAACAGTCACAATAAGAGAATAAAATGTATAGTGCAAAATAATAGATATAGCAATAATAGAATCAATAGTGTCCTAGATGTAGTAATGAGATCTCCTCAGATAGTATCAACATGTGTTTCCAGGCTTGCCTTCCTACGGGCGTTCATTGTATCTACTGTACCTGTCTTACTTTAGAACATTAAATGGATATTCCCATCCCCGCACTTATGGCTGCTTCAGCGTATACATGCTATAAATGCTGAGATGGGAATGCCACTTTAGGCTGAGGCCCCACATTGCGGAAACACAGCTTTTTTTTGTTTTTGCAGATTTTGCTGCGATTTTTTGAGCTAAACCAAAGGAATGGGAAATATATAGGAAGTTCTTATTTTCTACCTTTTGCTCAATCCACTCCTGCCTTTGGTTTCAAAAACCGCAGCAAAATCTGCAACAAAAAAAAGCTGCGTTTCCACAACATGGGGCCTTAAAGGATTTTAGGCTGAATTTCTTTCAATATTTTTTATTTCTAGGCTGTTACTTAGGAAAAAATATGATTCCCCTCAACAGTAAATGGCGGACAGAAGATTGTATGGACTGTACATGTTTTTCTGATGGGAACTACAAATGCTGCCACGCGTAAGATATATAAATCTTTAACTAGTTATGTGTAGTATAACCACGAATTAATAAATATCCCAGAATAAGCCAAGCCCTAATATCAAACCCAAATTAAACAGACCCTCAAAGTAACTACAGCCCACAGATAAGACCCCATAGATACAGACGAGACCTACTAAATTATATATAAACCTCTGACCCCTAAACCAATTTAGAATCCAGACACTTACACAGAACAGCCCCCTCCTCTGTGGCATTTGCATCCATACTCACTGGCTTGAGAACCTGCACAAATATTGTCATGTGGCTTTATCTGTGTAGGTTCATAAACTTGACTGGACAAACATAGAGTGAAAATGTTATGTGTATTAAATCTTTGTCCACACTCTAAATTGTTACCCATCTCTTACCCCAGCCATGAGAGTTGTTAGGAAACTAAGCTATAATCAGTGGTGAAATTGGGACGGAATTGTGCCAGAACTCAGTTCCGGCATAATTAAAAAATGTCTTAAAGGAAAGGGATTCTACCATTAAAACATGTTTTTTCTAATGACCACTTCGGAATAGCCTTAAGAAAGGCTATTCGTCTCCTACCTTTTGATGTGGTCTCCGCCACACTGGTTATCCGAAATACCATTTTTTCCCGGTATGCTAATGAGTGTCTGGCAGCAATGAGGGCGGGCCCCAGCACTCATACACCGATGGAGGCGTCCCCACTGCTGCCGGAACTGGGCAATCCAGCCACGCCTTCTTCCTGATCTGCCTCCTTCCCTTCTGTGTCCTCTTCTTTCGTCGTCATGGGTGATGCATGCGCAGTGAACTCAATTACTCCTTCTAAGCATAGAAAGTTTACTTTTCAGGGATAAAATCTTTTCTAGTCATGTGACATACAAGTGACTTATTAGAAGACAGAACAGTAACATGGCCAATAATGAAATTGGAAGAGGGAGGCAGACTATGCTAGCAGCTTATTTCCTGAAAGCATGAATTCCTACATCCCAGAAACTTCTTCCCCTCAATATCAAGAAGAGTCAATGTTCAATACCAGTCATACTACACACTGCAGTACTTAGTGGTCCCCAGTGCTAAAATTCTCCAATCAAGTAAACAATATTCAAGAAACCACAGCACACATTGATGTTGATACTAATCCAAATACCATTTTACGAATGTCAATCTAATATCCATCCGCCAAAATGGCTAGGCATATAGAGTCAGATCAATAATAGGAGACATGTTTGTCTTGTCCCAGACCATTTTGAAGCTTGATCTGTATGGCTATTTACATGATGAGAAGATGGATTGGTCATACACACTAGAGATGACATATGACAGATGACATATATACTATAAATGTATTCAGTCCTTCACCTGTGCATCCAGCACATGAAAAGAACAGATTTTCATCTTGGAAACTGCAGATTCAGTTAAAGGGGTTCTGCAGGGAGTCTATCATCACTTACTTCGTCCAGGGTTTTGTATGCGAAAAACCAAGGTCACATGTATAAACAGAACATGTCACCCTGCCTCTTTCCTCCTCTTCTGTGTTTACTACTAGTTACCAGTATCATGGCGGTTAGCAGAATACATCATTATAATAGTAAAGCAAACCACCGCAGTACAGGTAACTACCTATGAACACAGGGGAGGAGGGATTGTTGTAGGTTTGGTCACATGAACTGGGGTCAGAACCAGATGAGACAAATTAGGTTCATCTGCCTCATCTAACCTGAAAATTTGTTTTAAAAAGAAGTTACTTTTTTAATCACACTAATAAAATTGCATCTATATATACTTTTTAATATCTTGTTTCATATAGATACGGCACGCCAGTAAACTAGGAGAATTGCAACCTTGTGTTTGATAGAAAGGCCTGTCAATACAATCTGATTCCAAAGGAAGATCCAAACATTCAGTGTGAAATATATGGAATGGTCGGGTGAAAATATTATCTCTACTGTCTACCTCAATACTCATCTACATAAAGGAAAAAAGGAAAATATTGTTTACCATGTAAAGGTTAACATTGAATAAAAATGTGTAATTGTGTTTTGGCACCTTATTTAAGTGAATTAAAGGGGTTATCCTATCTCCAGGATCCTTTCTATACTGGTAGCTTATGTAAATTGAAGACTTTGCCTAAATATATGGCTTTAGAGATGCTGCTTTGTTTGCCTGCTATGTGAATTTATTCCTCTCATAACGTTATAACCATGGACCTGTGAGATAGGACAAATGATATCAATAACTGTTCTGTCGGCATAAAGCGGAGTCTATCTCTCTATGTAAACACACAGAAAACACTGAGTCCTTTCTCTAGAAGCATGAAACCTGAAACCTCATATTGTCGAACAGCAAGGGGGGGGGGAGAAATACAGGAAATAGGAGAAGAACAGACAGCAGGCAAACTGCTGAAACAGTGAGATGGGAAAACCCCTTTAAGATGACAGAATTAGACATCCTTCACACAACTGTAATTTTGATCTACAATTGTATATCAAAGTACACAGCGCTGGTTTTAGACAAAGTCGGTTCCAAGGTAAAATGAAAATGGGACCCTAAACGTTAAAATATTGTACCTATTACATAGTCACAATCTTTTAATTCATTGTGCCTAGCACTGCTGATTACAGGGATGTTCCTAAGGTCTTTAAAGCTGGGGCCCCAGGTTGCGAAAACAAAGCATTTTGGCTGTAGGCAAACTTGCAGAAAAAAATCTGACCTATGACCTCTGCTACCTTCAGCAGTTCCATACATTTATACAGAGCAGCAGTGTGTTCACTCGCCCACCAAACTATTGACATTGTAGAACACAGGACACCTGACCTTGTGACACAGCAGTTCTCACTTATCACCTATTTTAGGTTATGAATTTTGTTTATCAAAAAACTCCTTTAGGGCTGAGGTTACCCACAGAAACCTCTAGACCCCATAGACTATAATTGAGTCGCCAGGTTCCTTTTTTTAAAACATAGATTATGAGCTCCATTTTTTTCTCCTATCAGTATGTCTTTGTAGTATGGGAGGAAATCCACACAAACACGGGGAGAGCATACAAACTCCTTGCAGATGTTGTTCCTGCCAGGATTCTAACCCAGGATTCCAGAACTGCAAGGGCTGCAGTGCTAACCACTGAGCCACCGTGTCGCCCCTTAGGGGGTCACTAGGTTTCTGCCTGACATCAGTGAAGAGAAATGTCCTGCCTACAGGATGTTTCTATCTGCATATTTTAAGTGGAATGGGGGACGGAATCCAGTGATTTGTATAGAGGCATAAATATGCTCTTGTCATAAGAATCTAGACCACTTTTGATGCATCCCATAATTTTATTTGCCTTGGCAGCAGCTGCCTGGCACTGGTCACTAAAGTTAAGCTTGCTGTTCACCAAAATTCCCAAGTCTTTGGGAGCCTTCACACAGTGTTACGCTCCGCTCATTCTGAACGTAAAACACGTTCAGAATGAGCGCGTTAAAACCAGCTTCCATTGACTTGAATGGGTGCCGGCATACGTGCGCTCCCCATTGAAATCAATGGGAGGCTTTTTTCCCTATTGCTTACATTGACTTGAATGCCGGCTCCCATTCAAGTCAATGGGAGCTTGTTTTTACGCGCTCATTCTGAACGAGTTTTACGTTCAGAATGAGCGGAGCGTAACTCCGTGTGAAGGCTCCCTTTTTCATTGGCAGTAGAGATGAGCGAACAGTGTTCTATCGAACACATGTTCGATCGGATATCAGGGTGTTCGCCATGTTCGAATCGAATCGAACACCACGTGGTAAAGTGCGCCAAAATTCGATTCCCCTCCCACCTTCCCTGGCGCCTTTTTTGCACCAATAACAGCGCAGGGGAGGTGGGACAGGAACTACGACACTGGGGGCATTGAAAAAAATTGGAAAAAGTCATTGGCTGCCGAAATCAGGTGACCTCCATTTTAGACGAATAGTGGATTTCAAATCCGGGTCATATGAGAATGTGAACTTTGTGACTATGAGACAGGGATAGCTGTACAGGCAGGGATAGCTAGGGATAACCTTTATTTAGGGGGGAATGTTATTAAAAATAACTTTTTGGGGCTCTATCGGGTGTGTAATTGTGATTTTTGTGAGATAAACTTTTTCCCATAGGGATGCATTGGCCAGCGCTGATTGGCCGAATTCCGTACTCTGGCCAATCAGTGCTGGCCAATGCATTCTATTAGCTTGATGAAGCAGAGTGTGCACAAGGGTTCAAGCGCACCCTCGGCTCTGATGTAGCAGAGCCGAGGCTGCACAAGGGTTCAAGCGCACCCTCGGCTCTGATGTAGGAGAGCCGAGGGTGCACTTGAACCCTTGTGCACCCTCAGCTCTGCTACATCAGAGCCGAGGGTGCGCTTGAACCCTTGTGCACACTCTGCTTCATCAAGCTAATAGAATGCATTGGCCAGCGCTGATTGGCCAATGTATTCTATTAGCCTGATGAAGTAGAGCTGAATGTGTGTGCTAAGCACACACATTCAGCTCTACTTCATCGGGCTAATAGAATGCATTGGCCAGCGCTGATTGGCCAGAGTACGGAACTCGACCAATCAGCGCTGGCTCTGCTGGAGGAGGCGGAGTCTAAGATCGCTCCACACCAGTCTCCATTCAGGTCCGACCTTAGACTCCGCCTCCTCCGGCAGAGCCAGCGCTGATTGGCCGAATTCCGTACTCTGGCCAATCAGCACTGGCTAATGCATTGTATTGGCTTGATGAAGCAGTGCTGAATGTGTGTGCTTAGCACACACATTCAGCTCTACTTCATCGGGCTAATAGAATGCATTGGCCAGCGCTGATTGGCCGAATTCCGTACTCTGGCCAATCAGCACTGGCTAATGCATTGTATTGGCTTGATGAAGCAGTGCTGAATGTGTGTGCTTAGCACACACATTCAGCTCTACTTCATCGGGCTAATAGAATGCATTGGCCAGCGCTGATTGGCCGAATTCCGTACTCTGGCCAATCAGCACTGGCTAATGCATTGTATTGGCTTGATGAAGCAGTGCTGAATGTGTGTGCTTAGCACACACATTCAGCTCTACTTCATCGGGCTAATAGAATGCATTGGCCAGCGCTGATTGGCCGAATTCCGTACTCTGGCCAATCAGCACTGGCTAATGCATTGTATTGGCTTGATGAAGCAGTGCTGAATGTGTGTGCTTAGCACACACATTCAGCTCTACTTCATCGGGCTAATAGAATGCATTGGCCAGCGCTGATTGGCCGAATTCCGTACTCTGGCCAATCAGCACTGGCTAATGCATTGTATTGGCTTGATGAAGCAGTGCTGAATGTGTGTGCTTAGCACACACATTCAGCTCTACTTCATCGGGCTAATAGAATGCATTGGCCAGCGCTGATTGGCCGAATTCCGTACTCTGGCCAATCAGCACTGGCTAATGCATTGTATTGGCTTGATGAAGCAGTGCTGAATGTGTGTGCTTAGCACACACATTCAGCTCTACTTCATCGGGCTAATAGAATGCATTGGCCAATCAGCGCTGGCCAATGCATTCTATTAGCGTGAACTGAGTTTGCACAGGGGTTCTAGTGCACCCTCGGCTCTGCTACATCAGATTGCTACATCTGATGTAGCAGTGCCGAGTGTGCATCAGATGTGTAGTTGAGCAAAACTGACTCAGCACTGCTAAGTCTGCATTCGCATAGGAATGCATTGGCCAGCCTTCGGCCAATCAGCGCTGGCTCTGCCGGAGGAGGCGGAGTCTAAGGTCGGACCTGAATGGAGACTGGTGTGGAGCTATCTTAGACTCCGCCTCCTCCAGCAGAGCCAGCGCTGATTGGTCGAGTTCCGTACTCTGGCCAATCAGCACTGGCCAATGCATTTCTATGGGGAAAAGTTAGCTTGCGAAAATCGCAAACTGACAGGGATTTCCATGAAATAAAGTGACTTTTATGCCCCCAGACATGCTTCCCCTGCTGTCCCAGTGTCATTCCAGGGTGTTGGTATCATTTCCTGGGGTGTCATAGTGGACTTGGTGACCCTCCAGACACGAATTTGGGTTTCCCCCTTAACGAGTTTATGTTCCCCATAGACTATAATGGGGTTCGAAACCCATTCGAACACTCGAACAGTGAGCGGCTGTTCGAATCGAATTTCGAACCTCGAACATTTTAGTGTTCGCTCATCTCTAATTGGCAGTCTTACTCAGTAATTTACTATTAAGTACATGATCATGCATTTTATTACGTTGACCAAAGTGCATTACCTTACATTTGTCAACATTAAACTTCATTTGCCAAGTCTCCGCCCATGCTTTCAGTTTCCTTAGATCCCCTTGTAATATTCTACTATCCTCCTCATTATTGATTACCTTACAAAGTTTAGTATCTTCTGTAAATATAGACTCCCTGCTTTGTAAACCCTCTACCAGGTCATTAATAAAGATATTAAACAAGAGAGGACCTAATACTGACCCTTGCGGCACCCCACTGGTGACTGTGGCCCAGTCTGAATATTTACCATTAACAAGTGCCCTCTGTTTCCTATCAGTGAGCCAGTTGCTAACCTAAATGCATATGTTTTCCCCCAGTCCCAACATTCTCATTTTGCATATCAACCTTTTATGTGGAACAGTATCAAAAGCCTTTGAAAAGTCCAGGTACACCACGTCTACTGCATTACCAATGTCCAGTCTAGAACTGACCTCCTCATAGAAGCTGATCAGATTAGTCTGACAGGACCAATTCTTCATAAACCCATCCTCATTGGGTGTTAGAAGATTATTTACATTGAGATACTCCAGGCAGCGCCGCACCTCCCATGAGGCGACCTGAAGCGACCGCTTCAGGCGGCGCTATGTCAGGGCCCCAGGGAGGGCGGCATTTTTAGTTACCTAAGCCAGTCCAGGACAAGCTGTCCTGGACTGGCTTAGCACTGAGCGGTGGTTTGGGGAGGCCACTGGAGCAGCGCTGCTAACATCTCTTCCCTGTGTTGGTGTTGCCGGGCAGGAGTGGGTACTCTGTATCATAATTTTTGGGACTGTCCAGGGATCCACCCTTTCTGGCTGGAAGTCAAGTCCCTTACAGATGCTCTATTTATCCAAGGTGTCCCTTTAGACCGCCTCATCTATCTCCTCAATCTCCCCCCTGCTCATCTGGGTAAACAGACCTCTAAATTGTTTCTTTATCTCTGTACCGCAGCCAAATCTCTCATCGCTCTCCGATGGAAGAGTGCCTCTCCTCCCTCTGGTTCTGATCTTGTAGCCCGAGTTAAGGATGTCCGTAGTATGGAGAATTTGACAGCCACACTTTATCATACTGTTGAGGTGTTCCCAGGGGTGAACCTAGGCTTTCTGCCGCCTGAAGCGGACATCAGAAATCCGCGCCCCCCCTCCCCCCGAGGAGGGGGCGGGGTCTCAAGAAGGGGGCGGAGCGAGCGGCGTTCGCAGGGAGAGGACCTGCTCTCTGCCTGAGTGTGAGGGGCGGCCACTGGAGCAGCGCTGCGTCCAGCAGGGCCGCCCCAATACACCGCTCGCTTCCCGTGTCGGGCTGCAGACACGGTGATGCTAAGCCAGTCCAGGACAGCTTGTACTGGACTGGCTTACGTCAGCAAAAATGCCGCCCTCCCGAGGCCCTGGCATAGCGCCGCCTGAAGCGGTCGCTTCAGGTCGCCTCATGGGAGGTGCGGCGCTGGGTGTTCCAGGCTATATGGTCATCATGGGACGCATAATGTATTTTGAATGGTCTCTGGCTCCTTCCCCTTCCCTTCCTCTCCCACCTCCTCATTTCCACTCTCAGGTTTTTTGTGATGTGTATACATTCCCAGTCTACTTGACGGTATGAGCATTGCTTCACGTTCTTGTTTTTTATGTTTTCAACTTTTTTGTTATATTGTATTTTATAAAAATCCTTTCAATAAAAACTACAGTTCAAAAAAAAAAAAAAAAAAATCTTGTAATGGACAATAGCAATGGACACTACTGAGAGTCACCAGCGGTAGTGTGAACAACCCCTTACTATGCAACTTCTAGCTTTTTGAAGAGTCCCCTCACATTGTAAGTGCAAGACACCCCTACGTTTAGCAGTTTTCACCATTGAAGCTTGAAAAATAACATGGAACCCACTGAATTCAAGGGACTGTGAGTACTGACTAGTCAGCTATTCTTTAGGTGGGGGTGTTATTCTGTGTGACTATACAGTCTGACTAATATAAGGGAACACCAAGCCAGGATAGCGGGCCATTAAGTATACCACTACAACAAGCATACACTCACACTTGTGTGCACTTCAGTATGTTAAGCTTATGGGAGCTATAAAAATTTGTAAGCTGTGAGCTCCCTCTAGTGGGAAATTGTATTATTTGCAATTAAGGGATTCTATCATTAGAATCGCTTTTCCCGGTATGCAAATGAGTCTCCAAAGGAGTTTATTGTGCCTGTAAGTGGCCACAGTAAAATGGCCGAACAGTTATGCTGAGTCTGCTCTGCCCAAAACCTGATGACAGAGTCAACAGCATGTACAGGATTTCGATCCCAAACGCAGGCTCGACAGGGAGATGATGTCGAGGATGACACGGCGGAGAGGCGAAGCTGAAGAAGATGGAGGCATTGGTGGAGAGTCTTCAGGAGACTCATTTGCATACTGGGATATCAACGGAACGGCGTCGCAGAGCAGAATTATAAAGATAGAGGATGAATGGCCTTTATTAAGGCTATTCCAATGTGGTATTACCTCAAAAAGGGATTCTAACTATAGAATCCCTTTAAATGGGTTAACCAGGTAATAATAAAGCTTTCCAGTTCATTCCCTGCATTGGTCAATGCAATAAGAAGTGGAGGATATCTTCATTTATAGCGCCAACATATTCTGCAGCGCTGTACAATTAGTAGGGTTCAAATACAGACAGAAAGATACATTACAAAGAAAGTCATTTCAGGCAATGGGACTGAGGGCCCTGCTCGCAAGAGGTTACAATCTATGAGGTAGAGGGGGTGACACAAGAGGTAAAAGGAGCAGCATTGCTTATGCAGAGGTCAGACACTTTTGTAATAGAGGTGACTGTCATTACACAAACATAAAACTTTATAAGCCATCAACAGTCGTGTCCTTTAACATGTGGATGGAGCTTGGACCTATAAAGTTAGCATGAGATGACATCATATCATGTGGGGAAATGTGGGAGCGGGGACAGAGGAGGATTAAGGGTTTACGTTAGGAATTGTGATAGGCTTGTCTGAAAAGATGCGTCTTTAGTTTGCGTTTGAAACCGTAGAAATTGGGAATTAATCTGATTGTCCGGGGTAGAGCATTCCAGAGAAGTGGTGCAACTCAGGAGAAGTCTTGTATACGAGTGTGGGAGGTTCTGATAGTAGAGGATGTAAGGTTTAGGTAATTGAGTGAACAGAGAGTACGGGTTGGGCGATAGACGGAGATGAGGGAGAATGTATGGTAGGGAGGTGCGGCATTATGGAGAGCCTTGTGGATGAGAGTGATAACTTTATATTTTATTCTATAATGAATAGGCAGCCAATGTAGTGACCAGCACAGACCCGAGGCATGGCTGTAGCGTCTAGACTGATAGATGAGCCTGGCCGCTGTGTTCAGAATAGATTGTAGAGGGGAGAGTTTAGTGAAGGGAAGACCGATTAGTAAGAAGTTACAGTAATCAAGGCAAGAATGAATCAGAGAGACAATAAGTGTCTTTAATGTATCTCTGGTGAGGAAAGGGCGTATTTTGGAGATATTTTTGAAGTGGAGGTGACAAGAGCATGCAAGTGATTCAACCTGAGGGGTGAAGGATAGGTCTGCGTCAAACATGACTCCAAGGCAGCGGGCCTGCTGCCTAGGAGTTATAGTAAGGCCTGAGACTACAATGGATATATAAGGGACAGATCTGTTAGATGGTGGAAACAGTAGTAGTTCAGTCTTGGAGAGATTTAGTTTCAGATAGAGTAAGGACATGATATTTGAGACAGCAGAGAGACAGTCGCTGGTGTTCTGTATGAGTGCAGGGGTGATGTTATGGGAAGATGTGTATAATTAGGTGTCATCAGCATAAAGATGGTACCTGAAGCCAAATCTGGCGATGGTTTGTCCAATGGGGGCTGTGTAGAGAGAAAAGAGCAGGAAGCCTAGGACCGAGCCCTGAGGAACCCCAACAGCAAGGGAAAGAGGGGAGGAAACAGAGCCTGCAAATGATACACTGAAGGTGCGGTCTGAGAGATAAGAGGAGAACCAGGAGAGCGCAGTGTCATTGAGGCCAACTGAGCGGAGCATAGTGAGGAGGAGTTGATGGTCAACAGTGTGAAAAGCTGTAGCAAGGTCCAGAAGAATAAGAAGAGAGAAGTCACCATTGGATTTAGCCATTAGGAGATCATTGGAGACTTTTGTGAGAGCCGTTTCAGTAAAGTGCAGAGTGCGGAAACCAGATTGTAAAGGGTCAAGCAGAGAGTTAGCAGAGAGATAGCGGATTAAACGAGAATAGACCAGGCGTTCCAAGATTTTAGAGATGAAGGGGAGGTTAGAGACAGGTCGATAGTTAGCAGCACAGGATGGGTCCAGGAAGGGTTTTTTCAATAGCGGGGTTATAACAGCATGCTTGAAGGAGGATGGGAAGATTCCAGAAGAGAGAGAGGTTAAATATTTTAGTAAGGTAAGTAGTGACAGCAGGCGACAGAGACTGGAGAAAGTGTGAGGGGAAGGGGTCACTACTGCAGGTTGTAGGGCGAGATGAAGAAAGTAGTTGGGAAACTTCCTCTTCTGTAACAGGTTCAAAAGATGAGAATGGACAGTCTGAAGTGCGGTTGGTGAGGGGATCATTACTATGGTAGGTGATGGGATCAATGCCACCTGGGGCTTGGGCAGTAATTTCCTGACGGATCTTATCAATTTTATCATGGAAATAAGTGGCAAGATCATCGGCACTAAGGTCTGTGAAAGGCGTCTGCATCTTGGGTGTGAGTAAGGAGTGAAAAGTTTCAAAAAGCCTTTTAGGGTTGCTGGAGAGAGAAGAGATGAGGGCGGTGAAATAGTCTTGTTTGTCGTGGTGAAGGCCAGAACTATATGTTTTTAGCATAAATTTGAAATGGAGGAAATCTGCAGGTGAACGTGATTTTCTCCATAGACGTTCAGCACACCTAGAGCACCGCTGAAGAAATTGTTTCTGTGGCGTGTGCCAGGGTTGCTGCCTCCTATGTGGGACTTTACGAGTGGAGGGGGGAGCCACCTCATCCAATGCATTTTTAAGGGTTTCATTATAGTGACTGGTGGCCAGAATGGGACAGGAGATTGAGGAGATGGGGGACAGGAAGGACTGAAGAGTATCTGAGAGGTGCTGGGTGTCGATAGCATGCAAGTTCCTATATGTGTGTTGGGTAGGTGTATCTTGTGAAGGGGAGAGGGCATTGATGGTGAGAGACAAAAGATTATGATCAGAGAGGGGCAGAGCAGAGTTAGTAAGTTTAGAAACTGTGAGGAGTCGATGGAAGACAAGATTAATCGTGTTGCCATCTACATGTGTGGCAGAAGAAGAACATTGTGAAAGACCAAGAGAAGTGCTTAATGAGAGAAACTGTGAGGCATCTGGGGAGTGAGGGTTGTCAATAGGGATGGTAAAGTCACCCATGATGAGGGTAGGAATGTCACTGGATAAGAAGTGGGGAAGCCAAGAGGCAAAGTGATCCAAAAATTGGTAGGATGAGCCAGGTGGATGGTAGATCACGGCTACACGTAAGGAGAGTGGGCGGAAAAGTCTGATAGCATGGACTTCAAATGAGGAGAATGTGAGTGAGGGTACCGGTGGAATGGACTGAAAAATGCACTGTGGTGACAGAAGTAAGCCTACCCCACCACCCTGCCTGTTGTCAGGCCTAGAGGTATGTGAGAATAGTAGGCCACCATGAGACAGAGCAGCAGGGGAGGCCGTATCCGCCTGATGGATCCAAGTTTCAGTAAGGGCGAGCAGGCTGAGGGATTTACTAAGGAATAAATAAGTCATTAACATATTCTAGTTTATTACACACTGAGCAGGCGTTCCAGAGAGAGCAGTTAAAAGAGACAGGAGAGAGATGAGAGGAAGGAACACGGTAAATAGTGATGAGGTTTGTAGGCCTTCTATGTGTGCAGGAAGAAGAGTTAGTGAAGGAAGGAGGGCCGAGGTTAGGAGAGATGTCCCCAGCAGCAAGGAGGAGTAAAATGGACAGAGACAAATTGCTCTCATACCATATACTACATTTACAATGTTTAGTTTATTTTATTGGTTTCATATGTTCTTTATAATGTAAGAGGTGTATTACTCAAATGGGGACTGTGATGGTATATTATATACTGCACAATATGTACGGCTCTCTATGTTGTGTCAAGTGTTAGGGTGCATTCACACTACGTATACTGAAGCTTATTCTGAACGTAAAACACGTTCAGAATAAGCGGCGTATAAAGCAGCTCCATTCATTTCTATGGGAGCCGGCATACGAGCACTCCCCATAGAAATGAATGGGCTGCTTCTTTCAGTTCGAGCACTCCCATTGAAGTGAATGAGCAGAGCTTACCGTACACGCCGGCACTTCCCATTCACTTCAATGGTAGTGCTCGTACTGAAAGAAGCAGCCCATTCATTTCTATGGGGAGTGCTCGTATGCCGGCTCCCATAGAAATGAATGGAGCTGATTTATACGCCGCTTATTCTGAACGTGTTTTACGTTCAGAATAAGCTTCAGTATACGTAGTGTGAATGCACCCTTAGAATGTACACTGCATTGAATTGTATTTTCAATAAAATATCTTTTACCAGATATTAAACTCTGTCACTTGTCAACTTGTGATCTACCCCAAACTGTTTCATACAGGATATGCACTGGAAACCTTAATCTCATCACTTCACATCTAGATTATCTTGTGACTTGTCACTGGAGCATGAAGTTTGTCTTTCTAATCCTAACTACCATTTCTTGCCATTCTAGCCATCATGTTACGCTCTTACTTCTTCATTTTTCCTTTTAAAGGATTAGAATAATTAAAAGAAGAATTTTTATCATACATTAACTAAATGTCTATATTTACCATAATTTCTCGCTTATTACATTTTTCTAAGAAACTGACTGGAAAAAAAAAAAATACCCAGAAGTCCTCTTATTTATTACATAAGAGTCACATTATAAATTGCGCAGTTACGCGCTCAGCACAGTTACCGATATAACAGCATGAGATGGTAGGTTCTTTTCTTAAATTATAACTAATAATAGTATACGTTATATAGCTATGGATATATGTATATTCAGGGTAAATTTGATACAAGTGTTTATCCCACTATGATATCTCAATCATAGCATTTGGTGATATTGCAAATTTTTTATAATTTTACTATTATTGTGTACAATGTAGTAAGTCATCATCTTCTGAAGAATTTGTCAAAATAATCTTATCTCTGAAGGATAGATAGATTATCTTGGTGATGTACAGTATGTCTCACCAATTGGAAAACGGGGGTCCTGTGTCCCGATCTGAATGACAGTCGCGCATGAACATTCCCACTCCATCCATTTCCATGCACGAAACAGAGAAGCAGCGTACAGGAGTGACCATTGCTTTGTTAAAACAGGGAGCATGGGACCGCTGTTCTTGGGGTTGGTGGGGTTATTTTTTAGTAAAATTATTGTATTCCCAATAACATGACAATTCCAAGCATCTCTTCTTATAACTCTATGTTTGTCTCTATTATATCTTTCAGAAATGTAGGAATACATTACTGTCCAGTGCAGGCACCCTTCTAATATATAGTTATCATTTAAAGCATAACTAAACTTTCAGACAACTTCTGATTTTCTGGCAGTATTTGGATTTGGACAGATTTTGGATAATTTCTGTGAAATCCTGCATTTTTTCCACTCCCTTGTTTCTGTATTGAGAGCTGTTTCTACCTCTCACTGAATGTTACTGTGTATGGTGTATGGGGGCTGTGTAAGAAGTAAACAAAATGAGGGTAGGGGAAAGTCACTTCAAACAGTTATATCTTGGATATTACAAAATGTACAAACTTGCCTTTGTTTTCATATGAAAGAGAAGATTCTCTTCTTTTATATGACACTCAAATTACAACATTCTCTGCACTGTACAATATATGATATACAATCCCAATCCTGACTGTTTTTTCAACCAGCGATATCTCTGGAAATAATTGAAATAGCACAGTAACTTTAGAGAATCTCCTCTTTCATATGACACAAAAAGCTTGTATGTTTTATAATGTCCGAGATATAACTGTTTGAAGTGACCCTCCCCTCCCCTCATTTTCTCTACATCTTACAAAGCCCTATATTCCTGTACACAGCAACATTTAGTGAGAGGCAGGAACAATTCTCAATACAGAAGAAAGGGAAAGCATGAAATATGCAGGATTTCACAGAAAGGATCCAACATTTGGTAATAAAATATATTACAAAATTTATTTATGATACAAATACTGCCAGAATATCAAAAGTTTTCCAAAAGTTATGTTTTAAGCCATACTGTACATTTCCAGGAGGAATAATGTTGGAATGGTACAAAGGAGAGTTATAAGAAAAATACTCCAGAATTATTTTCGTCAGAATATACCAATAGCAGATGTAGCGCCCCACAGAGTGTGTCACTACAAATGTCATTTTATGTGATCTACATTGTGTACTCTGAAGGTATAGTGAGATCCAGACAACCTGACAACACACACAAAGTTCCACAGACATTACCTCTTTAGGAAGAGGAGTGGAGCTACAGACTGGAGTCTCTGAGTTCCAGGTCATAGTGTGCAGGAGAGAGCAGAGGTGTGTGGAGGTGCAGTGTGTGCTGCAGCCACATGGTGTGAGAAGCAGCAGTGAGAAGGCCGTGGACCTGCAGAGGTGAGATGAGACCTCGCAGGCACGGAGCTGCAGTCATAGGGTGCATTCACACTGAGTAAACGCTAGCTTATTCTGAACGTAAAACACGTTCAGAATAAGCGGCGTCTAAAGCAGCTCCATTCATTTCTATGGGAGCAGGGATACGAGCGCTCCCCATAGAAATGAATGGGCTGCTTCTTTCACTCCGTGCAGTCCCATTGAAGTGAATGGGGAGTGCCGGCGTATACGGCAAGCTCTGCTCATGCCGGAGCGTACACGCCGGCACTCCCCATTCACTTCAATGGGACTGCACGGAGTGAAAGAAGCAGCCCATTCATTTCTATGGGGAGCGCTCGTATCCCCGCTCCAATAGAAATGAATGGAGCTGCTTTAGACGCCGCTTATTCTGAACGTGTTTTACGTTCAGAATAAGCTAGCGTTTACTCAGTGTGAATTCACCCATAGGACCATCAATTCCTAACTAGTGTGTGAAACATTTAGCATATTGAGAGACTCACTGGACCAAGGCCTAGTGAATGCAAGATTCCTGGAGGCTCAGTAACATACAGAGTTGTTGTGAGTGTGTGCATGCAGAATCCCAAAGAACTTGCGTTACCTGCTGTCCAGAAGGGGGATCTACCAGGTTGTACTTAACCTCTGAGCTCCTGGAACTCAGGACCAGAGGAAATCTATTAGAGAGTTTGAGCAGCAATGGAAGGCTGAATCCTACTAGTGGTAACAGGGAAGACTGGTATCTCACTATACTGGAGCAAGGTGAATCCTCCTGTAAAATCTGTTATCTCCTGCTGACTACAATTGTTTGATTAACCCCTGTGTATTCTTTCATCAATCAACAGTCCTGTTACTCCTCCTGGAAATCACCGCTTCCTCACCTATATCAACTGGACCTGCCCTAGTTGGGGAGTGTATAACATCTGGCACTGCATCACCACCTATTCCCAGAGGCCCTGTCTACACTGCCCAGCTTCACCCCAAGCCGAAACCCCAACTGGCGTCACAACAAACTCCCCTTTTTCAAGGCGCTGCCGCCCTCGGTGTTGGGCCTGCTCGCACCGTGAATCCACAGAGGCCGAGCCGGTGTGACTCACAGACATCTTAGATATAGAAACAAGTCCTCTTTAAAAGATAACTGCTTGGCTACCTGACACCACCACTAGGGGAGACTCGGAGCTTACTGTATATTGGTGTGCAGACATTCTACTCAATAATAACATCATATACTATAAGCTTTCTGCCCCACTGCAATAAATTAGATGTAGGAATAAGCATGGGCTTACGTCCATGGCCTGTTTTTTCATGGGTAGAATGCTACCCCATTGAAGTCAATGAGATAATGCATATGTCCATTTTTCAAGGTTTTGTTTTTCCAATCTAGTTTTTATACAGCAGGTCTTAATCTCATCTGTTTTTCATTAAAGATATAGCCCATTTAAGTCTTTTGGATCTCTGAAACAAAGGCTACACGTCAACCGGTTTTCATCTGTTTTTAACTGATCCGTGGCTATGTGATGACTGGAAATCCTCTTCTAAACATCGTGTTCTCAATATCCAGGATTTTCAGTGGGTTGGGACAACATTGTTTGTGATCAAAATTACACTATTTATTTTTTACCACGGATCCGTGAAAAATGGATGAAAGTTGAATGCAAAACAAATGTTGCAAGCAAATGCAAGGATGCCACATAGTATGGACGTTCAGATCCATTTTTCACAGATAAAAAACAGAAACTGCCATATGTATGAAGCCTAATACTTTTTGTTATGTAATAGAGAGGCAGTAATGAGACACTAGCTATTTGTAAGCTAAAGGGAGACGTGATAAGTTCTGGATAAATGTTTAGAGCAGAAGAGAAGGCCATGAAAGCAGGGCCCACACAATGCATTTTGTAAATGGGGGAATTTTACCCTTTTGTGAAATCAGAAAAAGTGGCCATTTACACACACAATAATGTTTCAAAGTGGTCTCCAGACAGTATAATATGCCATAGTATCCCCTTCACACAGTATAATGTCCACTAGTGGCTTCTCCAGTTACTTTATTCTCTCATAGTGGCCCCTCCACACAGTTTAATTTCCCATAGCAGCCCCTGAACACAGTATAATGTCCACTAGTGGCTTCTCCAGTTACTTTATTCTCTCATAGTGGCCCCTGCACACAGTATTATGTCCCATAGCAGCCCCTGAACACAGTATAATGTCTCATTGCGGCCCCTGCACACAGTATAATATCACATAGTGCCCCTTCCATACACTATAATGTGATACAGAGGACCCTCTACTCAGTATAATGGATACTGGATACTGTCTGTGGTGAGCTCCGTGCTGGAGAATAAATCCCACATCATGTATGAGACCTTGACAGCACTTGGCAGCACTGTCAGTGATCAACTGCTTCACCGCAAGTGTGAGAAGGAGCACTATCGGAAGTCCTTCCTACCAACCGCGGTCAGGCTACATAATCTACATCAGACCAAGCGAAGAGAGAGAGAGAGAGCTAAATGATCCTGAAGTCTCCTTTATTTCTTTTTTTCTTTAGCAGCTATTGATTCCTATAATTTTTCTCATGTCTGCTATTCTGAGCAGTGGCGTAACTAGGAATGGCGGGGCCCCGTGGCGAACTTTTTAAATGCCCCCCCCCCCCCCAACCAACACCGACGACGAAGACCTCGACCGACCCCCTCCTCCGCACTCTATTATGTCCTTTAGTAAGCCCTGCACACAGTATTATGGCCCATAGTGGCCCCTGCACACAGTATTATCTCCCATAGTGGCCGCTGCACACAGTATTATCCCCCATAGTGGCCCCTGCACACAGTATTATCCCCCATAGTGGCCCCTGCACACAGTATTATGTCCCTTACTGGCCCCTGCACACAGTATTATCCCCCATAGTGGCCCCTGCACACAGTATTATGTCCCTTACTGGTCCCTGCACACAGTAGTATGTCCCTTACTGGCCCCTGCACACAGTATCATCCCCAATAGTGTCCCCAGCACACAGTATTATGTCCCTTAGTGGCCCCTGCACACAGTATTTTCAGACCCCAGAGTATAATAATCGGAGACCCGGGGGAATAAAAACATAAAAAAAATACTTTCTTACCTGTCTCCGGCTCCTACGCGGTCTTCTCCGCTGGCATCCTTATGAAATGACGTCAGACATTACATGACCCGGGACGCAGGCCGGGTTCATGTGACGTCAGAGACGTCAGAAAGGAGGCTTGGCAGGATTGTGGAGAGGTAAGTAACACTGTTTGTTATGTTCTCTTACCTCTCCCGATCCACCGATCATTATACTCGGGGGTTTGCAAAGACCCCCGAGTATAATGATAGTATTTGTGGGGCGCGCGGTGTCACTTGCCGATCCCGGCCCAGCCAGGATTGGCAAGTGAATAGGGGCCGTAACGGCCTATTTAAAAAAAAAAAAAAAAAAACGCAGCGGTAGCGGCTGTCACCGGGCCCCCTAATGGCCCGGGCCCTGTAGCAGCCGTCTCCGCTGCCTCTACAGTAGTTACGCCACTGATTCTGAGCTTATGTGTGTAAATGGCACTTCTTCTGTATTTCTTCCATAAAGGCCAGATTTGTGGAGTGCATGACTTATACTTGTCCTATAGATAGAGTCTCCCCCTGAGCTGTGGATTTCTGAAGCTCCTCCAGAGTGACCATGGGCCTCGTGCTCGCTTCTCTGACCAGTGCTCTCCTTGCTCGATCTCTTAGTTTAATTTGACAGCCATGTCTTGGTAGATTTGCATTTGCAGCATCCTGGAGTATTGCTGCTTTAAGTGTATGTTGTGCCTCCAGGTTATGTTGGTATGTCCCATCTTCTATGTTCAGTGTTACATGTCCTTACAATACAAAAAACCTCATATAGAAATTGCCCACATATTAGTACACTAGAACAAGGAAAAAGCACAAGCCAACAAAATCAAAATAACTACAAAATACTCTTTATATAAAATATATATATATATATATATATATATATATATATATATATATATATACACTCACCGGCCACTTTATTAGGTACACCATGCTAGTAACGGGTTGGACCCCCTTTTGCCTTCAGAACTGCCTCAATTCTTCGTGGCATAGATTCAACAAGGTGCTGGAAGCATTCCTCAGAGATTTTGGTCCATATTGACATGATGGCATCACACAGTTGCCGCAGATTTGTCGGCTGCACATCCATGATGCGAATCTCCCGTTCCACCACATCCCAAAGATGCTCTATTGGATTGAGATCTGGTGACTGTGGAGGCCATTGGAGTACAGTGAACTCATTGTCATGTTCAAGAAACCAGTCTGAGATGATTCCAGCTTTATGACATGGCGCATTATCCTGCTGAAAGTAGCCATCAGATGTTGGGTACATTGTGGTCATAAAGGGATGGACATGGTCAGCAACAATACTCAGGTAGGCTTTGGCGTTGCAACGATGTTCAATTGGTACCAAGGGGCCCAAAGAGTGCCAAGAAAGTATTCCCCACACCATGACACCACCACCACCAGCCTGAACCGTTGATACAAGGCAGGATGGATCCATGCTTTCATGTTGTTGACGCCAAATTCTGACCCTACCATCCGAATGTCGCAGCAGAAATCGAGACTCATCAGACCAGGCAACGTTTTTCCAATCTTCAATTGTCCAATTTCGATGAGCTTGTGCAAATTGTAGCCTCAGTTTCCTGTTCTTAGCTGAAAGGAGTGGTACCCGGTGTGGTCTTCTGCTGCTGTAGCCCATCTGCCTCAAAATTCGACGTACTGTGCGTTCAGAGATGCTCTTCTGGCTACCTTGGTTGTAACGGGTGGCTATTTGAGTCACTGTTGCCTTTCTATCAGCTCGAACCACTCTGGCCATTCTCCTCTGACCTCTGGCATCAACAACGCATTTCCGCCCACAGAACTGCCGCTCACTGGATGTTTTTTCTTTTTCGGACCATTCTCTGTAAACCCTAGAGATGGTTGTGCGTGAAAATCCCAGTAGATCAGCAGTTTCTGAAATACTCAGACCAGCCCTTCTGGCACCAACAACCATGCCACGTTCAAAGGCACTCAAATCACCTTTCTTCCCCATACTGATGCTCGGTTTGAACTGCAGGAGATTGTCTTGACCATGTCTACATGCCTAAATGCACTGAGTTGCCGCCATGTGATTGGCTGATTAGAAATTAAGTGTTAACCAGCAGTTGAACAGGTGTACCTAATAGAGTGGCCGGTGAGTGTATATATATATATATATATATATATATATAAATTTATTTAAATAATATCAAATAAATATACAATAAGATCAATAATACAGCAGGGCAGATGGATTTAGCAAAAAAAAAAAAAGACACTAAGATCAGAAAATGACTCACAAGTCTGAATAAAAAGGTCAAAAATCAATAATCAATATAATATATGCTGTCCAACAGACAAAATTATTGCATAATAGATGAAAAGGTGCTGCAAAGACCAAAATTAGAGTAAACTATGGCACAATTTTATGGCACTCATTTCCATTAGAGCTGACCAAAGATCTGTGCCGCCATCAGGGCTTTTACTGGCAGCACTGCTGTCAGATACCTGGGTACCTGACAGCAGTTCTGCCAGTAAAGCCCTGATGGCGGCTCAAATATTTGGTCAGCTTTGAATCCAGTATCCCTGTCCTGCAAGGCAGCAATGCTTACCACCGAGCCTCTGTGCTGCTCAAATTATATTTACCCCCAATCAACAGAATAGGAGATAAGTATCTGATCACTTGATATCCATCCACTGTGATCATGAGAAAGGAGGTATGCAAGTGCCCTATGTGGATAGAGCAGTGGTATGAATGTTCGACCACTACTCCATTCACTTTTATAGGACGGATGGAGATCGCCACTCCATGAAATTCCAAAGTGAATAGAATAATGGTCTGCTCTATTCCCATAGAGCACTTGTGCCCTTCATTCTCAGGATCACTGGGTTGCCCATTGGTCAGACAAGGAGCGGTCAGTTATATATTCTCTTTCCTGTGGACAATGGCTCAATGTCTTTAGTATAAACTCATTTTAGGCTAAAGCCCCACAGGCCGGAACCGCCCCGCTAAAGCACTGCGGGAACAACCGCATCATGAACACATTGCTGTTCTTCCCACAGCACTTTGAACAGAAAGTTCACTGAGTTTTCCTCCGCAGACTTTTTGCTACAATTATATCTATGGAAAAGCCACCGGCGTTTCCTTAGATATAATTAACATGCTGCAATTTTCAAAACCGCGACAGTTTTGGAAATTGCAGCGTGTCCGTGCTGTGATTTTTTTCCGCAAACTGGACATGGGATTCGCATGAATCCCGTCCACTTTGAAAGTTAAAACGTCGAGATTTTTCCCGTGGCGTTTCCGCCGCGGCCAAATTGCGTAGTTTCCGGCCTGTGGGGCCCCGGCTTTGAAGTAACAGGGGAGGGGAACAGCAATGGGACAACTGACTGACTAAAATCACTTAACATAATTCTGATAACACCAGAAAGAACCTGCTCAATTGACATGAAGTGAAAAATGTACATTTATTCAAATCAGCCTTAAAAAGAAAAGGACCCTAAATATTCAGATTATAGTCATCATTATTGGCTGTACTTTATCTAATATATATTTACAGCTGTTAACAGAGGGATTGTGATGTCTTTATCGATCTCATTTCAAACATACGGTCAGTGGCGTAACTACCACCATAGCAGCAGAGGCAGCTGCCACAGGGCCCGGGACATTAGGGGCCCGGTGACAGCTGCTACCGCTGCTATCATTATTCTTGGAGGTCTTTTCGGACCCCCGAGTATAATGATCGGGGCCCCCTGTTGGTGGAATACTTTCCACCAACAGGGGGCCCCGAAGCTGCAGCAACGGCTGACACACAGGAGCTGCAGGTCTGGCTCCTCTCAGCGCTTCAGGACGCTCCCCCTCCCCCTCTCTCCCCCCGCCCTTTCTCTGCCTGTCCTCTGACCTCAATGAGAGGGCTGAGGAGAGCCCAGGGGGCGGGGCTTATCCCTGCCGAGCTCCTACCATCCTGCACTCAAGAGGAGAGGAAGAAGAAGCTGCTCCAGGAAAATGAAACTAAAGAAAGAAAACAGGTACATACTGGGGTTACTATACTTATTAATATCAGGCATTTGGGGTGATTACTTTTGTTTTAGTAACTCCATGTGCCTCATATTAACAGCAGTTAACCCTATCATGTCCCTCACATTAACCCCTGTGTGCCTCACCATAAGAGTTACTGATATGTGAGACATATGGGGGTAATAATAATGAAGATACTTTATTATTACCTCCATGTCTCTCACATATCAGTAACTCTTATGTGAGGTACACAAGGGTTAATGTGAGGGACATGATGGGGTTAACTGCTATTAATATGAGGCACATGGAGTTACTAAATTGTAATGCACATGACCAGATTTTTTATCCACAATTGTCCTGGTATAGCGGTCAGTGGGTGACGTGACAGTGTTTAGTCCTTTAGGGGCCACTATGGGACATAATACTGTGTGCAGTGGCCACTATGGGGGATAATACTGTATACAGGGGCCTCTAAGGAACATAATACTGTGTGCAGGGGCCTCTAAGAAACATAATACTGTGTGCAGGGTCCACATTTGGTCATAATAGAGCGTGCAGGAATGCGTAGGAGGGACTCGGTCGACATCTTCGATGTCGGGGGGGGGCATGTCAAAAGTTCGCCACGGGGCCCCGCCACTCCTAGTTACGCCACTGAATACAGTAATAATAAATAAAAATTTTAATAAGCCACAAAGCTTCTAGGAGAATGTCCTAGGGACAGATGAGACAAAACTCTAACTTTTTGGCAAGCTCTATGTTCACAGATGGAAAAATGAAGCATATCTTGAAAAGAAGACTGTCCCTACTGTGAAACATGGAGGAGGCTCTGTTATGTTCTGGGGCTGCTTTGCTTTATCTGGCACAGGGTGTCTTGAATCTGTGCAGGGTACAATGAAATCTCAAGACAATCAAGGGATTCTAGAGAGAAATGTGCTGCCCAGTGTCAGAAAGCTTGGTCTCAGTCATAGGTCATGGGTCTTGCAACAGAATAATGACCCAAAAACCCACAGCTAAAAACAAAGAATAAACCTAAACCCAAGAATGGCTAAGAGGAAAATATTCTGAAGTGGCCTTCTATGAGCCCTGACCTAAATCCTATTGAGTATTTTTGGAAGGAGCTGAAACATGCCGTCTGGAAAAGGCAGCCTTCAAACCCGAGACAACTGGAGCCGTTTGCTCATGAGGAGGGGGCCAAAATACCTGTTGTGAGGTGCAGAAGTCTCATTGACAGTTACAGGAATCGTTTGATTGCAGTGATTGCCTCAAAAGGTTGTGCAACAAAATATTAAGTTAAGAGAACCATCATCTCTGTCCAGGCCTGTTTAATTTTTTTATTTTTTTTTAAATTCTTTTGAAGTATGGTTGCAAAGAAATGTCTAACTTTTCATTTTTATAGAATTCTTAAATAGTTTTGTCAGATTCAAGTTATTTCTGTGACCATATTGGATTTTTCTTTCATTAAACGAGTGGTACTAACAATTTTGTCCACATGTGTATCTCAGATTTGTTTTATATTTCCTAACTCAGGGATATGATAGAGAAAGCAAAAGATAAAGATACACAAGCTTTCTCTCCCGACTTCTCCCCCAGACAGGCATGCCTAATTCAGGCGGCCAAACTTTTGATTCCTCTTAGATGAAGGTAAATGGAAGGAAAAGTTTAACCAACTCTATAGATTTGAAGAGCTCTGCAGTTGGGAACTTCCTGTTCATTCTAGTTTCCTCTCCACCTGGAAATCTTGGTACCTACACATTCACAGAGATACCTTATTCCCCCTCACCTTCCCCTTTATATTTGACTTCCACCACGTAAGTACAGCATGGAAGATTTACCACATTATTATAGGGAGCATCAATGCTGGGGAGAATTTAGAATTCAATGTAGATGGCTCTAACCTTCCTCTATGATCACATAACACAGACCCGCCCGTGCCATCACTTGCTCTTGTACATAAACTGGGCATCTTTTTAATTATAATAGTAATACTTGGGATAACCCCCATAATAACAGGGGATGATATTATGCTATATTATTGTATACACATTTATGTACATTGTGAGTCCCTTGGGCATTTCCTAAACTGTAAGCAATTCAGCCCAGGGTTTCTGGTATGGGGAAGCAGTAGGTAGATGGATAAACACGATCCAGGGTTATATCGCCCATCACCATATTTGGAGTCATGGCGGAATTATTTTTTTCCCCAGAGATTCAAATCTCTGAGGTTTTTCTTCTCCTTTTGTGGATCATCAAGTTGGGGCTCTTATCTCAGGACCTTGTTTATGGATGGTCACATGGACTATCACAGAAGCTCAGACTCCAAGGACCTGAGATAAAAACCACAACAACAATCATTTAGTAGGATTTAATACAAGCCGTTATTATTAATGGCTCCTCCTCTGCTTATTGCTAATAAATGGTATAAAATCAGCCATTCCTGTGTCATTTATGGTCTCCGATTACTTCACAGAGACACAAACCTCCACATGGTAGTCCATGTACACATGGAGCAGGCAGTCTATGAACTATTGTGGAACACAAATGAATTAGAGAAGCTGCCCCACACAAATGGCACCATGACACACAACTAAGGTTCACTTGGTGCCTACTACATCTATATGTAAAAGAAGCTCCATTATCATACCCTTCAACATTATACCATAGGAATGACATAACCCTACCTGAGGACGGTGGTAACAGGTGTAAAAGCAGCACAGTCCACCAATATATACAGTATATCTGATGAACAGCTCCACAATCTCATGACATCAAATTTGCAGAATTCCTCCATAGAAAAATATATTTGGGCAGATTTAATATTTAAAATGCACCATGTTCACAAAACGATGAATCGTGAGAATTATCAGGAAACTCACCACTAGGACTGATAACCAAGTGAGGTAAGTATTAAGCAGCCTCCTGTAAAGTTTTCAGGGCATTGATGTGAGACACTGCAGCTTGGTCTCGGTCTAGTAGCTGGAGGTGCATTAATCACATGCATTTTTTTTTTTTTTTTTTAATGTAGATTGTGAGCCCCACATAGAGCTCACAATGTACATTTTTTCCCTATCAGTATGTCTTTTTTTTTTTTTTTTGAGTATGGGATGGAAATCCATGCAAACACAGGGAGAACATACAAACTCCTTGCAGATGTTTTTTTGCCCTTAGCGGGATTTGAACTAAGAACTCCAGCGCTGCAGTGCTAACCACTGAGCCACCGTGTGGCCCCTAATCACATGCATTTTATTATATGTGAGGATCATTATTTTAAATGTACAGGTCATTATTAGAGATGAGCGAATAGTGTTCTATAGAACTCATGTTCGATCGGATATTAGGCTGTTCGGCATGTTCGAATCGAATCGAACACCGCGTGGTAAAGTGCGCCATTACTCGATTCCCCTCCCACCTTCCCTGGCGCCTTTTTTGCTCCAATAACAGCGCAGGGTAGGTGGGACAGGAACTACGACACCGGTGACGTTGAAAAAAGTAGGCAAAACCCATTGGCTGCCGAAAACATGTGACCTCTAATTTAAAAGAACAGCGACGCCCAGCTTCGCGTCATTCTGAGCTTGCAATTCACCGGGGACGGAGGTTTCCGTCCAGTTAGCTAGGGCTTAGATTCTAGGTAGGCAGGGACAGGCTAGGATAGGAAGGAGAAGACAACCACAACAGCTCTTATAAGAGCTAAATTCCAGGGAGAAGCTTGTCAGTGTAACGTGGCACTGACGGGCTCAATCGCCGCAACCCAGCTTTCCGCGGATCCTGAATGGAATACACTGACAGTGTATTCCCATATACCCGATATATACCCCCGATACCCGTTCCAACGGTGTGCCCCCCCCACCTTCACCCCAGAAATACCCTGCAAGTCCCCTAGCAATAGAATTGGGGCTATATACACCCACTATTTTTGCTACTGCCATATAGTGCCATTGTCTGACTGGGAATTCAAAGAATATATTGGGGTTACATATCACTTCAATTCCATGGAGAAGCTTGTCAGTGTAACGTGGCACTGACGGGCTCAATCACCGCAACCCAGCTTTCCCAGGATCCTGAATGGAACACACTGACAGTGTATTCCCGTATACCCCATATATACACCCCAAATCCCCGTTCCAACGGTGTGCCCCCCCACCTTCACCTCAGAAATACCCTGCAAGTCCCCTAGCAATAGAATTGGTGCTATATACACCCACAATTTTTGCTACTGGTATATAGTGCCATTGTCTCACTGGGAATTCAAAGAATATATTGGGGTTACGTGCACCCACAATTTTTGCTACTGGTATATAGTGCCATTGTCTCACTGGGAATTCAAAGAATATATTGGGGTTACGTGCACCCACAATTTTTGCTACTGGTATATAGTGCCATTGTCTGACTGGGAATTCAAAGAATATATGGGGGTTACGTGCACCCACAATTTCTGCTACTGGTATATAGTGCCATTGTCTCACTGGGAATTCAAAGAATATATGGGGGTTATGTGCACCCACAATTTTTGCTACTGCTATATAGTTCCAGTTTCTGACTGGTAATTCAAAGAATATATTGGGGTTACGTGCACCCACAATTTTTGCTACTGGTATATAGTGCCATTGCCTGACTGGGAATTCAAAGAATATATGGGGGTTACGTGCACCCACAATTTTTGCTACTGGTATATAGTGCCATTGTCTGACTGGGAATTCAAAGAATATATGGGGGTTACGTGCACCCACATTTTTTGCTACTGGTATATAGTGCCATTGTCTCACTGGGAATTCAAAGAATATATGGGGGTTACGTGCACCCACAATTTTTGCTACTGGTATATAGTGCCATTGTCTCACTGGGAATTCAAAGAATATATTGGGGTTACGTGCACCCACAATTTTTGCTACTGGTATATAGTGCCATTGTCTCACTGGGAATTCAAAGAATATATGGGGGTTATGTGCACCCACAATTTTTGTTACTGCTATATAGTTCCAGTTTCTGACTGGTAATTCAAAGAATATATTGGGGTTACGTGCACCCACAATTTTTGCTACTGGTATATAGTGCCATTGCCTGACTGGGAATTCAAAGAATATATGGGGGTTACGTGCACCCACAATTTTTGCTACTGGTATATAGTGCCATTGTCTCACTGGGAATTCAAAGAATATATTGGGGTTACGTGCACCCACAATTTTTGCTACTGGTATATAGTGCCATTGTCTGACTGGGAATTCAAAGAATATATGGGGGTTATGTGCACCCACAATTTTTGTTACTGCTATATAGTTCCAGTTTCTGACTGGTAATTCAAAGAATATATTGGGGTTACGTGCACCCACAATTTTTGCTACTGGTATATAGTGCCATTGTCTGACTGGGAATTCAAAGAATATATGGGGGTTACGTGCACCCACAATTTTTGCTACTGGTATATAGTGCCATTGTCTCACTGGGAATTCAAAGAATATATGGGGGTTACGTGCACCCACAATTTTTGCTACTGGTATATAGTGCCATTGTCTCACTGGGAATTCAAAGAATATATGGGGGTTATGTGCACCCACAATTTTTGCTACTGCTATATAGTTCCAGTTTCTGACTGGTAATTCAAAGAATATATTGGGGTTACGTTCACCCACAATTTTTGCTACTGGTATATAGTGCCATTGCCTGACTGGGAATTCAAAGAATATATGGGGGTTACGTGCACCCACAATTTTTGCTACTGGTATATAGTGCCATTGTCTCACTGGGAATTCAAAGAATATATTGGGGTTACGTGCACCCACAATTTTTGCTACTGGTATATAGTGCCATTGTCTGACTGGGAATTCAAAGAATATATGGGGGTTACGTGCACCCACAATTTTTGCTACTGGTATATAGTGCCATTGTCTCACTGGGAATTCAAAGAATATATTGGGGTTATGTGCACCCACAATTTTTGCTACTGGTATATAGTGCCATTGTCTCACTGGGAATTCAAAGAATATATGGGGGTTATGTGCACCCACAATTTTTGCTACTGGTATATAGTTCCAGTTTCTGACTGGTAATTCAAAGAATATATTGGGGTTACGTGCACCCACAATTTTTGCTACTGGTATATAGTGCCATTGTCTGACTGGGAATTCAAAGAATATATTGGGGTTACGTGCACCCACAATTTTTGCTACTGGTATATAGTGCCATTGTCTCACTGGGAATTCAAAGAATATATGGGGGTTACGTGCACCCACAATTTTTGCTACTGGTATATAGTGCCATTGTCTCACTGGGAATTCAAAGAATATATTGGGGTTACGTGCACCCACAATTTTTGCTACTGGTATATAGTGCCATTGTCTGACTGGGAATTCAAAGAATATATTGGGGTTACGTGCACCCACAATTTTTGCTACTGGTATATAGTGCCATTGTCTCACTGGGAATTCAAAGAATATATTGGGGTTACGTGCACCCACAATTTTTGCTACTGGTATATAGTGCCATTGTCTGACTGGGAATTCAAAGAATATATGGGGGTTACGTGCACCCACAATTTTTGCTACTGGTATATAGTGCCATTGTCTCACTGGGAATTCAAAGAATATATTGGGGTTACGTGCACCCACAATTTTTGCTACTGGTATATAGTGCCATTGTCTGACTGGGAATTCAAAGAATATATGGGGGTTACGTGCACCCACAATTTTTGCTACTGGTATATAGTGCCATTGTCTCACTGGAAATTCAAAGAATATATTGGGTTTACGTGCACCCACAATTTCTGCTACTGGTATATAGTGCCATTGTCTCACTGGGAATTCAAAGAATATATTGGGGTTACGTGCACCCACAATTTTTGCTACTGGTATATAGTGCCATTGTCTGACTGGGAATTCAAAGAATATATTGGGGTTACGTGCACCCACAATTTTTGCTACTGGTATATAGTGCCATTGTCTCACTGGGAATTCAAAGAATATATTGGGGTTACGTGCACCCACAATTTTTGCTACTGGTATATAGTGCCATTGTCTCACTGGGAATTCAAAGAATATATGAGGGTTACGTGCACCCACAATTTTTGCTACTGGTATATAGTGCCATTGTCTGACTGGGAATTCAAAGAATATATTGGGGTTATGTGCACCCACAATTTTTGCTACTGGTATATAGTGCCATTGTCTCACTGGGAATTCCACAAATAATTTGGGGTTTCACTCACCCTACATCTCAGGCTCTTGCCATATTCACCCAGGTTGTCAGTGCTGCACCAGCTCGTTCCCAGACAGCTCGGCCCGAAAAACACGTTACCAATATAGAGGATTTGGACAATGAAGACAACATGTTCTAAATCTAATGTCTGCACCTTCTCCAGAATTAAAATAAAGGCAGCGTTTAACTTTCAAATAGCACTGCACAAAGGAAGAGCTTATCAGCTTGTCTCATGACATGCTACTGAAAAGTGTCATTTGTGTATCTTAATGTAAATATAGTTGTATAAGCTTTTTGGGTTTTAGGCACTGCCAAGTTATTTATTACCACCCGCTCCCTTATAATGATGATGACGCCAAAGTCACTGTGGGTGTTCAGAGCTCACAGCTTTGGTTGACATTTGTCTTGCTCTCTGTCGGTACCAGCTGTCTTTTTGGATACCGTAAAGTTATGTTGACTTTATTAACAGCTATAGAAGCTTTAGCCAGGTTGTGACGGTGTGTAACCCTAACAACACTAAGTGGGATACACATTAATAGTCAGTCTATGTACGCTAAACGTATCACTGAAGTAATTTTTTTTCCCTCTCCCCTAATATAAGAAAGGAACAGACATTAGACCTAGACCGGGGTTCGAGGCTTGTAAAAATCCAGTATTATTTGTTCTTCATGATGTGAAATATGTGTTGAAAAGCAACCCAAGATGAAGTCAGCCATGTGTGCCAGTGTGTTACTTGGCATGCCTTTGCTGGCCCCAACTGTAAGGGTCACTCTCCATTTCCTCCATTTTCCACTCCCCTTCACACCATTTGTGGTGAAGCAATGGGATGCACTGAAGTGCACCCTCTAGCCTCGTGTGGGACAGGGACATCAGATGCCACTCCAACCCCCTCGTCTTCCTCCGCCAGCCAACGGTGCGAAGATGAGAGGAGTGTGCTCTGAATGTTTTCTGCCTAGCAGAGGCTAGTTCTCACTTACGAAAATGGCCCCACTTTGACCTGTATATCAGGCACAATGGTGTAGGTTTCAAAGAAACATGGCACCAACAAGTTGGAAAACGTGGGCCATGCGTGGACCGTGTTTGAGTCTGGCAAGCTCCAGATCTGCTACCAGGTTCCAGCCATTATCAAAGGCGCAAAAATGCCAGGCCCCAGGTGTAGCAGGGAAAAAAAAATGCCATCTCAACCAGGATGGCATCCCTGACCTCGGAGGCACTGTGCTGTCTGTCCCCCAAGCTGATCAGTTTCAGCACGGCCTGCTGACATCTCCCCACGCCAGTGTTACAGTGTTTTCCGCTAGTAGCTGGGGTGGAGGTTGCAGCATCGTAGGGTTTCAGTCTACTCCTGCCATGAATTTTGGCCTGGGAGAGGAGATAGGCCACCCCAGTTTGCACCCGGGGACCAGACTCCACCACATTCACCCTGCCTGTCATTAAAGATAAGCACTGCAGCATCCCTGACCACAGGCGCTTGTCCATGTGTCGGTGGTCAAGTGGACCTTGCAGCAAAGCGCAGAGCTCTGGGCCCGACTGATGTTATGGGACACATGCAGGCGCAAGGCAGGGACTGCACACCAAGAGAAGTAGTAACGGCTAGGCCCAGCATAGGGAGGTGCCCCAGCTGCCATCTGCTGACGGAAGGCCTGGGTCTCCAGAAGCATAAACAAACACCAACATCTCCAGGGCCAGCAGTTTATCGATGAGGCTGTTAAAGGCTTGGGCATGGGGGTGGGTTGTGTTGTACTTCTGCCTGCAATGAAAAGCTTGGGAAATGTGGAGTGGCTGGGAAGAGGCGCATGATGGTGCAGGCCAAAAGGGCGCATGAGGGTGAACTCCCCAATGTGTCAGAGATAGGTGTGTAGGTGTCCTTGCATCATATACTTGCACCATATTTGGCTTTGGAAGTTAATTTTGTGCCAAAAAGTGGTTAAGACAGCGATCCCTCAGCTACTCCCGTTACACTGTCTAGTGAAATTACCATCTTTGGAAGTGGACCACCACTTGTAAGATCCCAAAGGAAGCAAGCAAGAGATGTGCAGTGCAGAAAAAAAGATGAGAAAATAAGTGTAGGCTGTAGAGCACAGAGGGATCGGAGAGGACAGAGCTGGTGTCGGCCAGGTATTCCCACAACATGCGCCTATACTTGTCCCTCCTGGTGACACTAGGCCCCTGAGTGGCAGTAATTTGTCCAGGGGGGCCATTAACGTATTCCAGACCTAGGAATAAGTCTTCCAACAGGGTAGAGTTTTGCATGCCTTTGCTTCTACCCACTGTTTTTGCTGCTTAGCTTCCCTCCACATCTACACTGCTTTCACCCCTAAACATCACCCCAGTTTATGCCTTTGTTTCTACCCTGTTTTTTTTGTTGAATTAGCTTCCCTCCACATCTACACTGCTTTAGCCCCTAAACATCACCCCAGTTTATGCCTTTGCTTCTACCCTTTTTTTTTTTGTTGAATTAGCTTCCCTCCACATCTACACTGCTTTAGCCCCTAAACATCACCCCAGTTTATGCCTTTGCTTCTACCCAGGTTTTTTGTTGATTTAGCTTCCCTCTACATCTACACTGCTTTAGCCCCTAGACATCACCCCTGTCCATGTGGGGTCGGTGGCCTCGTCATCCACCAACTCCTCTTCCAATTGCGCACTGCCCCCTTACTGCAAACCGCACATGACCACAGCTTGCCTTGATGGCAACTGTGTCTCATGATCCCCACTTAGGTCCAGACAAGTCGGTGGCGGGTCCAAAACCCCAAAATTGGAAGGAAATGGCAGATGCTGCAGTATTTCTAACACCTGTTCCTGGTGCTCGGGCCTGGTCTGTGTTGTACCCTGCACCCTGCTTAACGCAGCTGCCATATCCGAAGTTGTGCTGAGCGCATGCTAATGTTTCGTGTCCAGTGCAATGGATGGGATGGGATTTCACATAAGTCTGCCACCCATGGCCACTCATGGTTGAGCAACTGAGGGAGTTGACTTTGACGAACCCGAGGGTTTTGGAGTTGGAACTACATCAAAGGTCTGTGCTGCTCACACACTCTGCTCAACATATGATATGTTTAGTGCCAGCAGTGTGGAGACGTCGCACAACAGCCGTTGTTCCAGCAGGTACAGGCGTTGTAGGAGTGCATAGAGGCTAGCAGCGGCAACTATAGACTTTAAAAACTATCCGCACAAGCGCCACACTTTCACCAGTAGCTCAGGAACATTGGGGTACCTTTTTCAAAAGATTAGCAGCAATGAGTTAAAAACGTGGCCCAGGCATGGAATATGTTGCAGGCTGCCAAGCTACAGAGCTGATCCCAGGTTACAGCCATTATCACACATGACAACATGCCTGGGCCCAGGTGCAGTGGCAAAAACCACATTGCCGTCTCATCGAGGATGGCATGACTCACTTTGTAGGCAGTGTCCCCCAGCCGGGATTCCAACATCTCCTGGGCCACATTTCTTGAGATGAGGCCATTGAAGCCTTGGGCATGTGGGTGGGTTGCGCTGTACTTTAGCATGAAATGAAAGGCTTGGGAGATGGGGAGTTGCTGGGAAGAGGCGCATGATGGCGCGGGCAAAAGGAGAAATGGCAGGAAAAGGTGAGGATGAGGGTGAACTCCCCAAAGTGTCAGAGGCAGATGTGGAGGTGTCCTGGCTGCTGGTCTGGACTGCAGCGCCAGCCCTGTCAACAGTGGGAGAGGCAGTGGCCGCCAGGCCAAACGACGATTATCCTGCGCTTGCTCTCACCCACTGAGCCCAGGGCTTGCCTTCCAAATGATGGCACCCGCAAGAGGTGGTGAGATTCCTCTCTGCAGATCTCCAACCCATCTTGGACTTGCAAATTGCACTAAATTTGTCATGTAACTGACATGTATATGATGAGTCTATCCATTGTCTGTTCATTTTGGTGAAAGTCAGCCTGTCAGCTGACAGACAGCTGTGCTTGTCAGTGATGATGCCACCGGCTGCTTGTACCCCCAGTTTTTGCTGCTTAGCTTGCCTCCACATCCACACTGCTTTTGCCCCTACACATCACCCCTATCCATGCCTGTGCCTCTAGCCATAAGTCTGCCGCCCATGGAAACTCATGGTGCAGAAAGTGAGGGAGCTGACTCTGAGGAACCCTTGGGTTTTGTAGTTGGTACTCCATCAAAGGTCTCTGCTGCTCACACACCATGCTCAACATACGGTATCTAGGGTTAGATCGTGTGGTGACCTCGCACAACAGTAGGTGCTTCAGGCAGATGTAGGCCTTGCTGGAGTGTATTGCGGCTAGCTCCAGGTACTGTAGACTTGGGAAAGTGGGTGTCCAAGTGCCGCACTTTCACCCTTAGCTCAGCTAATTTGGGGTATGTTTTTAAAAATCATTGCACCACTACATTGAACACGTGGGCCAGGCATGGAACGTGTTGGAGGCTGGCAAGCTCCAGAGCCCTCCAACAAGACAAAAAAGCCTGGCCCCAGGGGCAGCGGGGATAAACAAATTGCCATCTCATCCAGGATGGCATCCCTGACCTCAGAGGCAGTGTGCTGTCCGTCTCCCAAGCTGATGAGCTTCAGCCCAGCCTGCTGACGTCTCCCCACACCAGTGTTGCAGCGTTTTCAGCTCGTAGCTGGGGTCAATCTAACAGCGGAGGAGGAGGGTGGTGTTTCAGCCCTCCTCCCAGGAATGTTTTGTGGGGAGACAAGTCAGGAAAATTCTTGAAACAGGGGAGAGTTTTGCATCTTTGCCCTTGCTGCCTATGGACACCCCTTTGCCTCTAGCCACCATTTTCCCTGCTTTGCTTGCCTCCACATCCACACTGTTTTTGCCCCTAGACATCACCCCAGTCCATGCCTTAGCTTGTACCCCCAGTTTTTCCTGCTTAGCTTGCCTCCACATCCACACTGCTTTTGCCCCTAGACATCACCCCAGTCCATGCCTTAGCTTGTACCCCCAGTTTTTCCTGCTTAGCTTGCCTCCACATCCACACTGCTTTTGCCCCTAGACATCACCCCAGTCCATGCCTTAGCTTGTACCCCCAGTTTTTCCTGCTTAGCTTGCCTCCACATCCACACTGCTTTTGCCCCTAGACATCACCCCAGTCCATGCCTTAGCTTGTACCCCCAGTTTTTCCTGCTTAGCTTGCCTCCACATCCACACTGCTTTTGCCCCTAGACATCACCCCAGTCCATGCCTTAGCTTGTACCCCCAGTTTTTCCTGCTTAGTTTGCCTCCACATCCACACTGCTTTTGCCCCTAGACATCATCCCTATCCATGCCTCTGCCCCTAGCCATAACTCTGCCACCCCTGGAAACTCATGGTGCAGAAACTTTGGGAGCTGACTTTGAGGAACCCTTGGGTTTTGTAGATGGAACTCCATCAAAGGTCTGTGCAGCTCACACACCCTGCTCAAGATATGGTATTGTAGGGTTTCAGCGTGTGTGAATGACGGACAACAGCCTGTGTTTGGACAGATGTAGGCCTTGCTAGAGTGTTTTTAGGCTAGCAGCGACTCCTGTGCACTTGCAACAGTGGGCGCACAAGCGCCGCATTTTCAACAGTAGCTTCGTTACATTTGGGTATGTTTTCAAAAAACTTTGCACCACTAGGTTAGACGTGGGCCAAACATGGAACGTGTTGGAGGCTGGCAAGCTCCAGAGCCGCTACCAGGTTCCAGCCATTATCACAGGCGTAAAAATGCCAGGCCCCAGGTGTAGCAGGGAAAAAAAAATGCCATCTCAGCCAGGATGGCATCCCTGACCTCGGAGGCACTGTGCTGTCTGTCCCCCAAGCTGATGAGCTTCAGCACCGCCTGCTGACGTCTCCCCACACCAGTGTTTTAGCGTTTGCCGCTAGTAGCTGGGGTGGAGGTTGCAGCATCGTAGGGTTTCAGTCTACTCCTGCCATGAATTTTGGCCTGGGAGAGGAGATAGGGTACCTCAGTTTGCACCCCGGGACCAGACTCCACCACATTCACCCTGCCTGTCCTTAAAGATAAGCAGCATCCCTGACCACAGGCGCTTGTCCAAGTGTCGGTGGTCAAGTGGACCTTGCAGCAAAGCGCGGAACTAAGGGCCCACCTGATGTTGAGTGACACGTGCTGGTGCAAGGCGGGGACGCCACACCGGGAGAAGTTGTGACGGCTAGGGACGGCATAGTGAGGTGCCACAGTTGCCATCAGGTCCGGGAAGGCGGGAGTTTCAACAAGCCGGAACGCCAACCTCTCCTGGGCCAGCAGTTTAGCGATGTTGGCGTTCTAGGCTTGCGTGGGTGGGTGGTTAGCGGTGTATTTCTGCCGGCGCTCCAATGTCTGAGAGATGGTGGGTTGTTATAAAGAAGCGCCTGATGGTGCCTTTGATGGTGCAGGAGAAGGAGATAAGACAGAAACAGGGGAGGATGAGGGAGAAGTCAACAAAGTGGCGGAGGCAGATGAAGTGATGTCCTGGCTCGTCCTCTGGAGTGCATCGCCAGCACTGTGAGCAGAGGCAGTGGCATGAACGGCGGGCGACGTTTGTCCTGCCGTTGCTGCCGGCCACTGATTCCATTGCTTGGATTCCAAATGACGGTGCATTGAAGTGGTGGACAGGTTGCTCTTCTCAGGGCCCCTACTTGATTTCGAGAGGCAAATTGTGTAGATGACACTATATCTGTCCTCGGCGCATTCCTTGAAAAAACTCTACACCTTCAAGAAACGTGCCCTCGATGGGGGAGTTTTTCTGGGCTGGGTACAAAAGGGAACATCTTCGGACATTCCGGGTCTGGCCTGGCTTCGGCAAAGCAGCTGACCTCTGCCTCTGGACATGTCTCTGCCTCTAGCTACCCTTTTTGGTGCTGCACCTGCCTCAACATCCACACTACTTTCCCAGCTTGACATCCGCCTTGTCCAGGTGGGGTCAGTGTCCTCGTCGTCCACCACCTCCTCTTCCAACTCCTGTCTCGCCTCCTCCTCCTGCACAATGCGCATGTCAACTGGCTGCCCTGACAGCAACTGCGTCTCATCGTCGTCGATGAGGGTGGGTTGCTGGTCATCCGCCACCAAATCGACCGGAGATGGAATGGAGGAGACTCTAGTGTTTGAGCATCTGGACACAGATACTCGTCTGTTAGGTCCGTGGAATCGCGAAATGGAGGGGTAGGTTGCGGTACAGTCAAAGGAAGGGAGAACAGCTCTGGGGAGCAGGGACAGTTGGGGTTATTGTTCTGGGAAGATTGGGAATTTTGGGTGGAAGGAGGACAAGACTGTTGGGTAAGAGGAGGTAGAGGCTGACTGGCTGGTGGACAATGTGCTTTAAGCGTTATCCGACAGCCATTGCAAGACCTGTTCCTGGTTCTCGGGCCTACTAATCTTTGTACCATTCAGCCTAGTTAATGTGGAACTTTTGTGCAAAGCGCAGAACTTAGGGCCCGCCTGATGTTAAGGGACACACGCTGGTACAAGGCTCAACTCACCCTAAGTGCCAAAAACACTGCTGGTGCAAGGCTCTACTCATGCCAAGGGCCTCAATCTCTGCTGGTAGCTCAGCTTAAGGTCCTGTAACTTTGTTTGGAAGGGCTCATGTTAAGGGCTAGAAAAGTGAATTTTGGAAGGTCTTACCACATCACACACACACACACACACACACACACACTCAAAATGACAGTTAAGGGTGAGGGCTTTTGGAATTCCCATTGCCTATTCCATTGTGGTTGTCATGGGGAACGTGATTTAAAGGGGTGGTTGTTACTGTTTGTTGAGCTTAAATTGGGGTTTATGTCCATCCATTTGGGGAGTAAAGAAGGTTTCCAGGTATTTTCCCACTTTGATAGAGGTTTTTTTGAATGTGGAAAGTGTGTAGTTGTTAGGCTGTGATGTTGGGGTAATAGAGGGTCTTTGGTGTGTTAGATGCCCCCAGACATGCTTCCCCTGCTGTCCCAGTGTCATTCCAGAGGTGTTGGCATCATTTCCTGGGGTGTCATAGTGGACTTGGTGACCCTCCAGACACGGATTTGGGTTTCCCCCTTAACGAGTATCTGTTCCCCATAGACTATAATGGGGTTCGAAACCCGTTTCGAACACACGAACATTGAGCGGCTGTTCGAATCGAATTTCGAACCTCAAACATTTTAGTGTTCGCTCATCTCTAGTCATTATATTACATGTGGGGACACTGTGGGATTCATTATTTTATATGTACGGCACTGAAAAGGCCATTCTCCTGAGTGTGAGGGCCATTACAATACATATGGGGGCACTGATGGAGTCCATTACATCATTGCTAACAAAGGCTCTAAATGAAGCCTTATTTTATTAACACTTATATGTGACTAATTTGGGGATAGTTGGTTGGGACATTTTCTCACCAGGGGGTACTTTGCTTGAAAAGGTTGAGAATCGCTGGTCTAGAAATGCTAAATTGTCTCTCTACTGTCAGGAAGGTGGTCTAAGGGCTAGTTCACACGTGGGCAAAGGGGAGGTTTTTGACAGCGGAATTCGCTTCAAAAACCTCTCCTTTAACATGGTGGTCTATGTAGACCACTAGCTTTTTTTTTCCTCCTAGCGTTTTCCGCCTGAAGAAGCGACATGACCTTTCTTCAGGCGGAAAACGCCTGAAGAATTGCATAGAAGTGAATGGGAGGCGAAAACCGCGCGGTAAAAAACCGCGCGGTTTTTTGCACAGAAAACCGCGCGGTTTTTTGCAAAAAACCGCGCGGATTTCGCCTGCAGTTTCTATAGCACATATAGGAAAAAAAAACCCTAGCGAAAACCGCTAGCGAAAACCGCGTCAAAAACCTCGTCAAAAACCTCGTGGAATGCAAAAAACAGCGTCAAAAAAACTCCTCGAGGTTTTTTACCTCGCACAAATAAGCTAGGCGGTTTTCACGTGTGAACTGACCCTTAGGCAGGAATAGACAAGGGAGCACAATTCTGAGCTCTGACTTTGTCCCATCAAAGGAATTACACCTCCTTGTCTTCTCTGAGCCAAGACCACCCAAATAGCAATGGCAATTATGATGTGTTTGAGACGAATCACAAAAGTTTGGGCTATCTTCAATACTCCAATTAATGTGATTGGGTGGTCTGATATGCCCCATCTGGCATATGTCTGTACATGCCTACATATGGACTGGCTGCGGTCAGGCTGAATTCACAATGGGGAAGAAACAAACCAGGTTTTTAGGATCGTGTTGGTCTCAGCAGTCAGGCCCCCACCAATCAGCTCTTTACCCTCTATCTTATGGATTGGACAGGGTTCAGCAACCGTTTTTGTATGGTGTACTGGTTTTATTATAAAAAAAAATCAAAGATGAAGTAGGTATCCTTATGTAACTACTATATTAGTGGTCCACCCAGGGTTGGACTGGCCCATTGGGGAACCGGTAAATCCTACAGTGGGCCCCAAACCCTGACTGAAAGTCCTCATTTTGCCAATGCAGATGCATTGGTCAGGGGTCCAATCGGGCACTGGTGACAGGTCACCTGTTCATTATTCTGGTCCTCTGACAGACCAGAAAAACCGATAGGTAATGCTAGTGTGAACCTAGCATCACTGCCCCAAAAGATCTAGAGCTCTTGAAATGAACTCAAGCCCACACATGCTGTAATACAATGCACAAACACTGAACAATAAAGTAAAGACATGTTTAGCCAATTTATACAAATAAAGCCATAGAAAGTAAAACTGACACAAGTGAATAAATAGAAGACTAATAACGAGACTAGACTAAAAGATTGTCTGGCACCCTACTTTACATCTGGGCACTGTAATGTGGCTGAACTTGCACTCATCAAACATTACTTCTCCTTCACAAAAAGAGATTCAATATAATTTTACTCAGCACATTGTATCAGAAGCACCTATTGGACATAACTGAGTGCAATATTCAGCTATCTTACCACTCCATTCACACAAGAGATTTGAGGACCCCCATTTTCATGGTTTCCAATGATCAGACACTTATTACCAATACTATGGATAGAATATAAACCCCTTTACACACCTTCCAGAGATTTGATGTCATAGTAATAATTTTGGACAGTCAATATGGAGAGGGCTCAGCGAGCGGGAGTCAGATGTATTATAGAGCACATATATGACTGTAAGAGCCACTAGCATTGACAGCACCTATTGCTGGTTTTAACCATTTAGGTGCCACAGTCAGTTTCAACTATGCATCCAAGCCATTGATGAGCTTGGGTGTCACTGTCTTGGTGCCAGTTAGAAACTCTCCAGAACATCATGAACGGTGATGATCAGTTGTCAAGACTATCATGAGCCTATGAAAGGCTTCCACGTTTCTCAATATAGAACTTCAATTTTCACAGAACCAGATCATAACCCAATAGATATATTAACATATCATGCAAACTAAAATATAACCTTTATTACCGGTATTACAAATAGCCACTTAGGAAACAACCCCACCAGCAGATGGGACTACAAAAGATCGGTAGAGATGGTATGGTACTAAAATACCATCTGAACAGTCCAACTGGGTGGTGATTCAAAACAGAGCTTCTCCATGCGTATACCCAACAGATTCAATAGTGGTTCATTAGGGTACAAAATATCACTAATGCACAGTCACAGCAAATCAACAAAAACAACCTTGGGAGACCCAAGCTCAACCCAGAATATACTGTATATAAATGTAATGTATTAGATTTGTATAAAGTTGTCATAGTCAGATGCGTAACTAGAAAAGGCAGGGCCCATAGCAAACTTTTGACTTGGAGGCCCCTCCACGACATAGCACTCCCTTTCCTGGCCTCTACACAGTATAACGCAGCATTTACACCAACATAATGTCCCAAAGTGGCCTTCAGACAGTATAATATCCCATAGCGCACCCTTCTCACAGTATAATGTCCCATAGCAGTCCCTCCACACAGTATAGTATCCCATAGTAACCCTTGCACACAGTATAAATGTCTTATAGTGGCCTCTTCACACAGTATAATGTTCCATAGGGGCCCCTCCACACAGTATTATGTCCCACCGTGGAAGGAATGGGGATCAGTATGTAAATAGAGCCTGTTACCTGTTGGGGTTATTCCAGCAGGTAGCGGCCAGTTAAAAAAAAAAAAAGGAGCGATACTTATACCACTGGTCATAGTGCTTAGTGCTAAAATTATATACTCACGGCTCCATATAGGTACAACGAACAATGCATGAAGCACAAACAATTACAGTGTAGTCATAGAGAGAAAATACCATCCATCCAATGAAAGCAGCCAGATAAACCCATGATCGGAAATCTCTTATACCAGAAGCAGCGACCGAGAGAAAATCCGATAAACTAAGCCGCAATATGGTGGGTTTAAACAGCAAGAGAACTACCTACTTTGTGTCAAACAACCAGTCAGCTACAAGTCTCCTAGCGATGACACACATTGGGTTGACAGAGTGGACCTATCTGGTGATGGTAGACGTGCATGCGCTATCAACAAAGGAGCGACAACTTCATTATTAAAGCGTCATGTGCTCCAAATCATGTCTGATGTATTCAAGGAAAACTGCACTTGCACAATGCGCTGTCTTTGGGCATGTGTAAAAGTAATATTTCAGATGTCGACCTTGAGATGTCTGTTATAAACAGCGTATGCGTAGCCATACCTGAGCGAAAGCACTGGTGATTACAAAATATCTATGCTATATAGATATGCATAGCCAAACAGTAAAACGGATAGACATTAAGATAGATAAAATCTATAAACTACACAGTCTAAATTTCAAGTAGATAAGGTGTAGAAGCCCAAATCAATGCAAATAAATTCAAAAGAACCTCAAAAATGCAAGACCATCCAAATGCTGAAATTAATAATGTAATAACTTAGATAATATAATATACATTTATTAATATACAAAAATCAGTGAAGACTAGATACTCATGAATAAGTATATCAAATAAATGCTGGAGAAGTTGATAAATAATATGTATAAATACTAGAAGACCAAATGGCACATATGATTCAGTGATAGATCCATTGAGTCTCTATTTGTAATAATCCACAATCACAGTCACCTCCTCTGAGTGAGGGTTGTATACGTTCAATTATAACAAAGGGGAGAGGGTCTTATCCCGTCTGTGCTCAATATCATTAATATGTTCACCAACCCTTCTCTGTAACTCAGTTTTTGTTTTTCCAATATAGTCTTTAGGATAAGTACACTGGTAAAGATTAACTACCCCCGTGCTATGACAATTGGAAAAATCACATAAGTGAGAGGTAAATTTTATGGCAGATCTAACAATACTTTTTTCCAGAGACAGACAACACAGACACTACTTTTAGTTACATCCTGAATCTGACACTTTTCAAGTTCTATCAGCTATGTACTGTAGTTTACTCCTAATGCAAATATTACTTATTTACATACGGCTTCTAGTAATTCACACTCTGACCATGGTAGTTAATGTATCAAATATTTAATGCCATGGATAATAAAACTACCACAATGACTCATGATATGTGCAGGTAGCTCATCATGATAAATATTCATCGGATTACCTTTGACACTACAAGGATAAAATCAATTAAATACTTTAAACTGCTTGAAAAAATACTAAGGGATTTTCTTTATATTTATTTTCCCATTGTGTCATTTGGAAAAGGAATATATGAAAATAAGTCATTGGTGGAAAAAAGAACTTGCTCTTCCCATAAGTCAATGACTGATTTTCCAGAAACCTACCGTGTTTCCCCGAAAGTAGGACACCCCCGAAAGTAAGGCATGGGGGGGGGGGTTCTGTTGAAATGCCTAATATAAGGCACCCCCCGAAAATGAGGCATGCATGGCAGTGGTGGGCGGGGCTTAGCAGGGATTCGGGGCGGGGCTTAGCAGAGCTTTCGTGGGCGGGGCTTAGCGATACCTACTTCACTGACACAGCAGCCGTGCTCTGTGCTCCGTGTGCACAGCAAAGCCAGCTGCTGCCTTTGCTGTCCGTACTGCTGTAGGATGAGCTCTCCCAGCTCATCCCAGAGACAGCAGCCAGCATACAGAAGAGACAGCAGCCATCTTTGCTGTGCACACGGAGCACAGAGCACAGCTGCTGTGTCAGTGAAGTGGGGAACGCTAAGCCCCGCCCACGAAAGTTTCGCTAAGCTCCGCCCACCACTGCCAGGACGAACAGCAGCACCAGCGCTGCTAGGAAGATGGGAAAGGTAAGTATGATACCTCCCCCCCTCCCCTACACTACACTACCTACAACCGGCAGTCATGCTGACACTCCACTAAGGAAGTGCCGGCATGACTGCCGGTTGTAATAAAGACACCCCCCGAAAATAAGACAGGTCCTATATTTAGGGCGATAATTTAATATAAGACACTGTCTTATTTTCGGGGAAACGCGGTAGCAGCATAATCTGGGAATAAAGCCAAACTAGAATATCTTCTCTAAAAGGAAGAGAGACCCAACGACAGACACCTTTTTTGAGGTTATTTCCTCTCATGAGTATGAAGCAGAGGGTTGATAAGGAGCTACCTTACAAAAGGCAGCACTAGAGCAAGTTCCCCTTTTATCACCAAGGGTGATTTATTTGCATAATTTTCCCAAAATTCTATGTAGGACATATATTGCCTAATAAGTCCCTGTATACCACAAAGGCAAGGACTCGTAAAGAGACATTGTACCTCTTCTGGCTTATTGCATTATCTAAAGGTAAGGATAAAATTGCCACCTTTACACAATATAATCGGGAGTCACATAAACTCCTTCCTTCCTTCCTTCCTCCCTTCCAATGTCAAAATCAAGAATAACCACCTTTCGCAGAGCGGGCCGCTGCGAGACGTGCAGGAACAGAGGGGATGTTGTGATGCTGTTCACTGGGATGTTGAGCCATGCTGACTCCAGCTCCAGTGCCATGGCCAGCTGTGCTAGGTTACTGTTATGGTCTGGGGATCTCTGACCATGAACTGGCCCCTGACTGATAACTTCTCAATCAGGTTAAAGAAAAAACATACAAAAAAAAAACAGAAGTATGAGCAGTTTGGAATACTAGTGTGGATACTCCTATACCCTGCCTTGCACTAGAAGTAGCTGTGGGCCCGACTAACTTGGTGGGCACGAGCACAGCCGGACAATAGCTCACCTATAATAGTGAAACAGAAACCCCTGTCTAGTTTCACATTTTTGAAGGAGAAGCAGATACAGAAAAAGCCCCTCACAGGTGTCCAACTGGACAAACTGTGAATATGAGGGAACACAAAGTATAGGGTAGCAAATAAATGTGAAACACAGGAAAACTGAACTACACAAAGGGATAGGGAAAAACATAACTTAGTATCACATACAAAAAACTTAACAAAAAATTCCAAACATCAAAACATCCAAACGGTAAAAGACTAGGGTTCACTGCACCCGGAACAACTATGCAGCAAAAGGCCGACCCAGCAAAGCCAGAGCGGGATGCCAGGAAAGAGGTCTAGAAAGCGTTGACCAAGATGACGTCAGAGGATGACGTAGAGGCCTATCTGACTGGGTTTGAAAGAGTGGCCACCCGTGAGAGGCTTCCACCGCAGCTCTGGGCAGAGGTGTTGGCTCCTTTCTTAGTTGCTGAGCCCCAGCAAGCTTATTTTGACCTGAGTGAACAGGATGCATGTGATTACCAGCGCATGAAGGCAGAGATCCTGGCCCGACTGGGTGTGGACCAGAATGTCCGGGCTCAAAGAGTCCATGATTGGGAATACCAGGAGGCGTTACCACCAAGGTCACAAATGCACCACCTTGTACAACTTGTCTTGAAGTGGCTCCAGCCAGAGACATTGACTCCAGCGCAGATTGTGGAGCGGGTTGTCGGTACCTGAGGTCTTTACCAGGTAAGATCCAGAAGTGGGTGGGGCATCACCACTATCAACACTATCACCACACCGCCATCTATACAGTCTCCCCCTCTCCTTCTGTCTCTACCCCCCTTCCCTCATAGATTGTAAGCCCTCGCGGGCAGGGCCCTCTACCCCACTGTGCCAGTCAGTCATTGTTAGTATTATATCTACCTGTATATTCTGTGTACTGTATGTAACCCCCAAATGTAAAGCACCATCGAATTAATGGTGCTATATAAATAAACAATAATAATAATAATGGTGACCCAAGAAACGCCAATGCATTGGTGCGGTTGGTGGAGCAATTTTGCGCTACACAGTCCCTTGGGAAGGGGCACCCCCAAATCCCACAAACTCCCAAGTCCCAGAGGGCCAATTTATCTTGGGCTCCCCAGGATAAGGTAGGGACCCAAGGGAGAAGGACTGTCATCTGCTGGGAGTGCCACGAGCCGGGCCATGTTGCAGCTAATTGTCCCCGTACCACTGAAACCATGGACTGCAGCCTGGGTCGGAGGGTGTCCCTCTATGCTGCACCTGTATACACTGCTGCCACCCCAGACACTGTTGATGAGCGCCACCTGTGCCAGGTGACCGTGGCTGAGTGCCTAGTGGTGGCACTACTAGATTCTGGCAGTTGGGTGACCCTTATTAATGGAAACTATGTTGACCATGGGACTGTCACCGGATGCAAAGTCTGGGTCCTGTGCATACATGGAGATATAAGGGACTACCGAACCATGATTGTCTCCATCCAGACCCCCTGTGGAGAGAGCAGACATGAGGTAGGGGTTGTTAAGAACTTGCCCCATGACCTCATTCTGGGACGGGACTTTCCCCTATTTTGGACTCTGCGGTGGGGAAAGCAAGGGTCAGAGGATACAGCCCCAAGAATACCACAAGTGTTGTCTGGTCAGGTCCTTGAGCCTGAGCCTAATGACCAGGACTCTAGGGTTCCTGCCGTAGGGGTGACCATGTTAAAAGAGGGTTGTGGCTCTATGTCTACCCTAGAGGTAATGGCAGGTGAAGACGAGGAGGCTGGTACTGAACTTCAGATGTCAGATTTGAAAGTGTCTCATGATAACTTTGGTACTTCACAACATCAGGATCCCACTCTGCAAAGGGCCTGGGAAACTGTTAGTGTTATCAATGGTGCATCTCAGCGCCCAGGCGTTGATGAGGTGTTCCCCAGCATGGTTGTCAACCAGGAGTTGTTACACCGAGTTGACAGGGTGCGAGGCGAGATCTTAGAGCAATTACTGGTACCCCAGCCTTATTGCCAGATGGTGCTGGAGTTGGCACATAAGCATGTGCTAGGGGGTCACCTAGGTGCCACAAAAACGTTGGACCGCATATTACAGCTTTTTTATTGGCCGGGGGTATACCATGGGGTTAAAGTGTTTTGTGAAACATGTCCAGACTACCAGCAGCATGCCCCCATGGCACATTTTTGAAACCCCCTGGTACCTCTGCCCATTCTTGAGGTGCCCTTTGAAAGGATTGCCATGGACTTGGTAGGTCCTTTAGTTAAGTCCGCTCGAGGGCATCAGCATATTCTGGTAGTCATGGACTATGTTAACCGATATCCTGAAGCCATCCCTCTACGGCACACGTCAGCAAAATTGATAGCCAAAGAGATGTTCGCCATATTTTGCCGAGTGGGACTACCCAAGAAGATCCTCACAGATCAGGGTACCCCGTTCATGTCTAAAGTCACCAGGGAATTGTGTAAACTTTTTAATATCAAACAGTTGTGTACATCTGTTTACCATCCCCAGACAGACGGGTTAGTAGTAGAGATAAGCAAACACCGTTCAATCGAATACCTATTCGATCGAATATCAGGCCGTTCAAGGTATTCAATTACAATCGAATACCACGAGGCAAACACAGTAAAAATTTGTATTCCCTCCCACCTTCCCTGGCGCGTTTTTTGCACCAATAACTGTGCAGGGGAGATGGGACAGGAACTACAACAACGGAGGCATTGAAAAAAATCGGAAAAAGGAATTGGCGGCTGAAATCAGGTGACCTCCACTTTAGACGAATGGTGAGTTTAACATTCCATTAATTTGAGAATGTGAACTATGTGACTGTGAGAAAGGGACAGATCTACAGGCAGGGTTAGCTAGGGATTACCTTTATTTAGGGGGAATGTTACTCACCCAGCTCTTTGGGGCTCTATCTGGTCAGGATCCCTGTCAGCTTGCGATATGCGCGAGCTGACTTTTTCCCATAGGAATGCATTGACCGGCGTTGATTGGCCAGTGTACAGCATTCGGCCAATCAAGGCTGGTTCTGCTGAAGGTGGCGGAGTTTAAGATTCATCCACAGCAGTTTCCATTGTGGTCCGATCTCAGATGTAGCAGTGCTGACACAGCACTGCTACACGGAGAAGCGGCAGAGCTCAGCACACACAGAGATGCAGCAAAGCTGAATGTGCAGCATGGTTCAGCGCACACTCAGCACTGCTACATCAAATACAGCAGAGCAGAGTGTGAAGCAGGTTCAGCTCACACTCAGCACTGGTACATCAGATGCAGCAGAGCTGAGTGTTCAGCAGGTTCAGCTGAACCCTGCTGCACACTCAGCTCTTCTGTATCGGACTGCTACATTGGACTGCTACATTGGCCAGCACTGCTACATCGGGCCATGCGCTCAGCTCTGCTACTCCGGAGTAGCCAAGCTCAGCGAACGGACAGCTCTGCTTCATCTCCAATGTAGCAGTGCTTGGTGTGCGCTCTGCTTGGCTGCATCTCTGGAGTAGTCATGCTGAGCGCGCGGCCCGATGTAGCAGTGTCCGATGTAGCAGTCCGATGCAGCAGAGCTGAGTGTGCAGCAGGTTCAGTTTGTAGCTAGGAATACAGATGTGTTCTCTGAGCAACCCGGGCGTACATCTCTAATCAAGCATGATATTGTTACTGAGCCCCATGTGAAAGTGCGGATGAAGCCTTACCGGGTCCCCGAGGCTCGCCGACAAGCCATTTCAGGGGAGGTGCAGAAAATGTTAAAATTAGGAGTCATTGAGGAGTCCAAAAGTGAATGGGCCAGTCCCATTGTTCTAGTACCCAAACCAGATGGGACATTGCGTTTCTGCAATGACTACAGGAAACTAAATGAGGTTTGTAAGTTTGATGCCTACCCCACGCCTCGGGTAGACGAACTTATTGAGAGGCTGGGAGGGGCCCGATACTTCTCTACACTTGATCTCACTAAGGGATATTGACAGGTACCCCTGACAGATAGCACCAAAGAAAAGACTGCCTTTATCACCCCTGAGGGACTTTTTCACTATGTCATGTTACCGTACGGGCTCCATGGGGCCCCAGCTACATTCCAACGGTTAATGGACATAGTGTTGAAACCTCATAGAAAGTACGCCTCAGCGTATCTGGATGACATCATCATTTTCAGCAATGACTGGGAGAATCATTTGACTAAGGTACAAGCTGTAGTGGATTCTTTGAGAGCAGCCGGTCTGACTGCCAACCTCAAAAAGTATGCTTTGATGCTTTGGGGTATGTGATTGGCCGTGGTATAATCAAACCCCAGGTCAACAAGGTCGACGCTATCCGGGAATGGCCTCGACCTCTGAGCACCAAACAAGATAGATCATTCATGGGCATAGTTGGCTATTACAGGTGGTTTATACCCAACTTTGCCACGGTATCTGCTCCCCTGACGGACCTCCTAAAGGGTAAATGTCCGTTATGGTGCAGTGGAATGACCAGGCTGAAAATGCTTTTCAGGCGCTAAAGGTGGCCTTGTGTGGATCGCCTGTCCTCATTACGCCCAACTTTAGGAGGGAGTTTGTGGTCCAGACGGATGCATCAGATGTAGGGCTGGGAGCTGTCCTGTCTCAGGAGGTGAATGGAGAATAACATCTAGTCACCTACCTGAGCAGGAAACTCACGCCAGCAGAAAAGAATTACAGCATAGTGGAGAAGGAGTGTCTGGCCATAAAATAGATTAGAGGCATTAGAGGCCCTGAGGTACTATCTGCTTGGGAGGCAGTTCCGTTTAGTGACCGACCACTCTCCCCTCACTTGGATGAGCAGGACCAAGGACAAGAATGCCAGGGTGACTAGTTGGTTCTTGTCACTTCAAAACTTTAGGTTTACAGTGGAGCACATTGCCGGGAAACTGCAAGGCAATGCGGATGCCTTGTCCCAAATTTATTGTTTGGTGGCTGGAGTTTGCCCCGAGGGGTCAGAACTGAGGAGGGGGGGGGGGGATGTGAGAGAGTGAAGGGTGTGGTCTGGGTAGACAGGTGCATTCCAGTCAGGCACCTAAAGGGTGTATGGTAAAGATTCACACCAGGGAGGTCAGCTGACTAATCAGGCCCTAATAATAATCTGAGTGTGAAGACTAGCAGGGTGGCACCACACTGACAGAGCTGACCTGTCCAGACCGGACCTCCAAAGCAGGTACTGTGCCACCCGTTGTTGTTGCCAAGGTGGGAGACTGGTAGCCAGTCTCCTGTATAGTCGGGGAAAAGTGCTCCTATGTTTAAGTCAGTTCTCAGCCGAGATGGTGTTTGTTTTTGTTATTTGTGCCTTAGCAAAGGCAGTGTACGCACTACAAGTGAATAAAGCCTGAACTCGTGTGCAATCCAGTGTCTGTGTCCCTGTTTCCTGCACTGCTACTGAACATCTACCTGAGTGAATCCCCACAATATATATATTATTTTTATTTTTATTTTTTTCAGAACCATGATAATGGAAGAATGTACTTACGCATTACAGTAGATGTTGAGAAGCATTTTCTGCTAGTAGTTATTTAAAGTCTTATCATATTCGGAAACACATTCTATAACATCACGTATTTAATATCCCAGATGTGATTTTCAATTTGCTTTTTCAGTTTCAGCAATGTCTGGGGTTTAGATTCATATAGTTTGCCCTTCATGTAACCCCACAGATAAAAGTCACACACCATTAGATCTGATGACCGTGGGGGCCACAACCTTTTGCTTGCCATACGTTCTTCTGTAAATGCCGCATGAACTCCGCTCAGGGGCATTTGTGACGTATGGAAAGTCACCATGTCTTGGTGAAAGTGACAACACTCCCTTGTGATGTGGTAACTGTGAAGATAATTGCTCAAAGATGTCCATGTATAGGACTGTATTCACATTATCTAAGTCTATTTTGCATCTAACACTCTATTCCTGTATAAATAGGCTTGCCTTCAGACATTGTGTTATACACTCACCGGCCACTTTATTAGGTACACCATGCTAGTAACGGGTTGGACCCCCTTTTGCCTTCAGAACTGCCTCAATTCTTCGTGGCATAGATTCAACAAGGTGCTGGAAGCATTCCTCAGAGATTTTGGTCCATATTGACATGATGGCATCACACAGTTGCCGCAGATTTGTCGGCTGCACATCCATGATGCGAATCTCCCGTTCCACCACATCCCAAAGATGCTCTATTGGATTGAGATCTGGTGACTGTGGAGGCCATTGGAGTACAGTGAACTCATTGTCATGTTCAAGAAACCAGTCTGAGATGATTCCAGCTTTATGACATGGCATTGCATTATCCTGCTGAAAGTAGCCATCAGATGTTGGGTACATTGTGGTCATAAAGGGATGGACATGGTCAGCAACAATACTCAGGTAGGCTTTGGCGTTGCAACGATGCTCAATTGGTACCAAGGGGCCCAAAGAGTGCCAAGAAAATATTCCCCACACCATGACACCACCACCACCAGCCTGAACCGTTGATACAAGGCAGGATGGATCCATGCTTTCATGTTGTTGACGCCACATTCTGACCCTACCATCCGAATGTCGCAGCAGAAATCGAGACTCATCAGACCAGGCAACGTTTTTCCAATCTTCAATTGTCCAATTTCGATGAGCTTGTGCAAATTGTAGCCTCAGTTTCCTGTTCTTAGCTGAAAGGAGTGGCACCCGGTGTGGTCTTCTGCTGCTGTAGCCCATCTGCCTCAAAGTTCGACGTACTGTGCATTCAGAGATGCTCTTCTGGCTACCTTGGTTGTAATGGGTGGCTATTTGAGTCACTTTTGCCTTTCTATCAGCTCGAACCAGTCTGGCCATTCTCCTCTGACCTCTGGCATCAACAGCGCATTTCCGCCCACAGAACTGCCGCTCACTGGATGTTTTTTCTTTTTCGGACCATTCTCTGTAAACCCTAGAGATGGTTGTGCGTGAAAATCCCAGTAGATCAGCAGTTTCTGAAATACTCAGACCAGCCCTTCTGGCACCAACAACCATGCCACATTCAAAGGCACTCAAATCATCTTTCTTGCCCATACTGATGCTCGGTTTGAACTGCAGGAGATTGTCTTGACCATGTCTACATGCCTAAATGCACTGAGTTGCCGCCATGTGATTGGCTAATTAGAAATTAAGTGTTAACGAGCAGTTGGACAGGTGTACCTAATAAAGTGGCCGGTGAGTGTACCAGCCTGATGAAGGGATCAGTTTAGTTATCCCGAAAGCTCGCAATATGTCATCATTTTTTAAGTTAACCATTAATAAAGGTATCAACTACTGAAGACTTCTCCAAAATATTTTTATTTCATATCCACTGGCTAACACGATACAAAGATATTTTTCCTTAAAGGTAACCATACAGTAAGGACCCATGTTTCAGGCTCTCATCAGAGCCGCACCTCCCATGAGGCGACCTGAAGCGACTGCTTCAGGTGGCGCTATGCCAGGGCCCCAGGGAGGGCGGCATTTTTGCTTACCTAAGCCAGTCCAGGACAAGCTGGACTGGCTTAGCACTGAGCGGTGGATTGGGGAGGCCGCTGGAGCAGCGCTGCTCCAGCAGCCTCCCCTCACACTCAGGCAGAGAGCAGGTCCTCTCCGTGCCTGCTCTCTGCCTGCAAACGCCGCTAAGCCCCACCCCCTTTGCTCCGCCCCACCCCCTTCGCTCCGCCACGCCCCCTCCGGTCCGCCCCCTCCTCCGGGGGGGGGCGATTTTCTGTCGTTCGCCTCGGGCGGCGTCAACATTTGTTCTATGGAAGGTGAAGGTTTTTGTAATTTTGTAATCAGAACATTCATAATTATCTTGGCCCACACTTACTTAGAGATGGATAGTATAAATTTAGAAAGACAATTTGCGTCAGATTTATCACAGTGGTTGATGCTGGATGATAAATCTGGTACTTCTTTAGACCGAGTAGTCAAAATTTATATTACCTATTAATTGCATACTTTGGCCCACAATTTTAAGCAAAATTTTTTCAGTTTGGCACAAAAAGTCAGAAAAATTTAATCTAAAAAACGTATCTCAAAATGTGCCAGGACTAGGGTTGAGCCGATCTTGAGATTTCAAGATCGATTTTAAAATCCGATTTCCAATCATTTTCCAGCCGATCTTGATCCCGATCTCGATCGTGAAATTTGCTCGATCGCCGATCGGAATCCGATCTTTTCCGATCCCGATCTTCAGCCCTAGTCAATGCTTTTCTATGGGAAAATTCACTTTTAGGGTTGAGCCGATCTTGAGATAACCTCCGATCTCGATCCCACTGGAAAAGATCGGGTCAGAATTCCGATCTCGATCGTGAAATTTACTCGATCGACGATCGGAATCCGATCTTTTCCGATCCCGATCGCTCAACCCTAGCCAGGACACATCAAAGTGTGCAACATTATAGCTCTTTTTGTGCCAGAGTTGATTGATAATAGCAACGCTGGTTCTTCTCCTACCTTTAGAAGTCTTCTCCGTGCAGCTTCCCCACGACGTCTTCCAGCTCTTCATTCACTCTGCCAGGCATCGGGCCTGGGCAGAGCCGACTGCGCATGTCCGCTTGTAGTGCGGGCATGCGCAGTTGGCTCTGCCCAGGCCCGATGCCTGGCAGAGTGAATTCAGAGCCGGAAGATGCCACGGGGACACTTCAAGGAGAAGATTGCACGGAGGTTCCAGCCCAAACCTCACTCGTGGACTTGGTAAGTATAATTTGATCGAACGTTGCCTACCCCTGAAACGAGTATTTCCCCCCCATAGACTATAATAGGGTTCGATATTCGATTCGAGTAGTCGAATATTGAGGGGCTACTCCAAACGAATATCGAACCTTGAACATTTTACTGTTCGCTCATCTCTAATTATTATTATTATTATTGTTTATTTATATAGCGCCATTAATTCCATGGTGCTGTACATTATTATATTAATTCTATGGTGCTTTACATTTGGGGGTTTACATACAATACACAAAATATACAGGTAGATATAATACTAACAGTGACCAACTGGCACGGTGGGGCTTACAATCTATGGGGGAAGGGGGTAGAGACAGAAGGAGAGGGGGATACAGTTCAGATGGTGGTGTGGTGATAGTGTTATTGGAGGTTGTAGGCCTTCCTGAATTTTGCATATACACTTTCATAAAAAAAATTTGGGTTGTATGATTAATAAATTAAAGTCAGTAGTAAATTACTCATATCATCTTTGACAGAATAGTCTTTGTCCTTTATGGACTATGGGAATCAGATCAATATCATTCAAATATTTGGAGACATTAGTGGATTATGAGTCAGCGTGTGAAGAGAAAACATTGCATGGCATTCTGGTCAATAAGACAAAAGACTAGAATTAAGTTCTGCACTAAACACTGGTACTGGAGGAAGTAAGAGACACGCCTGTTTGACAGAGTGAAGCCTTTCTTATTTACCACTTTGTCAACTTTAACATCATTACATTATGAACTCCATCATTCGACTTAGCTTCCCAGAAAAACTCTATATTATTACCTGTAGATACACACCCAATGCATACACAACTGCTATAGCAATTGCTTAAGGATATAGCACGTTTCAGATTTTCCTAATCTCTTAGTAAACGTATTATATGTCAGATAATTAATTACTGTCACTCACATGATATAAATAGTGTCCTCTGAGCACTCCGAGATTCATACCTGAAGCATTTGTCCTGCGACAGCTATGATGGTAAGTCCACTATCTACTAGTATACTGCTGAGCTAGGGAGGCTAGTGTTTTGGGATAATGAAACAATACAAAAAATAAGTTTTATTGAATGCATGCAACAAATCAGACATTATAACAGCAAAAGGATCACCACGCATGGGGAAAATGGTGTTACAAATCCTTAATTTAACAAAACTGTATGAATCCACTGGGATTGACATGAATAGGGGAGGTCCATAGGTCGGGTACATATATAAGACAAAATACACAAAGGATAGTAACAACATGACAAGGTATAGAAAACCTGGTCTTAAGATGGAGCAGAACTATAGGGACAGTGACAATGAAATAGCAAGGAGGCACCACAATGCAACGATGGATCCAAGTTACCCCAGAACTGTTCCATAGAATCTGTTTTTACCAGCTCAGTATGCCACAACCCAGATGCAGGGAACTAGAGGATGTGACAGTAGTAGTGACAGATGATGTTCCCTCTTCTAGGTCGAGCAAACTCAGCCATGCACCCCAGCCCCGCTCCTGGGCCAGGCACCACTGAGGTAGTAGGTAGTACTACTAGATTGTACTAATAGTTTCCCCCAGGACGCTTCCAGTTGGAGACAGGACCTATCCTCTCTGAGCCAGTGTGATGGTTTTTGGAAGGATCCTGATGGTGAAGCAGGCACAACTCAGGTAGCCAGTGGTTGCAGTTGAACAGGATCACAGCTTTATTGCAGCAACTGAAGACAGTTACAGTAGCAGCTTCCAAATGGGGGTAGTAGTACCACAATGTTCAATTCCCCAGCCTTGGTTTTAGGAGGGTGCCTATGGCAAACTTCTCCAATTACCACTCATCTCGTGCCTCTCCCAGCTATGGATACTGGGGATGGTAGTGCAGGGAGTTCTGACAGGGATCTAGTTATCTTTGTTTAGGCCAAGTCAACTCAACTGTCATTGTCCTCCACTGCTGCTCCTGGTACGAATTCCAAAAATCCAGACAGCTGAACTCCCTTCTCAGGGCTGTCTCTGGATGAGCTTGGGGCAAGTAATCTCTCCTCCTAGAAGCTGGATGGACGGCCGCTGAAGTCCAGTCTCAGTGCTAGCATGCACCTATGCAGACTGCATCTCAGAGTAGAAAAGGAACATAATACTGTTTGGGGGCGACTGTGGAGCACGTAATACTGTTTGGGGTCCACTGTGGAGCATGTAATACTGTGTGGGGTCCACTGTGGAGCATGTAATACTGAGTGGGGTCAACTGCAGAGCATGTAATCTGTCTCAGTATTGTTTACATGCTATATTCTTGATAACTGCAGTTGTGGTACTTAAGCTGTACCTCTTTCAAGTATCTGAGATATCGCTTCAGTGCCTGTAACCGCCACTATCAAGAATGTGCTTTATGAAGGGCCCAAAAAAACTTTACTTATGCCACTGCTAGCTAGTCTAATGATGTGCCAGTCATTGAGATAATCTGAAGCATTTTAAAAATGTCTAGTCTAATTTTTGTCTAAAACAAAGAAAGTATTAAATGTGTTCCAAAGTCTTCTTTATTTTTCCTTGCAGAAAGTCCTTTTGGTTCTGGGTGTTGTGCTCACTATCTCTGTTGCACTCTCTAGTGCTCAGTGCTACACAGATGATCTGAAAGCTGATCTGAAAACAAGAAAAAGAGGTAAGAAACTAAAAAATAAATATATTTTGACATCCCCCTATATGCATTCAAAATTCACTAATTCAGAATTAAGATGCATTTTTTGCAGCAAAAATTCACGCATTTTATATAAAAATCAGATGTGATTTTAAAGACCACATATGGTTTCTCAAAAAAAGCATGTATTTTTTATATTAAAATGGATGCATTGTTTATCAGAAATGCACTGTGCAAACTAAAAATGAAAGGTGTACTACTATTGATCACAGTATTGACTGGGAGACTTGCTGCCCACATTAAAAGAGGCCCATTGCTAAAGCGTTTTCTGGATTGTGTTGCTACCACAGGTAAAACCCCTGCCATTGAGACACTGATAAGAATGTCTCTTTTTTGAAGTAATATTTGTATATTTATATACATATATATATATATATATATATATATATATATATATATATATATATATATATATACAGTCCTATGAAAAAGTTTGGGCACCCCTATTAATCTTAATCATTTTTAGTTCTAAATATTTTGGTGTTTATAACAGCCATTTCAGTTTGATATATCTAATAACTGATGGACACAGTAATATTTCAGGATTGAAATGAGGTTTATTGTACTAACAGAAAATGCGCAATATGCATTAAACCAAAATTTGACTGGTGCAAAAGTATGGGCACCTCAACAGAAAAGTGACATTAATATTTAGTACATCCTCCTTTTGCAAAGATAACAGCCTCTAGTCGCTTCCTGTAGCTTTTAATCAGTTCCTGGATCCTGGATAAAGGTATTTTGGACAAACAATTCAAGTTCAGTTAAGTTAGATGGTCGCCGAGCATGGACAGCCCGCTTCAAATCATTCCACAGATGTTCAATGATATTCAGGTCTGGGGACTGGGATGGCCATTCCAGAACATTGTAATTGTTCCTCTGCATGAATGCCTGAGGATTTGGAGCGGTGTTTTGGATCATTGTCTTGCTGAAATATCCATCCCCGGCGTAACTTCAACTTCGTCACTGATTCTTGAACATTATTCTCAAGAATCTGCTGATACTGAGTGGAATCCATGCGACCCTCAACTTTAACAAGATTCCCGATGCCGGCATTGGCCACACAGCCCCAAAGCATGATGGAACCTCCACCAAATTTTACAGTGGGTAGCATGTGTTTTTCTTGGAATGCTGTTTCTTTTTGGACGCCATGCATAACGCCTTTTTTTATAACCAAACAACTCAATTTTTGTTTCCAAAATGAAGCTGCCTTGTCCAAATGTGCTTTTTCATACCTCAGGCAACTCTATTTGTGGCGTACGTGCAGAAACGGCTTCTTTCTCATCACTCACCCATACAGCTTCTATTTGTGCAAAGTGCGCTGTATAGTTGACCGATGCACAGTGACACCATCTGCAGCAAGATGATGCTGCAGCTCTTTGGAGGTGGTCTGTGGATTGTCCTTGACTGTTCTCACCATTCTTCTTCTCTGCCTTTCTGATATTTTTCTTGGCCTGCCACTTCTAGGCTTAACAAGAACTGTCCCTGTGGTCTTCCATTTCCTTACTATGTTCCTCACAGTGGAAACTGACAGGTTAAATCTCTGAGACAGCTTTTTGTATCCAAAACAATCTTTGTTTTCAGATCATTTGAGAGTTGTTTTGAGTAGCCCATGATGCCACTCTTCAGAGGAGATTCAAATAGTAGAACAACTTGCAATTGGCCACCTTAAATACCTTTTCTCATGATTGGATACACCTGGCTATGAAGTTCAAAGCTCACTGAGGTTACAAAACCAATTTTGTGCTTCAGTAAGTCAGTAAAAAGTAGTTAGGAGTATTCAAATCAATAAAATGATAAGGGTGCCCATACTTTTGCACCGGTCAAATTTTGGTTTAATGCATATTGCGCATTTTCTGTTAGTACAATAAACCTCGTTTCAATCCTGAAATATTACTGTGTCCATCAGTTATTAGATATATCAAACTGAAATGGCTGTTGCAAACACCAAAATATTTAGAACTAAAAATGATTAAGATTAATAGGGGTGCCCAAACTTTTTCATAGGACTGTATATATATATATATGTTTCACTTGTTAATGTTTTATGGTTCTTGCTCCACTACACTGCCATGAACATATATTTCCTTTCTTTCTACCGTTGATGCACTGTTGATAAAATCCTTCCCTATCCAATCCCTACCAATCCATATATTCATATATTTACTTCACTAGCCACATCCTGCCTGAGCAAAATTTCTAATATGATAGCTGTATGGTATTCCTCTTCCTAATTGACTTTACGGTGCATTTGACCCCAGCTTGTATATCTATCCTTAGCTTCACCTCTGATTAGCTTCCTGACTACTGATCTCTTTACACTTATGACTATCTTTGCTGACCTCAGACTGTTTCTGATTTTAGTACCTTTGCTGTCAACTGGCCATGCATGTATTCTACCTGCCTCCACCTGACCACTCTCTATCTGAACTCTGGTACTTTGCACCAGTGTATCAGCCTGGACAGCCAGCTGTCACCAACACCAGAAACATTCCAAAAGGTAGTGACCTGGTGGTCACCCAAAATCTTGCATGGGGGTTAATTAGAAAACACCCTTAGAGGTTGCCCATACTGGTATAATGACAAGGTGGGTCATCAAGCTGCTGTTTGTTACATACTGCCAAAGATCAACACCTGGCATCCCCATTGATCAGCTGAGATCTGCACAGTCTATAAAACTGGAAGCAAATGGCTCTGAGTGTGTAGTGGCTGTGTCATGCTGCTGAGATAAGGGAATGTGCTCCATACAGCTGGTTGGTGGGGATGTTGATTTTCAGGATATCTTAAGGATAGATCATCAATATCCAGGCTTGGATAACCGCTATAGGCTGGGGCCCCACATTGCGAAAACACTGCATTTAACATTACCTGCAAAGTGGAGGGAATACTGGCTAATCCCATCCACACATTGCAGGAAAAAAACATAGCAAAAAAGCTGCATTTTCAAAGATAATCACATTTTTGAAAATTGCAGCATGTCTATTATACCTACAGGAACAATAGAAAGAATAGTCACAGAGGAAATTTCTACGGATTTTTTCTGAAAAATGCTGCCGGAAAAAATATGCTATGCATTTTTTGCTGCGGCTCACTACGTGGGGCTTTAGCTTCAGAATGAACTTGGCAGTAGGTTTCTCCTTTATTAAATCTGCTTACTTTCTTAATTCATCTTATGTAATCTATTTTACAGTCTGTGAATACAAAGGAGCATTTTACGATATAGGCACCGATTGGACTTCAGGCTGCGAGAGATGCTCTTGTCATAAACGTGGTATGGAGTGTTGTCCAACGTAAGTTGTAAAGCTTCTTGGTGCTTTCAAACATCTACTTTAATTTCCCTGAGGATGAAATAAAAATAGTTAGTACAAAAATAATTAGTTATATCTGAAGATTTTTTACGAAGTTGGATATGGACACCTTTCACAGTATTGTCACATTTAGGTGACAGTAAATTATTCCTGTCTTCCAACAATATGACTATTTTGCATATTGTTCACTTAAAAGGGATGTTTTATGAAGCTTAATACACTATTACAGCATGTGAACATCAGGGAGGGTGGTGCATGCAAATCATCATTTTATGAAATGAATAACTGTCATGGCCAACTGCAGTTTCACGGAAAGAATCAACTATTTGCCAGGGGGCGCTAGGTGTGTGCTCTATGAGGATGGAGAGATGTTGTGAAAGTTTAGTGTATGGTATGGCTGCTCACCCCCAATATTTGGCAGTTCATAGAGGCGTGAGATGTTTTTAGCCTCATACAACCTATTTAAAGTTTGTCACCAGTAATATTAGGGCTGTTGTAAAATATTGGTAGATGTAGTGCATAATTGTCCCCCTTCACCATCACTTACACATACATCCAAACTTTTAGAGGACGTGAAGACGTATTTTTGTGCTATAGCAAATATTTTTTTATGTGAATCCATGCCCCTAATTCCTTCTATGTCCCCTTTGATCCAACCCATTCCTACTGAGTCGTTTTGTTACCCAACTCAGCAATCGTATTCTTCAATGTATAACATAAAGTGATGGCACCTCCTTAGTTCCCCCTGCCACACATTATAATGTCCATAACTCCCAACTTTCATAGGACAGAAAGAGGAACAAAATGCTATGCGCGCCGCAGCAAATTTAGCTCCAACCTACGTTGACTCCGCCCATTCTTATCCATTTTTCTATGTGCCTCCGCACAATATAATGCTCCTACAGTCACCCTAACATTATATGCTCCACGTTATAATGTTCCCCTCCAATTGCCAAACAGTATTAAGTCCTTCTCCTCATGTCTCAGTTTAAACTGGCAGAATCTAGAAGGGGACATTAAACTTGGGCAACTGGTGGGGGACATTAAACTAGGGCAGCTAGAGGGGGGCATTAAACTATAGGGCAGCTGTAGGCTGACATTAAACAGTGGGGGTAGTTGAAGAGGGACATTACACTTGGGGAAACTGGAGGCAGACATGTCCCCCTCCAGCTACCCCACACGGTTTAATGTCCTCCTCCAGTTGCCCCCAGTTTAATGTCACCTTCCATCTGCCCCCCAGTTTAATGTCCACTCCTCGATCTGTCCCCAGTTTAATGTCGCCACCTCCATCTGTTCCCATTTTAATGTCCCCTCCACCTGTCATCTGCCACCAATTTAATGCCCCCCCTCCATCTGCCACAATTTATTTTCCCCTTTATCTGCCACCAGCTTAATGTCTCCTCTTCATCTATCATCAGTTTAATGTCCCTCTTCATCTGCTACCACCTTAATGTCCCCCTTTATCTTCCTCCAGTTTAATTGCCCCCTTCATCTGCCCCCAATTTAATTACCCCTTCATTTGCCTTCAGTTTACTTGCCCCTATATCTGCCCCCTTTTGCTTACACATGCTGTCTCTTCTCTCCTCCTTACCTTCCAGTAATCTCCATTCCCAGCAGCTTTCCCTTTCTGTGTAACGCCACACTGTCCCTTAGTATCCAGAATAGCTCCAATCACACCAGAGTCCGATCACATGGTCATGACGTCATCAAAGGTCCTTTAGCCCACTAGGATTTAGCATCTACCATTTATCCGTTACCCTACCCTGACATAGTTTGTTAACAGCAAAACACTTCAGGGGCATAACAGGAAAAACCATATGCTATCTGGGAGGGCAGGACAGTAGTGTAAAATCGGGACTGTCCCTCCAGATCTGGGATGGTTGGGAGCTATGTAATGTCCCCTAAGCGGCACCACACAGTAAAATTCTCATTAGTGACCCCTGCACACTATAATATCCCCCTATGCTCCTCATACAGTATAATGACTCCTTTATGGCCCTCATATATGTAAATTTGTGAATAATAAAAATCTAAATGTAATCTTCATTTATGGGAAGGACTGTTCTGCAATATTTACAGTTAGGCTCTATTCACACAGAGTAACGCCAGGCGTCATTTGTGTGTAATTTGTGTGTCTTTTACGGCCGTCATAAAACGTTTACATAGAGTTCTATAGGAAAAGACTCCGTAATTTACGGACGTCTTTTCCTATAGAACTCTATGTAAACGTTTTATGACGGCCGTAAAAGACACACAAATTACACACAAATGACGCCTGGCGTTACTCTGTGTGAATGGAGCCTTATACAGCACTGCACAAGGTACAAAACTACGTACCATTCATAACTTGCTGTAACTTATGTATTATAAAATGCAAAAGCATATGTGAGAAGCATCATTGTATAAAACCTAATATCAAGAGGATGCAAAGCCTTGTCAGACCACTTCTCAAAAACAGATGATCCAAAAAAACATGAAAAGGCACCATCCAGTGAATTCCAAAAGAGTATCTTTATTCACCCATAGCAGATAGCAGCTGAGTGCTATGGGCGAAAATGATACATACTCAAAAACAACAATAATCTTTTCAGCTCACCATATCCAACGTTAAATGCACTGATCTTGGGAAGCACGGAGACTTGGCCTGTTAATATCCACAAGTAATAAAAGCTTTTCCAGCTTCAAACTAGGTGATAGTTTCGTGCCAATTGCCTGACCTCGTCTTGCGACAACTCGTACTCCTCTCTTGAGAATTTCACGGGTAGCTGCATCTTGTAAGAAAATTATGTAATGTAATGTAATGTATGTTCTAACGGCATATAGAATTTAACCCCTAATAGATCTGTGTTGGCATGATTATTGTCATTATCAGTATTTTAGAAATGGTTTCATAATGTAAATGGTGGTTGTATTGTTACGTGTATACTTTGTAGGACTCAATTATATATGTAATGAATGTTTTTGCAGACTGCGTTTTATGTGAGGTTTTGATGCGGTAGTTTATGGCTTCAAAATTGTGATTTTGTAATAATTTGAATATTATATTTTTCCTGTATATTAGGATTATGTTTGTATGATTATTTTTTGGTCAATATTGTGATATGTTATATTATATATTGACTGGATATTCATTAGTTAAAATGTTTATGACGAGTTGAAGGGTGAAGTTACGGATCTAAACATGGTTTTAAAAGGATTCAGAGTGGTGTGATGTTTAAGCCAAGAGGAAGGGACATGGTGTTCCCGAAACACGTAGCTACTATGGACTGTCAATAACCCTACAGTTACTATGTAATAGAGATGAGCGAACAGTAAAATGTTCGAGATTCGATATTCGTTTCGAGTAGCCCCTCAATATTCGACTACTCGAATCGAATATCGAACCCCATTATAGTCTATGGGGGGAAAATGCTTGTTTCAGGGGTAGGCAACATTCGATCAAATTATACTTACCAAGTCCACGAGTGAGGGTCGGGCTGGAATCTCTGAGAAGTCTTCTCTGTGCAGCGTCCCCGCGGCATCTTCCGGTTCTGAATTCACTCTGCCAGGCATCGGGCCTAGGCAGAGCCGACTGCGCATGTCCGCACTACAAGCGGGAATGCGCAGTCGGCTCTGCCCAGGCCCGATGCCTGGCAGAGTGAATTCAGCGCCGGAAGACGCCGCGGGGAAGCTGCACGGAGAAGACTTCTAAAGGTAGGAGAAGAACCAGCGTTGATTGGCCGACTGTATAGCATTCGGCCAATCAATGCTGGTTCTGCATCGAACTTTTCCATTCGAACAGCGAGTGATACTCGATCGAGTACGAGTATTTCGAATACCGTAGTATTCAATCGAACACCTACTCGATCGAGTACTACTCGCTCATCTCTACTATGTAACGTTTTATGCTTTTGGATCAAAATAAAAGTTACATTTTATATATCTACCGCAGATTTTTTTTTTTCTACACACATCGTCCTGGTTTGAAGCTGGAAAAGCTTTTATTACTCGTGAAAATTATATACTTTTTATAATTCACTAGATGCTGCTTTTTTGTCTTTTTTTAATTGTCCATTATATAATATTATGTTACAATATGTAATGTACAGAAATTACAATGAAATCAGACTCTGCCTCCAATTAAAAGGGTGTTATAGTGTGATGTGTCTACTAAGTTGTTGTAATATGTAACTTTCCAAAGCTACGATGTGTGACCAAGTGTAGCTTTATGCACAAAAAATCCAAATTGTGTCCCATTTAAGCATACATATATATTGAAATAAATCCTAAAATTGAATATCAGTTATATATTGACATGTCTTTTTTTTTTACAGGATGCAAATACCAGTCAATTATGATAAAGAGAACTGTGAAGCTATTTTAAATAAGGAAACCTGCAGTTACACAGTGACCAGGAAGGATGACCCATCTGTAGAATGTGAGGTCTATGGAGTGATCGGATAACACATCTCACAATCACCCTATAGTCCTGTACAAGGCTGAAGCCCCATATTGTGAAAACACAGCAAAAAAAAAAAAAAAAACCTGCAAAAAAATAAAAAAGTGAAAGTATCACACATTCTTTTCCGCAGTGATTTCCCTTACGTCTTTGCAGAGTTTCCTCTGCGGATTTTCTTTCCCTATTATACATATTTGGAAAACGCCAGCGTTTCCACAATATACTTGATATTCTGTGATTTCCAAAAACGCAAGCATGCAGATTTTTTTCTGCAATGTGCGGATGGTCTTAGCCAGAATCCCATTCACTTTGCTGTGGCGTTTCTTCCATATCCAAAATGATGCATTTTTGCAACATGGGGCTTTAGCCTAAGGAGGTTTTTTTATTTTTTTTCTCAAGTATTTTGCTGCAATTTTTAAATCACAAAAAACCTAGATTGTTTTTCAACAAAAATCCAGATTTTGCAGAGATTGCAAAAATTCTTTCCTACGTGTTCTTCACTTTCTCCTTCCAATTTGCCTTTCAATAGAAAAAACTATTTGTTCCAGTCTTTATAAAAAGGAATCATTATAATGTACCAATAAGTGTGTGTATGAAATAAATCTCAATAATGAAGCATAGTTATTACAAATAATGATCTCAGATTCACACATTTCAGGAAGACTGCCTAATTTATCAAGTGAAGTCAAGAAAGGAAATCACGTGAAGGCTTTTGGGTTTCAGTAATGCAAAGTAACACAAGTTTCTGATTTCTGAGAAGACCACACAGGGTTCACAACTCACATAGACAGTAGTGGAAACCTGTACTCTCCATCAGATTATAATTATAGGGATAACATCTATCCTTAGGGAGAGACCACCTTCTCAGGTGTGTGGAGACTTATACAGCCATAGTTGCTCCACTGCAAGGGAACATGGGAAGAATATGCAAATCTGTCTCCCAAGATGTAAATAATACCACATCTCACAATCACCCTTTAGTCCTGTACAAGGCTGAAGCCCCATATTGTGAAAACACAGCAAAAAAAAAAAAAAAAACCTGCAGAAAAATAAAAAAGTGAAAGTATCACACATTCTTTTCCGCAGTGATTTCCCTTACATCTTTGCAGAGTTTTTCTCTGCGGATTTTCCTCTCCCTGATGTGGACGAGTGCCCCCATACCCTGGTCTATAGTCTCTCACTCTGCCAATCAGTATCCCTACGCTATGCTGAGGATGGCCCAATAGGCCGAAACAGCGCTGTCCATAGTTGGGAATCTGTTCCTTTTGGGACAGAAACACTGATTTGTCAATTAAATCCATATCATGATTAAAAGACTTTATAACTGAGTCGTTCATGATGTTAAGGATGCTGCCCTCTATAGGGTGGTGTACAGAGTGCACACTGTTCTTCTAATTCCATCCAGGAGAATAGATTTGCATATTTTTTACCCATAATCCCTTGCGGAGCAGGAATGACTTGTAAGTCTCCGTACTGCCTATGTAGGCACACACTCTCCCTGATGTGGACGAGTGTCCCCAAACCCAAGATGTAAATAGGGAGACAGTGCCTCTGTTATGCTGCCCTCTATAGCAAGCACCCTGAACATCATGCCCGACTTTCCCAGAAGTCTTTACTGCATAATGCGAGGTTATAACCAAATCAATTTCTCAGCTACGGACGGCACCATTTGTCTCTTTGGACTTCATCAGCACAGTATAGAGAGAATTGATTTGGTTTAAGTGAGAGGCTGAGAGACCAGATTATGGGGATAACGTCTATCCTTAGGGAGAGACCACCTTCTCAGGTGTGTCGAGACTTATACAGCCATAGTTGCTCCACTGCAAGGGAACATGGGAAGAATATGCAAATCTGTATCCCAAGATGTAAATCGGTCGGGCATGTTGTTCAGGGTGCTTGCTATAGAGGGCAGCATAACAGAGGCACTGTCTCCCTATTTACATCTTGGGAGACAGATTTGCATATTCTTTCCATTATAATTATAGTAAGCCCTAGTCTGGACTAGCGTCACAAGGCTTTAGACATCACCTGTCTATCTGATATTAGTGAAGTCTTTGCTGATGCTATTGGTGATTTTACTTGTTTACGCCCATGTTCAGCTGTTATCAGAGCTGTTAGCCCTGGCACTGATAGGAGTAGCTAGTACTTCAACAATAGTAATAGCAATAGCTAAAGCACTTGTATCACATGCTAAAAAGGAAAAAGGAAACATACAAAAAGTGGAAGATGGAAACTATACCTAAGGAAGAGTACACAGCAGTCTGCAGACTCTGCAAGACAAGCATCAAAGGAGCTAAGGCTGAACACGAATTGAAGCTTGCAAAAGAGGCAAAGAGTAAGGTAAAAGGATTTTGGGGATATGTTAAAAGCAAAAGAAAAGTGAAGGAGACCATTGGAGTCCTGAAGAATGACAAAGGAGAAACAGTTAACATGGTGGAACAGCAGGTGGAGCTACTAAATTCATATTTTGTATCCGTCTTCTCCCAAGAAACTAATGGAAATATCGACATTAATGGTGATGGAGATGAGGGGAAGGAGGACTCCAAGCTGACTATAAGCGAAGGTCTGGTAAGAGAGCACTTAGCCAAGTTACAGGAAACCAAGTCCCCAGGACCAGATGATTTACACCCTAGAGTCCTGAAAGAGATAGCAGAGGAAATAACAGAACCCCTTGCTATAATCTTTGGTAAGTTATGGGAAACAGGAGTGGTCCCTTTAGATTGGAAAAGGGCAAATGTTGTCCCCATCTACAAAAAGGGGAAAAGGGACGATCCAGGAAATTACAGGCCGGTAAGTCTGACCTCGATAGCAGGAAAAATCTTTGAGCAAATTGTCAAGGAACATTTACTTCGGTACCTGGATGGGAAGGCATTAATTAACCAGAGCCAGCACGGCTTTATGGCCAATAAATCTTGTCAGACTAACCTGATTTCCTTCTACAACAAAATCACTGAATGGTTGGACCAAGGGAATGCCGTGGACATAGTATATCTTGACTTCAGTAAGGCATTTGATAAAGTATCACATAACCTTCTTATTGAAAAAATGATTAAGTATGGCTTTGACAAAAAATCAGTTAGGTGGATTCACAACTGGCTTAATGATCGGGCACAACGAGTAATACTAAATGGCTACACATCGAACTGGAAGAAAGTCAAAAGTGGGGTGCCGCAGGGCTCTGTTCTGGGCCCAGTACTTTTTAATATCTTTATAAATGATCTGGACGATGGAATTATTGGGGAACTCATAAAATTTGCAGATGATACGAAGATAGGAGGAATAGCCAACACTAGAGAGGAGAGAGAGTGTATTCAAAAGGACTTAGACACACTGGAAGAATGGGCTGAGGTGAACAAAATGGTATTTAACAGGGACAAATGCAAAGTTCTACATCTGGGTAACAGAAATGTAAAAAACATATATAGTATGGGAGGAATAGAACTAAGTGATAAAATAGGGGAAAAGGACTTGGGCATAATAGTAGATCACAAATTCAACATGAGCCAACAGTGCGGTGCTGCTGCAAAAAAGGCTAATAAAATTCTGGGATGTATTAAGACAAGCATTGAATCTAGATCAAGAGAGGTCATTATTCCGCTGTACTCTTCCCTGGTCAGACCACACCTGGAATACTGTGTACAGTTCTCAATTCAAGAAAGACATCGATATATTGGAGCAAGTCCAGAGAAGAGCAACCAAAATGGTGGAAGGTCTGCAAACCATGTCCTATGAGGAGCGGCTAAAAGAACTGGGATTGTTTAGTTTGCAGAAGAGAAGGCTGAGGGGAGATTTAATAGCAGTCTACAAATATCTGAAAGGTAGTCACAGTGCAGAGGGATCTACCCTATTCTCATTAGCACAAGGAAGTACAAGAAGCAATGGGATGAAACTAAAGGGAAAGAGATACAGATTAGACATTAGGAAAAACTTTCTGACAGTGAGGGTAGTGAGAGAGTGGAATAGGCTACCACAGGAGGTGGTGGGCGCTCCATCAATGGAAATCTTCAAGCGGAATCTGGATAAACATATACAGTCCTATGAAAAAGTTTGGGCACCCCTATTAATCTTAATCATTTTTAGTTCTAAATATTTTGGTGTTTGCAACAGCCATTTCAGTTTGATATATCTAATAACTGATGGACACAGTAATATTTCAGGATTGAAATGAGGTTTATTGTACTAACAGAAAATGTACAATATGCATTAAACCAAAATTTGACCGATGCAAAAGTATGGGCACCTCAACAGAAAAGTGACATTAATATTTAGTACATCCTCCTTTTGCAAAGATAACAGCCTCTAGTCGCTTCCTGTAGCTTTTAATCAGTTCCTGGATCCTGGAAGAAGGGATTTTGGACCATTCCTCTTTACAAAACAATTCAAGTTCAGTTAAGTTTGATGGTCGCCGAACATGAACAGCCTGCTTCAAATCATCCCACAGATGTTCAATGATATTCAGGTCTGGGGACTGGGATGGCCATTCCAGAACATTGTAATTGTTCCTCTCCATGAATGCCTGAGTCGATTTGGAGCGATGTTTTGGATCATTGTCTTGCTGAAATATCCATCCCCGGCGTAACTTCAACTTCGTCACTGATTCTTGAACATTATTCTCAAGAATCTGCTGATACTGAGTGGAATCCATGCGACCCTCAACTTTAACAAGATTCCCGGTGCCGGCATTGGCCACACAGCCCCAAAGCATGATGGAACCTCCACCAAATTTTACAGTGGGTAGCAAGTGTTTTTCTTGGAATGCTGTTTTTTTTGGACGCCATGCATAACGCCTTTTTGTATGACCAAACAACTCAATCTTTGTTTCATCAGTCCGCAGGACCTTCTTCCAAAATGAAGCTGGCTTGTCCAAATGTGCTTTTGCATACCTCAGGCGACTCTGTTTGTGGCGTGCTTGCAGAAACGGCTTCTTTCTCATCACTCTCCTATACAGCTTCTCCTTGTGCAAAGTGCGCTGTATTGTTGGCCGATGCACAGTGACACCATCTGCAGCAGGATGATGCTGCAGCTCTTTGGAGGTGGTCTGTGGATTGTCCTTGACTGTTCTCACCATTCTTCTTCTCTGCCTTTCTGATATTTTTCTTGGCCTGCCACTTCTGGGCTTAACAAGAACTGTCCCTGTAGTCTTCCATATCCTTACTATGTTCCTCACAGTGGAAACTGACAGGTTAAATCTCTGAGACAACTTTTTGTATCCTTCCCCTGAACAACTATGTTGAACAATCTTTGTTTTCAGATCATTTGAGAGCGGGCTGTCCATGCTCGGCGACAATCAAACTTAACTGAACTTGAATTGTTTTGTAAAGAGGAATGGTCCAAAATACCTTCATCCAGGATCCAGGAACTGATTAAAAGCTACAGGAAGCGACTAGAGGCTGTTATCTTTGCAAAAGGAGGATCTACGAAATATTAATGTCACTTTTCTGTTGAGGTGCCCATACTTTTGCACCGGTCAAATTTTGGTTTAATGCATATTGCACATTTTCTGTTAGTACAATAAACCTCATTTCAATCCTGAAATATTACTGTGTCCATCAGTTATTAGATATATCAAACTGAAATGGCTGTTGCAAACACCAAAATAATTAGAACTAAAAATGATCAAGATTAATAGGGGTGCCCAAACTTTTTCATAGGACTGTAGCTGGGATGATTTAGGAAAACCTGCACTCGCAGGGGTTGGACCCGATGGCCCTTGAGGTCCCTTCCAACTCTACCATAAGAAGAAATAAGAAGAAATAAGAAGAACATATGGACCGTTTTAGCACATGACATGGGTGTGACTGTCAGGGATTAATTCACTCAATCTTACACTCACCCTTCACTTAGGCTACAAAAATGAATGTAAATCACACCCCCAACACAGTCTATGCACCACAGATTCACACTGCCTCCACCTCCTACTGATTTTAGCAGACAGTAGATGCACATGTCTCTATCAGATGGAAATACACTTTAAAAGGCAATGGATTTGTATAGTATAAGTGGACCACCATTAAATAACATTAATACCAAGAGGCTCAGTGCTTATACAGTATATAAAAAAAAACACACACACACACAAGTAACAGTGACAATGACAAGCAAAACTGCTCTAAAATAAAAGGGAGAAAAGAACAGAAAATAAAACATATATGTTACAATCCTTTTTAATCCATGGAGCTTGGACTATGTCAGAGGGGGCAGGCCGGCACTCATGGATTGCTGCTCTAAAAAGGTGTGACAAAGTTTTCTTGGTATCAACATGTTTTGTAATGACAGGTCTTTGGCAAATTTTTAGAAGCGTTTTATCTATTTTACGTGCAATCAATGTTTATTAAAGAGTTTTCAAATACAATATAAAAGGGGAAAAAAACTAAACAAAACAATATACACAAACAAAAGGCGCAAAGGCGAGCAGACAAAACATTTTGAGACATAATATACGAACAAAGGGGTGAAGGCACAAGTATATGGAATCATAAAAACAAGGTCTTCAAATAAATGAGAGACAGACAAAGGGAATACACAGTGGGAACAGCAATAAGGGGGAGACATTAGGGGGAAGATAGAAGACCAACAGCCTCCGAAGAGGAAAGGGAAAGAGAATAGTAAAGAAGCTCCAGATCAGGAGAACCCCATCTATTTTAGATGCTTATTTGCCAGGGCACAAATGTGGTGCGGTTTGAAATGTTCATCCTTGCCTGGAAAAGTTCCCCTCTTACTCCGATGAGAAGAAGACGTTGCCGTTTCCAGCAATATACAAACCCCTTTATCTGTCTTATGAATTCTTAGCACAGACAATGGTTGACAGAACCACAAGTGGTTTTCCTGTAACCACAAAAAGATAACAATACTCCTGAATATATCATAATTATCACATATAAACATACATAAGCGATAGAATTCACTGATAGGGCTTGTTTACACGGAGTAAACGCGGCACGCAATGTGCCATGTGTACGGGACGTTGCGACGCGATTTTGACGGTGCATGTTTGTGGTCGCGTTAGCGCCACGTAAACGAGCGTTAACGCAGCGCTAACGCAACCGCAAACATGCACCGTCAAAAACGCGGCGCAAACATCCCGTACACGCGGAACATTGCGTGCCGCGTTTACTCCGTGTGAACAAGCTCATAGTGTATAAAAGTAAGGATTTCCATCAAAACTAGACACTATTTGGTTGACTTTTGCAATCAGTGCCGCAGCTCATGGCTCCAAGCCAAATATGGGAGTATTCAATTAAAGAAAACCACGGAGAACATCAGTGAGGCAAGAGATGTAAACATATGCTGCTGGCTTTACTGATGTGAGACATTGGTTCTGGGGGTTCGTGGTAGACCAAGTTCTTCTAGGAGTCTTTACACTCTAGTCAGAATCCAGTGGTCATAACTAGAGATGAGCGAACAGCGTTCGATCGAGTACATCAGGATATCAGATTGAATATCAGGCTGTTCGAGATGTTCGATTCAAGTCGAACACCAGGTGGCAAACTCACTAAAAATTCGATTCCCCTCCCACCTTCCCTGGCGCTTTTTTTGCACTGCGCAGGGGAGGTGGGACAGGAAGTATGACAACGGAGGCAACGAAAAAAAAAATCGGAAAAAGTAATTGGCTGGCTAATTCAGGTGGTGACCTCCAATTTAGACGAAAAGTGGATTTAATATCTGGTTCATATGAGACTGAACTATGTGACTGAGATAGGAATAGATGTACAGGCAGGGTTAACTAGGAATTACCTTTATTTAGGTGGGAATGTTACTCACCCAGCTCTTTGGGGCTCTATCTGGTCGGAATGCCTGTCAGCTTGTGATATGCGCGAGCTGACTTTTTCCCATAGGAATGCATTCACCAGCGTTGATTTGCCAAATGCTGTACTCTGTATGGCATTCGGCCAATCAACGCTGTCAATGTATTCCTATGGGAAAAAGTCAGCTCGCACATATCGCAAGCTGACAGGGATCCCGATGTAATACAGTGACTTGGGCATACTAGATGCCCCCAGACATGCTTCCCCTGCTGTCCCAGTTGTAATCCAGGGTGTTGGCATCATTTCCTGGGGCATCATAGTGGACTTGGTGACCCTCCTGAGTTGAATAGTGGTTTCCCCCTAAACGAGTAGTTATTCCCCATAGACTATAATGGGGTTCGATCGAACAGTCGAGTATTGAGCGGCTACTCGAATCGAACATTTCACTGTTCGCTCATCTCTAGTCATAACAAGTCAGCGGCTCTATAATGTTTCACATTAATCCATGAAGAGCAAACAGGTTCAGAGTTACTGATCCTCTCTTTAGATGCAAGCTTAGACTAGACAACTCCAAAATGAGCCATATGTATTACAGCGGCTGAGGTTGGATTATAATCTGATGCATTTTAGACTGCCTAGTCTAAATTTACTCTGCAACAGAAATTTGAGCTAGGATTTTGGTGCATTTCTAGAACCCATTGTTGTACCTTAAGACCCACTCAATCATTGCGCAAATTGAAAAAAGTGTCTAAAACACATAATGGAGGTTCATTGATTGGCAGTCATTATATATTTACATTTCTTGACAAGTAGGTGAAAGAGGAAGGGAAAAATGGTAACCTTTTACTACCCTGCAAATATAACAGGGACCAGCTACATCTTACAAAAAATGTAAATAACTGTGAGGTATTTGCTGATATTTTGGCCAAAATACACAAGTGTAACGTCTGTCTGTTCGGGTCACTGCGCCACCTTCTGCTCACATGCTGCGGAGCAGGAGGTGTGTGCAGTTTAATTCCTTGCTTAGAGTTTTTAGTTGCACAGTGTGAATACGGCTCTATTTCTGTAATTGAATTTCCACCACACCCATCTTATGCCCTTGTTTGCCTCTGTTCATGAAGTGGTTAATTCTAGTCTTGTCATGTGATTGACAACCTGTCTTTCTATCAGGTCCAGTTTGGGTTCATCCTCCCTATTTATTCTTGGTTTACATTCACATTGGTGCTTGCTATTGCCTTGTGCGTGCTGGCTTTTCTCTTGCTGTTTATTCTTGTATTCTGATTCTTGACCTCTGGCTTTCCCTATAGACTAGTCTTTTGGATATCGATTTTGACATTGCATCGCTCGACTGTTACTGACCCCTGGCTAGCTGACCTCCCTTGTTGTTGTTTGTTTTGTCTGCATTTTGTGTTTTCATGTATATAGGAAAGGCCCGTCGCCCAGTTGCCGCCTATTATATAGGATAGGACCAGGCAAGCAGGAAGGGACAGTGGGGGGCTTCAGTTTAGGGCTCACTGTCTCTTGTGTCCCTTTCCCAGGGTTTCCAACAGCTACTGGGGAACTGCTGTCCTAGCAATTTTCCTAACAAGCTTACAAACCATCATCAAAGTTCCTCATGTCATTGCAAGTCCCTATCAAAAAAATTAACACTCTATTAAAAAAAATGACCTAATATAGAAAAAACATATCACAGAAAAAAAGGCCACTCTTACCCAATATCAGATGAAACATGGCTGCACCCTGCGTGAGTTTTAATCCCTTCCGCAGAAGGCATTTTTCAATTTTTGATTTTTGTTTTTGACTCTCTGCCTTCCAAACCCACTCCATAACTTTGTTATCTTTCTGATACGCGCGTATCACATTGAAAGCAATAGGGAAAAAAGCCTCCCATTGATTTCAATGGGTAGCGCTCGTACGCCGGCACCCATTCAATGGGAGCTGGTTTTTACGCGTTCAGTCTGAACGACTTTTACGTTCAGAATGAGTGGAGCGTAGACTCCGAGTGAAGGCTCCCTAAGAAGACATTTATTAATACATACAGTGCCTTGCAAAAATATTCATACCCCTTGAACTTTTTCACATTTTGTCAAATTACAACCACAAACATAAAAGTATTTTATTGAGATTTTAAGTGAGAGACCAACACAAAGTAGTAGATAATTGTGAAGTGGGAGGAAAATGATACATGGTTTTCAAAATTGTAATCAAATAAAAATCTGAAAAGTGTGACATGCAAAAGTATTCAGTCCCCCCACCTTATACAGTGTTGACCAAAAGAATTGGCACCCCTGCAATTCTATCAGATAATACTCAGTTTCTTCCAGGAAATGATTGCAAGCACAAACTCTTTGGTATTAATATCTTCATTTATTTTGCTTGCAATGAAAAAACACAAAAGAGAATGAAAAAAAGTCAAATCATTGATCATTTTACACAAAACTCCAAAAATGGGCCGGACAAAAGTATTGGCACCCTCAGCCTAATACTTGGTAGCACAACCTTTAGACAAAATAACAGCGAACAACCGCTTCCAGTAACCATCAATGAGTTTCTTACAAGGCTCTGCTGGAATTTAGACCATTCTTCTTTGGCAAACTGCTCCAGGTCCCTGAGAATTGAAGGGTGCCTTCTCCAAACTGCCATTTTGAGATCTCTCCACATGTGTTCTATGGGATTCAGGTGTGGACTCATTGCTGGTCACTTTACAAGTCTCCAGTGCTTTCTCTCAAACCATTTTCTAGTGCTTTTTGAAGTGTGTTTTGGGTCATTGTCCTGCTGGAAGACCCATGACCTCTGAGGGAGACCCAGCTTTCTCACACTGGGCCCAACATTATGCTGCAAAATTTGTTGGTAGTCTTCAGACTTCATAATGCCATGCACACGGTCAAGCAGTCCAGTGCCAGAGGCAACAAAGCAACCCCAAAACATCAGTGTTCTTTTCTTTGAAGCCCTCTTTTTTTTCCCTGTAAACTCTATGTTGATGCCTTTTCCCAAAAAGCTCTACTTTTGTCTCATCTGACCAGAGAACATTCTTCCAAAACGTTTTTGGCTTTCTCAGGTAAGTTTTGGCAAACTCCAGCCTGGCTTTTTTATGTCTCTGGGTAAGAAGTGGGGTCTTCCTGGGTATCCTACCATACAGTCCCTTTTCATTCAGACGTCGACGGATAGTACGGGGTGACACTGTTGTACCCTCAGACTGCAGGGCAGCTTGAACTTGTTTGGATGTTAGTCGAGGTTCTTTATCCACCATCCGCACAATCTTGCGTTGAAAACTCTCATCAATTTTTCTTCTCCATCCACATCTAGAGAGGTTAGCCAGTGTGCCATGGGCTTTAAACTTCTTGATGACACTGCGCACGGTAGACACAGGAACATTCAGGTCTTTGGAGATTGACTTGTAGCCTTGAGATTGCTCATGCTTCCTCCAAATTTTGCTTCTCAAGTCCTCAGACAGTTATTTGGTCTTCTTTCTTTTCTCCATACTCAATGTGGTACACACAAGGACACAGGACAGAGGTTGAGTCAACTTTAATCCATTTCAACTGGCTGCAAGTGTGATTTAGTTATTGCCACCACCTGTTAGGTGCCTCAGGTAAGTAACAGGTGCTGTTAATTACACAAATTAGAGAAGCATCACATGATTTTTCAAACAGTGCCAATACTTTTGTCTACCCCCTTTTTTATGGTTGGTGTGGAATTATATCCAATTTGGCTTTTTGACAATTCTTTTTGTGGTTTTCCCATTGAAGACAAATTAAATGAAGATAATACCAAAGAATTTGTGATTGCAATCATTTTCTGGAAGAAAATGAGTATTATCTGACAGAATTGCAGGGGTGCCAATACTTTTGGCCAACACTGTTTAAATATTTTGTAGAGCCTCTTTTCACTGCAATTACAGCTGCAAGTCTTTTGGGGTAGGTCTCTACCAGCTTGTGCATCTAGACACTGAGATTATTTCCCATTCTTCTTTACAGCATAGCTCAAGCTCAGCCACATTGGATGGAGAGCACCTGTGAACAGCACTTTTCATGTCCTGCCACTGATGCTCAATGGGATTTAGGTCTGGACTTGGACTAGGTGTTACGGTTCTGTGTAAATATATAAAAAATAATATTTTAAACGACAGAACCGCTAGTCTGCAAGATACTGAAGCAAGGTCCACAGGCCCAGATGGGCGGCTGTATGTCTGAACAGCGCACTACCAGTTAAACTGCACTGGCAGTGATGTGGCGTGGCACTCAATGTGAACAGGGTGCAACCAAACCTTGCCAGTTAACCTCACTGGAAAGGAGCACCTGCATACAGCTGACACAGCAAGGCTGCCAAGGGTTAACCCTCACCCCTTTTCAACAACAAAACATGCTCCTGCAACAGCTAGGAGTACAAAGGGCACCACAGGTTGGAACAGAGACCACTGCTCCTAGCCTTGGTGTAGGACTGACAGTTCAGGATTTACTGGTACAGAGGCCTAATCTGGCAACCTGCCTGACTACTGGATCCCAGCCCTGAACTACTGTCATTAACGAATTCCCAGTGAAAGTGTGAGCACCCGGCGGGCATCGGCTCACACTATATAAAGAGAAGTCCTGCCCAGCAGGGGCGGTGGCCATTACCTCACCGGTCATGCTCAGTATGGCCAAAATTGGACTTCGCCTCTGAGTGGCTCCAAAATGTCTGAGCACACTCAGTAGGGGGAAAACTAGAATTACAGCTGTCAGCAACTAAGAGGAAGATAAGACTCCATGGACTGTTATACCCCAAATCAGCCACCCCACCCTCTCCCCCTCGACTCCAACTCCCCCCCTCCACTTTACTAGCTTTGGCAATGCCAAATATCCATTCGGACGTGCCAATAAAGCCGATTTGATTTGACTTAGACTCCAGTCGCTTCATTGCGTGAGGCTGAGGGCGGGAGTCGGACTGCCCCTCAGGTGGCACTGTGCACCGGGATGGATACCTGCGAGACCCAATCCTGGGCCACTGGGCCATTCTAACACATGAATATTCTTTTATCTAAACCATTCCACTGTAGGTCTGGCTTGGTGTTTAGGGTCATTGTCTTGCTGGAAAGGTGAATCTCCTTCCCAGTTTCAAGTCTTTTGCAGCCTTCAGCAGGTTTTCTTCCAGGATTGTCCTGTATTTAGCTCCTTCCATCTATCCATCAACTGTGACCAGCTTCCCTGTCCCTGCTGAAGTAAAGCCTCTCCACAGCATGATCCTGCCACCAGAATGTTTCACAGTGTGGATGGTGTCTTCAGGGGGATGAGCAGTGTTATTTTTTTGCCACACAAAGCGCTTTGCATTTAGGCAAAAAAGTTCAACATTGGTCTCATCTGACCAGAGCACTTCAACTTCAAATGGCAATTATTATGTCTTTCCTTCAACAATGATTTGTTCTTGCCACTCTTCCATAAAGGCCAGATCTGTGGAGTGCACAACTTATAGTTGTCCTGTGGACAAATTCTCCCACCTGAGATGTGGATTTATGCAGCTCCGGCAGAGTGACCATGGGCCTCTTGGCTGCTTCTCTGACCAGTGCTCTCCTTGCTTGATATATTAGTTTAGGTGGACAGCCATGTCTTGGTAGGTTGGCAGTTGTGGAATACTTTTTCCATTTTTGGATGATGGATTGAACAGTGCTCCTCAAAGCTTGGGATATATTTTTATAACCTAACCCTGCTTTAAACTTCTCTACAACTTTATCTCTGACTTAGTGAGTTTCTTGGTCTTCATGGTGCTGTTTGTTTACCAGTGTTCTCTAACAAACCACTGAGGCCTTCACAGAACAGGTGTATTTATACTGAGACTACATTACACTCAGCTGGTGTAAGGTAATTGTGTGCACTGGATTTTATCAGAGTACAGGGGGTGAATACTTTTTTTTTTTGCACATTACACTTTTCAGATTTTTATTTGATTAAAATTTTGAAAACCATGTATCATTTTTATTCCACTTCACAATTATCAGCTACTTTGAGTTGGCCTTTCACTTAAAATCTCAATAGAATACATTTAAGTTTGTGGTTGTAAGGTGACAAAATGTGTATAAGTTCAAGTGGTATGAATACTTTTGCAAGCCACTTTTATGTTAATTTCCTCCAAATTAAATAATACTTCATTAAATATATTATAAATTTATTTCATTCCTATTATTAGGGCAAGGGGGGGGGGTTATACTTTTTTCTAGGACATCACAGATGAGTGAATATAGTAAACACAGATAGGGCTATGACACCTTTACACTAATGTCGAGTTCACTCATGTATAACGATCACATCAGTGCAAATAACCATAAATTTCAATCTGCATGCTGAGCCAAGCCAAATCTGCTTTGTAGGCAATTTAATCCTGTAATATTTCGTAACTGTATACCAAAAAATGAAATGCCATGTACTTGCCAACAAAACTATGAAAGGAAGAGATTACAATGATGACAACTAGATGGTTCTTACATTAAATATTTACATGTTACGGTTATTAACATATTTTCTCATCTATTGGCAAGACTGCATATATATAAAGTCTTCAAATATGCCATCTTGCATTGGGAGAAAAGACAGTTCACAATGGTAAGTCTGCATGTTTACTATAATACTGAAGTTTAATATTAAAATAGTGACATAGTTTGCAGACAAAATACATAAGTTGTCCAGTTTAGTCTATTATCCTGCAGTATTCATCCAGAGGATGGCAAAAAATCTGGTCTGGTCTGTGCTCATGTAGAAGCCTTCTTTCCTCTAGTTGTAAAGGATATACCCAAAACTGTATACAATATTCCATGTATGATCTGAATACTGGTTTCTAAAGTAGTAGATCTGTGTTCTTGTTATTATGTCTATACTCTCTTGATGTATCGCTGCTAGACATTACTTCAGTTAAGTTTACTTTCAAGTTCTTTTCAATATAAATTTCACCCAGTGTTTTCCCGTGTACTGCTGAATGTATTTTCCTTTACATTTTTCTTGTGTCCCATACTCCAATATATCCAGATCCATTTGCAATGATGTATTTTCTGAGAATATATATATATATATATATATATATATATATATACACTCACCGGCCACTTTATTAGGTACAACTGTCCAACTGCTCGTTAACACTTAATTTCTAATCAGCCAATCACATGGCGGCAACTCAGTGCATTTAGGCATGTAGACATGGTCAAGACAATCTCCTGCAGTTCAAACCGAGCATCAGTATGGGGAAGAAAGGTGATTTGAGTGCCTTTGAACGTGACATGGTTGTTGGTGCCAGAAGGGCTGGTCTGAGTATTTCAGAAACTGCTGATCTACTGGGATTTTCACGTACAACCATCTCTAGGGTTTACAGAGAATGGTCCGAAAAAGAAAAAACATCCAGTGAGCGGCAGTTCTGTGGGCGGAAATGCGTTGTTGATGCCAGAGGTCAGAGGAGAATGGCCAGACTGGTTCGAGCTGATAGAAAGGCAACAGTGACTCAAATAACCACCCGTTACAACCAAGGTAGCCAGAAGAGCATCTCTGAACGCACAGTACGTCGACTTTTGAGGCAGATGGGCTACAGCAGCAGAAGACCACACCGGGTGCCACTCCTTTCTGCTAAGAACAGGAAACTGAGGCTACAATTCGCACAAGCTCATCGAAATTGGACAATTGAAGATTGGAAAAACGTTGCCTGGTCTGATGAGTCTCGATTTCTGCTGCGACATTCGGATGTTAGGGTCAGAATTTGGCGTCAACAACATGAAAGCATGGATCCATTCTGCCTTGTATCAACGGTTCAGGCTGGTGGTGGTGGTGTCATGGTGTGGGGAATATTTTCTTGGCACTCTTTGGGCCCCTTGGTACCAATTGAGCATGGTTGCAACGCCAAAGCCTACCTGAGTATTGTTGCTGACCATGTCCATCCCTTTATGACCACAATGTACCCAACATCTGATGGCTACTTTCAGCAGGATAATGTGCCATGTCATAAAGCTGGAATCATCTCAGACTGGTTTCTTGAACATGACAATGAGTTCACTGTACTCCAATGGCCTCCACAGTCACCAGATCTCAATCCAATAGAGCATCTTTGGGATGTGGTGGAACGGGAGATTCGCATCATGGATGTGCAGCCGACAAATCTGCGGCAACTGTGATACCATCATGTCAATATGGACCAAAATCTCTGAGGAATGCTTCCAGCACCTTGTTGAATCTATGCCACGAAGAATTGAGGCAGTTCTGAAGGCAAAAGGGGGTCCAACCCGTTACTAGCATGGTGTACCTAATAAAGTGGCCAGTGAGTGTATATATATATATATATATATATATATATATATATATATATATATATATATTCCAATAATGATCCATGTCTAGTAACACTGACCTGATGTGAATATGCATCACTAATAACCACAGTAGATACAGATGTAACTGTCAATACTTGAGTGGTGCAATGGCACAATTGGCAAGTTATGAAATAGTCGCTTTCATACAAAGTGAATTAATATTTGCTATCACAAAACAAATGCGCATTTAATAGCGGCTACATCTGCACAATGCATGAAAAGCAGCAATACATACACTTGACATAGCATCAATATTACCTGATAGATTATTGCCATCCTTTTGAGACTAGTAAACATGCAGTTTTTGAGGCAGGTTTTGGAGTAATGTTTAAGTTTTTGATCCCAAACTAAGAGTGGATTCTAGAGATGAGCGAGTACTGTTCAGATCAGCCGATCCGAACAGCACGTTCCATAGAAATGAATGGATGCACCTGGTACTTCCGCTTTGACAGTGGCCGGACGCTTAACCCCCCACGTGCCGGCTACGTCCATTCATTTCTTTTTTTCTTTTTTTTTTTTTTTTTTAATGTAGATTGTGAGCCCCACATAGAGCTCACAATGTACATATTTTCCCTATCAGTATGTCTTTTTGGAATATGGGATGGAAATCCATGCAAACACGGGGAGAACATACAAACTCCATGCAGATGGTTTTATGCCCTTGGCGGGATTTGAACACCAGGACTCCAGCGCTGCAAGGCTGCAGTGCTAACCACTGAGCCACCGTGTGGCCCCCTTCCATTCATTTCTATGCGAGTGTGCTGTTCGGATCGGCTGATCCGAACAGTACTCGCTTATCTCTAGTGGATTCAAAAGGAATAGGATATACAAAGAAGTTATATGGTATATCTACTTATTCGGTTGAACCTATTACTGCGTTTGGCTCAACACGTTTGTTTCCACCCTAAGGCTAAAGCCCTCCTTTTTGGTGCAGATTTTGCTTTGTTTTTTTGAGCCAAAGCCAGGAGTGGTTTGATCAGAAGTAGAGATGAGCGAACAGTGAAATATTAGAGATTCGATATTTGTTTCGAGTAGAGCCTCAATATTCGACTACTCGATTGACTATCGAAACCCATTATAGTCTATGGGAAAAAAAATGCTCGTTTCAGGGGAAACCACTATTCGACTAAAGGAGAGTCACCAAGTCCACGAGTAGCAGGAGGAGAGTGTTTAGGAGGAGCTCTGTGCAGTTAAAGTGCACGGACCCCATTATAGTCTATAACTCTCTTGATGTATCGCTTTAACTGCACAGCGCTTGCAGTTGCACTGATAAAAAGTAAGCTCCCTCAGGAGAGCTGGCAGCTTGCTGTTACGAGGGAGCAGACTTTTTCTCATAGGAATAAATTGACCAGCGTTGATTGGCCAGTGTACAGCATTTGGCCAATCAACACTGGTTCTGCTGGAGGACACTGCACACTCAGCTCAACTACTCTGGAGTAGATTAACCCCCTCCCCCCCACGGTGTCCACTTACCTGCAGCTCCCTGTTCTTCTTGGTCCGGTCTGGTCCTCTGTTCGGTCTACAGAGCGCCCTGCCCCCCTCTCCCCTGACTAGTATTATAGAGAAGGCGGGGCTTAGGAGAGTGTGGGTGGGTACTGGGCGCCCACACTAAGCCCCGCTTTCTCTATAATACTAGTCGGGGAGAGGGACGGGGCTTAGGAGAGTGTGGGTGGGTAGACGTCTCTGAAGACCGGACCAAGAAGAACAGGGAGTTGCAGGTAAGCGGACACCGGTGGGGGGGAGAGGGTTAATCACTCTGCTACATTGGGCCGTGCGCTCAGCTCAGCTACTCTGTCCGATACTGCACACTCAGCTCAACTACTCCAGAGTAGTTGAGCTGAGCGCACGGCCCGATGTAGCAGAGCTGGCAGATGCAGCCAAGCAGAGTGCATGCCCAGCTCCCATCTCCGATGTACAGTACTGTGTCAGCACTGCTACATCTGAGATCGGACCACAATGGAAACTGCTATGGACGGATCTTATACTCCGCCTTCTCCAGCAGAACCAGCGTTGATTGGCCAAATGCTGTACACTGGCCAATCAATGCTGGTCAATGCATTCCTGTGGGAAAAAGTCAGCTCCCGCATATCGCAAGCTGACAGGGATCCTGACCAGATAGAGCCCCAAAGAGCTGGGTGAGCGACATTCCCCCCTAAATAAAGGTAATCCCTAGCTAACCCTGCCTGTAGATCTGTCCCTGTCTCACAGTCACATAGTTCACAGTCCCAAATTAATCGAATGTTAAATCCACCATTCGTCTAAATTGGAGGTCACCTGATTTAGCCAGCCAAATGGGTTTTTTCAACTGCCTCCATTGTCGTAGTTCTTGTCCCACCTCCACTGCACAGTTATTGGTGCAAAAAATGCGCCAGGGAAGGGATACAAATTTTTACTGCATTTGCCTCGTGGTGTTTGATTGGAATCGAAAACCTCAAACAGCCTGATATTCGATTGAATATGTATTCGATCAAACGGTGTTTGCACATCTCTAGTAATAAACACAATGTTGTTGCATTACAGGGGTATTGCCCAGTGTGACATCATAGCAAAAGGATAATGCATACAAAATAAAGATCACTGTGTACACTGTGACATAACATGTGACATAAGTAGAAACTAATTATAATGATGTCACATGTGGACATATGATATACCAGGAAAAGTAATAGAGGCACATTCAGTTTTCCATATCCCCCTCCATCACTAGTTGCACTCTAGGTCTCAGTGGAAACAGGGCCCCTTAATAGTTGGGCCCCATAGCAGCTGTAATGTCTGTTACCCTGGTAGTCATGCAAATGGTCATTGTCAAAAATTCTATATTGCACATTATAGTGTATAAACTGTGGGAGGATGGCTCAGTGGTAGCAGCAGTTGACCGAGACAGTCAGAGACAGAAACAAAAATTAGGTGCAAACAGGTTTTGTCAGGGTCGTAAATCAACAACACTGGGTCAATCAGTCAGATCCAAATTAGTATTAGCATGTGTGCACCGTCGCTTTAAGAAATGAATCAGACTCAATCTGCTTCAGAACTTTAGCTCATGCTATATCGCCTCGGCTAGCACTGAACTGAGTTTATTTCACGTCACACATAGTTATACAGGAAAGGAAAGGGTTAATGCATAATATAACATGAAATTCTTCTGACGTCCCAGAACTGCACACTCTTGATTGGCTATTGATCGATGCATAGCAGGTTGTAGTCTTGGTTACAATCTAAGGAATTCAGCAAACCAGGGAGTCTGCGCCATCTTAGACACACTCTTTGCTCCAAAGCTGATTTCTTTAGTAGCAAGAAACAATTAGTATTTGTAACACACAACATGTATAATATAAAAGTATAAAAATATTGATTCATGATCTCAGATCTGACAGTTTTACCCTCTACATTTATTTTGTAAGCAAAAAAAATAAACCTTAACTTCAGGCAAAACAATAACAGATCCTGCTCGTCTGAGCTACTAACTATACAGCAACAAGCCTAACTGTACGTGTGGCTTGCTTCAGCCACTGTTATGGTCTGGGGATCTCTGACCATGGACTGGCCCCTGACTGAACTTCTCAGTCAAGTAAAGCGAAAACATAAAAGAAAAAAAACAAAAACAAAACAGGAGTATGAGCAGTTGGATTTACTACTGTGGATACTCCTACACCCTGCCTTACACAACTAGAAGTAGCCATGGGCCCGACTAACTTGCCTCAGTGGGCGCGAACACAGCTGGAGAGATAACTCACCTACAAGTGAATGTTACGGTTCAGTGTATATATATAAAATTCATATTTTATTAACGTTGACAGAACCGCTAGACTGCAAGACACTGCAGTGAGGTCCACAAGCCCCAGCAGGGCAGCCGTCTGTCTGCAAAGCGAACTACCAGTTAAACTGCGCTAGCAGTGGTGTTTGTGCGGTTCGTGTGTGAATAGCCTGCAATCAACTCTCACCAGTTAACTTCACTGGGAGAGCGCACCTGTGTATAGCCGCTGAGTAAAGCCTAATGAGGCCTTGCAAAAGTCATCTGAGAACTATCAGCAGAGAGGTGGACCCAGCACCTGCTTCACCCGGCTACACGGGAAAGGCTGCCAGGGGTTAACCATCACCCCTGGTCAGCAACACAAAGGACTCCACAATAGCTTAGAGCTACCAAGTTCATGGACAGTTCTATAGGAAATTCAGTTCCCTACTGGCAGAGCCAAAAAATCCTAACTTAGGGTGCGTTCACACGATGTAACGGGCCGCGTGATGTGGCACATATACGGCGTGTGAGACTTTGCGCGCCGTAAACGCTCCCATTGATTTCAATGGGCGTTAGGATCGTATACGCCGCGTTATTTTGCGGCTGTGATTTTGCGGCAGCAAAATAACGTGGTGTATACACGCAGCACGTTACATCATGTGAACGCCTTAGATCCCTGACCTGACAACCTGCCTTTCACAGGAACCTAGCCCTGACCTCCTGTCTCAATTTTAGTTAAAGTGTGAGCACTGGGCAGGCATCGGCTCACACTATATGAAAGGCAAGTCCCCACCCACAGGGGCGGCGGCATAACTTCACCGGACATGCTCAGTATGGGCAGAATGGGACTTAGCCTCTGAGCGGCTCCAAAAGGTCTGAGCACGCTCAGTAGGAGAAGAATGGCACTTAGCCTCTGAGCATGCTCAGATGGCCGAAAGCTGGACTTAGACTCCAGACACCTGACTGCACGACGCCGAGGGCTGAATTGGCCTGCAGGTGGCGCTATGCACTGGACTGGAAGCCTGCAGGACCCCATCCTAACAGTGAAACAGAAACCCCTGACTAGTTTCACATTTATGAGGAAGGAAAAGATACAGAAAAAGCCCCCCACAGGTGTCCGACTGGACGAACGGTGAATATGAGGGAACACAAAGTATAGAGGAGAAAATAAATGTGAAACAGAAAAATACTGGCACTATACTAGGATAAACAGAACAGAACACACAAAAAAACACTATAAAAATATCCAACATCCAAACAGAAAAATAAACCTAGGGTTCACTGCACCCAGAACACTATGTTTGGAGAAGGAACTCAATACTTAATAAAAATATCAGGATGGTGTGAACAGGCAGCTAAGGACAGACAGACCATGTCTGGGACACAGGAACTGAAGATTAAGACCGGCATCAGGTAGCATGCACAGCAGATCTAAATAGGAAAGAGCAGGTCTCAGAACCACCCACAGCCTGTAAAGCTTTCAGCACTGCAGGGGACTTAACCCCTTCAGAGGCCAAGACACACCAGGCACCGATCCACAAGGCAACTCATAACATGATCCATACCCAAGTGCCACCTCAGAAACAGCACGCCTAGTGTGATTCACGCGCCGAACGCCATCCAGACACTCTGCGCCTGAACCCAACAGGCTGAAGACAGATAAATTGCACATGTAATGGCCAGGATTAGTATTTAACCAACTATATCTGGTGTAAAAAGCCATCAACTTCCAAACTTTCAATGGGGAATTCCTGGAAATTGTATTCACTTCCAGGAAACTCCTACTTTCATTCCTACCTCAAAGGAGTTTAAAGAGATCTTGTCATGGACTTTTGGGACAATAAACAACGAGTGTGTATACGATGTGGGTCCGACTTTGAAGCAGAATACAGTCAGATGACACTTAGAGTGACATCCAAGTGTCATCCGGGTGCATTTCATGATGCACTTACCTCTTTGGGGGCTTCTGATCTGTTCTGTTCCAGTGACACAGAATAGAATAGGACTTGCTCTATTTTCATCGGAACGGAATGAACCACCAGCCGCCTCCTCAGAGAAGCAGCAAATAGCACACAGCGACTTGTGCAATAGTGTCACAAATACCCATATAGAGCCACCGGCGTCCACCTCCTTTTGACTGGGCAGAGGGCAGAGATCAAACTCTGCAGTCAGTGTAGGCCGTGGTCGCGCAATCTGCAGCCTACACTGACAGCTTTCAGCATTTGTACATACAACTGAAAGCAGCAATTGCTCATCCTGTTCCGTTAGTGAGCCATCTGGGCGACCGCACACTTGCCAGCATAGCGAGCTCTGGGTGACCGTACAAGTGCCATAGGTTCGCCATCACGGATCTATGGTGTTTTTCAGTGCCTTCACAGGTCTTCACTAAAATCAGAAAAGTAAACTTTTGTTTCACCACTCATGCACTTAACGTGCAGGTTTAGTATTCTGACTTCAGTAAAGAACTGCACAGGTGCTGGAAGTAGCAGGATCTAGGTAAGTATAGATATTTTCTTTGTAAATTAAAGCCATGAAAAGCATTTGGCTAGGGTGCTATCTGTATGGTATAGCATCCTAAAAATCTATGACAATTACAGTTATTTCCATAACTCCTGTATGAGTGAATGCTTGTGTGCCCTTCTCCATTCACTTTTAGGAGCAAACTTCAGCTTGCGATAGATGAAGGTTCTGCAGACATGAGACCAGTATCTGTATGGATTTTTGGAATATCTTGTGAATATAGCCATAAATGCTGAGATGGGAATAATGTAGGGGATAGTAAAGAATTATCTAATTTTATACTTTGGCCAAGGTATGTTGGCTGAGATGGCCATCACTCCTGTTACAGTGAAAGTACTTGCTATCTTCTTGGGAAACCAATCTCCAGATTCTAAGAAACACTTGCTTTATTATAAAGAGTATTCTTGATTTAGACCAAAGCCAGTAGTGGCAGTGGACAGTAGCAGCCTCTAGGTCATCACCAGTTTTCCCAATGATCAAAGTTACAAAGGCTTCCAGTTCATTGCAACTCCCCAGGTGCAGAGGCCTTAGACCTAAATGTCCTATGAGACAAACCAAAATTCCACTAGACTTTGAACGCAGACCATCCACATTTGACCTATTAGTGTTAAAACCTGTCTCATGTCAAACATTCTTCCCAAACCTTCCATTCATGTTGCTGAACACTGATACCAGCTACCGTAACATAATTCATCAGCACCCAAAAAAATTTCTATATGCTATCCAGGTGACCTGCAACATAAGGGCATTATATACAATAGAACATTGTACAAAATGAAGAACGTATGTATACAATCACATCAATAACTACTCCAAAAACTAAATAAAACGCATGTTTGGCACAAGGCAGGTAAACTGATCCTGGCATTCACCAGATTAAGATCTAGACTTGTCCATCATACTGCCAGTTAGAGATCTGTAATTGATCACTCTACAGAACCAGTTTCCACTGCTCCAGGGTTCAGCGACAGTGTGCTTTGTGATGTAAGGCTTGCATGAACCTGCTATGAAGCTCCCAGCAGGGCAGAATTTTTGTGCTGATGTTAATGCCAGAGAAGGTTTGGAACTCTTCAGTTATTGACCCTCTGGCTCGCATCACGCGCCCCAGGGTCATTGCTAAGGTCTGTGTTTGGCGGTAATTCCGGGTGTGAGACATTAGAAATAGGATGTATAAGGACACAAGGGGAGCCAGCTAACACTGCAAGGATGACCAGGCAGGGGCGTAATTACCGTAGAGGAAGCGGAGGCGGCTGCCACAGGGCCCGGGCCATTAGGGGGCCTGGTGACAGCCGCTACCACTGCATTTTTTTATTATTTTTTTTTATATAGGCTGTTACGGGCCCTATTCACTTGCCGATCCTGAATGGGCCGGGATCTGTAAGTGACACCGCGGGCCCCACAAATACTATCATTATACTAATGATCAGCGGACCGGGAGAGGTAAGGGAACGTAACTAGCACTGTTACTTGCCTCTCCACGATCCTGCCAGGCCTCCGTCCTGACGTCCTTTCTGACATTTCTGACATCATATGAACCCGGCCTGCATCTGAAAAGACCCCAGAGTATAATAATTGTTTATGGGTGTCCACTATGGGGTATAATACTGTGTGCCGGGGACACTATTGGGGATGATACTGTATGGAGGGGCCACTATGGGGAATAATACTGTGTGCAGGGGCTAATATGGGCTATAATACTGTGTGCAGGGGACACTATTGGGGATGATACTATGTACAGGGGCCAGTAAGGGACATAATACTGTGTGCAGGGGACACAATGGGGGATAATACTGCTTGCAGGGGCCACTATGGGGGATAATACTATGTGCAGGGGCCATTATGGGGCATAATAGAGTGCGGAGGAGGGGGTCGATCGAGGTCTTCGACGTCGGTGTCGGTTGGGGGGGGGCCATGTCAAAGGTTCGCCACGGAGCTCCGCCATTGCTAGTTATGCCACTGTGCCCAGGAGAGGTGAGACAAGGTGAATATAACTGTTTGTATGTTGCCGCACATTCCCTAGGCCTCCACTTATCATACTCTAATGTCTGCAGACGCACACAACATATAAAAATAGCACTTCTGATTTGTGTCATACAAAACTAACCGGACTCAATCTTAAAATTATTAGTTGAAACAGATCTTGTGAGGTTCACCCATCCCTCATTAACATACAATTTGCCGCTCCTAATGAATCCCCCCCATTGTTTTAAAAAGGACCAGACATGAGCAGGTGTCCCTGGGCAGCAGTCTCCCAGCTTCTCCCTCTGCAGATCAGCTTTATTGAGGTCTATTACATTTTTGTTTAAAAAATTTGTGTATTGGTGCTGGTTTGCAACCTGCTGAGCACATTGTCGTGAATTAAACGTGGTAGGGCTTAGCAGGAGAGGCATGGCTTTCCCAGTCCAGTAAATATAATAAGAAACTGACTTACTTGTTTGATTTTCTGGCACACAGAAGATAAGGCATTACTCACAAACCATGAATGTCAATGGGTCTATTCACATAGAATACTTTTTCACAGACTGTTTTTCACAGTCTTAAAAAAAACGTACAAGCTTCATGTTTGATTTTTTTTGAGGGAGATAAAGATAGCCATGTGACATTACGTCCTTGAATAATAGCACTGGATTGTGAATATGGCCGAAGAGCGCTATCTAATTGATTAAGAGTGATATTGTTTTCAATAAATTAGGCACAATTACTCTCCAGGGCACAGGAGAATGAGGCTGGCTTAGAAAACCACCAGTGTTGATAAATTTACCTAAGTGTACTTTGTAATAAAGAAACCTGTTCCTGTTTGATACAGCTCGTGGTTCATGAAGCAATAAATGCTGAATTTGATTCCCTTGAAAAAGGACCTTTCACAACCTCCAATAATTCTAGTTCTTAGCATCTGTTGATAGGTGCTGTTCGACTTGTTCCACTGACTCCAGCACAGTTGGAATTTTCTTTCTAGCCTTCATTGTTCCCAAGAAACAAGTGCAGTTAGTTTTGGTCCCTGATGTACTATTTAAGCTCTGTAATGTCAAAAGGGCAGTGTCAGGCAGGGGGTGTATCACACCCCTTACCTGCTCCTGCCTGACACCGCCCTGAATACCAGGGGGCAGAGCCTGAATACCATATCAGGCACCAAAACTAACAACATTGATTGCTTGAGAAAACTGCTGCAAATCTACTACATACATGGAGTGTACTATGGTTTCATAATGATTAAATACATATTTTTGTTCAAAATCTAGCTCAGTTAATGAAGATAACCAGGGTATTGAACCTTGTTTTACAGAATTTAATTCTGAACTTGGTGGTTGCTTTTGGACTCTTTGTGACTGCTTGTCAAAGCGCATGCCATTGGGAAAAGAAGAAATTGATTGCAAGAGGGCAATCACTTACAGGTCAGTTAACATTATTAATTGTTTAATATGTGCACCCAAACACCTTTAGCAGTGTTTTGAATGATTTCTGTGTTTCCCTGAGAGCTCCTCGCATCTTCTGCATTTGTTTACATGAAGTAGCTTCCTGGTGTCTTAGCTAATGCATCATGGTACTTGTAGACTGACTTGCACAATCTCTCTCTCACACCCCCTCCCCGTCTCTCTATCTATCCTGCCCACTACTAGCCCTTCCCAACTAAATCAGCTCAGCTACTGCTCCCACACTTGCGCAGTAGAGGTAGATTGTCGCTGCAGAGCACAGAGCAGTACCGAGACAATTGCACTTGCCAGCAGAGTCAGAAAAGAGGGAGGAGCCGTTGCGATGTAGGAAATGTGAGAGGTAAGTATGATGGGGAGCAGTATTAGTGATGCTCTGTTTCCCAAAATGCGGAAATGGAACATCACTGGTAACCAAAAAATGTCCCTGGGGCGGTCACATGACCACCAGCATGGAATCTAAGAATTGTTAGAATCCACGCTGTGTAGTGAATCACTAAGTAGCCAGAGGATTTTTTTTAATCCTCTGGCTACTTAGTCCCCCCTGGTGTCCATTTACCTCCAGAGATGGCTGCTCCGCTGCTCCACTGTTCTTCGCCTCGCTGCCGCTCCAGCTGCAGTCTTCTTCTCCCTTCGCTGCCCCCTCCCCACCAGGTTAGGAGAATGTAGGCGGGTTAGGAGAGTGTGGGCGGGTACGGGGAGGGGAGACGCACTCTCCTAACCCGCCCACACTCTCCTAATCTGGCAGGGAGGGGGCAGCGAGGCGAAGAACAGCGGAGCAGCCATCTCTGGAGGTAAGTAGACATGTTAGTTTCGTCTCCCATTAGAATGAATGGAGGCAGCCAGCGCGCAGGGGTTAAGGCTGTGTGCTGCCTGCTTCCATTCATTCCTATGGAACCGCAGCGGAGCCTTCACACTGAGTATACACTATATACTCAGTGTGAAGGCATTGTGGGAAATACTACCGATCTCGATCCCACCTAAAAAGATCGTGTTCGGAATTCCGATCGCGATCGTGAAATTTTCTCGATCGCCGATCGGAATCCGATTTTTTCCGAACACGATCGCTCAACCCTAGCAAGCACAGTAATGAGTGTAGAGGGGCAGTCGCATGCTCGCCAACATCATCCTCCAACCGGAAGCTTGTAAAGTGCAGGGCTTGCTGGTGGAGAATGACGTTGGCGGGCATGCGACCGCCACTCTAATAGGTGCCATGTCAAAAAAAATAAAGCAATAACAATTATTGACTACCCATGGACAAGTATGTTACTGTTTCTGGAAGAAAACAACCATTGTGTCTAATCCGGTACAACATCTATAATGGTAAACTAAAAAGAACCTGAAAAAATTAATGGGCTGGAGCTTTCTAAACCTTCATGACTGCGATTTACTACCTAGACACATTAACAAGTCAAATGTTGTAGTTTTGAAACTAAATAGCGAATGCTAAATACAGCAAATGTACATGTCCTTACCACATTCTGTATCACTAGGCTGCTGGAGAGATGACGAGATGCACGATTTACATTCCAAGTGGGAAACAGATGATTGTCAAGAATGCATTTGTTACAAGCAAGGAATGGAATGCTGCCACCAGTAAGTGTCCTAGTTGTGGGTTATATGGTGATAATAGGCAAAGGTCTGACCTCTCATAGAGATGATATCCTACCTAAAAATAAGATTGGTTTATAAACAAGAATGTAAGTCAAATATGTGATTACTATATTTTTCAAAAACAGGCGATGGCAGAATCATTTTGCTTGCCAATATAGTCTTGGACATAAGTGTTGGCATCCCTTTTCAAAAAAATGAAGTATTTTTCCCAGAAAATTATTGCAGTTCCACAGGTTTTGTTATACACATGTCTATTTGCTTTATATGCTTTGGAACAATGCAAAAAAAAAAAGAACAGGAAAAAAAGCCAAAAATTATATAATTTCATGCAAAACTCCAAAAATGGGCCAGGCAAAATGACTGTCAACTAGAGATGAGCGAACACCGTTCGATCCAATACATATTCGATCGAATATCAGGCTGTTCGAGGTATTCGATTACAATCGAATACCACGAGGAAAACAAAGTAAAAATTCATATCCCCTCCCACCTTCCCTGGCGCGTTTTGCACCAATAACTGCGCAAGGGAGGTGGGACAGGAACTACGACGACGGAGGCATTGAAAAAAAATCAGAAAAAGGAATTGGCTTGCTAAATCAGGTGACCTCCAATTTAGACGAATGGTGGATTTAACATTCGATTAATTTGGGACTGTGAACTATGTGACTGTGAGACAGGGACAGATCTACGGGCAGGGTTAGCTAGGGATTACCTTTATTTAGGGGGGAATGTTACTCACCCAGCTCTTTGGGGCTCTATCTGGTCAGGAACCCTGTCAGCTTGCGATATGCGTGAGCTGACTTTTTCCCATAGCAATGCATTGACCAGCGTTGATTGGCCAAATGCCATACAGAAGTACGGCATTCGGCCAATCAACGCTGGTCAATGCATTCCTATTCCGAGATGAAGCAGAGCTTAATCTGCTACACACTCAGCTCTGCTGCATCGGACTGCTACATCGGACACTGCTACACTGCTACATTGGCCAGCACTGCTTCATTGGGCCATGCGCTCAGCTAGGCTACTCCGATCCTATCCTTTAAAAACGATCCTATTCACTACACAGCATGTAGTCCAAAAATTGTTTCAATTTTTGGACCCCATGCTGTGTAGTGATTAACACCCCCCCCACACACACACACACACACACACACCGGTGTTCACTTACCTGAATAGCTACAGATCCCAGCTCCTCTTCTTGGTCCGGTCCTCTGTCCACATGTCTTCAGAGTGCCCTGCCCCCACCTTCCGAGACTAGTATTATGGAGAAGGCTTAGGAGAGTGTGGGTGGGTACTGGGAGGGGAGACATGAGTGATGCGCTCAAGTCTCCCCGCCCACAGTCTCCAGCTTCACTAAGCCCCGCCTACTTCCTGCATCTCTACAATACTAGTCTAGGGAGGCGGGGTCCTCTGTCCTCTTCAGAGCGCCCTGCGCCCCAAAAAAGACGTTTTGGTACGGTGTGATTGTTTATCTTACCTAACCCACTGTCTGTCTTGAGCATTTTTAACCCCTGATGAGTCAGGGTGGTGTATAACTGTCATTCTGACGAAACATGCATGTCGGGTAGGCATGCTCAATATATTTGTTTTTATATTTCTCACTGATTACACTATTTGCGTGCTTGCTTTTGCATACCTCCCAACTTTTGAACAACAGAAAGAAGGACAAAATGTAGTGCACCGCAGCAAGTTTAGCCCCGCTCACTTTTATGTTTATTCTCATTCATTTTTCATGTCCCCCGACACATTATAATCCTCCTACAGTCACCCATACATTATATGTCTCCACATTGTAATGTCCCCTTTCCAACTGACCCACAGTATTAAGTCCCTCTCCTGGTGCCTTTCTAAAGGCTATTCCGATGTCTTATCCACACAAAAAAATGGTAGAATCCCTTTAGAAGTTACATTTTATATATATTTCACAAGAATCTATTCAATTTGGACTTTCTGCCAAGAAATAACAAAAAATAGAGGGTCCAATTTATTAAGACTGTCATTTTGTGTTAATCTCTATGTAGGTTGGTGCAATTAGTGCCACAATTAAGATAAGATAATCCTTTAATAGTCCCACAATGGGGAAATTCAGTGTGTTATAGCAGCATGGATAATACAGTAATAATACAAAATACAAATACAGAAGCTCAACGGTAGAGGCATTACAGTGACAGAAGGTACAGATAAAAGGTATAGAAGATATTAGGAAGGATATCACAACTTAAGGATCTTTCAGTTCTCTGCATGGAGTGATCTCCACTTAGTCCGGTGTTGATTGTATAGCCTAACAGCAGCGGGTAGGAAGTGCTGCTTCTCGCACTTAGGGTGAAGCGGTGTTAGGATTGTGCAGCAGGTGCGACCATGATATGGAAGTCACAGCCTGTTCCACTGCACAGTCCAGCATTGCAGGGGTTAACTTTCCTTGCAGCAGCCGGGCGTGGCTGGTGATGTCTAGGGGGGAAAGGCTGATGTCTAGGGGGGAAAGCAGTGTAGATGTGGATGCAACCGCAGCAGCAAAAAAGGTGGCTAGAAGCAGAGGCATGTCCAGAGGCAGCAAGGCCAAAGATTTTCCATGTACTAACCACTCGCGCAAAACTCGTCCATGTTGGCAGACTTATTTGAGATCTCGCCGTGTCTTTGAAGAGTCCAGCAAGAGGGTCAGTTGTGATGACGCACTCGTGAGTGTTACAATCCCGCTCCTGTGTGTGATGCAAGAATCTCTCCTCACCATCAGGGATAACGCATTGTACGCTGAGGAGTCAGGCATAGGAGCAGAACCATCCCAGCAGGATAGTCAGTGCACACTCCTGTCCGCTTCACAGCATATATTGATGAAGGAAGAGGAGGATGATGATGAAGTGGCAGATGATCTCATTGTCACACAGGAGGCTAGTGGCACCCCCTGGCCAAACTACTGCCACTGAGGGGCCTATTGTCACCAGGAGGGACAAGTATAGGTGCATGTTGCGGGAGTACCTGGCCGACCCCAGCCCTGTACTCTCCGATCCCTCTGCGCCCTACACTTATTGGGTTTCCAAGTTGGATTTGTGGCTGGAACTTGCGCTACGCGCCTTGGAGGTCCTTTCCTGCCCTGATGCTCAAGTGCTATCGGTAGTGTCTTCAGCGCAGCCAATGGCATCATCACGGATAAGCACAGCTGGCTGTCAGCTGACCGTCTGACTTTCATCAAAATGAACAGCCAATGGATAGACCCATCATTTACATGTCAGTTACCCATCAGTTACATGTAAAATTTAGTGCGGTTTGCACACTTTGCAAGTCTAAACTGAGTAGGGGCTCTGAAAAGAGCAACCTTACCACCTCTTGTGTGCGCTGTCATTTGGAAGGCAAGCCCTGGGCTCAGTGGGAGAGAGGAAATGCAGAACAATCGTCGCCCAGCATTGCCAACATTGCCTCTTCCACTGTTTACAGTGCTGGTGCTGCAGTCCAGACCACCAGCCTGGACACCTACACATCTGTCTCTGACACTTTGGGGAGTTCACCCTCATCCGCCCTTTTTGCCTGCACCATCATTCGCCTCTTCCCAGCCACTCCCCATCTCCCAGGCGTTTCATTGCAGGCAGAAGTACAGCACAAGCCACCCACATGCCCAAGCCTTCAACGGCCTCATCTAAAAACTGTTGGCCCTGGAGATGTTGGCGTTTATGCTTCTGGATACTCAAGCCTTCCTTCACCAGATGGCAGCTGTGGCACCTCGCTATGCTGGGCCTAGCCGTTACTACTGCTCTTGGTGTGCTGTCCCCGCCTCGCGCCTGCGTCCCATGACATCAGTCAGGCCCAGAGTTCCGCGCTTTGCTTCAAGGTCCACTTGACCACCGGCGCATCGACAAGCGACCTGCGGTCAGGGATGGTGCTTCTCTTTAATGACAAGCTAGGTGAATGTGGTGGAGTTTGGGCCTGGGGTGCAAACTGGGGTGGCCTATCTCCTCTCACAGCCCAAAATTCATGGCTGGGGTTCTCTTAAGGCCTACTCCTGCGCTGCAACCTTAACCCCAGCTACGAGCTGGAAACACTGTAACACTGGCATGGGGAGATGTCAGCAGGCCGTGCTCAAGCTCATCAGCTTGGGGGACAGACAGCGCACTGCCTCCGAGGTGAGGGATGCCATCCTGGATGATATGGCAATATGGTTTTCCCCGCTGCAGCTGGGCCCAGGCATGTTTATGTATGTGATAATGGCCGGAACCTGGTAGCAGATCTGGAGCTTGCCAGACTCAAACACGGTCCACACATGGCCCATGTTTTCAACTTGTTGGTGCAAAGGTTCTTTGAAACCGACACCATTGTGCCTGATATACTGGTCAAAGTGGGGCTATTTTCGTAAGTGAGAACTAGCCTCTGCTAGGCAGAAAACATTCAAAGCACACTCCTCTCATCTTCGCACCGTTGGCTGGCGGAGGAAGACAAGGGGGATGGAGTGGCATCTGATGTCCCTGTCCCACATGAGGCTAGAGGGTACACTTCAGTGCATCCCATTGCTTCAGCATGGATGGTGTGAAGGGGAGTGAAAAATTTATCCCCCTCTCCAGTGTTTGAAGCAGGGTCATAAATTTACACTCATGAATGCGTAGTTCTCTCTCTGATTTGAAATTCCCTCCCAAAACCAAAACTTTCATGTGATCAGTCATATTATGATCCTCATTGCAGAAATGTTTTGATACAGGAAGGTCAAGTCTTCGTTCTTTAATTGTATGGCGATGTGAATTCTTCCGCATTCTAAGCTGCTGTCCAGTCTCTCCAACATACAGATTTTCAGTGGAACATTTGGTGCACATTATTAAATACACTACATTGGGTGTGCTGCAGGTGAACGTACCTGGGACTTTATATGCTCTGTTAGAGTTTGGTATCTCTATCCTGTCAGTCGTCAGTATGTGGGGACAGGTTTTGCACCTTTTCTGTCCGCAAGGAAATGTTCCTGTGTTAGGGGGCGTTCACACTACCGTCGGTGTCCGACAGGTAGTGTCCGCTCCTAGTGTCCGCTCAAAATCTGTCACGGACATTAGGAGCGGACACTAGCTGTGTCCATGACACCTGTCATTCATTTCAATGGGCATCGGGTGCGTTCTTTTGCAGTCCGTGCCCGTCCTTCCCTGTCCGCAAGTGAAGATGTCCGACTTCTCAAGCGGACAGAAGAACCCTGTATGACAGTGAGCTGCTGACCACCATATTCCTGAGGTTTGGTGGCTGTCAGTAGCACAGGAGAGGGGGATCTGGAAATATGGATTTTAGACGGTTGTCTTTTTGTAGTAGTGGATGTAGTTTGCGTGTGATACCTCTTAGCGTCTCCAGGTGTGGGTTATATGTGACAACCGGGGCACCCGATTGTTTTCCTTTTTGGTATTGTATTTTAATAAATCCGATCTTATGTCACTTTACAGAAACCTGTGAACTGATAAGGACCTGTAAGTGTTTACATTGTCTCTACCAATTACTAACAACCCCCCCCCCCACGCCTCCCTCCTGGAATTCTAACCCCTTTTTTGTACCTAGATGTTCCGAAACGTTGTAATCTGTCATCATTATGAGTTAGCCATTAAAAAGGTATCAACTACTGAAGACTCGTTTTTTGTTTTTTTTTATATTTCCAACCCACTGGCTAACACGGTAAGAGAACAAACATTTTCCTCAGATTATGGGGATAATGTCACTTCTTAGGGAGAGATCACCTTTTCAGGTGTGTGGAGACTTATACAGCCATAGTTGCTCCACTGCAAGGGAACATGGGAAGAATATGCAAATCTGTCTCCCAAGATGTAAACAGGGAGACAGTGCCTCTGTTATGCTGCCCTCTATTGATAAGCACCCTGAACATCATGCCCGACTTTCCCAGAAGTCTTTACTGCATAATGCGGGGTTATAACCAAGTCAATTTCTCAGCTACGGACGGCACCGTTTCTGTCTCTTTGGACTTCATCAGCACAGCCTAGAGCATTTGATTTGGTTATAACCTCGCATTATGCAGTAAAGACTTCTGGGAAAGTCGGGCGTGATGTTCAGGGTGCTTATCAGTAGAGGACAGCATAACAGAGGCACTGTCTCCCTGTTTACATCTTGGTAGACAGATTTGCATATTCTTCCCATGTTCCCTTGTAGTGGAGCAACTATGGCTGTATAAGTCTCCACACACCTGAAAAGGTGGTCTCTCCCTAAGGAGTGACATTATCCCCATAATCTGGTCTCTCAGGCTCTCACTTCTACCAAAACAATCCTCTCTAGGCTGCGCTGATGAAGTCCAAAGAGACAGAAATGGTGCCGTCTGTAGCTGAGAAATTGATTTGGTTATAACTCCGCATTGTGCAATAAAGACTTCTGGGAAAGTCGGGCATGATGTTCAGGGTGCTTCCCATAGAGGGCAGCATAACAGAGGCACTGTCTCCCTGTTTACATCTTGGCATGTGTGCATCATTGTCTTATTCAATAAAATCCTGTTGTGACCTGAGAGTGCCTTCTTTCCATTTCATTGAAAACGCTGTTTACATCTTGGGAGACAGATTTGCATATTCTTCCCATATAAGTAGACAAGGCATTTTTGGAATATCAGCAATAACGTGTGTAACATGTATGTTTTCATAGTAATTTTGTACTTTTACAGGGTGGGCCATAAGTATGAATACACTCAGATAAAATGGAAGTGGTTGGTGATATCACCTTACCGTTTGTGGCATATTAGTACATGGGAGGGGGGAAACATTTGAGGCCGGGTGACGCTCATGGTGGCCATCTCCAAAGCCGCCATTTTGGATTCAACTTTACTTTTTTCAATGGGAAGGGGATCAAATGTTTCCACCCTATGTACTAATATGTCACAAGCAGTAAGGTGATATCAGCAACCACTTCCATTTTATCTGGGTGTATCCATCCTTATGGCCCACCATATATACTGTATGTACTCGAGGAAAAAAGGGGGTGATTTAAAAGTTAATTTTTTTTTATTTTTTTCATATAGATATAGGAGGTCTGATCACTAACGCAATGCTTCCTAGTGATGTAATAGAACCCCGTGACATATTATTACATCATTTTGTGGAAAAGGCGTTTAAGGACAACATTGGCTGCATTATTATATAGCCTTATTCATAAATGAGCACTATTGCCATGTCTGTGTTGACAATTTTCTTTGTTTTTGTTTTTGCAGTGATTCAATTGCAGTAGGATACAATCCAAAAGTTTGCGTTGCCATAAAAGTAAACTGCACCATTATTGTTGTGAGAAAGAAAAATCATAATATTGCATGTCCATTTAAATTACTGGTACTAGATAGTGACAGCAGTGATAGTAGTGATGAACATGGCTCTGGTGACAAAAGTGATTATGGTGGCAGAAGTGATCGTGGTGACAGAAGTGATCGTGGTGACAGAAGTGATCGTGGTGGCAGAAGTGATCGTGGTGACAGAAGTGATCGTGGTGGCAGAAGTGATCGTGGTGGCAGAAGTGATCGAGATGACAGTGATGAAGCTAAAGTTGATCTTTCAGCCTATTTAGAGTTACTTTCTTATTTTGAAACTGCTGACGATTGTGAACAAAACAGGACTGAAGAAGAAATTGTGAAAGTTGAAGAAAGTGTAGAAAAAGAAGAAATTGTAAAAAATGAAGATCACTACAGCAAATATGCAGATAACAGTGCCCAACGGTTTCTGGAAGAAGAAAAAATTGTGAAAAAAGATGAAATTGTGAAAAAAGATGAAATTGCGAAAAATGAAGATAACTACATCAAAACTGCAGATAGCAGTGCACAGCGTTTTGTGAAAAAAGATGAAATTCCGAAAAAAGATGAAATTGCGCAACAAGATGAAACTGCGAAAAAAGAAGAAATTGTGAAAAAAGATGAAATTGAGAAAAAAGAAATAGCAAAAAAAGATGAAATTGCGAAAAATGAAGATAACTACAGCAAACCTGCAGAAAACGGTGCCCAATATTTTGTGAAAAGAGATGAAAATGCGCAAAAAGATGAAATTGCGAAAAAAGAAATTGCGAAAAAAGATGAAATTGCGAAAAATGAAGATAACTACAGCCAATCTGAAGATAGCAGTGCCCAATATTCTATTTTCAATTAAAAAATGTGTGTTCCTGGTCTGACAAATGAAATGATTATTTTTGCAATAAAGTTGGTCTGCCTGACAAGAATAAAAGCTGATCATTAAACATTAGTTTCATCATTCATCAATCTGTCTACTTCTTACTTTATCAGGCAAAAAGATAACTAAATATCTATAACTAGAGATGAGCGAGTAGTGTTCGATCGAGTAGGTGTTTAATCGAATACTACGGTATTCGAAATATTCGTACTCGATCAAAGCTGTTCGAAGTTTAAGGTTCGATGCAGAACCAGCGTTGATTGGCAGAATGCTATACATTCTGCCAATCAACGCTGGTTCTTCTCTTACCTTTAGAAGTCTTCTCCATGCAGCGTCCCTGCGGCATCTTCCGGCTGGAATTCACTCTGCCTAGGCATCCGGCCTAGGCAGAGCCGACTGCGCATGCGCGGGCATGCCCTCGCATGCGCAGTCGGCTCTGCTCAGGCGTCGGGCCGGGCAGAGCCGACCGCGCCTACGCAGTCGGCTCTGCCTAGGCCCCGATGCCTAGTCAGAGTGAATTCCAGCCGGAAGACGCAGTGTGTGGCTGTTCGAATCGACACGGGGATGTCCCCGTGTGCCGTCCGTGTTAGGGCCGTGCTTCTGTGGCTCTTTTCATCAAATGAATAGGAGTTACAGAAGCAGGGGCTGCAAAATAGGACATGAACAGGACCCGGGCTATGACTAAGGAGCGTGTCCCCAAAACACGTAAGCCAGACATCATATTTTCCTGTCCAATATGAAGAGGTTTTTTCATCTGAGTTCTTTATTATTGTGGTGATGTTCACCTACTAAAAGTTAAGTTTTTCTTAAAGGGGTTGTCCCATCACAAGGATCCTATCTATACTGCTTGTTAATGTGGATATAAGACTTTTCCTAAATACAGTGCTTCAGCAAAACTGCTTTGTTTGTCCACTATCTTACTTTATTCAATTCATTGTTGGCACAGCCATTGACTTATCTGCTCAAAAGTCAAGTTATGTATCTGCTGCTCTCAGGGGGGAGGGAGGAGGGGCTAAGTGTATGGGAGCAAGCCTGTGTTTCTAGCTATTCCTGTGTCTACACCACGTGACCTAGCTTCCTGCTCTCAGATAGGGGAGAGGAGCTGCATTCATTTCTGAACTCGTCTTCTGTCCTCCCAGTTATCAGGCTAGCTGTGTTCATTTGTGTTCATTATGGCAGAGACAGGCAGTCTCTGTATGTAACACAGAATGGAGTTGCTCCTGCCTGTACTTCATAGTCCAATATTGTGCATATAGTGTTATTTGAGGACCTATGATGATATCACAGGCCCTTCAGCCGCCCCATAGGATCACTCTATGCGGTGGGCGGAGCTAAACACTAATTTGGGGTGGAGCTAAATGGCAGGTTGCATGTGAAACCCCACCCACCAAATTACACAAGAAACCAGGAAGAAAGAAGATTTTACAGCAGTGAAGACTGGTGAGTATGCGACGTGGGAATACCCCTTTAATTCCTGAGTCTCCTATGTGCTGGACGCCGTGGGATTTTTTATTGTCATCATTTTACCTTTTGCCAAAAAGGTTTTGTATACTATATACTCTTGTTTTGGATTGATACTTAAATAGTATCTCAGGTTGGTTGCTAGTTTCCTAATTCTGCAGGGACAAGGAGCGCGCTCAAAGAAATGACACTCTGCACTCAGTCAGGGTGGACACAACTTCCCATTTATTTACTACAAACATCTTATATAGCATCTTATGGAGGAGTTGACATATATGTGTTGACTTGCTGTTGGCTGAAGTGTCTGAGGTTCCTCTTTCTCTCATCCTGCTTTTGCACATGACTTCGGGTGTAGTTCAAGATGTAAGCGCCATCTTGCTGAGCTGACATCTAGTTACGCGTCACAAAGGTCACAAGACAATTACAACATCAAACACTTGTTAAGAAAAACAGACACTTGGTTAATAGCAGTACTAGACAATACAAAATAGAAGTGTAAATATCGAAAATAGACATTTTATCCACAACACTCTCAGTCTTATGCGGAAGCCCTGCATTGCATTTTACAATACCTGCAAAATGGATAGGATTCTGGCTAATCCCATCCACACATTACAGAAGAAAATCTGCAGCTAAATAGCTATGATTTCAGAAACCATTGCGTTTTCGTACATCGCAGTGTGTCAATTAAACCTGCGGAAATGCTGATGTTTTCTATATTGGTGTAATTGAAGCAGAAAGTCTGCAGAGAAAAACTTTGCACACTTTCTGTGAAAAACGCTGCAGTGAAAATTTGATGCATTTCCGCCACGGTTGGGCTCAATACAATGACACCAGTCCATATGGTCAGTAATAGCATAGACACCATAGACAGGCTGCAACATGATACAAAATATTTTCTATTCATCATTTTTCACTAAAAACTACAAGGGTTTGTCATGACACATAGTACAATCCCAATAGATACTGTATACAGGCCCCCCTGAGAGAAAATCTTCAAGTTTCTGTTAGAATATCACATTTAATGCAGAAAACAAAAAATTGGCCATGCAGAAAGGTTCCAGAATGTGTATAATATTAATAAGATTTTAATTAATCTGTGACTTTGTGTGTATTTGGACAACCACTTTAGGCTAAGGCCCCATGTAGCAGGCAGCAGTAAAAAAGTACTGCAGGAAAAACCATGGCTGAAACGCATCGTGCTTTTTCCTGCAGTGCTTTTCACAGAAAGTCTGCAGAGTTTTCCTTCGCAGACTTCTGCTTCTGCTTCCATTACACCTATAGGGAAACCGCTGTCGTTTCTGTAGGTATAATTGACATGCTGAATTCAGCGCACAGTCAGCTTTCCCGGTATGCGCCCTGGTTGTGCAGATATTGGTGCCATTAATTTCATCATCGATATCTCCCCACTGCCAGAAGGGCCTTCCTCACAGTCTAGCATCACGCCCCCTTCTGACAGTACAAGGTTGAGTATAAGTACAGTCAAGTGACTCACAGTGATCCGATAGCCCATAAGGCTCGCTCTTCTGACAGTGGGGAGATATCAGTGCCGAAATTAACGGCACCGGTATCTCCACTACTGGGACACATACTGAAAAAACTTGTCAGTGTGCTGAATTCAGCGGTATATAAAACCGCACATTCATGAGAACATTAAAGGTCCTCTTTAAGACCAGTTGCAAATGACTGTGGCCATGCTCAGTATGCTATCCGTGTATTTCACTGATAGAACACTGACCCATTCATTTCAATGAGCTTGTACCCATGACTGTGAATTTCATGGTCTTGTGTGCGGGCTGCCATTCTGGGCCTGTCCTATTTTGCGGCCTTTGCTTCCATGGCTCCTATTTATTTAATGAAAGAAGCCGCGGAAACACAGCCTGTGCATGGGCGGCACACGGGGATATCAGACGACGGTGCTGCAACCGGCCTTAGTTTAAGGCTCCATCTAGTGTAAAGAATAGAGATGAGCGAACAGTGAAATATTCAATATTCGTTTCGAATAGCCCCTCAATATTCGACTATTCGAACAAATATCGAACCCCATTATAGTCTATGGGGAAAAAATGCTCGTTTCAGGGGAAACCACTATTCGACTCAGGAGGGTCACCAAGTCCACTATGACACTTCAGGAAATGATGACAATACCTCTGGAATGCAACTGGGGCAGCAGGGGAAGCATGCCTGGGGGCATCTAACAAGCCCAAGTCGGTGGGCGTGGCTTGGCCATGGAGGAGTGAGGACGTGTGTTGCCTCTGCTCCGTCTCTGGCCCTAGGTGAAGTGCCTTATTCTGCTGACCGACCCGGCTCCATACCTACCTAGAGATGGGTAAGAACCGCAAGGCTTCCCAGCGCTCCTCTTCAACCCCTCCGGGACCGTCTGGATCCTCCTCCATTGCCCGCTTCCTCCGGGTGCCGCGCTGTGAAGAGGCTCCTTCCCAGGCCGGATCCAAGATGGCGCCCGCCGCTGCAGCTTCTCCACGTGGCCGGCCCGCCGCATCGCCGACTCGCTCTCCGGCTGTCTCTGATGCTGCAGGAAGCAGCTCTCCCGTCCCCAGTGATGGCCCGGATACCTCGCCGCCTGGGGATCCCTGTCCTCCAGCACGTCTCCTCTGCAGCCCCGCTCTCTTATCCTCTGGAGTGGGTGATGCCGGACAGGTAGGCCGTGATTCCCCTGTGCCCTCCCTCCTGCCTGCATGTGGTCCGGACAGCTCTTGGCCGTCTCTGCCGCCCTCTCCTGCAGCCCCTCTGTCGTCCCCTTCCCTGGAACCTATGCCTGCTGCCCCCATGGACCTTGTCTGGGGTAAGGACAGATCTGCCTGGCTCCCTAACATGTCCTCTCCCTCGCAGTCGGCCCCTGCTACCCTTCCAGGTTCTGCCTGTATGTCCCTGGACTCTATGCAGGCTCCTCTGCATTCCTTGGCCCTGGACTGTGACCAGCCTGTGGACTGTGGCCTATCCCCCTTGTCTGCTGCTCCCAGGGGTTCTAGCCCCCTCCCTGTTGCTCCCTCCAGGCCTCTCCAGGGCCGTCCAACTGTGCCTGCCTCCCTGCCGGTCCCTCCTGGATTGCCTTCAGCTCCTATGGATTGTGGGCCTAGTTTTTGTATTGCTAATGACTCTGGTTCTGGTGCTGGTTCTGGTGCTTCCCCTGCCTCCATTGCTGATACTCTTGTGGAATTGCGCCGCCTTAGCGCCCACCTGGCGGCAGTTCCCACCAAGACTGATATGGAAGATTATGTGGTGCGACTTGAGCAGTCTTACAAATCGGAACTCTCTGCTGTTCGTTCCTCTGTACAACAATTAGAAACCAAAGTGGATTCCCTTGAGGTGGCCTCTGCCTCCCACGAGTCTCAGCTCTCCTCCCATGAAGCCACCATTGCTTCCCACACCCAACAACTGCGATTTCTGTCCGATATGTTGGATGACCTGGAGAATCACAACCGGCGTAATAACATTAGAGTGCGGGGTCTTCCTGAATCCGTTGAACCGCAAAATTTGGATGCTACTTTGCGCACCATCTTCAATTCCATCCTGGGGGCCCCCTTGGATTCGTCTATTGAACTTGACCGCGCGCACCGCTCTCTGGGTGTGCGCCCTCCTGGTGACAATAGGCCTCGTGATGTCATTTGCAGGGTTCACCGTTATCAGCTGAAGGAGGCGATTATGCGCAAAGTCCGGGAAGCCCCGAAGGTTCTGTTTCAGGACTTTGAGTTGCAACTGCTTCCAGATTTGTCTCGCCTCACCCTTGCTAAACGGAGGGCACTGAAACCCCTCCTGGAAGTTCTCAACCAGCACCAAGTTCCGTATACATGGGGCTTCCCTTTCCGCCTACAGGTCCGTCATGGTGGTCGTGTCGTCTCCATGTCTCATCCGGATGAACTTTATGATTTTGCTTCTACCTTGGGTTTCCCGTCGGTTCCCGCCCTCTCCTGGCCCCCGTTCCCTGGTGATCTTCTGTCGGCTCTTCCTGCTCGTCCTCAGAGGCGCTCTAGGAGGCATCGTAAGACCCGCTCCCCGGAGGGGGCGGATGGCTGAAATGCCCGCTGTTGTTCCTGTTTGCCCGAAGTGGACTCTCTTCTTTTTTTGGGACATTTGTGGGAGGGTTTTGGGACATTTTTTGCTTGTGGGTTCCCACCCTCTCTGAAGCCTAGGTGGTTTTGTTTGGTCCGCCTGCATCATTCTCTTTATTTTTTTTTGTTTGTTAGAATGCCCTAGGGGGCGTTGTGCGGACCTCTGTTGTGATATTCTGCTTGGTCAGCATTTTATTTTGTGTTAGAGTATTCATGGTTTTGGCGGTTTCGCCTGGGGGCCCGGGATGGGGTGCCGGCTTCTTTATTTGGAAAAGCCCGTTTCCCACCGGGGTCTCCACGCTTTCTGTTTGCGTGGTCTTTGGCAACTCTTTCTTTGCCGGCTCCCCACCTTCTTGTGTGGAGTTCTTCCCTCCACCCCACTTAGTTGGTTTTGTCTTTCGTGCTTTTCTTCCTTTTGTGTCTCCCTTCGGTTTGTTTCTTCTCCCCCTTTTCCTCTCTTGTTTGTACCCCCTGACTGTTTTTTGTTTTTCTTCTGGTTGTCTCGTCTCTCTCTTCTTTCTTCTCTTTTTTCTTGGCCATGTCCTCAGTCAACTTTTGCACCCTCAATGCTAGGGGCCTAAATGTCCCCCAGAAGCATAACCAAATTTTGTATCAGTTGCATAAACAGCGCTCACATGTCCTTATTTTGCAGGAGACCCATTTTAAGAAGGATCACGTCCCGGATATTCGCAGCCGTCACTTCCCTAAGTGGTTCCACAGCGTCAATCCAGTTGCTAAGTCCAAGGGAGTCTCGATTGCTCTCCACCGTTCCTTACAGCACGAGGTCCTGGACACCTGTATCGACCCTGAGGGTAGGTTCCTCTTCTTGAAATTGCGTACGGGCGGTACGGTTCTCACCGTGGCCGGTTGTTATCTCCCGAATCAGGGTCAGCTGGCGTTCTGTAGATCCCTTATCCGCAGATTGGCAGACTTCAGCAAAGGGGTTGTGGTTTTGGGTGGTGATTTTAACTTCGTCCTGGACCCTCAGGTTGACTCCTCCCCCCCGCGCCCCTCCCATGCTCCCTCACAATTGCGCCGTTTATTGTCGGCCCTTCACAATTCCCAACTGGTTGATGTTTGGCGTATCCTACATCCTCAGGGTAGGGATTATACTTACTTTTCCCCGGCTCATAATTCGCATAGTCGCATCGACTTTTTTTTGACCAGCCATCACGCCCTGTCTTGGTCCCCGGCAGTCCGTATTGACTCGGCTCTCTGGTCGGACCATGCCCCTGTCCATTTAACATTGGACATCCCTGGTTTACTGCGGCGCCCTTTCAACTGGCGCTTGAACGAGGGCCTGTTGAAAGATATAAGGAGGCTGTCGGGGAGACCATCCGGAATTTTTGGCTGGATCACGCTTCTGATCCTACTTCCCTCCCTATGCAATGGGAGGCTTTGAAGTGCGTGGTAAGGGGGGTCCTTATCCAGCATGGCGCTCGTCTCAAGAGAGAGCGAGCCGTTGGGGTTGCCACCCTTTTGACCCGGATCCATGATCTGGAGTTATCTCATAAACAGTCCGGCTCCCGCTCAACCTATACGGAGCTTCTTAATGCTAGGGAGGAACTTCGCGCCCTCTTAGATGGGAAATATTTGCGCTTCCGGGACCGCGTTAAAAAACATTATTATGAGTTTGCTGATAAATGTGGTCGGTCGTTGGCTCGTCGTCTTCATCCGCGCGATTCCCCTGCGTACGTTCCGCGTCTGCGTACGGATTCGGGTGGTCTCGTTCACAATCCCTCTGACATTGCCGCGGGGTTCCGCTCATTCTACTCAGACTTGTATAATATTCATGGTCAATACGCGGATTTGGATCCGTCTGTGCTTAGAGGTAAGATCCGTCAGTATATCTCTGACACTGCTCTCCCTTCCCTCTCTTGTGACGACGCGGAAGCTCTTGAGACGCCGTTCTCGTTAGAGGAAGTTGCCGCGGTAATCCAGTCCACGCCTGCGGGTAAGGCGCCGGGTCCCGACGGGTTCACTGCTCGCTTTTTTAAATGTTTCAGTTCTCTCCTTTCCCCGGATTTGGCGCGGGTGTTTAATAGTGTGGGGGACTCGTCTCCGTTCTCCGCGCAATCCCTGTCTGCTCTGATCACTGTGATTCCTAAGCCTGGTAAAGATCCTGTATGTCCGGGGAGTTACCGGCCTATCTCCTTAATCAACATTGATGTGAAATTGTATGCGAAATTGTTGGCTAACCGTCTTTCTCCTTTCATGCCCGCTTTGGTTCACAGCGATCAGGTTGGCTTTATCCCGGGTCGGGAGGCGCGCGATAATGTTTGCAAAACTGTTTTGTCCGTCTCGGTTGCCCGCTCCTCTGGGGTTCCTCTTTGTTTGCTTTCACTTGACGCCGAAAAGGCGTTCGATCGCATTCACTGGGGATTTCTTAGGGAGACTCTCGCACAGATCGGGGTTGGCTCGGGATTTTTGGGCAAGATCTTGGCTCTCTATGGGGCTGCGTCGGCGCGTGTTCGGGTGAATGGCGTAATTTCAGATCCTTTTCCGGTCTGGAACGGTACCCGCCAAGGTTGCCCCCTCTCACCGTTGCTTTTTGCTTTGGTGATGGAACATCTGGCGGTTGCTCTGCGTTGTTGCCCCGATGTTCATGGTATTCAGTTAGGATCCCGTATGGTCAAGGCGGCTCTATATGCGGACGACCTTTTACTGTACGTCTCGGAACCGCGGGTATCGTTTCCGGCGGTCTTGCGTGAATTTTCCCGATTCGGTGCCCTTAGTAACTTTAAGGTCAACTTGTCCAAGAGCGAGGCCCTTAATGTTTCGCTTCCCTCTCCCGAGGCTGAATTCCTGGCGCAGTCTTTCCCTTTTAGGTGGCAACCTACCTCCTTCACATACTTGGGGATTCACATTTCCCCTGATCCTTCTTCCCTGTTCCAGCTTAACTATATCCCGCTTCTGGACTCCATTGCTGCTGACCTACCTTCTTATGGCGCCCGCCTCCCCACCTGGTTTGGCCGAATTCATGCCCTTAAGATGGATGTCCTCCCTCGGTTCCTGTACTTATTCCAGGCCCTCCCCATCCCTCTCCCACGTGCTTTCTTAGCTCGGGTACAGTCTCTGTTTGGGAAATTTGTGTGGGGTTCCTCCCGGAGCAGACTTGGGTTTAGTACCCTTGTCCGGCGCAAGTTCAGGGGAGGCGTTGGCCTCCCGGATGTGCGCCTTTACTATCGGGCCTCGGTCTTGCTTCGTTTGTTTGATTGGCAGTTCCGTCGCCGTGATAAGCAGTGGGTCTCCATTGAATTTGACCTGATTTCGTCCTCGTTGTCCTCTTGGCCCTGGATTCCACCGCACTTTCGTCCCAAATCCCCTGGCCTTTACATCCTCCCTTCGCACTTCCTGAAAGTGTGGGATTCGGTTTGTTCCTCTGGCCGTTTGGCCCGTGTTCTGGGCCCGCTGACTCCCCTCTTTGACAATCCTATGTTCCCCCCTGGCTGTTCGGTTGATCGGTTCCTTTGTTGGGACAGATTGGATTGTACTTGTCTTCAGGAGGTGGCGGGCGATTCCCCGCTCCTTCCTTTTGCCCAGCTATGTAGTTCTCACCCCGACTTGCGCCTCTCATGGTTGGAGTATGCCCAGCTTCAATCCTTTCTGCAGCGGTTCTCGCTCACTTCTCGCCTCTCTTCTCCTGCCTTGGCTTTGGAATCCTATGTCGGGCGACGGTCCTCCCCTCCTCGAGCCCTTTCACTGTTGTACGACGTGCTCCTCTCGGATGTCACTGCGGAACTCCCCTCATACGTTGCCGCCTGGAATGCCGATCTTCCTGTGAGTCTGTCGTCTGCGGATTGGGACAGGTCCTTCCTGCTCTCTCACAAGATGGCCCTCCCGTGTAGCGCTCAGGAAAGGAATTATAAGATTCTGTCCCGGTGGTATAGGTGTCCAGTGCTTCTTCATAGGATCTTTCCTGCTGTTTCGGACTCATGTTGGCGCTGTGGTTCCGCTAGGGGTACTATGCTGCACATTTGGTGGGATTGTGACATTCTGCGCCCCTTCTGGGATGCAGTGTTTTCTTTGTATTCCAGGGTCAGTGGGCGCTCGGTGGCTGTTTCTCCTCAGCTGGCACTGCTGTCGGTCATCCCTGGCCGTCTGTCGGAGATTAAGAAGGACCTTCTGGGGCACTTCCTCACGGCCGCCAGGGCTGTCATTCCTAGACGCTGGCGCAGCCCTACTCCCCCCTCCATGCTTGACTTCCTCCAGGAGTTCCTTCTTATTCAGCGGATGGAGACTTTGGTGGCGGAAGACTCTCCCGCTTATCCCCAGTTTGAACTTCGATGGCGTCCCTGGGTTATGTTTCAGGAATCATCTGCCTTCTCTTCTGCCTTCGCTTGAGTGTCACCTGGCCGTCTATTTTCTTTCTCCCTTTTTTCCTTGCTTTTCTTGTCTCACTTATTGTTTCTCCGTATTTGTCTCGTGCTTGTTTGTTTGTTCTGTGTCCCTCTCTTGTTTCCCTTTTCCTTCTCTTGTTGGGCTGTATTTGGTTTGTGCGGAGGGGGGCCCTTTTGGCTTCCCTGTCCGCTGATTTGTATACTCCTGCATTGTTGCTCGACTGTATTTCTTCTGTTCGTTCTGTATTTTATTGAAAAAATCTTTAATAAAACCCGTTTAAGCATAACAAGCCCAAGTCACTGTTTTACCCCACCATCACAGCCTATCAACTACACACTTTCCACACTCAATAGAACCTCTATGAAAGTTGAAAAACACCTGGAAACCTTCTTTCCTCCACAATAGTATGGACAGAAACACAAATTTAAAGAAACACTAGCATGCACCCCTTTAAATCACAATGCCCATGACAACCACAGATGGCATAGGTAATGGGAAATTCAACAGCCCCCACCCTTAACTGTCATTGTGTACGTGTGTGTGTGTGTGTGATGTGGTAAGATCTTCAAAAATTAACTTTTCTGGCCCTTAAAGGGATTCTACCACTAAAACACATTTTTTTCTAGTTACCACGTCGGAATAGCCTTTAAAAAGGCTATTCGTCTCTTACCTGTGGAAGCGCTCTCCGCCGCGCCGTTCGTTCAAAATACCGGTTTGTACCGGTATGCTAATTAGTTCTCTCGCAGCGATGGGGGCGTCCCCATCGCAGGAGCAGCGATGGGGGCGTCCCCATTGCAGCTCGAAAACCGACCGCAGCGCCGCCTCTCTGGTCTTCTGTATCCTCCCCTTGCTTCTTCAGCGTCTGTCGGGCGCCTGCGCAGTATGCGCTGTTCGGCGAAGATTGCTGAACGTACTGCGCATGCGCGAAATTGCGGTCTCAGCCATAGTGCGGGCACACTATGGCTGAGACCGCAATTTCACGCATGCGCAGTACGTTCGGCAATCTTCGCCGAACAGAGCATACTGCGCAGGCGTCCGACAGACGCTGAAGAAGCAAGGGGAGGACACCGAAGACCAGAGAGGCGGCGCTGCGGTCGGTTTTCGAGCTGCAATGGGGACGCCCCCATCGCTGCTCCTGCGATGGGGACGCCCCCATCGCTGCGAGAGAACTAATTAGCATACCGGTACAAACCGGTATTTTGAACGAACGGCGCGGCAGAGAGCACTTCCACAGGTAGGAGACGAATAGCCTTTTTAAAGGCTATTCCGACGTGTTAACTAGAAAAAAATGTGTTTTCGTGGTAGAATCCCTTTAACGTGAGCCCTTCCAAATTAAGTTAGAGTCCCTTAAAGGGGTTGTCCCATCACAAGGATCCTATCTATACTGCTTCTTAATGTGGATGTAAGACTTTTCCTAAATACATTGCTTCAGCAAAACTGCTTTGTTTGTCCACTATCTTACTTTATTCAATTCTTTGTTGACACAGCTCTTGACTTATCTGCTCAAAAGTCAAGTGATGTAGCTGCCTGCTCTCAGGGGGGAGGGAGGACGGGCTAAGTGCAGGGGAGTGAGCCTGTGTTTCTAGCTATTCCTGTGTCTACACCACATGAGTGAGTTGAGCCTTGCACCAGCAGTGTTTTACTTTTTGGCCCTTGGAGTGAGTTGAGCCTTGCGCCAGCAGTGTTTTATTTTTTGGCCCTTGGAATGAATTGAGCCTTGCACCAGCAGTGTTTTTGGCCCTTGGGGTGAGTTGAGCCTTGCACCAGCAGTGTTTTACTTTTGGGCCCTTGGCGTGAGTTGAGCCTTGCACCAGCAGTGTTTTAATTTTTGGCCCTTGGGCTGAGTAGAGCTTTGCACCAGCAGTGTTTTATTTTTTGGCCCTTGGAGTGAGTTGAGCCTTGCACCAGCAGTGTTTTTGGCCCTTGGGGTGAGTAGAGCCTTGCACCAGCAGTGTTTTACTTTTTGGCCCTTGGAGTGAGTTGAGCCTTGCACCAGCAGTGTTTTACTTTTTGGCCCTTGGAGTGAGTTGAGCCTTGCACCAGCAGTATTTTTGGCCCTTGGGGTGAGTAGAGCCTTGCACCAGCAGTGTTTTACTTTTTGGCCCTTGGAGTGAGTTGAGCCTTGCACCAGCAGTGTTTTACTTTTTGGCCCTTGGAGTGAGTTGAGCCTTGCATCAGCAGTGTTTTTGGCCCTTGGGGTGAGTAAAGCCTTGCACCAGTAGTGTTTTACTTTTTGGCCTTTGGAGTGAGTTGAGCCTTGCACCAGCATTGTTTTATTTTTTGGCCCTTGGAGTGAGTTGAGCCTTGCACCAGCAGTGTTTTACTTTTTGGCCCTTGGGGTGAGTAGAGCCTTGCACCAGCAGAATGGTAGGCCCTTATGGTGAATTGAGCCTTGTAGCAGCAGAGTGTTAGGACCTTTGGGAGACCCCTAAAACTTTGATTTGCAGGCATTTGGGGTGGAGGCCTAAAACATTGAATTGCAGGCCCTTGTGGAGGAGCCCTAAAACATTGAATTGCAGGCCCTTGTGGGGGAGCCCTAAAACATTGAATTGCAGGCCCTTGTGGGGGAACCCTAAAACAGGAGGAGGAGGATGAATGAAGTGGGTGCTGGCAGTCCCTCTCCAGTACCAGGACTGTGGACTGGATACCCAGCTGGATATCCACGTCCACGTCCTCGCCCCCTTCTGCTACTGATGAGGGGCACTGCTGGCAGCCCATCTCCAGTACCTGGACTGTGGACTGGATACCCAGCTGGATACCTGCATCCACGTCCTCGCCCCCTTCTGCTACTGATGAGGCGCACTGCTGGCAGCCCCTCTACAGTACCTAGACTGTGGAGGACGTACATCTTGTCCATCTGTGTCCACGTCCTCGCCCCCTTCTGCTACTGACGAGGGGTACTGCTGGCAGTCCCTCTCCAGTACCTGGACTGTGGACTGGATACTGTGCTGGATATCCACGTCCACGTCCTCGCCCACGTCCCCTGCTGCTACCCTGCTGCATTATTGGCAGGTTCACTGTATGTGTTCCTGCAGCGTAGCTCTGAAACGAGCTGTTTTATAAGAATTTTTTCCTGCCTAGACAAGGCTAAAATCAGTGTATCGCGAAGACCAAGCTCTCCCTATCTCTCCAAAACTACATGTCCCGCGGTCCTGGTTGGCCAGTAGCCGGTGGCAGCGGTGAAGCGAGGAGCTGACACAGGTCAGCTCCTCGCTTCAGCCGCATATGTGTCAGCGAGAGAGCCGCGCAGCGGCGAAGTGTGGAGCTGACCTGTGTCAGCTCCTTGCCTGAGCCGCATATGTGTCATCGAGAGAGGCGCGCAGAGAGCGGCGAGGGAGCGGAGGAGATGGTAAGTTTAATGTGGAGGTGGAATGTGAAACTGGGGGCAGATGAAGGAGAGGACGGCATGACTCTGGGAGCAGAGATGGAGAGGACGGTATACCACTGGGGGCAGAGATGGAGAGGACGGCATGACACTGGGGACAGAGATGGAGAGGACTGCATGACACTGGGGGCAGAGATGGAGAGGATGGCATGACACTGGGGGCAGAGATGTGGGGACATGAATCTAGGGGCAGAGATAGAGAGGACATGAATCTGGGGGCAGAGATGGAGAGGACATGAATCTGGGGGCAGAGATAGAGAGGACATGAATCTGGGGGCAGAGATGGAGAGGACATGAATCTGGGAGCAGAGATGGAGGGACATGAATCTGGGGGCAGAGATGGAGGGGACATGAATCTGGGGGCAGAGATGGGGGGGACATGAATCTGGGGGCAGCAATGGGGGGGACATGAATCTGGGGGCAGAGATGGAGAGGACATGAAACTGGGGGCAGAGATGGGGGGACATGAATCTGGGGGCAGAGATGTGGATACATGAATCTGGGGGCAGAGATGGAGGGAACATGAATCTGGGGGCAGAGATGGGGGGACATGAATCTGAGGGCAGAGATGGAGGGGACATGAAACTGGGGGCAGAGATGGGGGGACATGAATCTGGGGGGCAGAGATGGAGGGGACATGAATCTGGGGGCAGAGATGGGGGGACATGAATCTGGGGGCAGAGATGGAAGAGGTACATGAAACTGGGGTCAGATGAAGGGTGTATATGAAATATATGTTATTTTTTTCCCTAGCAGGTTTTGTTACTTTAGATGCCTCATGCCATTTAGGCCCTCTACTGTAGGGTAGGCAGGAGCAGGCAAGAGGCAAGGGGATGTGATTCTGTCCTCTGACACTCTCCAACTCCAATCAGACTGCTCCTACATAACACTGCCCACCTGTTAGCACAAAGCCTAAGTAGAATATCAGGCACCAAAACAAACAGCACTGACTGTTCAGGAATTGTGGGGGTAGAAAAAGTTCCAATTGTACTGGAATCAGTGGAGCAGCACCTATTAACAAATGCTAAGAACTGGTTTTGACATAAAACATGTTAAAACTCTGCATTGACTACCTCTAAGGCCTCGTTCACATCTGCGTTGATAATCTGTTTGGGGAAGTCCGCATGGGGACTCCCCTGAACGGAATACCAAACCAACTGGCAAGTGATGTGCCAGTGAAAGCACACGGACCCCATAGACTATAATGGGGTCCTTGTGCTTGCTGCGAGATCTCCGCAGGGAACATGAAGACAGGAAAGTACTTCACAATTTACTTTCCTCTCTGCATAACTCATGCGGAGATCTCGCTGCACACCACTTGCCAATGCGTTCAGTAGTCCGTTTGGGAGGGTCCCAATGCGGACTCCCCCAAAACAGATTACCAACACAGATGTGAATCAGGCCTGAAATAGAAATAGAAATCCCCATTCTGAAACCTTGTGCGTTACTGATCATGTGGATATTTTCTGTTAATTTCTATAGGTTTATGTTCATTTGTGTATCAATGACTAGAGATGAGCGAGTAGTGAAATATTCGATATTCGAAATTCGAATCGAGTAGCCCCTCAATATTCGACTATTCGACCGAATATCGAATCCCATTATAGTCTATGGGTAAAAAATGCTTGTTTCAGGGGAAACCCAAATTCGACTAAGGCGAGTCCCCAAGTCCACAAAGACACCCCAGGAAATGATGCCAACACCTCTGGAACGCAACTGGGACAGCAGTGGAAGCATGTCTGGGGGCATCTAACACGCCCAAGTCACAGTATTACTATCACAGTCGATCAACTAGACACTTTCCAAACTCAATAGAATCTCTATGAAAGTGGAAAAATACTTAGAAACTTTCTTTCCTCTATATTAGTATGGACAGAAACTCAAATTTTAAGATAAACAAAACATTGGCATGCACCCCTTTAAATCACGTTGCCCATGACAACCACAGATGGCATAGGCAATGGGAAATCCAACAGCCCCCACCCTTAACTGTCATTGTGTATGTGTGTGAGATGTGGTGAAACCTCCTAAAATTACTTTTGTGGCCCTTGAGGTCAGCCCTTCCAAATTAAGTTAGAGGCCCTTAAGCTGAGCCATACAAAAATTTACTTTTCAGGCCCTTGGGGTGAAGTGAGCCTTGCACCAGCAGTGTTTTAGTTTTCGGCCCTTGGGGTGAGTTGAGCCTTTAACCAGCAGAGTTTTAGTTTTTGGCCCTTGGGGTGAGCCATAAAAAAAAATAGTTTTCAGGCCATTGGGATGAGCCATAAAAAAATTTGTTTTCAGGCCCTTGGCGTGAGCCATAAAAAATAGTTTTCAGGCCATTGGGGTGAGCCATAAAAAATTAGTTTTCAGGTCCTTGGGGTGAGCCATACAAAAATTTGTTTTCAGGCCCTTGGGGTGAGCCTTAATGGGGTGGTTTTAAATGTTATTTTTCAACGTTGATGGTGGTGGTGGTGGGGGAGGAGGAGAACGAGGACGAGGAGCTTGTGAGCTGGAACAGAAACATGGAACTGTGTCTCGTCATTATCACTGAGAACGGGACATGCTGGTTGCAGATCCACAACCACTAAATCGCCAAGAGAGGCAGACTATTGGGTAGGAACGCGCCTGGAGATAGTGGCTGACTGGCTGGTGGAAAAGCTGCTGGAAACAATATCTGCTAGCCATTGTAACACCTGTTACTGGTGCTCAGGCCTCATCAGCGTTGTACCCTGCACCCTGCTTGACGTTGTGGATGAGTGCACTGCTGGCTGCCCCTCTCCAGTCGCCATTGGATCCGCAGTAGCTTGACCATGGCCTGGATCCCCAGCTGGATTTCCACGCCCCCGTCCTCATCCCCGTCCCTTTGCGCTAGCATTTTCAGGTGTATACAAGTGTTTTTGTTTAAAGTATACACTTGGAGGGTAGACATATTGAGCGTATATTTACTACCGTATATACCGGATGAAAGTATACAGCTTGTTTCTCAACCAATGGTACAGGTATATACTGTATACCAGTGGTAGGGAATTTGAGCCCTAAAAAGGGCTTTTGTGAAATTTCTGCAGATGAGTGTATATACTAGTGGTGTATATACACTCTTCAAGCAGTTTAGCTCTGAAAAGAGCTGTTGATTTTAATTTTTCCTGCCTAACAGAAGCTAATCACTATCTGACCCTCAGCAGCACGTCCCTCCCTGTCTCACCAAACCATCTGAGATCACCTGATTTAGTCAGCCAATGACTTTTTCCTATTTTTTTTCGATGCCTACATTTTCCTGCTTCCTGTCCCACCTTTCCTGCACAGATATTGGTGCAAAAAAAGTGCCAAGGAAGGTGTTAGGGGATAAGAATTTTTACTGCATTTACCGCGTGGTATTCGATCGGAATCGAATATGTCGAATACTGTAATATTCAATTGAATACCTACTCGATCGAACGGTATTCGCTCATATCTATCAATTACATACAGTATTAATGTCAATCAATGACATTAATATAATACTTCAATTGCCAAACACAATACACAGTCATCATACATAGTGATGCAAAAGGAACATAAGGTTAGGTTCGCGCCTTCGCTGGGTCTCCACTGAGGGATTCCATCCCCCATTCAGCTTTAAAAATGCAGAGAGAAAATTTCTGTAAGCAGTGCTTTTCTCTCTGCGTTTTTCCACCCCTTTGAGGCAGAAATCAGTCGGAAACCCGGCAGACCCCAACAAATATAATGGGGTCTGTCGGGTTTCCGACTGATTTCTGAAGAGTAACTGTTTTTTTAACGGATTTGGTTTCCGTTCATGGATACCCAAGCAGACCCCCCCAGACGCAGGAGTGATACAAATAGCAATCCTAGTAAAAAAAACAGCAGAAAAGGATATATTTCCTAAATGTTGAAAGAGCACACAAATCAAATCAAATCAAATAGGCTTTATTGGCACGTCCGAATGGATATTTGGCATTGCCAAAGCTAGTAAAGTGTGTGTGTGGGGGGGAGTTGGAGTCGAGGGGGGAGAGTATGGTGGGGGGGGTGGCTGATTTGGGGTATAACAGTCCGTGGAGTCTCATCTTCCTCTTAGTTGGTAACCGCTATATGGGGAGCTGGGGTGGGGTGGGTGGTTTGGGGTATAACAGTCCGTGGAGTCTAATCTTCCTCTTGTTTGGTGACAGCTGGACACGTATTGGGCAGCGATCTCCACAGTGGCCTCTTCTTCTCCCAGTAGGATGTAGAGTTACCTCTTCTCGTCTGCAGATATGAAGTCTGGGATGTGGGCAGAGAGTCTTTGGTAGTAGACGGCCCTCACAGCTGAGTATTTGGTGCTGTGTAGCAGGAAATGGGCCTCGTTTTCTAGGGCCCCCTGGTCACAGTGCTGGCACAGTCTGTTCTCCCGTGGCTTGTAAGTCTGCCTGTGTCGCCCCGTCTCCATCTCCAGGTTGTGAGTGCTCAGTCTGTACCGGCTCAGGGTCTGTCTGTGTTTGGGGTGGCGTATTCTCTTCAGGTAGGTGGCCATGGTTTAGTCCCTTTGCAGCGACTGGTACACAGTGAGTTTCTTTTTTTTTTTCTTTTTTTTTATAAATTCTTTACTTATAAAACACAAAACAAACAAGAAGAACAGCAAACAAATGGTAAAATAACAGGACAAAAAGGGCCCAGAGAAACAGCAAGGTAACACAGGAACAGGACCTCTCAGTAAACAGCAGTCCAAGAGAGGCACCGACTCTGCCAAAAAACAGAAGAGTTGAGGAGGGAGCGGGGAAGAGGCAAAGGAGGGCAAGAAAGGGGGAAGACGGGGAGAGAGAGAAGAAGAGGGGAGGGGGACCCGGGACCGGAACAAAAATCAAGCCACCAAGCCTAGCCGATGATATCCCTGTACTGCTGAGACCCCTGGAACAGAATCCACGGAGTCCAAGCCCTCAAGAAAGCTTCATGCGTGTCTCAAAGAGATGCCGTGAGATCCTCCATAGATTGAATATCCTCCACCTTGCGGAGCCAGTGGCGAAGAGAGGGGGGATTGGGGGATTTCCAAAGAGCCGGGATATAAGCTCTGGCAGCATTAATCAAGTGTCGTATCGCTGATCGACGGTATGTCTGGTGGGAAATATCCGAGAGGTGAAGCAGAAAACAGGCCGGCGTGTTGGGGAGAGAGGTTTGAAAGATCTGGGACGTCAAGCGGTGGACACCATCCCAAAAGTCTCGCAGAGCTGAATAGCTCCAAAAGACGTGAAGGAGTGTCCCCTCCTCCGAACCACAGCGCCAGCAAAGCGAGGAGATAGACGGGAAGAACTTGTGCAATAAAGACGGCACATGGTACCATCTAGTAAAGATCTTGTAGCCCGCCTCTTGAAACTTACAAGCCATGGAGCTCTTGTGGGCAAGCTCCAAGATCCTAGTACAGTCTGCATCCAAAAAAGAGAGGCTGAGATCAGCTTCCCATCTGGTCAAAAAAGTGGGTTTGTGGTCCAGAGGAGGGGAAACCAACAAGTGTAAAACTCCGAAAGGGAGTGACGCATAAGGCCGGTACCAGTGCAGGCCTTCTCAAAACCCGTGAGAGGTCTGTCAAAGTCACCAGGACCAGGCAAGGAGGAAAGGAAGTGAGAGAGCTCCAACCCTCTCCAAGGGCCAAAGGGGGGAAGGTCCAGATCCACACAAAGGTCCCCAAGAGAATGCCACGCACCATTAGAACGGAAGTGAAGGACTCTCTGCATACCCGCACCAAGCCAGGCGCGAAACGGGCCCGGGGAGAGCCCAGCTTGGAAAGCCGGATTACCTAGAACAGGAAAGAGGGGGGATGGAGAGGGAGAGAGGGAGCCTTTCTGAAAAAGTGATCTGCACACTTTAAGGGTGGGCCCAATGGTAGGATGGGAGCTAACAGAAGGAGGGGCAACTGAGTCCAGCCAGGGGAGAAGAAGCGGGAGATTAGAAAAGGAGCCCTCTAGAGAAATCCACTGTTTGAAGGGGGAGTGCCGGCACCACTCTCTGCAAAAGGGCAGCCTCATAATAGAGCCAGGGAACGGGGAGACCCAAGCCACCCAGCTGCTTCGGGAGGGTCAAGGTAGAGCGAGCCAACCTGGCACGCTTACCCTGCCAGACAAACTGGACAAGATCAGTGTAGAGCAACCGGAAAAAACTGGGAGGAATATGAATCGGGAGAGTCTGCAGGAGGTAGAGAAATCTAGGCATTACATTCATCTTATAGATGGCACATCGGCCAAACCAGGTGTAAGTACCCCTAGCCCACTTTTTCAAGTCCAGGCGGAAAGTTCTGAGGAGAGGCAGAAAGTTTTTAGCGAAGAGGTCACCAAGGTCACCAGGGATCCACACACCCAAATACTTAAAGGCTGAACTAGACCAGCGAAAGGGAAAAGCAAAAGCCAAAGAAGACCGAAGCACCGTCGGTAGGGAGACATCAAGCGCCTCGGACTTCTGGTAGTTAATCTTAAAGTTGGTGAGGCGGTAAAACTCATCCAATTCGGACATCAAGACGGGGAGAGAAGTGGTCGGGTCACGGAAGAAGAACAAAAGGTCATCCGCATAGGCCACTATCTTAAGATGACGTCTCCCCATCTCGAGGCCCAGCATAGCAATATTGGCCATAAGCTTCCTAATGAGAGGTTCAAGAGTAAGAACAAAGATCAAGGGATATAGGGGGCAACCCTGACGCGTGCCATTACTTATTGGGAAAGGAGAGGACAAAATCCCATTGACCCTAGTGGATGCCGAAGGGTTAGCGTACAAGGAAGAGATCCAGGACCGCATGACCGGGCCAAGACCGACATGAGTCAGGACCTCAATGAGGAAGGGCCAACCCACCCGGTCGAATGCCTTCTCCGCATCTGTGGAGAGAAGGCAGAGCGGGAGATCTCGAGAGCGAGCAAAATGTACAGCGTTAATAACCTTCACAGTGTTATCCCTAGCTTCACGGGAAGGAATAAAGCCAACCTGGTCGGAGTCCACTAGGTCAAGAAGGAGGGGGGCCAGGCATGTCGCCAGGACCTTAGAGAAAATCTTCAAGTCAACATTGAGAAGGGAGATGGGTCTGTAACTAGAGCACAAAACCGGATCCTTACCCTCCTTATGGATGACTGCAATGTGAGCTCTGGTTAGGTCCTGAGGGAGGGGGGTCCTCAGAGATGGAGTTAATGGTACGCGTCAAGGGACCCAGGAGCGAAGATGAAAATTTTTTATAATAGGAGGAAGGGAGGCCGTCCGGGCCGGGAGCGTTTCTAGGTTGCATAGATTTAAGGGCCGATGCAACCTCCTCTCCCGTGATAGGGTCCTCCAACGAGGACAATACTTCAGCGGGTAGCCGGGGGACATGCAGAAGGGGGGGAAAGATTATATAACCTGCGGTAGAAGCCAGCGAACTCCTCCACAATACGATTCGGATCCGTAAGACGCGCACCGGCAGGCCCAGTAATAAGGGGAACAAAGTTGCGGGAGCGCTGCTCCCGAAGGGACCTAGCCAAAGTCCTACTGCACTTGTTCCCAAATTCATAGATGTGTCGGCGACCCCTGGCCAAAAGACATCTAGTTCTAATGTCAAGACGCTCGCGCAATTTCCCACGGGCCAGAAGAAGGGCAGAGCGAGCTTCCGTCGCATGCAAGCGTTTGTGAGCCTGCTCCAGCCAGACCAAGTCAGCTATCAAGGCTGCGAGTTTGCGGGACCTCTCCTTCTTCAGGCAAGAACCATGTTGAACGAACACCCCCTGGATGACACACTTATGAGCCGCCCAGAGTGTGACAGGGGATACGTCAGCTGTGTCATTCTTTCGGAAGTACAGGTCAAGGGCAGAGGAGACCGCCAGCGAGGTCGGAACATCCTGAAGGAGCAACTCATTGAGGCGCCACTGCCAGGACCGAGGTCTTGCAGCAGGGGATGACAGCACAACATGGATCATCGCATGATCAGAGAAGGTAATGGGATCTATCATCGAGCAGGGGAACATCAGAATGTCTAAAAAAAAAAATAGTCTAACCTGGAGTAGACATCACGGGGGTGAGAATAAAAAGAGTAGTCCCTGGCGTCCGGATGAACAGTGCGCCAATCAATTGGTGGGAGTGGAGGAGCCTGCGAACCCGACAAAGCGCCCGGGCAGGCAGGTAGGATACGCCTTTGGAGACGTCAACAGACAGGTCCAGGTTAAAGTCCCCACCCACCAAGAGAGTACCCTCAGCAAAGTCCGACAGCTTGTCTAGAACGCGATCAAGGGTGCCAACCTGATCAGAGTTAGGGAGGTAAAGATTAGCAAAGGTGAACAAGGTACCGGCCAACTCCCCCTTAACATACAGGAATCTACCCGAGTTGTCCAACATCGCAGCTTGGAACTTCCAAGCCACCGAGCGACCAATCAGAATGCTAACTCCCCTGGACCTGGACTCAGAAAAACAGCTGTGATAAACATCAGGTTAACGTAGGGAAGAAAGTGAGGGTGCCGAGCCCTCTCGGAAATGTGTCTCTTGCACGAATGCTACAGTAGACCTCTTACTCCACAGCAACCTCAAGAGGGAGGATCGTTTCTTAGGGGTGTTAAGCCCATTTGCATTAATGGAAGAAAAAATCAGGGAGTCCATGGTCTAGATCCGGGGCCCCCCGTAGGAAAAAGAGAAAGAAAGGAGAAGAGGAGAAGAGAAGGAAAAGGGGAGGGGAGGGGAAGGGAGGAAAGGAGGGTAGAAAGGAAAGAAGAGGGAAGAAGAAAGGAGGGGGATAGGGGAAGGAGGAGGAAAGGCAAAAAGAACCAGGGAGTTAGGCAAAAACAAACAACACAAATCCAACAGTTACAAAATGGGAAACCAACTAAAACCGAGTTCAGCTACCCCAAGCTCGGGAAACACCAAACAGTGGGACAGTCCCACTAATGCAGGTCTCAGAGGCACACCGCAGTATACACTCAGAGAGCTGCCAAACCTATCTAACTGGGGGAGAGGTAGTTCAGAAACCAAAGCTACCCATTCCCACAATGGCAAAAACAAAATGAAAGAAAAGGAGAGAATGAAGGGGTCAAGGCCATGGAACATGAACCAGATCATCGGCACCTTCAAGCTCACAGGCCTCCAAGCCCCAGACAAGTCAGAGCACCCAGCGACCAGTGACAAGTGAAGACAGCATGTACATCTGCAAACCTGGCCGCGGAGCTATCATGGAGGAGGGCACCACGGCTAGGAGCAGGGGAGAGCAGGACACGGGGTACTCCAACTCAACCAGAGAGAGGAGGAGGGGGCGAGACACACCACCAGCGAGCAGCAAGGACCAAAGCCCACGCCACGCGTCCAGGGGGCACAAAACTTAACGAGATGAAGAGGAAGAAAAAAGGCATAAGAAATACAAAGCAATAGAAAAGGCATCATGACAACAATATGCAAATAACAACGGGCCGCAGCGGGCCTATCAAAGTCCTATACAATCGGCAAGGATACAGATCTGCCGGAGGAGGCCACAGCAGAATCCACAGCACAATGGAGGGGAAGAAGGCCCAGTGGTAGGAGAAGGAGCTGGAAGCGGGTAATCCAATCTGTCCGGCAGAGACAGAGTAGAAACATCCAAGAAATCGGCCAGGGCCTCCGCCTGATCTGGGGAATGCAGGGTGAAGACAGCAACATTGCGTCGGACTTGAAGATGGAAGGGGTGACCACACCGATAAGTAGCACTAGAGTCCAGAATCAAACGGAGGGTGGGTTTCAGGAGACGCCGCATGGCCAGGGTGCGGCGGGAGACATCCCGAAGAAGGGTAATCGAGCTATCCAGGACCGGGCCGTGACACCAGGCAGCCTGAAGAATATCCTCTTTTTCTTTATAAAAGTGGACTCGACAAAGAACTCTGGGATCAGTAGAGGAGGCCCTTCTAGGCCCCAACACGCCGTGAATCCTATCAATGTTGATTTCAGTGTCCATTGGCCTGGAGAGAACAGTGTTGAAGACAGAAACAGCGATGGAATGAAGCTCCCCGGTAGCAACAGCATCAGGAATGCCCCGCAGCTTAATGTTATTCCGGCGGCCCCTATTTTCTTGATTGTCCACCTGCAGCAGTACATGACGATTAAACGTGCGTTGAGTAGACAAGGTTTGCTCCACCACCAAGAGACGCTGAACTCTACGGTGAAACCGGGCCATGGGAAGGTCAATCCGGGCCGAAGTGGAGGCTTTACGATCCACCCATCGGACCATACCGGAGCGAGGAGCAGGTAGGAGCGATGACCCGAAAATATAGGGGAAATTGCCATCTTGGTCCGGGAAGTTCGCGTCTTTACGCTGCCATAGCTTAGGCCATGCCCCCCTACAGTGAGTTTCTTGGAGTTATTTATTGCGCTTCTCCATTCCTCTATATACTGCTCTTTGTCTCTCTCAATGACTCCTTTTATTTGAGCCTTGTTCAGGGCATGTTGGGGTTTTGGCTTGGCAGATGGCTGATGCTTGGTTGGGGGGTATCAGTTTGTCTCGGGGCTCTGTGGCTCAGCCAGGCTTGGTGGTGGCAAGAGCCAGGACTGCTGCCCTGTATGTGTGTCCAGAATGATAGCGCCCTCTTCTGCATGGTGAGCCATAGGGGGAGTCTTCCTAGCTCTGCCCTGCAGGCCATGTTGGAGGTGCTGCGATGGACATGGAGCAGGTACTTGCAGAACTCCAGGTGGAAGGTCTCTGTTGGGCTGGAATCCCACTTTGACTGGTCTGGGTCGGTGGCTGGGCCCCAAACCTCACTGCCATAGAGAAGGATCGAAGAGATGATTGCGTCAAAATGGTTTTAGGTGGTACAGTTGTCTTCTGATGGCGTAGAAGGTTCTGTAGGCTTTTGCTTTCAGGGTTTCTATTGCTGCTTTGAAGCTTCCTGATTGGCTGAGCTCCAGCCCCAGGTAGGTGTAGCTGTTGGTTTTCTCCAGTGTGGAGCCGTTCAGTGTGAATTGTGGGGTGGGGGCTTTGCTGCGGCCCTTCTTCTGAAATACCATGACTTTGGTCTTCTTCTGGTTGATGGGTAGGGTCCATGTGGTGCTGAATTTTTCCAGCACTGACAGGCTTTCTTGGAGGTCTTTCTCGGTGGGGGACAGGAGTAGGAGGTCATCAGCGTATAGCAGGAACTTCACCTCCCGATTGCTCAGGGTGAGGCCTGGGGTTGGAGAGGCCTCTAGGGCTGTAGCCAGTTCATTGATGTAGATGTTGAAGAGTGTTGGGCTCAGGCTACAGCCTTGTCTGACCCCTCGGGCCTGTTGGAAGTATGCTGTCCTTTTCCCATTCACCTTCACACTGCAATGGTTTCTGGTGTAGGAGCTCTTGATGACGTCATACGTTCTTCCTCCTATTCCACTCTCTAGGAGTTTCAGGAGTAGGTCTGGGTGCCACACTGAATCAAACGCCTTCTTAAAGTCCACGAAGCAGGCAAATATCTTGCCTCTTCTGGTATTGTGGACGTGCGTCTTGATAAGGCTGTGCAGGGTGTAGATATGGTCCATGGTGCGGTGGTTTGGCATGAACACTGCTTGGCTCTTGCTGAGGACCCCATGTTTTGTGAGGAAGGTGAGGATTCTGTTATTGATGATGTTGTTGAACAGTTTCCCCAGCGTGCTGCTGACGCAGATCCCTCTGTAGTTGTTGGGGTCATATTGGTCCCCATTCTTGTAGATGGGGGTTATAAGGCCTTTGTTCCAGTCTTTGGGGAAGTGTCCAGCATTGAGCACAAGGGTGAATAGCTTTGCCAGTGCCGCATGTATTGCTGGAGGGCTGTATTTGATCATCTCTGGTAGGATGCCGTCAGGGCTGCTGGCCTTTTTGCCTTTCAGCAGGACAATTCTTTCCTGTATATCTTTTATGGTGAATGGTGAGTCCAGAGGATTCTGAAAGTCTCTGATGACTTTCTCGATATCCCTCAGTTTGGTGGTTATCTGTTGCTGTTCTGGGGTTAGGTATTCTCCTGGGATGTTTTTGTAGAGACCTCTGTAGTAGTTGAGCCAGATATTGCCATTTTGGATGTGGAGGGAGTTTTTCTTGGGCTTTGTGCCCATATGGTGCCAGGTCTCCCAGAATGAGCTGTCCTGGAGGGAGTCCTCGAGTTTCTCTATTTTGTGGGAGAGGTACCTCTGTTTCTTCTCTCTGAGGATGCCTTTGTATTGCTTGCACAGATTGCCAGTGTTGTAGGCTTCCCTCACCTCTCTGTCGTTGGGGTCCCTGTGTTTCTGGTTGGAGACTGCCCTTAGAGAATGGCGTAGAGCCTTGCAGTCGCTGTCAATCCATTTGTGAGACTGTTTGTAAGTAGGTCTCTGTTTCAGGCCTACTAGTTCTGCTGTGGTGTACAGGATGTTATTGAAGTCCTTCACTGCTCGGGTGACCCCTTGTTGGTCTGGCTGGTAGGAACTCATATAGAAGTTTGTGAGCAGTTCCTTGATTTCGGGTCGGTTAGCCGCCTTGGTGTATTCGGTGGCCCGGTGACTGGCCCATTTAAAGGATGGTGGCAGGTTGTAGAGACCAATCTGGTGGGGCTGCTGTGTGAGTGGCTTGTCAGTGGATCTCATGTACAGCAGGATCTGGTTGTGGTCTGACAGGTGTGTCTCAGGGGTGACTATGAGCGCATCTATGTCTGCTGGGTCTGCGTCTGTGATGACATAGTCCACCACGCTGTTGCCCACGTGGTAGTTTAGTGTGAAGCGTCCCTGAGAGTCCCCTCTGGTACGCCCGTTCATTATGTACAGTCCCAGACTCCAGCACAGGTTCAGCAGCTGTCTCCCGCTCTTGTTGACGACTATGTCATAGCTATTTCTTCTTGTCTGTGCTGATTCCAGGTGGTGGACCTCGCCTACCGAGATGTGCAGGTTTCCATCAGAGGACAGGAAGTCTTTCTCTGTGCCAGTCCTGGCGTTTAGGTCGCCGCAGATCAGCACTCTGCCTTGGGACTGGAACTGGGCAGATTCCCTTTGTAGGACCTCATAGATGTCTGGGTTGTGATAGGGGGACTCTGATGGGGGGATGTATACTGCACAGAGACAGATGTCGTGTTGGCCGTTGAGGTTGGAGTTGCTTATTTTTATCCACATGTGGTTGTCACCGCGTTTGATGGCTTTCACATGTTCTTTAAGCTCCTCCTTGAACCATATTAGTATGCCTCCTGAGTGGCGGCCTAGTTTGGTAGTCTTGCTTTTCCGGGCAGCGACAGAGAATTCCTTGTAGCCCATGAGTGTTAGGGATTCATCTTCTGCCCGAGTCCATGTCTCTAGGAGGATTTGGATGTTGATATTTTTTAGTCTGTCTATAAAGTCTGGATCGTTTGGTTTGGATCCAAAAGCTGAGGTGTTCAGCCCTTGGATATTCCAGCACACATGACAGGTGAATAACAATAATAAAGCAATATCAAATGAGTGTTGGGTATGCAAGAACAGATTGTGGTTGCAGTGGTTGCTGGCAACTTGTTTTCAAAGTCCTATGTTGATAGCAGATATCAGGAATGGAAGGGTTAAGGGCTTACATTTCACAAAAGGAAATGGTTATTAAATAGACTGTGTAATGTTAAAACACAGTCTGAAAGGCAAGATGTGGGAGTCGGCATATCATCCATTGTGGAAGAACATCTAAAGGTTAATTTCTAGAATAATAAAGGGTTTACTTTGACATATGTGACAAAGCCTGTGTTAACAGAATAGCTGTGGTATTTATTTTTGGATTTTCAGTACTTTAATGCTTAACCTGGAACAGTGGTTTTTGCCAGTTGGATTTCCAAGGATTTGGTAAAGCTCAAGGCTGATGAAGAATTTGGGTAAACAAGACCGTATTCGGACACTACATAACTAAGCAGTTATAAAACTCACACAAAAACCAACATAATAGTCAAAATTCATGCTTTCTTTATACCACACATACTGTTAAAAAAATATATATCACTAAGGGCGCTTTCACGCTACCATTGGTGACCGTCAGCAGTGTCTGTAGCTATTGTTCGTTACAAGAATTAGCAATGGACACTAGCTGAACTGTCAGAAATCTGTCAAAATTTCCATTCACTTCAATGGCCAAAAAAATCCTACATGCAGGACTTTTCTGTCCGTTATAAAAAACGGACGGCAAGTGTCCGTTATTCTTTTATCATTGAAGTCTATGGGCAACGGACTTGTAACAGACAGTAACTGATAGCTATCAGTTACTGTCCATTTGTGTCCGTTATGATAGGTGTCCGTTTTGTTTTGTTTTGTTTAAACGGACACCTTCATAACAGAATCCAACTGTAGTGTGAACCCTTCCTTACAAATAGTACAAGAAGAGAGCAGACAACATCCATAATTCCATACGGAAATGCTAAAACTTTATATTAATCATACTATCTATCCCCAGTAATATGAAACCAACAGGAGGCGAAAAGGAAAATGAAGCCATTAAATGTCATCATAGACCACAAACACATGCTCACATATACTGCAAAAGAAACCCCACTATGGATAGAATGAAAAACATAGGATAAAAATATACAGCCCACAGGAGAAAAATATACAGCCCACAGCAGATCACTAATATATGTTTCACCCACAGTGGTAGAATCAGGGGTGGAATATATTGTAAAGGGTTAACTGATGATTCTCCACTCCATACAATCTCCATAGGGCCTGTGCACACGATGTAACACGACGCTCATTCTGACACGTAAACACGTGTCAGAGTCAGCACTGCAAAACAGAATCCCATTGACTTCAATGGGTTCCGCCTTATGCCCGCTACACATTGAAATCAATGGGAGGCTTTTTAACCCATTGATTTCAATGTGTTACGTGCGTTAAACGGAACCCATTGAAGTCAATGGGATTCTGTTTTGCAGCGCTGACTCTGACACTTGATTACGTGTCAGAATGAGCACCGCGTTACATCGTGTGCATGAGCCCATAGCCTTGCTTTAAACTTTCTAGAATGTCTTGGTGCTGTCTAATACAAAAGGTGTAAGGTCAAATTCCAAACCAGTGACTAGCAGACATATGTACATGTATCATTGTAAGCTAATGTATTTAAAGGGGTTCTAGAAATGAGGATCTACCTTCTTTTCTGGTTGGTAAGGGATTGACAGCTGGGAACCCACTAATTTTATCATTTATTTTCCCCTGCAAATAGTACATTCACTTAGTTTTTAGGATAATAATGTTGAGGTTTATCCAAGCAATATCCCATAACTTTGGAGATAATGTTAATGTCCTTTTATAACTGTGGACACAAAAGGTTAAGAAAACAATATAACCGTGTAATAATTTGTGTGTGCGTGCCATGGACAAATCTGATGTAATCTATAATCCTAAAGATTTGCTTGATTTCATCACAGTCGTTTCCCTAACTAATTTAAATGTCACCAATGACATGACTATTTACCAAAAAATGATAAAACAATAATGTCCGTCTAATCCTGTCTAGCTGGAAAGCGCCTTGGTGATAGATATTGAACTGGACTCCAAACACAAGCTTTATAGGCTGGATTCTTTCATGGTTCACTGCAATGTTCTTCAATTTTTTTCTTAATTTTTTTTCTTTAAAGGGAATGTGTCACCGGGAAATGAACTATTTTTTTTTTTAATTCTAGTTGTTACGTTAAGGATATTTTGTAAGAATTTTGGGACATAGTTATAGTATATCGACTATACGCTCCTAATTCCCATTGAAATGAATGGGAGCATTTTGAGCGTGTAATCTGCCGGCACGTGTATACGTGCCAGATTGCGCTCCACTTTCCTCCGTGTGAACGCACCCTTACACGTGTAAAAAACGCGTCAAAAAACGTGACACGTTTTTTGGCACGTTTTTTTTTTTTGCACGTCTAAGGGCCAGTTCACATGGAGTTAACGCGCACGCATTCTGGCATGTATACATGTGTCAGAATGTGAGCGCTCAAAACAGATCACATTCATTTCAATGGGTTATTACGGATGTATAACGCGTGTAGTTTTGCGGCCACAAAATTACGCGCAAAATTACACGCGTTATACACCCGTGACGACACATTGAAATGAATGTGATTCTGTTTTGAGCGCTTACATTCTGACATGTGTATACGTGCCAGAATGCGTGCGCATTAACTCCGTGTGAACTGGCCATAAGGGTGCATTCACACTGAGTATAAGCTCACTGATTCTGAATGTGTAAACTCGTTCCAAATCAGCGGCGTTAAAACAGATCCCATTGCTTTCTATGGGAGCCAGCATACGTGCGCTCCCCATAGAAAAGAATGGTCTGCTTTATCACATCGAAAGCAATAAGTAAAAAAGCCTCCCATTGATTTCAATAGGTATCACACGTATGCCGGCACCCATAGAAATCAATGAGATCTGTTTTAACGCTGCTCATTTTGAATGAGTTTATGTTCAGTATGAGTGGAGCGTTTACTCCGTGTGAAGGCTCCCTTACAGTCTAGACTTGATTGTCAGTCATACAGGGTGAGAGAGCCGGGAAATGGAACCTTGTGGTGAGACACATCTACTAGACATTTATGGCATATCCTGTGGGTATACTAAAAATGAGCAAACTCCTTTAATAAGGCAGTGAAGATTGCAAAAAAGTCTGGTATATATCAGACTACAGCATTACATTACATGTGGATGTTGTTTGGTGTATACACTAACAAATTTGTGTAGTATACAGTATATGGGTGACAAGGGTTTGCAGTGTCCTCACAATTGTGATGATTTTTGGGGTTTCAGGATAGCCATTTATATTCTGGAAAATACAGTAGCTTGTAGACTTCTTGAGGAGCCTTAGGCCCCATTCATACGGGGAGCGGAAAGGCGTATTTTGGCACCGAGAGCGACACAGGTATGCCGCAAGCGGAAAAACGAATGCTAGCGGTCTCCATAGACCACAATTGTGAGGGGGCGGATTATGACGTGTATTCAACGCCATAATCTGCCCCCTCTGTGCCCGTATATACACTAATACTAGCACCATATTCAGTACAGATTTCTATCCCATACTGTATAATGTGTGGGCCACTATATACAAGAGTGTGTAAGGTACAAGCAGAGGCACAGCTGGAAACTCCTGGGTCATGATACAAAATCTGTAATGAGACTAGCCTTTACCCTGTACCATTTATTAGAGACTGGCCCCCAGTAGAGACTGCTACCGCTGCACCCCCTAAAGCTATGCCCCTGGGTACAAATATATGAATACTACTCCATACAACAGTCTGCCATGTTAAAGACTACTGCAGTGTTCATCAGATTAGAATAACTGTCAGCAGTAGAGATGAGCGAACAGTGAAATGTTCAAGTAGCTGCTCAATACTCGACTGTTCGATCGAATATCGAACCCCGTTATAGTCTATGGGGAAAAAATACTCGTTAAGGGGGAAACCACTATTCGACTCAGGAGGGTCACCAAGTCCACTATGACACCCCAGGAAATGATGCCAACACCTCTGGAATGCAACTGGGACAGCAGGGGAAGCATGTCTGGGGGCATCTAACATGCCCAAGTCACTGTATTACGTCGGGATCCCTGTCAGCTTGCGATATGTGGGAACTGACTTTTTCCCATAGGAATGCATTGACCAGAGTTGATTGGCCGAATGCCATACAGAAACAAAAACCGAACAAAATAAATACAAAACCAGATAAAGGCATAAGTGCAATGCACAAGTGCCCCTGGTGCAAACATATAGCCCTATCCACATTGTGTCCTTACCATATTAAATGATAAACTAAACAGAGCAAGCAAGGTAAGTATGACACCTCTATATAGTATAAACCACAAAAGTATATACCAATTTCGTATCAAAAGAGAGTATTTATTCAATATCAACAATTATATGGACATACATGAAAAAAGAAAACTTGCAAGTACAAGGTAAAAAGATTGAAGAATAGGGTACCAGATGTAATAGGTCCCCAGCGGTTATTGCATAATATATGGAAGTGTAGCACAATAAAAAATAGCAGTATACGCAAATAAATAATCAAAGGGTCAATACCTGTATACATACAGGATGACTACAGTATATAGAATAACCTCAAATGACTGCATAGAATGCATTAGAAACCTCCCATATAGAACAAGAACCATATTCCTAAATAAGCCATTTAATATAGGTGGGGTAATATGGGTAAGCCTTGAGCCATCTGTTCCGTTCTACTCTTACTCCGTTATGGATACAAAGGTATTGACGCTTTGATTATTTATTTGCGTATACTGCTATTTTTTATTGTGCTACACTTCCATATATTATGCAATAACCGCTGGGGACCTATTACATCTGGTACCCTATTCTTCAATCTTTTTACCTTGTACTTGCAAGTTTTCTTTTTTTCATGTATGTCCATATAATTGTTGATATTGAATAAATACTCTCTTTTGATACGAAATTGGTATATACTTTCGTGGTTTATACTATATAGAGGTGTCATACTTACCTTGCTTGCTCTGTTTAGAATGCCATACAGAGTATAGCATTCGGCCAATCAACGCTGGTTCTGCCGGAGGCTCGTCTGTGAGGAGATGGAGTCTCAGATCGGTCCACAGCAGTCTCCATTCTGGTTCGATCTCAGATGTAGCAGCGTTGAGCGCACGCTGTGCTCTGCTACACCCTCAGATGCAGCAGAGCTGACTGTGTGCTGAACCCTGCTACATCTCAGATGTAGCAGAACTGGCTGTGACTGAAGTTTAAGACATGATGTACAGCAGAATAGTGACTGTAGCTCTAGAGGTGACTGGAGGATAAGGCATAATCTAACAGCAGAATAGTGACTGCAGCTCTAGAGGTGACTGGAGTATAAGACATGATGTAACAGCAGAATAGTGAGTGCAGATCTGGAGGTGACTGGAGTATATGACATGATGTAACAGTGAAATAGTGACTGATATCCGATTGAACATGTACTGAGTCAAACGCTGTTCGCTCATCTCTAGTCAGCAGTATACAAGGTGCTCTCCATGGTGTCAGGACTTTATGCTACTGTAAAATGGCCTGGGTCTGCCGATGAGAGTCAAACAAGTGGGCAGGCTAAAACTTATTTCTCTGGTACAGTCACACTATGTAGACAATTTACATTGCCATTAAGAGATGGTCCCGAAAATACTTGACGCTAGTTATGCAGGGATGGCAGTAACTGGCCATATCGCAACCTATTTACTGAGCCGTCTCTTAAAACTTTCTGCACATATTCCTTAGTCTTTCAAAATGCAGCTCGCCAATAAAGTATCCGAAGGATTCAGAACTGTGTTTGCATAACATTGTAGGGTAGAGTCACATGGACACCAGCCAGTATATAAATTAATGGGATGACAAGAATACCTGGGCATTGAGCTTGGCAGTAATACGGGCAGCAGCTATGGTAAGTCTGATCTGATGCTTTATTATAACATGCATTTGTTCTCCTACTCTTATCCTGTATGTTACATTAGAGCATCGTCTACATGACAACCACCATAAGTAGGGACCTGTACTGGCTATAATTCAGCACAGATACAGTTATTATTACAGATGAGAAAACCATTTTTAGAGATTGTGGGGGTTCCAGCATCCACACCTATCACACTCCATGTATTACGTCCATTACTCTGCAATCTGTCAGAAGAGCTCTGTAGCAGAGACATCCATATATCAAGGTCAGGACACATGTAAAGAGGTGATATTGCTGAATTTGGATAGACATGATTTGCGGATCTCAGAACAGAACAAAAATCCTAAAGGGTTTAAGAGAAAGTTCCTTCATGATGGAGGATCGATACGTAAAATAAAAATTAAGGATTTTCCTGTAAATAGAGGCACTCCTCTCTGAATAGCATGTATGTATGTATATATATATATATATATATATATCACTGTACAATCAGCATAATATATAGTTGCGTCACTACATCCTCTCCTAGCTGGAGTGTTTTTGTTGATTGATCAAAAAATTGGGGAGAAGTGTGAAGTATGATCTTAATCTGTGTTGTGTACTTGTTACTATCTACAGGTGTACTTGCTGCGTATTCTGGTGGCAGTGACCATAATAACTTTATGTAGTGCTCAGTGTGTACTGGAGTACCATAGGAGAATGAGTTTTAATGCTCATACGCATGCAGTATATGGTCAACGCAATAATGGTGAGTTAAGAAATATCTCCTGCCTGGTTTTAATTCTATAACTGTAAAATGACCATATTGTGTAATATACGTTTAATATCTTGTCACTTAGTTGCAATAATTTACTGAACATATTGTTGATGCTTGCGACCTGTTATTTAGGTAATGTACAATATCTTCTATTAATTTACTAAATGCTGAGGAGAACACTCATAAGTTATCACCTGCAAGCTAAGATCCTTCTATATTCTACTAACGTTAGGTTCACACGAGTGTTTGAGTCTCCATATGAGACTCCGTCAGCTGAACCCGGGCAGAAACTCGGCAGGAGTAGGCAACCTTCAGCACTCCAGATATCATAAAACTACAACTCCCAGCATGCATACTTGCTCCGCTGTTCTTGCAACTCCCATGGAAGTTAATGGAGCATGTTGGGAGTCTCACAGCAGCTGGAGTGTGAAAGGTTGCTGACCCCTGGTCTGTAGGGTCCAGGCAGGGGCGTAACTACCGTGGTAGCAGTGGAAGCGGCTGCAACAGGGCCCGGGACATTAGGGGGCCCGGTGACAGCCGCTACCGCTGCGTTTTTTTTTTTTTTTTTTGATAGGCCGTTACCGCTGGAATCACTCCAGCCGGTAGCGGGCCCTATTTACTTACCGATCCTGGCTTGGCCGGGATCAGTAAGTGACACCGCAGGCCCCACAAAGACTATCATTATACTCGGGGGTCTTTGCAGACCCCCAAGTATAATGATCAGAGGCCCAGGAGAGGTAAGAAACATAAAAAGCACTGTTACTTACCTCTCCACGATCCAGGCAGGCCTCAGCTCAGGCCTAGTTGTCTGACGTCTCTGATGTCCCATGACCACGGCCTGCTTTCCGCGTCATGTGACGTCCGACGTCATTGAAGAAGGCTGACAGCATAGGAGCCAGGGGACAGGTAAGAAACAGTAGTTTTTTATGTTTTTATTCCCCCAGGTCTCCGATTATTATACTCTGGGGTCTGACAAGACCCCAGAGTATAATAATTATTTATGGGTGTCCACAGTGGGGCATAATACTGTGTGCAGGGGCCACTAAGGGACATAATACTGTGTGCAGGGGCCACTGAGGGGCATAATACTGTGTGCAGGGGCCACTAAGGGAAGTAATAGAGCGCGCAGGAATGTGGAGGAGGGGGTCGGTCGAGGTCTTCGGCGTCGGTGTCAGTCAGGGGGGGGGGGCATGTCAAAAGTTCGCCACGGGCCATTCCTAGTTACGCCACTGGGTCCAGGGGTCCCCAAGCACACCCGGAGGATGAAAAACTGAACGTTAGTGTAAACCTAGTGACTTACTGTTTGTGTGGCAAGATCTTTAAAGGGAAAGTATCAGCAGAAAATTACCTATTTTATATATAAGAATTTTTATGAAATTTCTCAACTAACAAATGAAGTTTCTCAACCAACTCCCACCTGAGTACCCCCAAAGTAGTGATCACTTATAAATGTTAACAAAATATGGCTTTGTTTGGAACCTCTATCAACAGTTATCTTATGGCCCTCTTAGTGCCCCCACATGTAATATAATGACCCTCACACTCATTACCGCCCTGCTCCATGCTTCCTCTCTACTGGGAACCAATACCTCAGGGTATTGGTTCCCAGCCACAGTGCGTACGCCCAGGGACAGCAGGCCGTATACCCTGAGGCACGCGTACCACAGGTTGAAAGCACTCACTTAATAGATGGCACATGGCTTAAGATGAGCTAATGTGTGCCAAAATTTGGTGCAACATTCTGGTACAAAGTAAGTCAACTAGTAGGTGGTATAAACTTAGCCTAGATAGTGTAAAGATGTAACAACATTTATTATCCGGCATCAGCCACTGTGATAAATCCAACACATTTTCAGACTGTCTAGACTAAGTATACAATGTCTAAATATAAGATGAGATTAGTAAATGCCATATAATTTCTATTAGTGGTGTACTATGTGTATTGCTCTAATATGGTATAGAGTTCTGGTGTATCAGGACCATTGCTATTTAGTTACAAATTAGCGTTTAAGCAAATCTTGCTATTTGGCATTACACATGAAACAATCCATGTGAATACTTGTTTTGTTTGTTCATTGCTTTAATGCTGAGAGGAGGTATACAAGGCTATATGAAGGTATAGCAGGTACATGGACTATGTGGAGTAACAGAGATATACACTACACTGAAATACTAAAGTACTGTTAAAAATTGTTACTGTATATAGTTATCACCTTAGCAGAGTATTCTCTTATGACATACCATTTAGGTAAAGATATTTTTATAGGCTACAAGTAGAAGGACCTGGCTATGCATATTACGTATACGTATATTTCATCTTTTGCTTGAGTAATGGCCTCATAAGAATCAGTTGGTTGCTATGAAAACCTTTACAGGTAAAGCTGTAAGTATATGAAGACTGAAGAACCTGCAAGTTTCCATTGGTCCATAAGCATCACGTGATCAAGTGTATTTCAGATTGGATATGAGTGAAAAACCTGAGATTGGTTGTTATGGATACCTGGAGTAAAGCTGTGTCAATGTGAACTTGTGTAACAGTGTCATCAACAGGGCCCTGTCCCTATAAAGCTGACCTACAGCTGTGATGAAAAATGGCTGGGTTGTTATGAAGACTTAGAGTAAAGCTCTGATGTGTGATGGTGTGTGCTGAGCTGTGTATCTATTCCTCTGATGTGTGATACTATGTGCTGAGCTGTGTATATAATCGTCTGATGTGTGCTGAGCTGTGAATCTAATCCTCTGACAGTGGCGTAACTACCACCATAGCAGCAGAGGCAGCTGCCACAGGGCCCGGAACATTAGGGGCCCGGTGACAACTACCCCTGCTATCCCCACTCTTATCACAGACAAACTGTTGTAACTGGGTAAAGGCTAAATACTAGACACCGTAAGGACCTTCTGACGTCACAAGGTCACATGACCGGATAGGCGTGTCTTTACTTGTAAGCAGGACCTTCCACTGTATCCTGTGTAGTGGAGCAACATGGAGAGCTGCTGTGAGGTGCAGGGTGTAGTGAGGGGGGAAGATACAGTAGGTGGACTGCAGGGAGTAGTGTAGAGGGGGAGAGATTTGGGGGGAAAGATGAGGGGGCAGGGTGTAGTGTGGAGTGCAGGGTGTAGTGTGGGGGAGAGATGTGGGGTGCAGGGTGTAGTGTGGGGGGACAGATGGTGGGGTGCAGGGTGTGGGGGGGACAGATGTGGGGTGCAGGGTGTGGGGGGACAGATGTGGGGTGTGGGGGGGACAGATGTGGGGTGCAGGGTGTTTGGGGGACAGATGTGGGGGGGGACAGATGTGGAGTGCAGGGTGTAGTGTGGGGGGGACAGATGTGGGGTGCAGGGTGTGGGTGGGACAGATGTGGGGTGCAGGGTGTGGGTGGGACAGATGTGGGGTGCAGGGTGTGGGGGGGACAGATGTGGGGTGCAGGGTGTGGGGGGGACAGATGTGGGGTGCAGGGTGTGGGGGACAGATGTGGGGTGCAGGGTGTTTGGGGGACAGATGTGGGGTGCAGGGTGTGGGGGGGACAGATGTGGGGTGCAGGTGGGGGGGACAGATGTGAGGGGGGGACAGATGTGGGGTGCAGGGTGTAGTGTGGGGGGGGGACAGATGTGGGGTGCAGGGGGGACAGATGTGGGGTGCAGGGTGTGGGTGGGACAGGTGTGGGGGGGACAGATGTGGGGTGCAGGGTGTGGGGGGGACAGATGTGGGGTGCAGGGTGTGGGGGACAGATGTGGGGTGCAGGATGTGGGTGGGACAGATGTGGGGTGTGGGTGGGACAGATGTGGGGTGCAGGGTGTAGTGTGGGTGGGACAGATGTGGGGTGCAGGGTGTGGGGGGGACAGATGTGGGGTGCAGGGTGTGAGTGGGACAGATGTGGGGTGCAGGGTGTGGGGAGGACAGATGTGGGGTGCAGGGTGTGGGGGGGACAGATGTGGGGTGTGGGGGGACAGATGTGGGAGGCAGGGTGTAGTGTTGGAGGAGAGATGTGGGGTGCACGGTGGACTAGGGGGGAGATGATGGGTGCATGGTGTTCTGTAGGAGGAGAGATGTAGGGTGTACTGTGGGGGGTGGATGTGAGGTACACAATTGACTGTGGGGGTGGGGGGAGGTGTGGGGTGCCTGGTGAATTGGGGGGAGGATTTAGAGCTGTGTTACTTTAGGAGATGACAAGCTATGGTTGATGCTTGGTGGATTTAGGGTAATATTTTGAGGCCATATCCGCCTCCTGACCATACAGACAGCTACCATTGAAACGAATAGGAGCCGGTCTGTTCTTTTTTCTGAGAGCCGTTTGTTCCAGCTCCCGGAAAAAAGAACGGACATGCTCATTCTTCAGGCCGAGTCACCTCGCAACATCCGCCTGAAAACACTCCGTCCTCCCGACTAGGCCCATTCATTTGGACCTAATATGGAGCGGAGTTCACTGCACCGACATCCAGTTATGGCTACCCGTATTTTGTACCGAAACCTGAGGCAGCCTCCGCCTCAGGTTCCGGTCCAAAATACCCCATGTGAACCCGGCCTAAGGTTTGCATAAGAGGCGCAAAGAAACTCCTCCATTGGCGGTGCAGAGGTGATTGACAATGTACTTTAGGTTAAAGCCCCACATAGGGGGCCACAGCCAAAAAGCCCTGCAGGAAAAACCTCTGTGGAAACACATTGCGATCTTCCCACAGCGCCATAAAATGCGCAGTTTTCCTCTGCGGACTTTCCACTTTCGATTTACTTATAGGGAGTCTGCCAGCGTTTCTATAGATATAGTTTCCATGTGCTGCAACGTCCATAAACTCCCCAGGTATTTTCTGATATTTGTGGATGGGATTCGCTAGACTCTTATCCACTTTGCAGGGACTGTAAACGCTGCGGTTTTTGCTGTGGTGTTTCTGCCACGTTGGGCTTCAGCCTTAATAGACACATGGGGAGCTGTGGGAAACTTGTTTGGGGGCTCTGAGCTGTGGAGTGCTTAACCCTATGGGGGTGCACTAGAGAGCTGTAGAATGCTTGTGAGGGGGTGCACAGGAAATATATGGATATTGGTGAAATGCTAGCATTGCGGGGGTAGGCTTATAGGAGCTATCTGGTCACCACAAGGTAACCCCTCCCCGTGGGCATCATGCACAGGGGTGATAAGAGTTTGGGTGTTTTGCACACCAGTGTTAATGGAATGGCTGCTCTTTAAGGTTCATGGGGGATAGTAACAGTGTGGGGGCAAACTGGAGGGACATGGAGGACAGTGCGGTGCTTGTTAGTAATATGGGGTACACTGGAGGGAGATGGAGGACAGTGCGGTGCTTGTTAGTAATGTGGGGTACACTGGAGGGACTTAGGGGGATAGTGCGGTGCTTGTTAGTAATGTGGGGTACACTGGAGGGACATGGGGGATAGTGTGGTGCTTGTTAGTAATGTGGGGTACACTGGAGGGACATGGGGGATAGTGTGGTGCTTGTTAGTAATGTGGGGTACACTGGAGGGACATGGGGGATAGTGTGGTGCTTGCTAGTAATGTGGGGTACACTGGAGGGACATGGGGGACAGTGGGATATACCTGGATGTAGTTATAGCTGCACTCATTAGTATCGGGTCTCCATTATACAATACTGTGAAGACCCAGTGGCTAGGATGTCCGCCATCTTTAAAGGTCCGACATGTACTATTACGGATGTCGGGAAGGGGTACAATTAGGGATCCTATCATTCAAACACATTTTTTTATGACTAACACGTCGGAATAGCCTTAAAGGGATACTATCATTTAAACACTTTTTTTTTCTAGCTGACACGTCAGAATAGCCTTAAGAAAGGCTATTCGTCTCCTACCTTTATCCGTCGTCTCCAGCCCGCCATTCGGTAGAAATACAGTTTTTTACCGGGATGCAAATGAGTTCTTTCGCAGCAGCGCTCAGACAGCACTTGGGGAGTCCCCAATGTTGCCAGAGAGCTCTCTGCAGCGACGCCTCCATCTTCAACAGCAACCGCCTCTTCTGCGTCTTCTCTTGGGTCACACTCCGGCGCCTGTGAAGTCGGTTCTGCCATTGGGACGCAGGCAAGAGCAGAGTGCACAGGCCGGCTGGCAGCTATTTTTTTGGAGGCCGCTACGCACGCATACGCAGTAAGCTCCTGTTTTCCATACAACTACAGGAGCGTACTGTACATGCGCGCATAGCGGCCTCCAAAATAATGGCCGCCGGCCAGCCTGTGCACTCGGCTCTTGCCTGCGTCCCAATGGCAGAGCAGACTGCGCAGGCGCCGGAGTGTGACCCCAGCCGGAAGAAGACGTAGAAGAGGTTGTTGCTGTTGAAGATGGAGGTGTCGCTGGAGAGAGTTCTCTGGCAACATTGGGGACGTCCACAGTGCTGTCTGAGCGCTGGGGCCTGCCCCCAGTGCTGCGAAAGAACTCATTTGCATACCAGTAAAAACCTGGTATTTCTACCGAACGGCAGGCCGGAGACGACTGATAAAGGTAGGAGACGAATAGCCTTTCTTAAGGCTATTCTGACGTGTCAACTAGAAAAAAAAAGTGTTTAAATGATAGGATCCCTTTAAGAAAGGCTATTTGTTTCCTACGTTTCGTTGTCTTCTCCGCGCCGCCGTTCGCCTGAAATCCTGTTTTTTGTCGGTATGCAAATGAGTTCTCTTGCAGTACTGGGGGCGGGCCCCAGCGCTCAGACAGCACTGGGGTCGGCCCTAATGCTGCTAGAGAACTCTCTGCAGTGCTGCCTCCATCTTCATCTGCAACGGCTTCTTCATCTTCTTTCGGTGCGCGGTGGGTCAAAATTCAACACGTGCGCAACTCTGCTCTACCAGTGGGCCTCGGGCAGAGCCAACATCACATGAGGGTGGCCCTTTTTTTGTGGCAGCTTACACAAGCAGGAACAGTAAGAGCTCCATAGAACTGAGTGTACTGCGCCTGCTCGCGTAAGCGGCCACAAAAAAATGGCCGAGGCCCGCTGGCAAAGCCGACTTGCGCATGCGTTGAATTTTGACCCACCGTGCACCAGAAGAAGATGAAGAGGGCGTTGCTGATGAAAATGGAGGCAAAGCTGGAGAGAGCTCTCTCGCAGCATTGGGGACACCCCCAGTGCTGTTTGAGCGCTGGGGCCCGCCCCCAGTGCTGCGAGAGAACTAATTTGCATACAGACAAAAAACGGGATTTCAGACGAACGGCGGCGCGAAGAAGACAAGGAAACGTAGGAGAAGAATAGCTTTTCTTAAGGCTATTCCGACGTGTTAGTCATAAAAAAAATGCATTTGAATGATAGGATCCCTTTAAAAATAAAATTTAATAAAAATAAAAGTGTAAATAGTGTTTTCTGAGTGTCATAACTTTAATAGTAAGAAATCCACCAATTAGCCATAACTTAACCACTCCGCACTCCCCCCCCCCCCCCCCCCCCCCCCCCCCCCCCTTCCCCCTTGTTTCACCAAAACGACTCTGACCCATCAAGGCACAACAAGATCTCTGCATACAGTAGTGGAAGACCTAGAACATGATGAAGTAAGGTTACGTTCACACTACTGTTATACATGTCTGTTACTGTCATCTGTCGTAGGATGAGAGCAACAGACATAGATGGAGCCTCCTCATCCTCCTGCGTCTGTTCCCATTGACTAGAATGTTACAAAACCCCCATTAAGGACGCCGTCTTCTGTCTCTCTTTTTCTGTCTCTTGTGTTTCTTCCATTATTTTTGTAAAGGAAGGAAAATATCCGGTGCGTGCAACTTATTCTTCAGTCAGAAAACTCAACATAAATGATGGAAGACGGAGGACGGGGGGAGACGGAGGACAGACGGGAGACGGAGGACAGACGGGAGACAGCGTCCATCATGTTGTTTACATTAGTGTTAATGGGAATGGTCACTGACTGTTTCTGTCCATTTCTCTGATACAGTTAATGTTCGTTGCTGTCATTCATAACCGGACATTAACAAGGGCAGCCTGAACCCGCCCTAGAGCTGCTATTACACAGGTGGGTTTTTGATCAGAGTAGAAACAACAGCACATGCGCTAATGTGAATAAAGACCACACGTGTAATGGCACCCTAAGGCCGGCTTCACATGGACACATTTGGTTGTCAGCAGTACAGTTGTTTATGATGTTAGGAGTCTCTGATTCCTCGCAGCTTCAGTGTCTCATACTGTAATGTCTGTGTGAAGCCGGCCTAAGGGTGAGTTCACACGGAGTAAAGTGCCGCGTGATGTGGCACGTATACGGCGTGTGAGCTTTTGCGGGCCGTATACGCTCCCATTGATTTCAATGGGAGCCAGGATCGTATACGCGGCGCTATTTTGCGGCCGCAAAATCACGGTCGCAAAATACTGCAACAAATAAAGCTGTGTTTCCGCAGCGTGGGGCCTTAGCCTAACGGAGTATTCTAGGAATATGCTGTTGAGCTCCACTTCTACTCAGGTAGAATCTGTACGTCACACGGCCATGCTGTAGTTCAATCTAACTGAAATGAATGGGGATGAGCTGTAATACTCAGCACGGCATCTGTACAGTGTATGGCGCTGTGCTTGGTAAGTAGAGAAGAGACCGAAGCAATCAATATCATAGTCCCAATAAACCCTTTAATTTATACCTTCATGTAACTCTAGGCTGAGGCCACACAAAATAGGACTGATCTAAGGGCGGCTCCACACTTGCGCCCGGTCTCTGCTTTGTGAGTTTCCGTCTTGTGCCCCGGAATTCAGTGTCCGCTGGTGAGCGTCCGTCTACTGATCTCCACGGCGAAACCGTTTCTTTTTTTAACCAGACACAAAGTCCTGCATGTCCGACTTTGTGTCCAGTTAAAAAAAAAATTGTTTAGCCACGGAGACCAGAAGACGCTCACGGGCGGACACTTTTGCAAACCCAGTTTTCTTCTCCTGTCCAGTTTCTCGGGCAGTGGACGGAAAGCTGCAAAGCAGAGAGCGGGCACAAGTGTGCACCCGCCCTAAGATACATTCAGCACAGTTTACTATACAATTGTATAGTGAATACTGGATATTACCAAAAAACAGTGACTTCACTCACAAAACTGCTGCCGATGTTACAAGCCGTGCGGCTTCTGGGTAATACAGCGGTTATCTACTATATATAAGCAGTATACAGTACTCATATTATAAGCCTACATTCACACCACACTGAATAATGGCCATGTCATCACATCGCAACCTTACATTCAACGAGGGGATTCACATATCCGGGTCGCGGACCGTCAAACAATACAACATGTTCTCTTTCCTCACAGATCTCTTCATACACTGACTATATACTATCTTATACCATCTGACACCTCCTAAGTACAGTATATGATACATGGATACAGTGTGGGACATAAGAAAAGGTCCTTACGGAGTATAGTAAATAGCCAGTTCAGTGTGAGACAGCTAAATACTATCACTGGAAAGGACCTCACCAGGATGAAACCTTGTAAGTATAGGATACATGGAAAAGTTCCTTACGGAGTATAGTAAATAGCCAGTTCAGTGTGAGACGGCTAAATACTATCACTGGAAAGGACCTCGCCGGTATGAAACCTTATAAGTACATGAAAGATGGAAAAGGTCCTTACGGAGTATAGTAAATAGCCAGTTCAGTGTGAGACGGCTAAATACTATCACTGGAAAGGACCTCACCGGTATGAAACCTTGTAAGTACATGAAACATAGAAAAGGTCCTTACGGAGTATAGTAAATAGCCAGTTCAGTGTGAGACAGCTAAATACTATCACTGGAAAGGACCTCACTGGTATGAAACCTTGTAAGTATAGGATACATAGAAAAGGTCCTTACGGAGTATAGTAAATAGCCAGTTCAGTGTGAGACAGCTAAATACTATCACTGGAAAGGACCTCACTGGTATGAAACCTTGTAAGTATAGGATACATAGAAAAGGTCCTTACGGAGTATAGTAAATAGCCAGTTAAGTGTGAGACAGCTAAATACTATCACTGGAAAGGACCTCACTGGTATGAAACCTTGTAAGTATAGGATACATAGAAAAGGTCCTTACGGAGTATAGTAAATAGCCAGTTCAGTGTGAGACAGCTAATACTATCACTGGAAAGGACCTCACCAGTACAAAACCTTGTAAGTATATGATACATAGAAAAGGTCCTTACGGAGTATAGTAAATAGCCAGTTCAGTGTGAGACGGCTAAATACTATCACTGGAAAGGACCTCACCAGGATGAAACCTTGTAAGTACATGAAAGATGGAAAAGGTCCTTACGGAGTATAGTAAATAGCCAGTTCAGTGTGAGACAGCTAAATACTATCACTGGAAAGGACCTCACCAGTATGAAACCTTGTAAGTATATGAAAAGTGGAAAAGGTCCTAACGGAGTATAGTAAATAGCCAGTTCAGTGTGAGATGGCTAAATACTATCACTACAAAGGACCTCACCAGTATGAAACCTTGTAAGTACATGAAACATAGAAAAGGTCCTTACGGAGTATAGTAAATAGCCAGTTCAGTGTGAGACGGCTAAATACTATCACTGAAAAGACCTCACCAGGATGAAACCTTGTAAGTATATGAAAGGTGGAAAAGGTCCTTACGGAGTATAGTAAATAGCCAGTTCAGTGTGAGACAGCTAAATACTATCACTGGAAAGGACCTCACTGGTATGAAACCTTGTAAGTATAGGATACATAGAAAAGGTCCTTACGGAGTATAGTAAATAGCCAGTTCAGTGTGAGACAGCTAAATACTATCACTGGAAAGGACCTCACTGGTATGAAACCTTGTAAGTATAGGATACATAGAAAAGGTCCTTACGGAGTATAGTAAATAGCCAGTTCAGTGTGAGACAGCTAAATACTATCACTGGAAAGGACCTCGCCAGCATGAAACCTTGTAAGTATAGGATACATGGAAAAGGTCCTTACGGAGTATAGTAAATAGCCAGTTCAGTGTGAGATGGCTAAATACTATCACTGGAAAGGACCTCGCCGGTATGAAACCTTATAAGTACATGAAAGATGGAAAAGGTCCTTACGGAGTATAGTAAATAGCCAGTTCAGTGTGAGACGGCTAAATACTATCACTGGAAAGGACCTCACCGGTATGAAACATTGTAAGTACATGAAAGATGGAAAAGGTCCTTACGGAGTATAGTAAATAGCCAGTTCAGTGTGAGACGGCTAAATACTATCACTGGAAAGGACCTCGCCGGTATGAAACCTTATAAGTACATGAAAGATGGAAAAGGTCCTTACGGAGTTTAGTAAATAGCCAGTTCAGTGTGAGACGGCTAAATACTATCACTGGAAAGGACCTCACTGGTATGAAACCTTGTAAGTACATGAAACATAGAAAAGGTCCTTACGGAGTATAGTAAATAGCCAGTTCAGTGTGAGACAGCTAAATACTATCACTGGAAAGGACCTCACTGGTATGAAACCTTGTAAGTATAGGATACATAGAAAAGGTCCTTACGGAGTATAGTAAATAGCCAGTTCAGTGTGAGACAGCTAAATACTATCACTGGAAAGGACCTCACTGGTATGAAACCTTGTAAGTATAGGATACATAGAAAAGGTCCTTACGGAGTATAGTAAATAGCCAGTTCAGTGTGAGACAGCTAAATACTATCACTGGAAAGGACCTCGCCAGGATGAAACCTTGTAAGTATATGAAAAGTGGAAAAGGTCCTTACGGAGTAAAGTAAATAGCCAGTTCAGTGTGAGACGGCTAAATACTATCACTGGAAAGGACCTGATGGAAAAGGTCCTTACGGAGTATAGTAAATAGCCAGTTCAGTGTGAGCTGGCTAAATACTATCTCAGTTAAGGACCCGACCACTAGGGGGCAAAAAGGTCCTTACCAGTAATGGGAAATAGACAGCTCACACTGAGCCAGCTAAATACTAGACGCCGTAAGGACCAGGTCCCTCTGGAGTACGGTATTTAGCCAATTCACTGTGAGCTGGCTAAATACTATATCAGTTAAGGACCTGACCACTAGGGGGCAAAAAAGGTCCTTACCAGTAATGGGAAATAGACAGCTCACACTGAGCTGGCTAAATACTAGACACCGTAAGGACTAGGTCCTTACGGCGTCTAGTATTTAGTCACAACCGTTGTAACTGCGATAAGAGCGGGGGAAAGCTTGTAGGACCTGTAGCTGAAGGACCTTGTGTGACGTCAGCCATCACATGACTAGGTGGGTGTTTCTTTATAGCCCGTGCAGTCCTGGAAGAGATGAAGAGAAGGAGAGATGTAGTGCTAGGTACTGAGGGGGAGGGGGGATGTGAGTGTGTGTCTGTGTGTGTATGTATGAGTGGTGTGGAGGAGGGGAGAGGACAGTGTCCTGATATCTGTGTATGAGGAGGAGGGGCAGGTCAGTGTCCTGTTATCTTTGTATTAGGGGGAGGTCAGTGTCTGTAGCTGGATCAGTACTCTACACATTGTTTGTATTCAGACTTGCCTGCAATTGCTGTTACTAATGACTGTCTAATAGTAGTCAGGGGGTGCTCTGTGTATTGTTTTGTATTGTACTGAAGGGATGGAGAGTGTGTGTCTGTGTCTGAGTGTGTATGTATGTGTGGTGTGGAGCAATTGAGGAGCAACAGTAACCTAGGGGCAGAGATGGAGGGGAGGACATGAAAATGGGGGTAGAGATGAGGGGTGCATGAAACTGGGGGCAGATGGAGGGAGGGCATGAAATGTCATGTGACATCCGTGCATTATTAAAGATGGCCAACACCACCAAAGACTGCAGCGGAGCTGGAGACAGGTAAGTAACTTTTTTTTATGTCTTTATCTCCCCTCGGTCTCCGATTATTATACTCTGGGGTCTGAAAATACCCCAGAGTATAATAATTGTTCATGGGTGTTCATTATGGGGCATAATCCCGTGTGCAGGGGCCACAATGGGGTGTAATACTGTGTGCAGGGGCCACTGAGGGACATAATAGAGTGCACAGGAATGCGGCGTGGGGGGTAGTCGGTCGGTCAAGGTCTTCGGTGTCGGTCAGGAAGGGGGGGGCATGTCAAGAGTTCACCACGGGGCCCCGCCATTCCTAGTTACGCCACTGTCCTCTGATATATGATGGTGTGTGCTGAGCTGTGTATCTAATTCTCTGATGTGTGATACTGTGTGATGAGATGTGTATCTAATCCTCTGATGTGTGATGGTGTGTGCTGAGTTCTGTATCTAATCCTCTGATGTGTGCAGTGCTGTGTATCTAATCCTCTGATGTGTGATACTATGTGCTGAGCTGTGTATATAATCGTCTGATGTGTGCAAAGCTGTGAATCTAATCCTCAGATATATGATGGTGTATGCTGAGCTATGCATCTAATTCTCTGATGTGTATTTGTCTGTTCAGAGTTTTTAATCTAATCCTCTGACGTGTGTATCTCAGTTTGGATATCAGTTATGCTGTCTGCATGTGAAGTGACTGTGTGTATGGCCGTTGGAATATGAGTATAAGACTTGCAGGTTTGTGTTGACTAATGCAGGTAATTGTTTTGGAAATACTGTATCTCAGGAACAATACATCTGAGAGAGTTGAGACTAAGTCTAAACAGTCAACAGTCTAAAACCTTCCTGGACACCTGATGTATCTGTGTGCCAAATTTGGTGAAGATCGGTCCAGTCGTTTGGTCGCACATAAAGAACAGACAGACAGACAGAAAGAAACTAATTTTTATATAAATAAGAGACTGATACTGAAACATAGTACTATGTTAAACCCTTCATATCATAACAGGTTCACTTTAAACATTAGCAAATGGAGGTTATATGATATAAATTGCATGAGTTTTGTAATAATAATAGAGATTACATGAGTATCACATTGAGACCAACAGGGAAAAAAGCATCCCATTCATTTCTATGGGGAGCGCACGTATGTCGGCTCCCATTGAAATGAATGGGATCTGCTTTGTATGCGCTGATTCTGAACGTGTTTTAACGTTCAGAATCAGCTCAGCATATACTTAGTGTGAATGCACCCTAATACAGAAATGTGTGTTAAAAATTAAACATCATTTTTGGGAATTACCATTTACAAAGGTCACTGATCTTTTTATTTTCTTCACCTTGAAAGAAAAATAACCAAGGTTTCGGCAATAGATAAACAATAATGTATTATTTATATCCTGAAAGAATAAGGCCACACAATGGGTTCGGTTCACTGGCAATGACACTTTTGTTTCTACATTTTGTTTCAGGCTGTTTAAGGGACGGACAGAGGTATAAAGTGGGAGAAACCTGGACGATGCCTCCGTGCATGAGGTGCACTTGTCAACATGATTACATAGAATGCTGTCCTAAGTATGTCTTTTATTCTTCAATTTTGATAGTTTTGAGCAGCAAGGTCACCATTAATATTACATCCTTCCTCCAGTTACTGTTATACAGCAATTTTACTTTTCTTACTAAAAGCGTAACTAAACTTTCGGACAACTTTAATTTTCTGGAAGAATTTGTGCCATTAATACATTTTGTAATATACTTTATTAACACATTTGTCTCCTTTGCTGTATCTCTATTCATTCCTTGCATCTCTTTATTATTTCTCTGTATTGAGCGCTATCCCTGTTTCTCAGAGTACAGAGTATGAGCCTGTGCAAAATTATGAGAAAATGAGGGTACGGGAGTGTTGTCTGAAAGTTTAGTTACGCTTTAATAATTTACATATCCGCCTATATTAGTATAAAGTCACCAACCTCTTTAAAGGGATTCTACCATTAAAATCAAAAAATTTTTCTCACTAACACGTAGGAATAGCCTTAAGAAAGGCTATTCTTCTCTTACCTTTAGGTGTCTTCTCTGCACCGCCGTTCGGTAGAAATGCCGATTTTCGTCAGTATGCAAATGAGTTCTCTCGCAGCACTGGGGACGGGCCTGAGCGCTCAAACAGCATTGGGGGCGTCCCCAATGCTGTAAGAGAACTCTCCAGCGGTGCCTCCATCTTCTTCAGGAACGGTCTCTTCATGCGTCTTCTTCCGGTGCTGGTGGTCAAACTTCTAGGCCTTGGGCAGAGCCAACTGCAAATGCCCACAGCCACAAGAAAAATGGCCGCTTACACAGTAAGTAGTCATTTTCTTATGGCCTGTGGGCATGCGCAGTCGGCTCTGCCTGAGGCCTAGAAGTTTGACCGCCAGTGTTGGAAGAAGACGCGTGAAGAGGACGTTCCTGAAATGGAATGTTTTAAGTGAAATGGAGAAGGAGTCCCCAAACGCTAGTGTGAACAGTCACTAGATTGTAAAAATATATTATGTACATTTCACTTGTGGTATAATTACTTTACTTGACATGGCTTGAGAGCTTATTCCTGAGAAAGGAAAATATTGACTTTTTCTTCATGTAATGATATGGAAGCTGAATTGAATTTACTATTAGGATAAATTTCTATGGGAAGAATATGCAAATCTGACTTCCATGATGTAATTAGGATGCCAGTGCCTCAAGTATGCACACCAATAGAGGGCGCTGACTGAGAATGTGCAAGTCTATCTTCCATGATGTAATTAGGAAGACAGAGTCTCAGTTAAGCAAGCCTATAGAGAGCGCTCCCTTTAACATCATGTCGACCTTCTTAGAGGCCTTTGTTTGCAATGATGTTGGGATTATACCAGATACAGTCTTCTCAGCCAAGGACAGCTGTTTTGATGTACTTGCATCTCGTCAGCTTGGCACAGAGAGGACTGATCTGGCAGAGGTGACAGGCTTAGACATAGTTAAGGGGATATTGTCACTCCATAGGGAGAGACCACCATATAGGTGTGTGGCGTCTTATTAAGCCATGAGCGCTCCACTGCAAAGGAACATGGGAAGATTATGCAAATCTGACTTCCATAATGTAATTAGGATGCCAGTGCCTCAAGTATACACACCAATAGAGGGTGCTGACTGAGAATGTGCAAGTCTCTCTTCCATGTTGTAATTAGGAAGACAGAGTCTCAGTCAAGCAAGCCTATAGAGGGCGCTAGGCACTCTGTCACCCACTGTATAGTTCCACCATACAGTACTCTATCCAACCTTATAAACAATGCCTCCTAGGGGAGTAAATCTTTGTCATACAGCATGTAATAATACAGGCAAAATATAAAACCAACTGAAGAAACTCTATATATAGCTTAATGTCCAAAATCAGAGGCATAAAGAAGTACAGCAGGAGCTTATATATTTAATGTAATAAATATCCACAATACCTGTCTGGACATGTGCATGAGCTACAATCCAAATACCAGAGCAGGCGTACAACAAACAGAAATGTAGAGGTTAAGATAAGATAAAATAATCCTTTAATAGTCCCACAGTGGGGAAATTTCAGTATGTTACAGCAGCATAGTAATACAGATACAGGATAATAAACAGTAATATATTACGGAAAAGAAGAGAAAAAGAAGGAAGACTTCCGGATCATTTAGTTCTCTGTGTGGAGTGATCTTCACTTGGTCTGATGTAGATTATACAGCCTGACCGCGGTTGGGAGGAAGGACCTCCAATAGCGCTCCTTCTCACACTTGGGGTGAAGCAGACTGTCACTTACAGTGCTGTGAAGTGCCGTCAAGGTATCATACATAGGGTGGGATTTGTTCTCCCGGATAGCGCTCACCACGGACAGTATCTTTCTGTCACCCATCACCTGTACTGGGTCCAGGGGGCTCCCCAGGACAGAGCTGGCCCTTCTGATCAGCCTGTCAAGTCTATTTCTGTCCTTGGTTGATATACTGCTCCCCCAGCAGGCTACACCGAAAAAGATGGCTGAGGCAACCACAGAGTTGAAAAAGGTTACAGTCACATCTAATGCCTAAGGCTTGATTCACATCTGTATTCGGGTTTCTGTTCGGGGGGCCGCTTGGAAACCTAATCCGCATAAAAAAGTGGTTACCTTAGGAAACCCACGGACCCTATAGACTATAATGGGGTACGTAAATGCTTAGAGAAAAGTGTAGTTTGCAGCTTTTTTCTCTCCGCATTTTTTCATGCGGAAAGGGGAACAGAATCCCCGAAAGCAGATTTGAACCAAGCCTAAGACCTTCTTCCAGTAAGGCTAGGTCCACACCTGTGCCTGCTTCACGTCTGAGGTTTCCATCCACGCAAAAACTTGAAAAATGCGGAAAGAAAAGCCCTACAAGTACGACTCTTCTTTCTGTATTTTTCTGGTGGAAACCTGGCAGACCCCATTATAATCTATGGAGTCCGTGGGTTTCCACGGGTAACTGCTTTTTAAGCAGATTAGGTTTCCGCTTGGGGACCCAAAGAATGGAACCCAGTTGCAGGTGTGAACCTAGCGTAAGCTGTACCATAATAGCCGTGTGATAGTTGAAGGGTCCTGGTAAACAATTTGCATGGGTGGCCAGGAGCTTCAGTTTCTGCCACTGGTTCTCAGAATGAGCACGTGTTATGCAAGTGTTAAAGTGCTTATACAGTGGGGCAAAAAAGTATTTAGTCAGTCACCAATAGTGCAAGTTCCACCACTTAAAAAGATGAGAGGCGTCTGTAATTTACATCATAGGTAGACCTCAACTATGAGAGACAAAATGAGAAAACAAATCCAGAAAATCACATTGTCTGATGTTGTAAGAATTTATTTGCAAATTATGGTGGAAAATAAGTATTTGGTCAGTAACAAAATTTCATCTCAATACTTTGTTATATATCCTTTGTTGGCAATGACAGAGGTCAAATGTTTTCTGTAAGTCTTCACAAGGTTGGCACACACTGTTGTTGGTATGTTGGCCCATTCCTCCATGCAGATCTCCTCTAGAGCAGTGATGTTTTGGGGCTGTCGCTTGGCAACACGGACTTTCAACTCCCTCCAAAGGTTTTCTATAGGGTTGAGATCTGGAGACTGGCTAGGCCACTCCAGGACCTTGAAATGCTTCTTACAAAGCCACTCCTTCGTTGCTTTGGATCATTGTCATGTTGAAAGACCCAGCCACGTTTCATCTTCAATGCCCTTGCTGATGGAAGGAGGTTTGCACTCAAAATCTCACGATACATGGCCCCATTCATTCTTTCGTGTACCTGGATCAGTCGTCCTGGCCCCTTTGCAGAGAAACAGCCCCAAAGCATGATGTTTCCACCCCCTTGCTTTACAGTAGGTATGGTGTTTGATGGATGCAACTCAGTATTCTTTTTCCTCCAAACACGAAAAGTTGTGTTTCTACCAAACAGTTCCAGTTTGGTTTCATCAGACCATAGGACATTCTCCCAATACTCTTCTGGATCATCCAAATGCTCTCTAGCAAACTTCAGACGGGCCCGGACATGTACTGGCTTAAGCAGTGGGACACGTCTGGCACTGCAGGATCTGAGTCCCTGGCGGCGTAGTGTGTTACTGATGGTAGGCTTTGTTACATTGGTCCCAGCTCTCTGCAGTTCATTCACTAGGTTCCCCCGCGTGGTTCTGGGATTTTTGATCACCGTTCTTGTGATCATTTTGACCCCACGGGGTGAGATTTTGCGTGGAGCCCCAGATCGGGGGAGATTATCAGTGGTCTTGTATGTCTTCCATTTTCTAATTATTGCTCCCACAGTTGATTTCTTCAATCCAAGCTGGCTGCCTATTGCAGATTCAGTCTTCCCAGCCTGGTGCAGGGCTACAATTTTGTTTCTGGTGTCCTTTGCCAGCTCTTTGGTCTTCACCATAGTGGAGTTTGGAGTCTGACTGTTTGAGGGTGTGCACAGGTGTCTTTTTATACTGATAACAAGTTTAAACAGGTGCCATTACTACAGGTAATGAGTGGAGGAAAGAGGAGACTCTTAAAGAAGAAGTTACAGGTCTATTAGAGCCAGAAATCTAGATTGTTTGTAGGTGACCAAATACTTATTTTCCACCATAATTTGCAAATAAATTCTTACAAAATCAGACAATGTGATTTTCTGGATTTGTTTTCTCATTTTGTCTCTCATAGTTGAGGTCTACCTATGATGTAAATTACAGACGCCTCTCATCTTTTTAAGTGGTGGAACTTGCACTATTGGTGACTGACTAAATACTTTTTTGCCCCACTGTATATGTAGAAAATATGGAGCTACTTTTACATTTTATAAAAAATAACTTTCTTCTTCACCTTCCAGCATCCTCTGTGATAATCTGTCTGACTTGCTCACTTGGGTGTTCCATAAGGCTAGAGTTGTACTGCTTAAAGGGATTGTCCTGTAATATACTACTGATGATCAATAGTACACCTTGGACAACCCATTTGATATAAAAGTATACATTTGATTTCTTTCAGCTATGCAAGGCCAATATTGCAAGATTCAGACAATTGTGAAAAAAGGCTCAACGAGGAAATCTGTCAAATGGAAATTAAGCAGAAGGACAACTCTGATACACCCTGTGAAGTGGACTTTTGGATTGCTTAAAGTTGTTCAGTGTTTATATGAAAATAATACCAATAAATGAAAGCTAAAATTGAAATACTAGCATGAATGTAAATTACCACGGTATATATTCAGGATGAAATGCATGAAAGGAAATGACTTCAGTAATGGCATAAAGCAGTATATAAAACTACTTACCAATGAATTAAAAAATTATACCAAATCTGATCATGAATATATCAATACGTGTCAAAGTTTTTTTAATTGTACTTCCATGTTCAGCATCATAAGGATACACCCTTATAAGGTGGAGTTTCCCTTTATAATAAGACAGGCCAATGAAGTTCAATGTATGTTTGAAAATAATTTTTTGCCTTTAATCTACGGTCACTTTTACAATACACTTATTGGTTACAGCAAACAGATGACGTACAGAATCATATGGGTTTTAGTCACACATAAGGTGGCGCTGTTGTTTAAATGTTACAGAATTGAGCTATACCACTGAACATTGGTGGCACCCGCTATCTCATGCTCCTGTTACTTTTACCAGAACCAAATGTGTGGAGCAGCTCGGTAGCAGCAGTGGTAAAAACCCAACCAGTCAGACAGGGACAAAAAATATGCAAGCAACAGGTTTATTAAAGGGGCTCTATCACTAGGAAAAGTCATTTTTATCTAATCACATGCTTGCATAGGCTTTAGAAAGTCTATTCCACACTTACCTTTTGTATGTAGATTGCTTCAGTGGTGTCTGAATAAGTCAGTTTTTATTCATATGCTAATGAGCCTCCAGCCAGCTCAGGAAGTTCCCAGCAGCCTCCTCTCTCCCATTATCTTCTATGTGTGTGAGGCAAACAGTAAGCTGTCATCAGCAGCAGCAGGAGCCGTCTCCCATAGAAAACAGCAGAGAGAGGTGTGCACCATCAATCGTGCACTAGTCTAATTAGCATATGAATATAAACTGACTTATTCAGAAACCACTGAGGCAATCTACATACAAAAGGTAGGTGTGAAATAGACTTTCTAAAGGCTATGCAAAGGTGTGATTAGTTAAAAATGACTTTTCCTAGTGATAGAGCCCCTTTAAGAAAAAAAGAACTGAAAAATATATAAACCTTGGCTTCATGCCCAAAAAGAGCAAAATAATACACAGCCTTAACTCCAGACAAAACAAGAAGAAACAAATCCTGCACATCTCAGCAACTAACTAAGCAGGAAAAATAAATTAACTATATGTGTGAGTAGTGAAGCATCACTATGTTTCGTCAAACTCCCAAGCCCCGCCCTCTCATTTGATGTTGACAGGTGGCCACGCCCCTTAATGCCCAAAACACCTCACGTCAACCCTCCCCTTTCCGCCACGTTACGCCCCTTTCCTTTGTGAGTTGACAGGCGGCCCCACCCATACACGCCCCTATCCGGCCTACATAGGCATGTCTGGACAAGTCCCTCGCACCCCTCCCTTCAGAGGGACCAGCTGCGCGCATTCCGGAGGTTGAGGAATGCAATGTGATGAAGAATGTTAATTGATACAGGGTTGATAAGGTGTGAGGTTTTTATATCTAGATGTGCTGCTATAGGCTGGCTGAATTAGAATGATATTGATTGTGTTCAAGAATGTTAATTTGATCCAGATCTGATAATGTGTGAGGCTTTTATATAAAGGTGTGTTGTTATAGGTTGCTGGAATTAGAATGATAAGAATGCCTCTCTCATATCGTTTATTAGGCACTCCAGCACAAGCCAAAGAATGCAGCAAACAGAATGTGTTTTACCACTTGTAGCCACATTCTTCAGCCTTTACATTCCTAATGGTTTCCATATGTGTCCTTTAATAACAGCTGTTCTGATAATTGTCATAGCCCTATTCATGGGACTCAGCAATGTATGCATTGTTATGTGCTGGACATCTGGTGGTGGCTTATCTCCCTCTCACTGGGTCTGTAATAAGAGGAGGCTCTTTAACTACCGTATTTTTCGGACTATAAGACGCACTTTTTTTCCCCAAAATTTCTGAGGAAAATGAGGGTGCGTCTTATAGTCCGAATGTGGGGGGAGGAGCGGATTTACAGCATGGCCGCGCTACTGCCACTGCTGGTTTTCTTCAGCAGCAGGAGCGTGACAATCTGCAGGCCCCGGCAGCTAAGACACTCCCCGGCATCCGCCGGTCTATTACAGCAGATGCCGGGGAGTGTCTTAGCTGCCGGGGCCTGCAGATTGCCACGCTCCTGCCGCTGAAGAAAACCAGCGGTGGCAGTAGCGCGGCCATGCTGCAAATCCGCTCCTCCTCTGCAGGTCCCCACCGGCCCCATACCTTTAGTGATGCAGGCCGGCTCCTGCACGGCGAGGCTGCAGGAGCTGACCTGTTCCGATGACAGCTGGGAGCCTAATGAAGGCTCCGAGGCTTGTCATAGATATATATTACTATCGCGGCTGGTCTATGACACTCCGCGATAGTAATGTATAGAATCTCCCATAGACGGCAATACACTTGTATTGCCGTCTATGGGACTTGCAATCAAATGATTGCAGGTTCAAGCCCCCTAGGCGGGGGATAATAAAATAGTAAAAAAAAAAAAAAAAAAACACTTAAAAAAAATATAATAAAAAATAAAATAAATAAAAGTTCACCTCCTTTCCCTAGAATACATATAAAAGTATAACATTACTGTGAAACATACACATTAGGTATCCCTGTGTCTGAAAATGCCCGGTCTACTAATATTTTTATGTACAGTGAACGTCAAAATCAAAAGTGCTAAACTGCCGGGTTTTTCTCTCTGTTTTGCCTCTGAATTAAATAAAAGGTGATCTAAGCAATAAACATTTCCCAAAATGGTATATCTAAAAAGTACACCAGGCCCCACAAAAAAAACGCCCTATACATCCCCGTACAGCTGCAGGGTCACCTGTCAATGTGGTCTTGCAGCTGTTCCAAAACTACAACTCCCATATATTAAATATTTTACCATTTTTTGCCTGAAATTTTTTTTTCCCTGTTTTTCTCCTCTAAAACCTGAGTGGGTGCGTCTTATAGTCCGAAAAATACGGTAAATACTAGGCAGCAGAGCCATAAATAGGGGGTCCTATAATTAATAAGAAGGCAGTGGAACTATAGTTTAGCCGTCTCATTAGAGACTGATTGAATTAGAATGATGATGTCAATGTATTTTCAGAACGAGTTATTAGGTTGTATACGGATTAAACACAGTAAAACAGGCAATGTTTTAATAACTTTATTCAGCAAATCCGAGTTATATTATATAATAGCATCTACATGCTGCATAAAGACTTAATAAAGTAATATCAAGCGCTAATACATCGCACCAAACAATGAAGGGACAGCTTGCCCCTTCATTGAATCATCCAAAAATATTAGCTAAATCATCATAAATAATAGTATCTCACAGCCTGATATTGTAGCGCCCCACAGAGTGGGTCACTACAAATGTCATCTTATGTGATCTATACTGTGTACTGTGAAGGTATAGTGAGATCCAGTCAACCTGTTAGCATACACAAAGTTCCACAGCCATTATCTCTTTAAGAAAAGGGGTGGAGCTACAGACTGGAAGAGGGTCTCTCTCTTTTTCAGTTCCAGTTCAGAGGGTGCAGGAGTGTGTAGGAGAGAGGAGCAGGTGTGTGGAGGTGCAGTGTGTGCTGCAGCCTCATGGTGTGATAGAACAGCACAGGAGGCCGGAGACCTGCAGAGGTGAGATGAGACCTCACAGGGACGGAGCTGCAGTTATAGGACCATCAATTCCTAACTAGTGTGAGAAACACTAAGAACATTGAGAGATTCACTGGACTGAGGCCTAGTGAATACAAGATTCCTGGAGGCTCAGTAACATACAGAGTTGGGGTGAGTGTCTGCATCCAGCATCCCAAAGAACTTGCGTTACCTGCTGTCCAGAAGGGGGATCTACCCAGTTGCAATTAACCTTTGAGCTCCTGGAACCCAGGACCAGAGGAAATCTATTAGAGAGTTTGAGCAGCAATGGAAGGCTGAATCATACTAGTGGTAAAAGGGAGGCCTGGCATCTCACTATACTGAAGCAGGGTGAATCCTCCTGTAACATCTGTTATCTCCTGCTGACTACAGAAGTAAACTGTAAGTGTTTGGTTAACCCCTGTCTGGACTGTATTCTTTCATCGATCCTCTGTTACTCCTCCTGGAAATCATCCCTTCCTCACCTATATCATCTGGGACCTGCCCTGGTTGGGGAGGGTATAACATCTGGCACTGCATCACCACCTATTCCCAGAGGCCCTATCTACAGTGCCCGGCTTCACCTCAAGCCGAAACCCCAACTGGCGTCACGACAAACTTTTATTTTTCTTTATTTTTCTTTAATCCATTTTTGCTTAAAACTCCCCTTTTTCAAGGCGCTGCCGCCCCCGGTGTCGGGCCTGCTCGCACCGTGAATCTACATAGGCTGAGCTGGGGCGACTCACCTTTTTGGCGTCACGAACAGGATAGCGAAAGTGCGCAAAACTTTTATTTTTGTTGAAAAAGACTTGCATTTTTCAAAATTTGTCCTGCTTTCCAAAATAGCCACCAGCAGCAGTTGCATGATTCAAGTTACACTGAGCCGCAGGGTTGGTGTCTTTTTCTTGCAAGCCATGCTGAGTGCAAAACATGTGACATGCCTGTGCAAGGAGCAGTGAAAGATACAGATTGCATCATCCTCAATTGCAGTCTACCCCTGACAACTGTAGGAGTCTCTGTAGCAGCCGGACCAGCATCCCCTGCAGTGATAAGTGATCCATCCATCCATCCCTCCGGATCAACGCTTCACAGTATCAAGTCCGGTGAGTGTGGCCTTGCTGGGGTTAACAAGGGGGGTGATGTATCAAGCAAGTGGATCCTCATCTTCATCCCCAGGCCCCTCTGATTCCCCCATAGACTCTAACCGTGGTCACAACCAAGTAACTATGGCACCTATATTACCGTTAACAATGCCATACATTCCAGGTGCATCCTGGCTGCCCCAGTATACAGGCGAGTCCCATAGCCTCAGAGACTTTAAAGAAAAGCTGAGTAGCCTGTTTGACCTATACCCTATGACAGAGGAGCAAAAGGTCGCAATATTAATAAGTCAACTTGGTGGTGCAGCACAAAGGGAAGTGAAATCCTGGCCATTGAATGATAAAAGATCTGTAAAGGACATTTTTACCAAACTCAGGATCACCTTTGACACCCGCACCACATCAGAGATAAAGATGCGGTTTTTCAGCTGTAAGCAAAAACCGCAGGACACTGTGAGAGATTTTGCCCTTAACCTACAAGAAGCCTTATGGGCTATTAAACAAGTAGATCCAGATAGTATTCAGGATGAGGACAGGATGCTAAAAGAACAGTTTGTAGAAGGCCTATTGTCAGAATCCGGTAAGGCCCAACTGCGCATGATGGCGCTGCAGAATCCTGATATGAGCTTTATTGAATTCAAGGACAGATCCATCCGTATCCTGAGGGAACCTGTCTATCCATGCGGACAGACGGAGGAGCAACAAGTTGCTCTCCACAGGCAAACACCTGTGAGCCCTGCAAATGCTGCACCTTTTCCATCTACTGTACAGTGTGCACAGATCCAATCTGATGATGCTGCAGAGCTGCGGTTACAAATGACTGAGCTAACTAAACATGTAGCTGCATTAACCAAAACTGTTCAAGATCTCCAAGTTTCTTCTCCAGCAAAGATCCAGCTTGCTTCCAGCCCAGAGGATCTACCTTGGAGACGTTCAAGAAGAACATTGTTTCCTCAACAGCGACTGACGCGCAACGGCAGGAGGACCACTGACAAGTTTGACCCCTCTGGCCGACCCATCTGCAGACGGTGTGATAAGGTTGGTCATGTTGAGAGAGAGTGTCCTTTAAATGGGCAACTCCTGGAGTAGAGGACCAACCTTCAGGAGTAAGACGATTTGGTCCAACTAGCTGGAAAAGCAGGTATGTAGGTGGACGTCCTATAATTCCAGTTACAATTGATGGTGTCCCTTTCACAGCGCTACTGGACACTGGTTCACAGGTAACCACTATTCCTCAGACTTTGTTTCGCAGGTACTGGACTGATGCTGATATTACCCAGCATCCAAATGGGGACTTAGTACTAATTGCTAGTAATGGACAGCCCCTGTCCCAGGTGGGATATAAAGAGGTCACCCTGAGAGTAGGTGGCACGGATCTTAAATCCCAAGGTCTAATAATTGTTGATGTGGATGAAGGGGAATTTGCTAATGTGTTAACATTGGGGACTAATGTGTTGGAGAATTGTCTAGATGAGGTAATTGCCATCTTACAGGACGCATTGAGATCTACCCCCTACAAAGAAATATATGCTCTGAATAAGGAGATTAAAGCCCTTGTCCAGCGTCAACAAGTGGAGTTAGCAGGTGGAGAGATTGGCAGTGTGAGGGTAAGCGACCCCAACTCCATCATGCTTCCCCCCAGGAGTGAAATCATTGTCTGGTGCAGAGCAGCAATAGGCATCAAAGGGCAAGACTACCAGGCCCTGCTGGAACCTGTCTATTCTGACTGTAGGCCCACTGTTATGACAGCTAGAGGGATAGTTAATGTGAAGAAGGGCAGAGTACCAGTGCGCATCCTGAACTGTGGGGAGGAGGAGGCTTGCTTACCCAGGTATGCCACAGTAGCTAAACTGTTCACTGTCAGTAACAATGACATCCAGCCAACAGAGCCCTTGGCTTCGTCTGACCAGACGGATGGCAATAATTCCCCAAGACAGTTAGAGGACTGGTGTCAAGCAATACACATTGGCACTGACAGCACTCCTCAATACCAAAGGAATGGGGTTGTGCGGTTAGCACAAGAGTATGCAAGGGTATTCAGTAAGACTCCCTTGGACTTTGGGCAGGTGAAGGTAATACAACATACCATCCCCACAGGAGACCATCCACCAATTAAAGAAAGGTATAGGCCCATTCCACCCGCACATTATCAGTGTACTAAGGACATGATTAAGGACATGAAGAGTGCTGGGGTAATCAGGGAAAGCCATAGCCCCTGGGCAGCACCCTTAGTGTTAGTTCGCAAGAAAGATGGGACAATGCGCATGTGTGTGGATTATAGAAAAATTAATAATATCACGCACAAGGATGCTTACCCTTTGCCGCGCATAGAGGAGTCACTAGCAGCGCTCAGGACGGCTAAGTACTTTTCTACCCTGGACCTAACCAGCGGGTATTGGCAGGTTCCTGTAGCAGAGGCTGATAAGGAGAAGACTGCCTTTACGACTCCCATGGGTCTTTACGAATTTAATGTCATGCCCTTCGGCCTATGCAATGCGCCAGGAACCTTTCAAAGGCTGATGGAGTGCTGCCTAGGACACAAGAATTTTGAGACAGTCTTATTGTACCTAGACGATGTGATTGTTTATTCCGGAACATATGAGGATCACTTGCAACACCTGGCTGAAGTCTTTGAGGCCTTGTCCAACTTTGGCCTGAAGGTCAAGCCTTCCAAATGCCACCTCCTGAAACCAAAGGTACAGTACCTAGGACATGTGGTCAGTGCAGAAGGAGTTGCCCCAGACCCAGACAAGGTGACTGTGATCAAGGACTGGAAAGCCCCAACTACCATCAGAGAGATCCGCCAATTTCTAGGGTTAGTTGGCTACTACAGACGATTTATCAAGGACTTCACTACCCTAGCAGCCCCCTTGCAGGATCTCCTTGTCGGCCAATCCAACAAGTCTAAAGGCAAGAGCCCCCTAGTGGAGTGGAACCCCCAATTGGAAGACTCTTTCCAGAAGCTAAAGCAAGCCCTCACTGGAGAAGAGATCCTAGCCTATCCTGACTACAGTCAGCCCTTCATACTGTACACAGATGCAAGCAACAATGGACTTGGAGCTGTCCTCTCTCAAGAACAGCAAGGCAAAGAGAAAGTCATTGCTTATGCAAGTAGGAAGCTTCGTCCTTCTGAGAGGAATCCAGTCAACTATAGCTCCTTCAAGTTGGAACTTCTAGCAATAGTATGGGCAGTGACAGAGAGGTTCAAGCATTACCTGGCTTCTTCAAGATTCACAATCTACACCGATAACAATCCCTTGACACACCTGGACACTGCTAAGCTTGGAGCTCTGGAGCAGAGATGGCTTGCCCGCCTATCCAATTTTGAATTTGTCATCAAGTACCGAGCTGGCAAGAAGAACCTGAATGCAGATGCCTTGTCCCGCATGCCCAACCCTCCTGATCCAGAGGAATCTGATGACTTAGAGGAGGTAGAAATGCCAGCCTTCTACAACAATCGAATGGTCCATAACTCTGGCTGTATGACTGGAAGAAGTCTAGCAACTCAAGAGATCTCCCTGAATCCATTACCTCATCATGGCTGGGCCGAAACACAAGAGAGTGATCCAGCTGTGCACCTTGTCAAAGAACTTCTTGGAGTAGAAAACACCTCTTTACCTGTGGATGCACCACCAGAAGCTCAACAGCTCTGGAAAGAGAGGAAGAAGCTCTTTGTTTTTGAAGGGAAGTTGGTTCGAAGAGCTATCAACCCAAGGACCCATGAACTACTCTGGCAGATTGTAGTGCCCCAAAAGGACATACCTATGGTGCTAGGAGCTTATCACAACCAAGCAGGACACTTTGGGTGGAAGAAACTAGAAGTGGTGATCCGAGACCGTTTCTTCTGGACGGGTATGAGAAAATCCATTGAGCAGTGGTGCAGAGAATGTGGTACGTGCAATCTCAGGAGGAAAGACACTACTACTCAAAAGGCCCCCCTGCAACCTATCCAGACAAAGCAACCCTTGGAGATAGTGGCCTTAGACCACGTGCAGCTGACTCCCAGTAGATCAGGATACACCTATGCTCTTACCATTGTGGATCATTACTCCCGCTTCCTGGTTGTTGTTCCAGTTAAGGACCAGACTGCAAAAACAGCTGCAAAAGCATTCCAAGAGCATTTCTGTCGGCCCCATGGTTATCCTGACCAAGTCTTGACTGACAGAGGTCCAGCATTTGAAGCGGTGGTATTCAAAGAGTTCTGCTTCCTCTATGGATGTAAGAAGATCAGAACAACCCCATACCACCCTCAAGGGAACGGACTTTGTGAGAAAATGAATCACCTGGTCATCAGTTTGTTGCAGACCTTGCCTTTGGAAGAGAGAAACCAATGGCCTGAAAAATTGCCTGACTTAATTGAAATGTACAACCATGTCCCGACTAGCTCCACAGGGTATTCTCCAGCATACCTAATGCGTGCCAGACCAGGTAAACTTCCTATTGACTTGGAGATGGGAGTCCTAAATCCTGAGGAAGTGCCCAACTCACCTCATCTTGATTGGATTGCTGAAAGACAGTTGCAGTATACAAAGGTTCAGCAGTGTGTAGAGCAAAGCCTTGACCAAGCTAGGCAAAGACAAGAGAAAAGCTACAACCAACATGCCCCAGCTTCCCCTTTACCAGTTGGTGAGCAAGTATTGAAAAGAAAGAGAAGGCACCACAAACTAGATGATCAATGGGAATCTGAACCCTATACTGTCCAACCATCTAATAGCGATAACAGCAAAGTATGTAAGATTTCCAAAGATGGCGGAAAGACTTGTATAACTGTATCCAGAGACAATCTGAAACTATGTCCGTCTCAATTACGTGAGGAAGCAGGAAGCAAAGTGGAAGAAAATCCTCAACAATCAGGAAAATCTGAGACAGAAGTTCAGACCATACTTGGGCCGTTTCCTAGTTCTTGGCCGCAAATTGAAGGTGCTTTAGTAGTACCAGTAATGCTGTTCCCACAAACATCCTCTCAGGAGATAACGGATTCTCAAGAACAGCCAATCCCAGTTCCTGATGATGTACCAGCGCAAATTCCAGTAAGCCCGATTCCTAGTGAAAGTATGCCTACCATTTCCCTGGTGACTCCAGTGAGTAGGAGAAGACTGCCAGGAATCCCATTTTTGCGTAGATCTCAGCGCAATACACAGGGACAACTCCCCATACGTTACAGGGACAATAAGTAGAGGCATACTAACCCAATATGTTTACAGATAGTTGTGTTGTATTTGTATATGTTCAATTCAGTTTATGCAACGTTAAAGGTTTAATTTAAGTGCTGGCTCCCTAACGGATTGCACTAATAGGTGAGTCAGAAATATGAACTGTGCATTAATACTTACTCTCCTGAGCATGGCGCTACCAAGAGAGAATGGACTAAAGGAACTGAGCCAGTGTTTAACATGTTTAGTTTTTCAGGGTTCCTACCACAATAACTTTCTTGTGGTATTGAAACTTTTAAAACTTGCATTTGCCTACCAACCTCTTCAAGTGCATGGAATGCAATTTATGCAGGTGCACCAACGCTCTTGGGGGTTGGGGGATGTTTCAAATATGGCGGCCTGTCGGATAGGAGCCATCAAAACAGCCTGTGCAGTGAAGAATTTTGAATGTTCCAAAATACTCCGCAGCTGCACTCGGAGTTAAGGAGGTGGACTAAGCGGTTTGGGGCTGTAATCCGCAAGGAAAGCAACCGTGAATGTTGCTGGGTTGTAAGGAATACACAACCAGAGACTGTTACAGAAATTGTGTTTCCTTGAACATTTTTGTGACAGTTTAAAATGGTCTTAAATAAGTTGCACTTTTCTCCTTAGGGAATTTACTTACATATGAAGTTTACACTTGTATGTAATGTCCTTCAAACACTATGATGTTCATGTTACCGTCTACTAACCCTCTTCTTAGTCCACCGGAAGGGTAGCCCGGGACGTGCTACTTTTAACAAGGGGGGAATGTAGCGCCCCACAGAGTGGGTCACTACAAATGTCATCTTATGTGATCTATACTGTGTACTGTGAAGGTATAGTGAGATCCAGTCAACCTGTTAGCATACACAAAGTTCCACAGCCATTATCTCTTTAAGAAAAGGGGTGGAGCTACAGACTGGAAGAGGGTCTCTCTCTTTTTCAGTTCCAGTTCAGAGGGTGCAGGAGTGTGTAGGAGAGAGGAGCAGGTGTGTTGAGGTGCAGGGTATGCTGCAGCCTCATGGTGTGATAGAACAGCACAGGAGGCCGGAGACCTGCAGAGGTGAGATGAGACCTCACAGGGACGGAGCTGCAGTTATAGGACCATCAATTCCTAACTAGTGTGAGAAACACTAAGAACATTGAGAGATTCACTGGACTGAGGCCTAGTGAATACAAGATTCCTGGAGGCTCAGTAACATACAGAGTTGGGGTGAGTGTCTGCATCCAGCATCCCAAAGAACTTGCGTTACCTGCTGTCCAGAAGGGGGATCTACCCAGTTGCAATTAACCTTTGAGCTCCTGGAACCCAGGACCAGAGGAAATCTATTAGAGAGTTTGAGCAGCAATGGAAGGCTGAATCATACTAGTGGTAAAAGGGAGGCCTGGCATCTCACTATACTGAAGCAGGGTGAATCCTCCTGTAACATCTGTTATCTCCTGCTGACTACAGAAGTAAACTGTAAGTGTTTGGTTAACCCCTGTCTGGACTGTATTCTTTCATCGATCCTCTGTTACTCCTCCTGGAAATCATCCCTTCCTCACCTATATCATCTGGCCCTGGGACCTGCCCTGGTTGGGGAGGGTATAACATCTGGCACTGCATCACCACCTATTCCCAGAGGCCCTATCTACAGTGCCCGGCTTCACCTCAAGCCGAAACCCCAACTGGCGTCACGACAAACTTTTATTTTTCTTTATTTTTCTTTAATCCATTTTTGCTTAAAACTCCCCTTTTTCAAGGCGCTGCCGCCCCCGGTGTCGGGCCTGCTCGCACCGTGAATCTACATAGGCTGAGCTGGGGCGACTCAATATCATAAGACTATTGGATTACATTTAGCTATACACAGACAAAGAAATTCCAATACAGCATTCCAGCACAAACCAAGAATTCATCACAAAGCGGCGTGTGTACCACATGCAGGCACTCCCCATATGGTTATCATTATCTTTCAACTAAAGTTTTAGCGGGAACTGACCGGTACAGGCCTTAAACACATCATGTGGCATACAGCTCTGTTTGTATATACAGGCTGCAACGCAGTTAGATATAGCCGGTAACTTAGAGAGTACAAAACTTTTAACTAATTCATCATTATGGGCGCTTTTCTTATTAAACAAATCTAACACTTTCTTATAAGCGACGCCCCTGGCTAAATGGTATAAAAAAAAACAAGGTGTAGGCGCCACAAACAGTTGTTTTAAATGATTGTAATTGTCTATTTTGATAGATGTAAGTCTTACAATTCCTTTCTATAAACTCAACAAAGCTCCGAGGATACAGCTCAAACGCCGGTGAAAATCCATAAGAGTCCAAAAATATAGCGACATCATGGTACAATACAATTAACACCCAGTGTGAACCGCCTTTACGCGAATCATCTGTATTAACGATGTACGCCGCTGGTCTTTGTAGCACATGATCGACCTGTAGAAACTCACAGGGGAATACGCCCGCAAATATACGGTTCATATATGGGTCAGATTTAGGGTTAATTGTAAGTTGTAGACTATTCATTTCTGAAAATGGCAGCGGTTGTTTAATCAAAAATCGCATACGATTTCTCTGCGATTGTTAATTTCCACAATATTTGTATGAATAGAGTAAACTATCATATTCACCGTGTGGGGTGTTGGCACTGCAAAATGCACCTCGGCTCTAAGATTTCCTGTTTTAATGAGTGAAAAATGTCCGCCTGGTCCTTGATCCGGTGATAAATCAAATGCAAAACATGTATAACCGTTTATAAATTCATCTCTGTCTATGGCCGAACCACTATCACTTCTCTGCTTGCCTGAAATATGGAGAAGGGCTGCGTACTCCCTGACGGCAGAAGCCGTTTCAAAATCCGGTTGAAACGGTCTTGCGGGTATCTGCTGGCCGTCCAGGTAAAGCGACGCTTGATTCACATTATAGTGGTGGAAGCATAAAGGATTGCGGTTATACGATCCGATAAAGGCCTCATTTTCAACAAAACGTATTATCACCGTTTTAGGCACTTGTCCCAGAAACAGGTTTTCTTGGTTCGTAAGATGCGTACCTGCGGGTATACTATAAACTTTGAGGCACGCCCTAATTTTCAGATCCAGACCATTCAATATGAGTTTTGGTTGATTAAATATGTTGCCAAATATCGAACCCAATAACTGCACAGGTCTAGATCGCGAAGTATAGCGAGCTCTTTTAGCAAAACCAAGATTATTACCCGCAAGGGTCCTTTCATGATGGTGTCCGGCTGTGTCTTTATAGAACAGGCCTGACGTGAACTGCAACGACAGAGATTGGGGGGAGTAATTAAGGATCGTTTTTATATAGGTCCTATAAGTATAGAAATTATCACTGCGTGATATAAGTCTGTCGCCGAGCATCACGTCTGTCTGGCTGAAAAGCGTAGCTATCGGGTAATTAACCAAGCCAACATTAGCGTCCGCGGGAATAGCCGTATTGTCTGACTTCACAATACGACAGGTAATGTACAGAAGCGTGTTGTTCAGGTCGTAATAATATTCACCGCTCCCTGAAATGAAGAACTCCAACGGGGCATTGTCCGCAAATGCCGCTATGGTCTGTACCTCTACAAAGAGCGATTTTTCTATGCTCGTCTGCGTCGGGGGTAAATCAAAAATATCTAGTTCGGATTTGGTACACTCCAAAGACCCGTCGTGTATAAAGGCCATATTATTTCACTAAAAGATGTCGTCTCCAGACGGTCTAACAACTCTCTGACGGCGGCGTCTTTTACGCCTATTGTTTTTATTCTTGAGCACGGGCGGAAATGAGGCGCTGTGTTTTCTTTTTGCGGGTTTCTTCACAACATAAATTAGGCCCGAGCCTCTCTGATCTTTCGGCTCATGGTTTAATTTATCCATCACAGTGGTTGATATACTTGTGACGGCGTCTTTAGCGATATTTCTGGCTGCAGTTTTGGCATGCGGTTTCACAAGAGCAATACCACGCCTGAAAAGAGGCACAGCCCGTCTGAAAAGACCGCGAAACAGACCGGCTAGGTCGGCACCGTACATATACTCATCCCCCTTGAAGCCTTCTAGACCATTACCAGACTGATTAACCGGTTAAGGACCGGGCCCAAAAGTATGTTAAAGACCAGGCCTTTTTTTTCAAAACTGACATGTGTCACTTTAAATGGCAATAACTTTGAGACGCTTTAACATAGACAAGTGATTCTGAGATTGTTTTTTCGTAACACATTGTACTTCATGTCAGTAGTAAATTTTGGTCGGTATGTTATGTCTTTGATTATTAAAAAATATGAAATTTGGCGAAAATTTGGAAAAAAATGCAGTTTTCAAACTTTGAAATTGCATGTCTTTCAAATAGAAAGTCATACCACCCAAATTTTTTCATAAATATAATTAACCATGTCTTTCATTTATGTAGCAATCAAATTTTAATCACTCTTTAATTTTTTTCAGATATTATAAGGCTTACAAATCAAGCAGTAATTTTCAAAATTTTCAAGAATATTTCCAAAACACATTTTTCAAGGGACCAGTTCAGTTCAGAAGGGAACTTGAAAGGCCTCTGTAATAAAAAAAAACCCATAAGTCACCCCATTCTAAAAACTGCACTCCTGAAAGAATCCAAAACAGCAGGTAGAAAGTTTTTTAACCCTTTCAGCATTTCACAGCAATTAAAACAAAATGGAGGTCAAATTTACATTTTTCAATTCCTATCACTAATATATTCATTTAGCCCTAGAATTTACACATTTACTAAGAGTTAAAAGAGGAAATGCACCCCACATTTTGTTGCACAATTTCTTCCGAACACGACAATACCCCATAAGTGCTGTTACCCTAATGTACGGGCACACAATCGCTCTCAGAACGGATGGAGCGCTAATTGGATTTTGTAGGCCAGATTTTGATAAAATAGTTTGCAGGCACCATGTCCCATTTGCAGAGCTCCCAAGGTGCCAAAATAGTGGAAACCCCCCAAATGTGACCCCATTTTGGAAACTAGACCCCTCAAGGAATTTATCAAGGGGTATAGTGAGCCCTTTGACCCTACAGGTGTCTCACAGATTTTTTTACCATTTAGACGTGAAAATGAAAAATTACTTTTTTCATAATAAAATGTTACTGTAGCCCCAAATTTTTCATCTTTACAAGGGGTTAAAGGAGAAACTGCACCCCATATTTTGTTGCACAATTTCTCCCGAACACAACAATACCCCATATGTGCTGGTACCCTAATGTACGGGCACACGGTCGCTCTCAGAGCGGATGGAGCGCTAATTGGATTTTGTAGGCCAGATTTTGCTAGAATACTTTTCAGGCACCATGTCCCATTTGCAGAGCTCCCAAGGTGCCAAAATAGTGGAAACCCCCCAAATGTGACCCCATTTTGGAAACTAGACCCCTCAAGGAATTTATCAAGGGGTATAGTGAGCCCTTTGACCCTACAGGTGTCTCACAGATTTTTTTACCATTTAGACGTGAAAATGAAAAATTACTTTTTTCATAATAAAATGTTACTGTAGCCCCAAATTTTTCATCTTTACAAGGGGTTAAAGGAGAAACTACACCCCATATTTTGTTACACAATTTCTCCCGAACACGACAATACCACATAAGTGCTGTTACCGTAAAGTACGGGCACATGGTCGCTCTCAGAACGGATGGAGCGCTAATTGGATTTTGTAGGCCAGATTTTGCTAGAATACTTTTCAGGCACCATGTCCCATTTGCAGAGCTCCCAAGGTGCCAAAACAGTGGAAACCCCCAAAACATGACCCCATTTTGGAAACTAGACCCTTCAAGGAATTTATCAAGGGGTATAGTGAGCACTTTGACCCTACAGGAGTTTCACAGAATTGGCCCAGCAAATTGGAAAATGACATTTTTTGCTATAAAATGTTGCTTTAACCCAAAATTTTGCATTTCCACAAGGGGTTAAAGGAGAAAATGCACCCCACAATTTGTTACGCATTTTCCCCCAACTACAGAAATGCCCCATATGTGGCTGTAAAGTGATGTATGGGCACACTGTAAGGTCCAGAATGTAAAGATCGCTATTGGGATTTTGGAGGGCAAATTTAGCTGGAATATCTTTCAGGCACCATGTTGCATTTGGAGAGCCCCTGAAGTGCCAGAACAGTAGAAACACCCCAAAAATGACCCCATTTTGGAAACTAGACTCCTCAAGGAATTTATAAAGGGGTATAGTGAGCACTTTGACCCTACAGGAGTTTCACAGAATTGGCCCAGCAAATTGGAAAATGACATTTTTTGCTATAAAATGTTGCTTTAACCCAAAATTTTGCATTTCCACAAGGGGTTAAAAGAGAAATTGCACCCACATTTTGTTACACAATTTCTCCCGAACGTGACAATACCCCATATGTGCTGGTAATCTAATGTACGAACGGATGGAGCGCTAATTGGATTTTGTAGGCCAGATTTTGCTAGAATAGTTTGCAGGCATCATGTCCCTTTTGCAGAGCCCCCAAAGTGCCAAAACAGTGGAAACCCCCAAAGTATCACCCCATTTTGGAAACTAGACCCTTCAAGGAATTTATCAAGGGGTATATTGAGCACTTTGACCCTACAGTTGTTTCACAGAATTGGCCCAGCAAATGGGAAAATGACATTTTTTGCTATAAAATGTTGCTTTACCCCAAATTTTGCATTTCCACAAGGGGTTAAAGGAGAAATTGCACCCCACATTTTGTTACCCAATTTCTCCCGAACGTGACAATACCCCATATGTGCTGGTACCCGAATGTACGGGCACACGGTCGCTCTCAGAACGGATGGAGCGCTAATTGGATTTTGTAGGCCAGATTTTGCTAGAATAGTTTGCAGGCATTCAATAAGTGCTTTAGCATCTTCTTAGAGTATCCAGATTTTTTGTGAAATGTTGAAAAAGATGCAAAAAAATGTAATTAGTATTTTTGTTCCCCAATGTATTCATCTAGGGGTATAATTTAGGGAATTTAGAGTTTATAACAATAGGAATTTGCAGGTTTATGCAAAAGATGGGGCTTGGTGGCAATCACAAAATTAGAAGTGGGATTTTCTGGGGAAGAGATCTAATAATGAAGAACAGTGTGGTATCTCTCAAAGCAAGGGACAATACACAGGCCTGGTTTTGAGGGGCATGAGGGACAATGGTAACGGGTATCTCTGCGTCGCCCATTTTTGGTGCAGACACGGCCTTTTTTTTGCGCGTTAGCTCGTGTTGTTGTGGAGGGAAGTAGACTAATAAAATGCCTTTCAGTGAGTCGTTTGACATCTTCAGACTGGGGGGTCTCTATGGGGTCCTGAGGGTCAAAAAGGAGGTTGTGAATTATTTTTTCCTGGAAATCCAGATATTTGTCGGTGCCTCCCTTCTTTTTATAAAGTAAAAAGGCATTTTGGATTCCAATTTGAAAGAGGTAAATGGCCACTTTTTTATACCAGGTTTTGGTTTTTCTTTTTACTAAATAGGGCTGTAAGATTTGATCACTTAAATCCACCCCCCCCCCCATGTGTTTGTTATACTCGGACACACTTATTGGCTTATGCTTGTCTGCTGTTGCCCCTCTTTCCCTCACTGCCACTGTTCCTGTGGGGTGTATTGTGCTCAACAAATAGACATCTCTCCGATCTCTGTATTTCACCGCCAACAGCTCCTCACAAGAATAAGAACAGGACTCCCCCTTTTGTATGCCCTTCCCCACTAGCTGCTGCGGAAAACCAATTCGGTTTTTGCGCATGGTTCCACATGCTCCTGTGCTTGCACAATGCAAGTGTCTAAATAGGGCCACACCTGAATAAAAGTTGTCACAATACAAGTGGTACCCTTTGTGTAGCAGGGGCTGCATTATCTCCACCACTATTTTACTACTGATGGGAAAATTTGGGGGGCATCCTGGGGAATTAATTTTTTTATCTCGTCCCTCATATATTCTGAAGGCGGCGGTGTAGCCAGAACTGCTTTCGCAAAGCTTATATAGCTTTATGCCATATCTTGCCCGTTTGGAAGGGAGATATTGGCGAAAGTTCAGTCTACCGTGAAAACTAAGGAGGGATTCGTCCACACTGACGTTTTGCTCTGGGGTGTAATGTTGTAAAAAGGAGTGGTTCAAATAATTTATGAGGGGTCTCAGTTTGAATAACCGATCACGGTTTGGATCATCACTTGGGGGGGCCTGTGAATTATCACTGAAGTGAAGGAACCTCATTATTCGCTCATAGCGAAGCCTGGACATGACTGCCGAATATATTGGGGTTGACTGTGCGGGACTTTTTGACCAATATGATCTGAATGAGGGCTTTTTTACAATACCCATATTTAGGGTGAGGCCCCAAAATTTTTTCATTTCCACCAGATCTGTGGGTGTCCAATCTTTGGCATGGGCAGAGGAAGGTTTTTGGGTAATGTACTGGGTGGCATATAAATTCGTTTGAAGGACAATTTCATTGAGGAGGTCATCGCTTATAAATAAACTAAAATAATTCATGTGGGTAAATTGGGAATCATCCACTGTTATGCCAGGAGATGCAGTAAATGGGTGGACTCTAGGGGCAAAAGATGGAGCAGGTGCCCACTGGAGGGAACGCACATCAATTAGTGGGAAAGTGTCACTGTGTGCTGCCGCACTGCTAGTTCCGGCACCTTCACCATCTGAAGAGTCAATGTCATCAGGGAGAACGTCTCCTGAAGACAAATCTGAAATGACACTTGTATTGTCATTTTCATTGTCTGCAAATGTTTCAGTGTCAGACGCATCTGATGCATCTGACCAAAGAATGGCGTATGCCTCCTCACTAGTATAAAACCTCCTCGCCATAATGTCACTGATTGCGAGCCCTCTTTGGTAGAGTGGCTGTAAAGCGCCGCAGAATATGTTAGCACTATACAAGTCACAGATATATATATATATATATATATATATATATATATACCTATATGGTGGGTATATATATATATATATGTATATATATATCTAAAATTTATACGGTAGATATATATATAGTGCTAGAGAGCTGATTATTGTGAGCCCTCTTTGGTAGAGTGGCTGTAAAGCGCCGCAGAATATGTTAGCGCTATACAAGTCACAGATATATATATATATACCTATATGGCGGGTATATATATATGTATATATATATATATATATATATATCTAAAATTTATACGGTAGATATATATATAGTGCTAGAGAGCTGATTATTGTGAGCCCTCTTTGGTAGAGTGGCTGTAAAGCGCCGCAGAATATGTTAGCGCTATACAAGTCACAGATATATATATATATATATACCTATATGGCGGGTATATATATATATATATGTATATATATATATATATATATAAAATTTATAGGTAGATATATATATAGTGCTAGAGAGCTGATTATTGTGAGCCCTCTTTGGTAGAGTGGCTGTAAAGCGCCGCAGAATATGTTAGCGCTATACAAGTCACAGATATATATATATATATATACCTATATGGTGGGTATATATATATATATGTATATATATATCTAAAATTTATACGGTAGATATATATATATATGGTGCTAGAGAGCAATTTATTGTGAGCCCTATAGGGTACGGTGACTGACACTTTCTGTAAAGCGCCACAGAATATGTTAGCGCTATACAAGTGACAGAAATATATATATATACCTATATGGTGGGTATATATATATCTCCCTATCTAGCTCTGATATACACAGATATACACTCACCGGCCACTTTATTAGGTACACCTGTCCAACTGCTCGTTAACACTTAATTTCTAATCAGCCAATCATGTGGCGGCAACTCAGTGCATTTAGGCATGTAGACATGGTCAAGACAATCTCCTGCAGTTCAAACCGAGCATCAGTATGGGGAAGAAAGGTGATTTGAGTGCCTTTGAACGTGGCATGGTTGTTGGTGCCAGAAGGGCTGGTCTGAGTATTTCAGAAACTGCTGATCTACTGGGATTTTCACGCACAACCATCTCTAGGGTTTACAGAGAATGGTCCGAAAAAGAAAAAACATCCAGTGAGCAGCAGTTCTGTGGGCGGAAATGCGTTGTTGATGCCAGAGGTCAGAGGAGAATGGCCAGACTGGTTCGAGCTGATAGAAAGGCAACAGTGACTCAAATAGCCACCCGTTACAACCAAGGTAGCCAGAAGAGCATCTCTGAACGCACAGTACGTCGAACTTTGAGGCAGATGGGCTACAGCAGCAGAAGACCACACCGGGTGCCACTCCTTTCAGCTAAGAACAGGAAACTGAGGCTACAATTTGCACAAGCTCATCGAAATTGGACAATTGAAGATTGGAAAAACGTTGCCTGGTCTGATGAGTCTCGATTTCTGCTGCGACATTCGGATGGTAGGGTCGGAATTTGGCGTCAACAACATGAAAGCATGGATCCATCCTGCCTTGTATCAACGGTTCAGGCTGGTGGTGGTGGTGTCATGGTGTGGGGAATATTTTCTTGGCACTCTTTGGGCCCCTTGGTACCAATTGAGCATCGTTGCAACGCCAAAGCCTACCTGAGTATTGTTGCTGACCATGTCCATCCCTTTATGACCACAATGTACCCAACATCTGATGGCTACTTTCAGCAGGATAATGCGCCATGTCATAAAGCTGGAATCATCTCAGACTGGTTTCTTGAACATGACAATGAGTTCACTGTACTCCAATGGCCTCCACAGTCACCAGATCTCAATCCAATAGAGCATCTTTGGGATGTGGTGGAACGGGGGATTCGCATCATGGATGTGCAGCTGACAAATCTGCGGCAACTGTGTGATGCCATCATGTCAATATGGACCAAAATCTCTGAGGAATGCTTCCAGCACCTTGTTGAATCTATGCCATGAAGAATTGAGGCAGTTCTGAAGGCAAAAGGGGGTCCAACCCGTTACTAGCATGGTGTACCTAATAAAGTGGCCAGTGAGTGTATATATATATATATATATATATATATATATATATATATATATATATATATATATATATATATATATATATGATCTATATATAGATTTGGGGATAGGGGATTAGGAATTAGGGGATCGATGGGTTTGGGGGCAGGATCGGGCAGTGGAAACTGTGTATATGGGTGTTTTTTAGCAAGCAATGTCTCAAGTCTCTCTCCTTCTTCTCTTCTCCTCACAAAGTAACAATGTGTAAGGAGAAGAGGAGAGGGAGGAGACTTGAGACGCTGCCTGTACTGTAAATAAAAGAGATCGCTGTGACTTGCTGTCACAGCGATCACATGATCGGGGACCAATCAGATCGGTCCCCGGCATCTTCACCAAGTCCCGGGCTAGAGGTAGGGGCGGGACTGTTACCAGGGGGGGGGCGCGATCTGCTCCGAAATGGCACCTAAAGACCAGACGTATTTCGACAATAGTCCGGTCTTTAGGTACCAGCACATGAGGCCGTAAATTTACGTAAGGCGGTCCTCATGTGGTTAATGTAATAGCGCGCATAAACCGAGGGGTCCCCATATGAACGCTGGGACAGCATTTTAGCGTGTCAACACCTTGCACGGTCTGAAATGCAATAGTACAATGGTCTTTCCGTACTTGAATTTAACGGGTTTAACTTGATCATTTAATATTGAAATTTTAACGGAGTCAAATGCCCTCGTACAGAGGAGTATATAGTCCGGGCTGCTGTAACGCAACGTAACAATATCATTTTTTTACCGGCAATCTCTACGGTTCTTAAAAGTTGAATGTAACTGTCACCCACCAACTGATGTTCTATGATGTCGCTGTAGACGTACAGCGTGTAAAAGCCGTCTTTTATATCAGGATGCGGTTCTTTACAGTCTCGGACCCATTAAAACAGCAGGGTAACCCAAAAAATATTAGACAGCTTACGACCTAGCTCGAATCTCGTTGTGCAGGATGTGGGTATCCTCTCAGTGCCCCTTATTTCATCATAGCTGAGCCTAAAGTTTTCGTGATTTAATTGTTTGATCTCGTCATTCAGAGCTGAAACTAATTCTTCCAAGCTCGAAAAATACGCGGGGCTTAGAAAGTGCTAGGTCAGCGCTTCACCCGGTTTAGCAATAAAAAAGTTAGCTTCCCACGCATCAAATGTGTTCCAAGAATGGGGGTACTGTATCTCTGTCAGAGCAACTTCAAAGGGACCGAGAAATGGAGAGGCCGAGCTAATTTCGTCGTGTACGTGGCGATAGTATTCTCGGGCTAGGTATCGGATGATGCGTTACAAGGAAGAGTGTAACCCCTTCCTGACATGCGCCGTAATAGTACGGCGCGTGTCGGGTCTGTAACTATGGCGACCGCCCGGGAGCCGGGCGGCCATCATAGCCGCCGGGTGTCTACTGCTTTAAGCAGTAGACAACCGGCTCTAATGCCTCCGATCGGTCCCCGGACCGATCGGAGGCATTAACACCTCCGGTGCTGCTGTCAAAGGCACCATTTTGGCAAGGATCGCCGGCTCCTGGAGCATGCTCCAGGGCCGACCCCCCGTTGCCATGACAGCCGGGAGCCTTGTTAAAGGCTCCCAGCCGGTCTGCAAATTCTCTCTTTTGCAGGCTGGTGTATACAGCCTGCAAAAGAGATGATGATTTTTTGCAATGCATTGCAATGCATTAGCATTGTAATGCATTGCATTAGTGATCAGACCCCCTGGGGTTCAACAAGGGGGTCTAATAAATGCAAAAAAAAATAAAAAAAAATATAAAAAGTATTAAAAGTTCAAATCACCCCCCTTTCCCTAGAACAAATATGAAAGTAGTTAAAAACTGTGAAACATATACATGTTAGGTATCCCCGCGTCCGAAATCGCCCGCTCTACAAATCTAAAAAAATATTTTTCCTGTTCGGTAAACGCCGTAGCAGGAAAAATAGTCGAAAGTGCCAAACCGCCGTTTTTTCACTGTTTTAATTCTGATAAAAATTTGAATAAAAAGTGATCAAAGCAATAACATTTCCCGAAAATGGTAGAACTAAAAAGTACACCCGGCCCCGCAAAAAAAGACGCCCTATGCAGCCCCGTACACCTATGTATAAAAAAGTTACGGCCGTCGGAATATGGCGACTTTTAGAAAAAAAAAATTTTAACACCGTTTTGGAATTTTTTTTAGGGGTCAAAATGTAAATAAAACCATATAAATTTGGTATCCCTGGAACCGTACCGAAACACAGAATATAGAGGACATGTCATTTTGGCTGCATAGTGAACGCCGTAAAACCAAAGCCCGTAAGAAAGTCGCAGAAATGCATTTTTTCTTCAAATCCACCCCATTCTGAATTTTTTTCCTGCTTCCCAGTACATTATATAGAATAATTAATGGTGGCATCATGAAGAAAAAATTGTCCCGCAAAAATTAAGACCTCATATGACTCTGGGAGCGGAGAAATAAAAAAGTTATGGGGTTTAGAAGGAGGGGAGTCAAAAACGAAAAACGAAAATCAAAAAATGCCATCGGCGGGAAGGGGTTAAAAAAAGGAGCCAGAATCCATGATTATATAGAAGTCAGCTGATTTTCACTAATCCAAGAATTGAAATACGCAGGGTAGCCTAACCACTTTACGAAAAAATGAGTCGCACCCCTCAAGCGTTTTTTTTCCAGTATTCTCTCTATTTTGTAGACTCGTTCAGTATTGGCAGGCACCTTCACCAATTCCTCTCTGTAAAATGAGCCTTCTATCGGCTCATCCGCTAAATCAACAAGTTTATACATAGGTTTTTGAAATCTTGTGTTAACGTTAGAGACGACAAAAATCTCCTCCGTGTAAGTCTGTTCATACCCTTTAGCGAAAGAGCCTTTATACTGCGTTATGCGAACATTGTCACCTATTTTTAACGTCTGTCTATCCTGTTTAAGACCCAAGCACTTGCCATAAATGGTTCTCCATACTCTTAATGAATTGTCTTGTGTTACGTCCACAGGCCTGCAACGAATTGTATTGTGGTATGTGTGATTATAGCTGTATAAAAAATTATTTAATTCATCTATATAACGATTATTTAAAAATTTATTTGCGATTATTTAAAAATCTCCACATTTTTGATTTTAAAGTATGATGAAAACGTTCGACTAAAGCTGCTTTGACGCTGTTTGTAGTAAAAAAAAATGGTGGATATTGCGCTTTTGACAAAGACGCTTCATAGCTTTGTTCATAAACTCGCGTCCCCGTCTGTCTGTAGTTTACGCGGCACGCTCCCATCATTCTTGAAAATTGCTTCAAAAGCTTTGGCCACGGTAGTCCCCGTCTTATCTTTCAAAGGAACACCCCAAGCGCATTTTGAAAGTCCATCAACAATTATTAAAATATACTTAAAACCGTCATTCTCTTTTGCGTAGGCTGAGAGATCGCATAAATCACTTTGCCAATAATCATCAATTGATCCAAAATAAATCTTATTCCGAGCAAAAATTTTTCTACATTGTTTATAGAGTGTATAAACGGGTTGGTCAGCTAGCCAAGAAGCTACAGCGGCCCTCTTTAAAAAATACGGTATAAAGGGGCTCTACCCCCCCCCCCCCCCCCCGTTTTAAAATAATAACTTAAAAAAGAATGTTCTCTACTTACGGAACGTGCACCCTGGGCGGGCATTCAGGGTGCGCCGTCTTCTTCCCCGCCTCTTCTTCCTCTGACGTCTTCGGGTCCCGTCCTCCTCCGGCGCTTGCTCGCGGACACTAATAAAAAAAAATATGCGGTTTCTACTACGGCTACTGCGCATGCGCCCGGGCTATTTTATTTTTTTTATCAGTGTCCGCGAGCAAGCGCCGGAGGAGGACGGGACCCGAAGACGTCAGAGGAAGAAGAGGTGGGGAAGAAGAAGACGGCGCACCCTGAATGCCCGCCCAGGGTGCACGTTCCATAAGTAGAGAACATTCTTTTTTAAGTTATTATTTTAAAACGGGGGGGTAGTTTAATTTAACTTTTACGGTGCCTGAATAGCCTTTTTAAAGGCTATGCATGCATATGTGGGGCTCTATCAGCATGATTTTGCTGATAGAGCCCCTTTAACACCTCTGTATAAGTTCTCTACACCCCCAAAAGAACCGGGAGCTTTAGGATTAAAATATATCTTTCGCAAATATTTTTCAGACGACTTTAGTGACATGCTGAAGCGTTTATGAGGTTTTAGAAGATCTATATCAAATATATATAGGAACTTATACTAGCTAATCATGTGTAGAGTGTAACAAGGGCCCATCTACCCCCACCTTTTCATAATGCTAATTGCTTCCAGGTGTAGAGCATGGCTCAAGCGGCCGAATGGTCAACAGTTGATAAGGCTAATTAGTACCATGTGCTGCGTTCTGGACACCTGGCCAACAACAGTCCTAGGGGGGGGTGTCATAACGTATATAATGTCATGCTAACAGGCCTTCTCAGGCATACAAGGAACGCGAGGAACAGTGATCTTTCACATCAGTGTTTTATCAGGAACCAACGGCTGTCATAAAATATAAGTTTGCTTTTTTTATGCCGCCTTATAGGTTTTTACAATGCATAGTCACATTCTAACTGCTATTTCTAAAATGTATTGGTACGTTTGCATCTTAACGCGGGTTATCTATGTATATACTGCTATATGTTGTTATATATATAATGTGATATGATATAATATAATATATATATGTATGTATATGTGTTTATACGGCTACAAAATTAGTAAGCTGTATTTTAAAATTGTTGCGTATCTCCTAGTGTTATATATATGTATACTGTATATATATATATTTAAGAGCCAAAGCGCCAATATTTTAACGTTAAACGTCAAAATTTATCATGCCTTATACAAACCGTTAATATTTGAAAGCTAACACATCTCCTGTATAGTGTAACAACTGTTTTTATGACACCTTATTTTTACAATGCATAGTCATATTCTAAGCTCTACTTATAAAAAATGTACCGAAACGCTATTATTATTTTGAAGCAGGTAATTTTTATATATATATATATATATATATATATATATATATATATATATATATATATTATACTATACTATACTATACTATTCGCTAATATTTGAAAGCTAGAGTGTAGCTTTCAGCTGTGGTTTACAGCAAAATTATACAACAGAAAAAGAAATGGTTGTACGACTTTAATAACGACGACTCTAACTTGTGTCTTGCCGCGAGCTTATGCGCTCTGATAGACGACGGTGATGTAGACGACGCTGCTTTATTGTCGAGGGCTAGACAGATACACTCTGACTTGGGAATTCCTGAAAATGAACTGGTCAGTTTCAGCAGCATAGATGTTTTTGAGGCCCACCTTGACATTGTGATTAAGGTTCTGTTCTGTTGTGGTGATTGGCGCTATTTTGATACAGGGAAAAAGGGCCCGGGGAGAACCGTGTACATCTTGCATCATGACGATCATTACTACGATATCAAAAATATAAAGGGTTTTATCGGCGAAACATACTTCTGTGAAAAGTGTAGTTCTGTGTTTCACCACAAAGACAACCACTCATGTCAGTATTTCTGCAGAGCCTGTCAAAGAGAGGATTGTGCCAAGGTTGTTGGGCAGCATCCGCGATGTCCCACTTGCCGTGTGTTTTGTCGCTCAGAAGCCTGTTTAGACGAGCACGTTGTGTTAGCCAGAGATAGGCCGGAGTTTTGTAGGCTTAAAACATTTTGTGATCGTTGTTGTCGTTATGTGTGCAATAGAGAAGAAGAGCACAAATGTAGCGGTTTGTGTTGTAGTATATGCGGTGCCCCATGTATAGATTCGATGATCATCTTTGCTATATGCAGCCTTACAATGTAAAGAAAGAGACGGAACAGTATGTTTTTTATGACTTTGAATGCATGCAGGAGAGGCAGATTCATGAGCCCAATTATATCTACGCTACAACGTTGTACGGTGCTAATTCGTGGGACTTTGAGGGCAAAACATGTACAAAGGAGTTTGTTAGCTTCTTTACCAGTGGTAAATTTGCAGGGTACACATTCATAGCTCATAACGCCGGGCGTTATGACGGGTATTTCCTTCTGAGCAAATTCGTAAAGGAGAAAGTTCGTGTAAAATTGATTACTCAAGGCGGTCGCCTCTTGTGTGTGACGTTACCTGACTTGAAATTGAGGTTTATAGACTCCCTTAACTTCCTATCGATGAAATTAAGCCGTTTGCCAGAAGCGTTGGGTTTCTCGGGTTCAAAAGGCCATTTCCCCCATTTCTTCAACACCAAAGAAAATCAAAACTATGTGGGTCCTTTACCAGCACCGGAGTATTACGGGGTTGAATATATGATGCCTAGTGACAAAAAGGATTTTTTGGAGTGGTATGAGACGCAGAAAGGGTGTACTTTTGATTTTAAGGCCGAGTTAAAATCGTACTGTAAGCAGGACGTTGATGTTTTGAGAAGGGCCTGTGAACATTACAGGGAACGTGTTATGGAGATGACGAGAAAATACTGTAAGCGACAAAAGAGACATGTTGTAAAAGTCGAGAGCATCGACCCTTTTCAGCTGATCACGCTGGCCTCTGTATGTATGGCTATGTACAGGTTTAAGTTTCTCCCCAAAAACACCATAGCCATTTTACCCGCAGACAACTACCACAACACAAAAAAAACGTTACTCAACACCGGCTATACAGTGGCTCATGTACGTAGCGCTCACAGAAAACATTGACATTCAGCACGCTTTGAGAGGGGGTGAAAAACAAGTTGGCAGATAGAGTATTTTCTGGACGGCTATGCTGTAGTTAATGGGGAACACATAGCGTTTGAGTTTCAGGGGTGCTTTTACCACGGCTGCCCCACCTGCTATAACGAACACGACACCAATGCCGTTACAAACACCAGTTACGGGCAGCTGTACCACACCTTCTTTGTAAAAAAACAGTTTTTACAGCGCTGCGGCTACACGGTCCGTTTGCTTTGGGAGCACGAGTGGCAGGACATGGTAAAGAACGATTCTAACCTTCAGTCGTTCCTCCTGCACATGCGGTTCCCAACGCCGCTTGATCCTCATGATGCGCTTTACAGCGGTAGGACTAACGCCATAAAGCTCTGTCACAAATTGCGTGAAGGGGAGACTATACATTACTACGATTTCACCAGTCTGTATCCGTTTGTCAACAAAACAAAAACTAACCCGGTAGGCCATCCTGAAATCATTTATGAGAATTTTGGGTACATAAAAAATTACTTTGGTATTGCCAAAGTAAAAGTTTATCCGCCCCGTGACCTGTTCTTCCCTGTCCTACCTGTAAAAATGAATGGTAAGTTAATGTTCCCCCTTTGCAAAACATGCGCTGAGGATTCAATGACGGATGTCTGCACGCACAGCGATGAGCAACGCTCTCTGACAGGTACTTGGTGTACGATAGAATTGTTGGTGGCTTTGGATAAGGGTTACAGACTGGCAGAGATCTATGAGATTTGGCATTTCCCCGACACGACTGACAAACTGTTTGCGCCCTACATCGAGCTCCATCTTAGGGCTAAGCAAGAGGCGTTGGGTTATCCGAGCTGGTGTACGGATTCTGATAAGAAAAAAGAATACGTTGACGCCTTTCTTGAAAAAGAAGGTGTACAGTTGGATCCGGCAAATATCGCCATGAATCCTGTGAAAAGACAGGTCTCCAAACTTTTCTTAAATTCATTATGGGGAAAGTTTGCGCAGAGAGCTAATTTACCTCGCACCAGTATCGTGAATGACCCCGACGAACTCTTTAGCATTGCCTTTCTCCCATACTACGAGGTGTCGGAGCTCAATTTCATCGATGATGAAACAGCCTGGGTCAATTGGAAATACGCAGAAGGGCACCACACAATCAACAGAAATACAAACATTTTTATAGCCTGTTTTACAACCGCCTACGCCAGACTAGAGCTCTACAACCTGTTGGATGGGTTGCAGGAAAGGTGCCTGTATCATGACACAGACTCTGTCATTTTTGTTCATCGTGAAGGTGACTGGTGTCCCCCTTTAGGTGATTATTGGGTGAGTTAACCAGCGAGATACCCGATAACACCTACATAACCACAGAATTTGTATCTACAGGTCCAAAATCCTATGGTTACAAACTGAATACCGGTAAGACGGTTTTGAAGGTCAAGGGCATCACGCTGAACGTTGGTAATTCTAGGGACGTCAATTTTGAGAGTTTGAAGGATTTGGTTTTGGATTACATCCACAACCGTGGTCTTGTGACTCAGAAATGTATCTCTGTGGAGCAGCCCGGTATTGTTAGAAACAGGAAATTGTGGCAGATTGAAACAAGCCTTTGCGCAAAACCCAGCGGTGTATATACACAAAGAGACGGCTACAAGACGATTTTACCACACTATCTTTCGGTCTCTAAGTAGATTTATGACACACTTACACTATTCCTTTTCAGGTGCATTAGTTGCTCTTTTTAAGAAGCTCCTGGATCCTGTTTTTGAAAAAAGGTCGCCACACGATTTTACAGAGCGGTCATTCGAGTTTTAATACCATGGACACACGCCTACAACATCCTTTTTCTTGCATATTGGCTGGTCCGTCCGGATCTGGAAAAAGCTATTTTGTAACAAAACTGCTAGAAAATACTGACACGCATTTATCACACAAACCCGATAATATTGTTTGGTTTTATGCTTGTTGGCAAAAACTGTATGATGAACTCTCTCTATGCTTTCCACACATCAGGTTTATTGAAGGATTGCCGCATACGTTTGTAGATGACGAGTTATTCCAGCCCGACAAGGTAAATTTGACTGTTGTTGATGATGATCTTATGGAAACCGCTAGTGTAAACAATGAGCTTGAAAAGTCTTTTACCAAGTACGTGCATCATAGAAATCTAGTATTTTGTATCTGGTGCAGAACATATTTTGTCAGGGTAAAAAGAGTAGAACGATAAGTTTAAACACCAAGTACATGGTTCTCTTTCATAACCCTTGTGATAAATTGCAAATTCTAACATTAGCGAGACAGATGTATCCTGGTAAAACACATTTCTTCTTGGAAGCTTTTGAGGATGCTACGCGGGAGCCTTATGGGCACCTGCTAGTAGATTTAAGGGCTACCACCCCCAACCACCTCCGTTTAAGGTCGGGGTTCTTACCACCGGCTCTGCCGGCTGTGAATATTCTGAAGAAAAATACTTTTAAAAAGTGAGATTTAGACGGTTAAGCGCATTCTAGGCCAACTACGTAGTAGCGGCAAGATGTCAGAGAGATTACGCCGTAATTGGGCTCTCTTAAAAACGCTTGTAAAAGCGATGCCTTCTGTCAGGAAATCTATTTTGCGTCATGCTAGCGATGATTTAATAGCCTCCATAGGCGAAATCGCCTTAACCCCTTCCCGCCGATGGCACTTTTTGACTTCCTGACCAAGCTCGATTTTTCAAAACTGACATGTCACTTTATGTGGCAATAACTTTGGAACGCTTTAACTTACCAAAGTGATTTTAAGATTGTTTTTTCGTAACACATTGTACTTCATGTTAGTGGTAAATTTTGGTTGATATGTTTTGTGTTTAATTATGAAAAAATTGGAAATTTGGTGGAAATTTTGAAAAATATGCATTTTATAAAGTTTGAAATGATGTACATTACATACAGATAGTCAGACCGCCAAAATTATATCATAAATCTCATGTCCCAGATCTCTGCTTTATGTCGGCATCAAACTTTAGGCGCCCTTTTAATTTTTACGGACATTATAAGGTTTACAAGTGAAATAACAATATTCAAAATTTTCAAGAAATTTCCAAAACCCATTTTTTAAAGGGACTAATCCAGTTCTGAAGGGGTTTTGAAAGTCCCTTGTATTAAAGCCGCCCATAAATCACCCCATTTTCAAAACTGCACCCCTTAAATAAGCCAAAACAACATATACCTAGTAGTTTAACCCTATAAGTGCTTAACAGGAATTAATACAAAATGGAGGTGAAATTTTAAAATTTGAATTTATTTTACTAATATTTTTGTTTAGCCCTAGAATTTGCACATTCACAAGGGGTTAAAGGAGAAAACGCATCCCACAATTTGTTAGGCAAGTTCTCCCAACTACCATAGTACCCCACTTGTGGGTGTAAACTAATATATGGACGCACCGCGAAACGCAGAAGGGAAGGCGCGCCAAAGAGCTTTTAGAGGGCAGATCCGGCTGTGATCAGTTTCAGGAACCATGTCACATTTACAAAGACCTTGAGGAGTCAAAACAGTGGAAACCTCTAGAAAGTGACCCCATTTTGAAAACCGCACCCCTCAAAGAATTTATCAAGTGATGTAGTGAGCATTAGTAACCCCGAAGTAGATATGTAAGCTGTGCGGAGTAAATTGGGCACACCAAATCCCATTCTATTTCCCACTAGCTCCTATGACACGGACGGGGAAGAAGAGCATTCTGGGGGACCAGCGCTGGTGTATTATCTCTCATAAGCTCTAAATATGGGGGGGGGGTCCCCTGAAAACGCTCGCACAGCTGTAATAGGGAGCAGGTGATGATATACGCAGTAACTGCACAGAGCCACGAAACAACGATATAAAACAGTTTAATAAAGAAAGAGGAAGGGAATGAGAACGGGAGAGAAGGTAAGAAATAAGTATACAGTAGCTAAGCAAAACGTATAACTTCAATATGACAGTGCACACAACAGATTGTGGTAGTTACCCCTCTAGTGTCCTTAGATAGAACCTGCATGCATTGACTAGGAGAGTCCTCTCTTAAAGTAAGTCAGTAACACGGTGCACCGTATCAATCTTCCAGGCAGGAGCCTGCTTTATCTTCCAGGCAGGGCCTGCTTTGTCTTCCAGCACACAAAGCTGCTTTAAAACTTGACCGAGCTGTATGGCCCCTCACTCTACTCACACTCCAACATACCTCTGTTTATAAGCTGACACAAGGCAGGAATAGTGAAGTCTCTCAGGGCCCTTGTTTATCACAGAAAAGTCCTTAATGGGCACAGCACCCTGCAGCAGGTCCTCCTAGCATGACATGTGTCTCCTTCTGCCTGCAGCTTCCTGTATTCACACGCTTTTCCTCTCTGGAACATACCATCTTTCTCTGAGCTGTAGGGGGGGTTCTTTTGTGAATAGATTTGCCCTGCAATTTAGTCTTTCAGCAGTAGATGGCAGCAGAAGATCAGACAAATGACACAGTTATTCCATAAGCCGCTTACACAGCTTATACATTTCCTTCTAGTCGCAGCCACTTACAGTATGCCCTAATGATTTGGCGACTTTTAGGGTTTTTGTCTTCATATTGTACAAGCTAGATTTTTATTTTTTATCTTCTGTCAATTTGGCCATATGAGGGCTTGGTGTTTGCGGTATTAGATGTGCTTCTCAATGCCACCATTTTGGGGCCTGTAACTTATTGACTATATTTTATTAACTCTTTCTGGGTGGGACGTAAAAGGAAACATCAATTCTGGCATTGCTTTTTAGCATTTATTTTTTTTCCCGCGCAGCGTACAGCATAAGTAACATGTTACCTTTATTTTGCGGGTCGGTATGGTTACAGCGATACCTCATTTATATTATTTTTTAATGCTTTGCTATTTATGCAGAATAAAATTCAATTTAGGGAAAAAAATCTATTATTTTTGCATTGCCATCTACTGAAAGGCATAACATTTTTATTTTTCGCTAGACAGAGCTGGTTGAGGGCTTATTTTTTGCGGGAACACCTCTTCTTTTTATTGGTATCATTTTGATTTTCATCTGACCATTTGATTACTTTTTATTGAACATTTTCTAAGGGAAAGATGGTGAATAATCATTATTTTGTGCGGTTTTCTACGGGGGTTTTTTACGGCGTTCGCCGTTCGGGTTAAATAATGTTTTAATTTTATTGTTCAGGTTATTACGGACGCGGCGATACCAAATATGTAATGTCTTTTTCTATTTTTCTTTATTTTACATAATAAAACATTTTATATGGGGAAAATGGGATTTTTGGGGCTTTATTTATTTCTATTTTATTTTAAACTTATTTAAACTTTTTTATTTTTACTTTTTTCCAACTTTTTTTTCCTGTCCCCATGGGGGATTGAAGCAGTGATCGGCTGATCACCGCTTCACTACATATACACTGCAATACACGTGTTACACGTGTATTGCAGTGTAGAGGAAGCTGTCAGCCTGTGTGGACGCACAGGCTGACAGCTTCCTTTTTAGGCAGGATCAACCAGGTACGTGAAGGAGGTAAGTGATGGGGCAGACCCGGGGTCACTGATCAGACCCCGGGCTGCCCCCTACGAACACCGGCACCCCCGGGGTGCCGATCGGCACCATTTTAGAATGAAACCCCGGAGGTGCCGGCGGTCATGTTGACCGCCAGCATATCAGGGGTTAACACCCGCAATCGGACCCGGTACCGACCGCGGGTGTTACGGAGAATTGTCAGCCGTGTATTACGGCTGACACCCGCAGTGCATGGTGCGCACACAGTTTCTGTGTGCGCACCATGCATCCACAGTAATAGTACGGCGGTTTGCGGGAAGCCCTTCCCGGCTGCGCCGTACTATTACTGACGATGTCGGGAAGGGGTTAAACATCTTGAAAGGACGAATTCCGTTAAAGGAACGACAGAAAAAGATACTAAGGAAGTGGCATAAAGCTATAAGGAGGTTGTGTGATAAATCAATCTCCATAAAGAAAAAGAAGCGCTTAGTGAATCAGACAGGTGGATTCATAGGTTCGCTATTGGGATTTGCAATTCCGTTACTAACGAGCTTACTTTTTAACAAATAATGAATCATGCTGAGAAAATGTACTTGGTGCCCAAACACGAGCTCAACAGAATAAGTCAAGTCTTTACACCGCCGCCCGATGTAAGACAGAGCGTAATACAACGCTTGGATACTGAAATTAGCGATATTTTACATAGCTCTGACTTACTGGATGATGTGAAAATTAAAAGGTACACGGACATAATGCAAAGGTACTTGGTTCTTGCTAAGCAGAGCGCTAAAGAGAGCGCTACTTTACACCTTGTTAATCGTTCTGAGCCTGATCATCAGCAATTGCCAAATACAACCGCTAATAAAAGTGATTCGATCCATGAGATTGTAACCCATGTTAACCCCCGTTTTAAGAAGCATGCTGAACTTTTGTTAAGTAGGATGCTGCAGAGTGGGGAGATTGCTACCTGGAATGATAAAGGTGAATTTATTTACAAGGGCGACGTTGTTCCGGGCTCTAACATGCTGGACCTTGTACGCAACGCTACGCAGAGCCATAGACTCTCGAGAAACAAAGCCCCTCCTGGATGGGATGCGTTTATGCTGGCCATGGCGGACATAAATATTCCTTCTACTGTTGTAGGTAATTCATCTACGAGAGAAATTCTGGACGGTTTAAAAACTAACCTGATTGAGTCTCCTGTAAATGTCACCCCTAAGCGCCATCTCCTGGTCAAACCCTACTCAGCTATTGGTGTTACAAAAGCCAGCTTATTTCCCAAACAGCGCGTTCCTTCCATATTACAAGCTTCTTGGTTAAGCTTGTAAATTGTAAATACTGTTCATGTGTATATAATGATGTGATGTAACGGCGTGTTATTATATAATGTAACTCGGATTTGGTGAATAAAGTTATTAAAACATTGCCTGTTTTACTGTGTTTAATCCGTATACAACCTAATAACTCGTTCTGAAAATACATTGACATCATCATTCTAATTCAACCAGTCTCTAGTGAGTCGGCTAAACTATATAAGACATACCAGCCCTTGTCTCTGTATACTCCTAATAAACGATATGAGAGAGGCATTCTTACCATTCTAATTCCAGCAACCTATAACAACACACCTTTATATAAAAGCCTCACACATTATCAGATCTGGATCAAATTCACATTCTTGAACACAGTCAATATCATTCTAATTCAGCCAGCCTATAGCAGCACATCTAGATATAAAAGCCTCACACCTTATCAACCCTGTATCAATTAACATTCTTCATCACATTGCATTCCTCAACCTCCGGAATGAGCGCAGCTGGTCCCTCTGAAGGGAGGGGTGCGAGGGACTTGTCCAGACATGCCTATGTAGGCCGGATAGGGGCGTGTATGGGTGGGGCCGCCTGTCAACGCACAAAGGAAAGGGGCGTAACGGGGCGGAAAGGGGAGGGTTGACGTGAGGTGTTTTGGGCATTAAGGGGCATGGCTACCTGTCAACATCAAAGGAGGGGGCGGGGCTTGGGAGTTTGACGAAACATAGCGATGCTTCACTACTTGTGTGGCTTGCTATTTTTCCTGCACAATACCAGTTCAGTCCATCCGAGATGAATCGCCATTTTGTTTGGTTTGGTCCACCATGATGCACCAAGTAACTCTTGACACAGCTCTCCTCAAGCCCCATGTTATGCGGCAACAACTCACACATATTAGCCGTACTTGCTGTACATGTATGCGAGAATTTTGCAGCAAAAGGCTAAAATAAGTTTTGCAAAATCATCACAATCAGTTTAGCCGTGCCCCCTTTCCAGAATAAGCCTCCGATAATGTCTCTGATAATTATGGCACATCACTTGCACCACTTCTTTATAGCATATTGCACCATTTACTTTTGCTGGGTACACCATGTCTGGGAAACAATAGAGTGACTCACAAATGAATCATACCATATACAAAGTTATCTGAGCTATTTCCAGAACAAGATGACATGTCCTTCATGAAATGTTTAATAAAAAAAAGTCCTGGGAATCCTGAATCCTGCTGAATAGGCCTATTAAAGATGAGTTACCTCTTTATATGAAATATTATATCATAAAATCAAAGCAAGAACATAGGACAATTACATATCTTACCTCTCTAGAGGTGATATATCAGAATGAACAAATAAAATCAGGGACAATACTGAAATAGACAATAACAGATATGGGTACAATCTGAACATGTACAAAGAAATCAGCTGCCATGGAAGACTACGGATCAGAACCACATTATGGACTATTTGAAATATATAGTACACTAGCCTCTGCCCGCGACTTTGTCTGCATGTTGTTGGCGCCGATGATCCGCCTATATTCAGCAAATTGCTTCCATCGATGGTTTGCCTGCTCCGGCGTTTTGGCAGCTCTTAAGCTGTCCTGCTGCTGAACTTGTTCTTCGCGCCGTGCCTGTGATTGTTCCCGCGTCTCAGCAGCTCGCTGGGAAGCCATATAATGAGAATGTTGGCGTCGATGACCCGCCTGCTTCGGTATTTTGGCAGCTCTCAAGCTGGCCTGCCGCTGAACTTGTTCCTCACACCATACCTGTGATTGTTCCGGCATCTCAGCAGCTCGCTGGGACATCATATAACAAGTATGTTGTTGGCGTCGATGATCCCCCTAAGCTCCACTTGAGGAGGACTCTGTTGACTTCTGGCTACATTCATAGCCCTTGTTGTTTAAGAATTTTGCGACAAACTAAACCTTTTCTATCCAGGCATGCTTAAAAGTACACACACCAACAATAAAATTATCCAGCGTGGCCACGTTGAAAAGATAGAACTTCTCTTTATTGTATAGTCAGCTTAAAATCCTTGTACACACAGGTTTACAACCATAAAACTAACGCCAGACTGAAGATGTTTAAAAGTTGTAAACTGCCAATTTGGATTAAAGGTGTTTTTCCACCCAGTGTGTCCGCACCTGCAGTTCAGATAATATGCAAATAGATGTACAGAATGGACTGAGGGTTAGCTGTGTGTTTACATAGAGAGATAAGAGACCTGGCTTTATCAGAACCTGAGATAAGCCGCTGCAAGCGCAGTGTAATATTGTATGTGAACATAAATTCATAACAGTCGTGAAGCCATGTCATTTACTGGAATAAAAAGTAGCCTATGTTTTAAATGAGGTTACAAACTATCTAAGAGCCAAACATCTTTCAAATCCGTTCAGCGGTTTTTGCATGATTGAGTAACAAACATACAAACTCAAAAAAACATCCAAGCATCCAAACTTTAACATTTATAATATTAGTGCGATGCACCCATACACAGGCTAGGTTGATAGCAGCATGCAAAGAGCCACTTAAAGATACATCCCATCTGAGGATAAGCATAACTATTAAAGGGAATGTATTGCCACAAAATGAACTATTGTTTAAATCAAGTTTTTATACTTAGAAATAATTGTTTGTGATGTTGTTTTTAATTTTCAGATGTATCTTTTTTTTTTATATATATATATATATATATATATATATATATATATATATTTATTATATATATAATTTATCTTTATCTTATCTTGCCATTTCAGCTCTTGTCACTAAGTCTAAAATAGTCTGTGACTTCTCATTTACTGTAGAAGGACCATGGGCCATACATTGGTCTGGGGAAGACCCTATTGACTTCTTTAGGAGAGTTTTATAGACATAATCCTTGACCTGGCCAGAGGTCATTGTGCAGAGAGGAGAACAAATAAGCTGTGGAATGATCTATTGTGGTTGTTGGATTTTGTATCTTATCTACTTGTACATGACAGCTGTAGGTTTTTATTTAAAGATAATACCATAATACTATGAAAATTTTTGCAAAAATTCCCTGAAAATCTTTATTTAAAAAATATAATAGGTCAATTTCTGCTGACACGTCCCTTTAAGGGTGCAGCACTCTAAAATGATAAGTAGATAAGATTAGCAGGTAATCTACCTGAGGACAGCAGAACATAAATGAGCCTGATGCAGCGCAGAGGACAATCTGTGTGAGAGCAGGTCTGTGGGCATATTGAAACCTAGAGAACTAGTCTGGTTTGTCATAGTGCTGATCTAGTAAATGGCTTTTTGGTTAAAGTTAGAAAGTGCCTTTCACTGCCTCTTCTATGCCCAGATCTTTGCATCATTTAATAAGCAATGCTCATTAGCCCTGCTACAGTTGGATTTTTTTTTCTCTAGCCCCCACTGTTCACAAGCAATAAATGCTGTTAGTTTTGGTGTCTGATATGCCAGTAGGTATCAGACAAGAGTAGTCAGTGCCTGCTGCTGCTCATCTGACAGTACAAAGCCTAGGTAGAACATCTCTGCCTGTTCAGGTCTATGCCACGCTCCGCTCGCACGCTGTAGCACAGGAGGTGTGTTCAGCTTGATTCTTTGCTTACAGTTTTTTGTTGCAAAGTGTGAATACAGCTCTATTACATCTCCTCTGTAATAGAATTTCCACTACACCCATTTCCTGCACCTTGTTTCCCTCTGTTCATCAAATAGTTCATCTTAGCCTTGTCTGTGTGATTGACAGCCTGTCTACCAATGAAGAATGGGCAGGTCCTAGGCTTCCTATATACAGGCAATAAGGCCACACAGGTTTGCTGGCTATTTTGTCTTTGTCCAGGCTAGCTTCCTCATTTCTCTTACTATTACTGACCTCTGACCTTTGGCTTCCCTTGCGACTACACTTTTGAATTACGATTTTGTACTACTTTGTACTGCTTTGATTTTGTACTCCTCCTCCATGTTATTTGTCTTGTCTGCGTTTTGTGTTGTCACTTATTCAGATTAGGGATCGCCACCAAGTTGTCGGCTGTCGCCTAGGACAGTTCAGGCAAGTAGGCAGAGACAGAGGCTGTGATGCATTTAAGACCCACTGTCTCTGTCACTGTCATTCCCTTGCTCCCAGGTTTCAGTAGCAACACTGGGGAGTGGCTCAACTGGCAATTCCCTTACACACCAATCCTAACTACACTGATCACTTGGGAAAAGTGGGGCTAGAGAAAAGGTCCCAATTGCATTGGAATCAACAGAGTAATCATATTGATAGATGCTAAGAACTGCACAATTCACATTTTTTCTCTTATCCCCATCACACCTGACCAATCAGTACTGTTAGTTTCAGCACCGATTATGCTTATTAAGCTCTTTACTGTCAGATGGGCAGTTCTGGAGTTGTGCAGGGACCACAAACATGACAATAGAGGCCATTACTTTGCTGAAAATATAATGGATTGCTTAGGATTAATAGGGGTTAGATAACAAAAATCCAACTGTGCCGGAATTAGTGGAGTGGCACCCATTGAAGGTTGCAAAGTAATGGAGTAGTGAAAGCTCCTGTTAGGAATCTCAATTTCTGTGTTTCTCTACCGTGCAGTCATCACTTTAAGGTTACCATGCCCACTAGTTAAACTCTGCCTTGATCTGCTCAGCATGTCAAACCTTAAGACAAAAATCCACCATTTAATTCAGTACTCTCCTGGTTTGAGTTCAGCTTGTTTATAACCCTCTTGTTCACTATATGGTTGCAGGTTCACTGATTTGCTAGTACCAAGTTTTAACTTTGCAACCAGGGTCCTAAGGAATGAAGTGCAACCTGCCTTGCGGCAGACTCTGATAAATATATTGGGGGAGCCTTAGACTTTGCAAACCAATTGGTATTGGATTATAGGTAGCTGCTTATATGTGATAGTAGACCCTATATGTTTCTAGTGGCATATTGAGGGTTCATTCACACATAGAAAAATGGCGCTGAATTTGTCGTGGAATCCACGTCAGATTCAGCGCTGAAAAAAAAGCCTCCCATTGACTTCTATTAGCAGAAAAAGAAAACCATTGAAGTCAATTTGGAGGCTTTTTTTCAGCACTGAATCTGACACAGATTCCACACCAAATTCAGCACCATTTTCCTCCGTGTGAATGCACCCTGAGGAATTGTTCAAGCAGTGGAACAGGGAAATATGTTTTACCAATTTTATTAAAACATAAGTATTTGGAATTATGTGAGATTATGTTTTAATATCTAAACTACAATAGCAAAAAAAAAAAACTTGGATTATCATTGGTCATTAAGGATAACAAGGCCATTTGAAACACATATGTTTCATGCTAAATGTAGAGAAATGTTTGGGTTTTTTTTGTTTGGTCTTATGATTTTAGATTTGCCCATAGCTAAAATCAGTGGTCCCTTCAGAAATAATTCTTTTCAGAATGTCTCCTGATTGTAACGGTTCTGCCTATATATATTTAAAAATTATAATGCAAATGATGGCAGAACCCTTTAAACTGAGCTAGTAGCTGCAGTCGAGGTCCACAGGCACAGAGGGCAGCCGTTTGTCTGACACAAGGCCCTAGGCACGACTACCAGTTAGCTGCACTGAACAGTCAGGGTTTGTACGATACAGTGTGTACAGACAGCAAACAAACATACACCAGTTAATTGCACTGGAAAGCTGAGTCTGTGATTCAGTATGAACAGACTGCAAGGAAACATACACCAGTTAACTGCACTAGATAAACCCACCTGTGAGTAGACGCTACAAGTGCAGGCTGTCAGGGGTTAAAGTGACTCCTGGTCAGCAACACAAAACAGAGGTCAGTGGCTCCAGTCGCATCACTGCATGAGGCCGAGGGCAAGAGTCGGTCTGACCCGCAGGTGGCGCTGTGCGCCGGGACGGAACCCTGCGAGACCCGATCCTAACACTGATACACCAGGTAAACAGTTAAAAGGGTTGTCCCATCACAAGAATCCTATCTATACTGCTAGTTTATGTGGATTTAAGACTTTTCCTAAGTGCATTGCTTTATCAAAACTGCTTTGTTTGGCCGCTATCTAAGGGTGCATTCACACTACGTATACGGCAGCTTATTCTGAACGTAAAACACGTTCAGAATAAGCGGCGTATAAAGCAGCTCCATTCATTTCTATGGGAGCCGGCATACGAGCGCTCCCCATAGAAATGAATGGGCTGCTTTTTTCACTACGAGCACTCCCATTGAAGTGAATGGAAAGTGCCGGCGTGTACGGGACGGCATGAGCAGAGCTAGCCGTACACGCCAGCACATCCCATTCACTTCAATGGGACTGCTCGGAGTGAAAGAAGCAGCCCATTCATTTCTATGGGGAGCGCTCGTATGCCGGCTCCCATAGAAATGAATGGAGCTGCTTTATACGCCGCTTATTCTGAATGTGTTTTACGTTCAGAATAAGCTGCCGTATACGTAGTGTGAATGCACCCTTAATTTATTCACTTCATTGTTTACACTCCGTTTCTATGGCACTTGGGATTATCTGCTCAAATGTCAAGTGATGTAGCTGGTAGTTGTAGTTCTCAGGGGGGGGAGGGGCTGGGAGCAGCTCTGAGCTGTTTGTGTCTTTTAAGTAGCAATGCTCCAGGATTTCTCAGCTCTTATAAGTCGGAATTGAATTTGGCTGATAAGGGCTGAGATAAGGAGTTCGTTATCTCTGTATGTAATGCAAACTGACTCAAATCCAGCTCTGCTACATCAGCTTCACACTGTGGTAATTCATTTACAACCAATCCTGTGCAAGTGAAACCCCGCCCACCTATGTGCCGAGATAAGCAGGAAGTGAAGAGAGCACAACAGCCTGCAGGTTAGTGAACAAGCGTCATGGGAATACCCCTTTAATTACTCCAAGGTAACTCAGGGCTATCCAGGAAAATGGTCATTCAAATGAATATCATTTCTCCTCTCTGGTTCATAGAGGAAATCTCAAGTGGAGAACTTCACTCTGTGACATTCATATGCAGCAGTAGGGAAAGCAAAGTACCCTGGTCACAGATGTTGAGTGTAGTGGTACATCTGCCAAAAATACAGATTTTGGATTAAGTTTTTTGAGCAGTTTCCCACTCAGGGGGATGGAAGGCAGACAGATATGCTGAAACAATTCAAGCAAGTTGTAAGGGAATTGCTAATTGTGCAATTCCCCAGTGCTGCTGCTGAAACATGGGAAGAAGGAAAAGACAGACAGTGAGTCCTAAACTCAACCCAGCCCCTGTCCCTACCTACTTGCCGGAACTGCCCTAGACGACAGATGACATCTGAGCGACAACCCCTTCTCTGAATAAGTGTTACACAGAACAGGACAAGACAGAACAACACAGAGCAGAATCAGCAAGCCAATGTAAAACCAGAGAGGCAAACAGTACCAAATTGAAATCCCAGAGAATAATCAATGGGTAAGCAGAGGTCAGAAGTCAGTAATTCAATAATAGCAAGAGAAGAGCTTAGCAAGGACAAAGTCTCACATACATGAGCAGATGAACTGTTTATAGTAAGTCCAAAATGTGTCCCAGACTTGATTGTTAGACAGGCTGTCAATCACACAGGTAAAGCTAAAATTAACTGTTTGAGGAGCAGAGGGCAACAAAGGTGCAGGAGATGGGTGTTGTGGAGATTCAATTACAGAGAAGAGGCAGTAAAGCATTGTTCAGAGAGAGTAAGAAGAACCCTAAGCAAGGAATCAAACTGAACACACCTGCTGCGCCACAGCATGCGAGTGGAGGGTGGCGCAGAGACTAGAGATGAGCGAACACTAAAATGTTCGAGGTTCGAAATTCGATTCGAACAGCCGCTCACTGTTCGAGTGTTCGAACGGGTTTCGAACCCCATTATAGTCTATGGGGAACATATACTCGTTAAGGGGGAAACCCAAATCCGTGTCTGGAGGGTCACCAAGTCCACTATGACACCCCAGGAAATGATACCAACACCCTGGAATGACACTGGGACAGCAGGGGAAGCATGTCTGGGGGCATAAAAGTCACTTTATTTCATGGAAATCCCTGTCAGCTTGCGATTTTCGCAAGCTAACTTTTCCCCATAGAAATGCATTGGCCAGCACTGATTGGCCAGAGTACGGAATTCGACCAATCAGCGCTGGCTCTGCTGGAGAAGGCGGAGTCTAAGATCGCTCCACACCAGTCTCCATTCAGGTCCGACCTTAGACACCGCCTCCTCCGGCAGAGCCAGCGCTGATTGGCCGAAGGCTGGCCAATGCATTCCTATTGGTAGCAGTGCTGAGCCAGTTCTGCTCAACTACACCGTGTGCCGGTCAGCCCATCTGATATAGCAGAGCCGAGTGTGTGATGTAGCAGAGCCAAGTGTGGATATAGGAATCCATAGGAATGAATTGGCCAGTGCTGATTGGTCAGAGTACGGAATTCGACCAATCAGCGCTGGCTCTGCTGGAGGAGGCGGAGTCTAAGATCGCTCCACACCAGTCTCCATTCAGGTCCGACCTTAGACTCTGCCTCCTCCGGCAGAGCCAGCGCTGATTGGCCGAAGGCTGGCCAATGCATTCCTATTGGTAGCAGTGCTGAGCCAGTTCTGCTCAACTACACCGTGTGCTGGTCAGCCCATCTGATATACAGGGGCGAATCCAGGGCCGGGCGATATAGCAGAGCCGAGTGTGCACACTCGTCTTTGCTACATCAGATGTAGCAGAGCCGAGTGTGCACACTCGTCTCTGCTACATCTGATGTAGGAGAGCCGAGTGTGCACACTCGTCTCTGCTACATCTGATGTAGCAGAGACGAGTGTGCACACTCAGCTCTGCTATATCAGATGGGCTGACCGGCACACAGTGTAGTTGAGCAGAACTGGCTCAGCACTGCTACCAATAGGAATGCATTGGCCAGCCTTCGGCCAATCAGCGATGGCTCTGCCGGAGGAGGCGGAGTCTAAGGTCGGACCTGAATGGAGACTGGTGTGGAGCGATCTTAGACTCCGCCTCCTCCAGCAGAGCCAGCGCTGATTGGTCGAGTTCCGTACTCTGGCCAATCAGCGCTGTCCAATGCATTCCTATTGGAAAAAGTTTATGTCACAAAAATCACAATTACACACCCGATAGAGCCCCAAAAAGTTATTTTTAATAACATTCCTACCTAAATAAAGGTTATCCCTAGCTATCCCTGCCTGTAAAGCTATCCCTGTCTCTTAGTCACAAAGTTCACATTCTCATATGACCCGGATTTGAAATCCACTATTCGTCTAAAATGAAGGTCACCTGATTTCGGCAGCCAATGACTTTTTCCGATTTTTTTCGATGCCTCCGGTGTCGTAGTTCCTGTCCCACCTCCCCTGCGCTGTTATTGGTGCACAAAAAGCGCCAGGGAAGGTGGGAGGGGAATCAAAATTTTTTGGAGTTTGCCACGTGATGTTCGATTCGAATCGAACACATCGAACAGCCTGATATCCGATCGAACATGTGTTCGATAGAACACTGTTCGCTCATCTCTAGCAGAGACCCAAACAGGCAGAGATGTTACGTGAGTTTTACTCTGGATGAGACATGGATCTTGTTATTTACAGTAATCTCACTAGAAAGCACAGTCTTTGCCAAAGGTCGAACAAAGCAGAAACAGTTTACAATGGTTCAAGATCTTATGTGACTAAGTATGGTTTAAAGACTCAATACTGATGGTTTATCCATAGTCCTACACCCGACACCCCCACCAATCAGCTGTTTTTAACACAATGTACAGATCAGACCTAAGATGTAACTAAAGTAACAATACAGTGCTACAGTGCACCTAGCATGGCAGTATTCTGAGGTACAGTAAATAGCATGGCACAGAAAAACATAACATAACATGAACACATAGCATGCACTTTAATGGTGTTAAATCACAAAACATAGCCACTACAACTATTTTTAGCATGGACCCTAGCAAAGGATACACTGCAAGTTCAGAGCATCAGTACTATCCTTTGGAGGTAGAGTTCCTATTTTTGGTAAGAGGGCAGTGTACAGAATTTTTAGCTTAGGATGGTTTCAAACTGAGTTTTGGAAGTAAGACTCGGTCCGTGTGTGAGCCAGATTTACCGACCTGTAGACTATGCTGAAAGACGGACTCCTATAGTTATCTAAGACGCTAGGAGTCCCTGCCTGTTCTGTACTGTAATGACTATGCGACATTATGCAACAGAAAGGAAGGGACTCCTAGCATCATAGATAACTACAATGCTATGATTCCATCTCCTGACATAGTGTACAGGCTGGTAAACCCGTCTCACACATGGACCAAGCCTCATTGATTTCAATGGGCATCTCGGATCCATGACTAGGACATGCTGTAAAATAATCAGATCGAACACATGAATTGGAAGACAATAGAATTGCAATTGCAAAAATGGTTGAATGCATGAAGATAGTTTGAGTGACAGCCATACACCTTCAGATATCTTTGCTGGTTCCAGGTACAGGGCATATAATGTGATAAAGGGTGTGCTGTTGTTCGGGAATACAGTGATCATGATTTCTACTTAATATCACATGTATATATCCTTGTGGTACCAGTTGTAAGTATACAATACACATTAAATTAGGTGTGGTTGACAATCCCAATGTAATTAGTTGTCCTGCTTGTTACAAAGAACATTGAATCATGTTGCTATGACAGGAGACTCTAAACATGTCTGTTTGGTGCATGTTAAGTCAAGATGGAGGCAAAATATTAAAAAAATAATGTTAACCTCTTAACAAGTAAAATGTGCTGTAATATAATATACAGGTGCAAACCTATTAATAAATCTGTTGCATCTTTGTGAACCAAAAAAAACATACTGGAATGAATAAATTATAGTAAATTTTCCAGACTGTTATAGGACACTTTTCCTACCTCTTAGCTCCATCTATTTTTTGGAAAAGTGGAGAGAGTGGAGTAAAAATAGCCAAATGTGAAAGAAAAAAAAAAATTCTGCAAATGAGGCTTGTGCCAAAATTCGTGACTTATGTACACTAGAAAACTAACATACAGTCCTTGATAAATTCTGTTCCTTATATGTTCAAGGAGATAACTGGAGTCTTTCAGGTCCAAAATGCCTCCCAAAGCAATAATAGTTCTATGTAAGGGCCTTTAATAGAACAAGCATAATAATCTTCTTATGGATATTGTGGGAACTTAGCTCGGTAGAAGTAGTGGTGCGGACCCAAATAGTCAAGAAAGGGACACAAAATATGCAGCCAACTGATTTATTTAGAAAAAAAACAGCAAAAGAAATAAAAAAAATGAGCAAAACAAAATACAGCCTTGAAGGGGCTCTATCAGTGGGAAAAGTCATTTTTAAGTAAGCACATACATGCATAGGCTTTAGAAAGGCTATTCCACAACTACCTTTAGTATGTAGATTGCCTCAGTGGCTTTTGAATGAACCCGTTTTTATTCATATGCTAATGAGCTTCCAGCCAGCACAGGAAGTTCCCAGCAGCACTGTCTCTTTTATTCTTTCCTATCTGTGTGTGCAAACAGGAAGCCGGAAATCAGCAGCAGCCTGTGCTGTATACACTTTCAAGCTTTTTGGACAGTATGGATGAAATCTAAGTATGCCAATGTTTCTTTGACAAATTTTGGGGGAAAAGTATTGAGCAGCTGAATTTCAGGAGAAGGCTGAGGTATTTAGCATATGCTGAACTGAGCATGTATGTGTATGGTGGGATCAGGAGGAAAGCTATTTGCCATAAGAGGTGATGATTCCCACACCACCTGTACACATCTATGTAGGATGCATTATAAACCTGTGGGGCCATTTATTATGTGTAAATATGATTCTTTAGTACTCTGGTGGACCCGTCCATCCCTGACCACTGGACTATCCTTCATAACAGTGCTTATCTTTCAGGACCAGCAACAATGTTCAATGGTGGAATGTTGAACCAGATAGACAAGCTAATCCAAACCCTACATGGATTACGATATGATACATTATTGTCTGTATTATTACTCTTTCTAGTTTGATCCCATATTCTTCATTGTCTCATTTGCATTGAATGAACTGGTATTTCCTAATTGATAATTGCTTCTATTTCATCTCTAAACAATCACATGGGGCCATTTACGGTTCAAGAGACCAGTTCCACAAGAAAAGAGAAGGAAGGGACTTGTCTGGTTTATGCTGGCTAGAATTCGCAGAATGAATATTGTGACAAATCAGTTATGTAAACTTTATTATATTATATGACTCAAAGCAAAAACTCTTTTAAGAAACTTAGAAACATTTATAGATTGTGTAAATGTGCAGCACTAAAAATACTTCTGGGTGTCCAGGTATCCAGTGGAAAGGTCCATGTTAAAGGGGTTGTCCGCTTTTAACAATTATTTTCAAACTAGTGGTATTTCATGGACTACTGGTCACTAGGGGATGACCCACTGGGGTCACCCCTAGTGACCAGTAGTAATTGTCTAACTTGTAATTGACTTCATTAACCACTTCAGTACCAGGACAATTTGTGGTCCAGGACCAGACACATTTTAGTTTTGTTTTTTTTGTATGTGCGGTTTTGAGGGCTATAACATTTTTCTCGTATATCTCAGTCAACTAATTTTTGTGGTTTTTTTCGGGGACACCTAGGGCTTTATTTTTATGTTGTTTTTATTTTCAAATGTGTTTTAATTTTTTTTATATCCGGGAAAATATAAACATAATAGGAGGGAAATTGTGTCTGGTTTTCAATTTTATTTTTTTTAATTTAATAATACAGAGTGTCACTGAAAAACTTTATAATATAGTTTTTCCTCTCCGTTACGGTAATTTTTATTTTGTATAGTGTCGTCGGGGCTATAACCTTTAATAACGGCGTTTTATTAGCGTATTATTAATTTTTTTTAGTATTATTTTATTTACATTTGTTTTTACTTTTTTATTATATTTTTATTTTATTTTTTTTCAGATCCCCATAAGGTGATAAGAGACCTTTGGGGACATCTGATCACTTTTTTTTTTATTGGAGGCTGATTTCTCCTATAACTGGGGCTGTTACATTTAGCCTCAGTTGCAGGAGAAATACAGCCTCCTGCACACTGTATACACAGCTTATTGAGCTGATCTGGGGTCCTGTAGGACCCAGCAGCTCTGATAAGATGCTGCTCCCGGTAGATCATGTGACCGCCGGGTCAGAGGGCAGCTGAATTTACGGCAGCGTCCATAGCCGTGTATACAGCGCTCATTGAGCGCTGTATACACAGCGATCGAGAAGGCAGGGGAGGTAATAAATCTTCCCTGCCATCTCTGTGGGAGCTCCGGCTGAAGTTACAGCCGGCTCCCAGCTTCAGCAGCTGCACGATCTCTGTGTACCGTTACGTCCTGTCAGAACAAAGCAACCACTATCCGGACGTATATAGTCTATGGGCGGTCCGGAAGTGGTTAAAAAAAAATATATATTTACTTATATACCTGAGTGATCATGTGACCACCCGAGTCACATTTTATGATGATCCGGTGATGTTCCGTTTGCGCATTTCTGGAAACTAAGCATCACCAATACTCCCCCCCATTACCATCATACTTGCCTATCATCAGTCTTCTGGAATGAAACAACACTTCTTCCAGTGCCTACGCGATAGAGCTTTATTGTACATTGACACATTTTCAGGATTTTTCATAAATGCAGTTTTTGAGGGCTATAAGATTTCTTTTCATTTGGGACATTTCAATAATTTTTGAGTCTTTCTTTGTTACACATCGGCAGGAATAGTAATAAATCATTTTTGCCTTCTCTCCAGCCATAGTAACAGCCAGCTCCCAGTTCTGTAGCTGCAGGGTACGTCCTTAGAGGGTTATGAGTGGACCGCCCGTTCCCTGACAGAAGGGATTAGGATATGAGGGGCAACACAGTGGCTCAGTGGTTAGCACTGTAGCCTTGCAGCGCTAGAGTCCTAGGTCGAATGCCACCAGGAACTACATCTGCAAGGAGTTTGTATGTTCTCCCCGTGTTTGCGTAGATTTCCTCCCATACTACAAAAGACATACTGATAGAAAAAAAAAAAGTACATTGTGAGCCCTGCATGGGGCTCACAATCTACATTAGAAAATATATGGTTAATTGCTTTAAAAACAGTGCCTCCCCTGTACACAGGTTGTCTGTGGTATTGCAGTTCTACAAAAAAAACTCAGGAAAGAAGAAATTACAGAGGATCTTTCACCAGAAATAGGCTGCATGTCAGTATGTAAAATACCCAAGTGGAAATGGGGTCTAAACTTCTGGACTGTGTAATCCTGGCAGGCCCAACCCGTTCTCATTACCTATCACATCACTATGCACTGTAGACACACAGGATCATATTAGTTATTGCAAGTTTTTGTAGCTTTGACTAACGCCTCGTTCACATCTGCGTTTGGTAATCCGTTTGGGGGAGTCCACATAGGAACCCCCTGAACGGACTACTGAACGCATTTGCAAGCGGTGTGCAGTGAAAGCGCACAGATCCCCATAGACTATAGTGGTGTGCGTGTGCTTGCCGCGAGATCTCTGCAGGGAACATGAGGAGAGGAAAGTACAATCTACTTTTCTGTCCACATGATTTGTGTGGAGATCTCGCGGCAAGCACACGGACACCATTATAGTCTATGGGGTTCGTGTGCTTTCTCTGCACATTGCTTACAAATGCGTTCGGTAGTCCGTTCGGGGGGTCCCCAACTGATTACCAAACGCAGATGTGAACGAAGGGTAAAAGAGCAAGATATGCTGTATTAATAATGTAGTAACGTAGTAATCAATGTATATACTGTATATATTATTATATACACATGGATAACTGCAATATTAATGCAGCAATATATATATATATATATATATATATATATATATACAGTAGCAGTACCCGTGACTTCGTCCGCGGCAGCGTTCCCGCTTTGCGCGACCCACCTGCAGCCCGGATCCCCCCATTGCGTTCCTTTTCCACCCCCCAGGACTCTACTGCAGGAATTTGGGTCATTTATTTTTTGTTTTTAGGGGGGAGGGGGTTGGGGACTATTGATTTTCAAATACAACTGATCTCCTTTTTCCGGCGAGAGGTCTTCTTCAATTTAGGATTTGGTTTCATTTAGATTAACATTTTCATATCCAGTAGAAGTGAAGTGAAGACTGGACATGACAAAATCCAATTATTATTAAAACAGATGACATTAAGCTATATTAACCTAGTTATTTTATGTCTGGCACTTTATATGCTTTCATTGGGAACCATGTCTACCTGAGCAATATCCACCATGAACAATAAAGTCATGGTTTCTATCTATTAAGAGGGTTGTCCAGGGAATGCTCCAGTTTCTCCAAGCATGGACCGATCTTGTTTTGGTGGAAATTCCTGTGGCACTGTGACGTCCTGTGTCCCTTTCCTTAGACCACTGATTGTCCGCAACGGTCATGTTCGGGTTGGGAACTTCTGCTGGAAGATAACACCAGAGCAGCAGGACCAGACTGCACTGGGAGCCACTGGGGCACTTGGACAGGTAAGTAGGGTTTATTTTTATTTTTTTCAACTTCCTCAACCTCATATAAAAAGGGGTTATCCTGGACAACCCCTTTAATCTACAATATTTCATAACTTAATCTTTTCCATGTAACAAACAATGTCTTGCCAACGCTTCTTTACTCTTGGGCTATTTCTTTAAAGACATTCTATAGCAGTGATGGCGAACCTTTTAGAGACCGAGTGCCCAAACTGCAACCCAAAACCCACAAAATTTTCGCGGAGTGCCAACACGACAATATAGACTTAATACTATGCGGATCCACAATTGCGGACAGTTACTGACCAAAAATTACAGTCATGTGGGGCTTTGCAGAGCTTTCAATAATACAAACAACGTTGTACTGAAATGTAAAGGTCTCGGCATTTGGTACTTTGAACAATTAATTTTCACTATTTACATCGCACAGGATCTGTTTTATAGTTACCGTGTAATATTCTTACATCCTGTACTAATATCACGTCTGCTATAAAACAGATACTGTGTGATATAAATAGTGAGGGGACCCCAGACAGTATTATATGCTCTGCAGTGGGCCCACCACACAACACAATATTATATTCTCCACAGTACCACAGTAGCCCCCCAGTGTTATATGCTCCGCAGTAGGTGTCCCCCCCCACAGGATTATATGCTCCACAGTGGCATCCACACACAGTATTGTGTGCTTATAAATAGGCCCCCCCCAGTATTATATGCTCTTTAGTACACCCCCCAGTATTATAAGCCACCCCAGTATTATAAGCCCCCCCAGTATTATACACTCCCCCCAGTATTATAAGCCCCCTCAGTATTATACACTCCCCCCAGTATTATACACTCCCCCCAGTATTATACACCCCACCCAGTATTATAAGCCCCCCCAGTATTATACACTCCCCCCCAGTATCATACACCCCACCAAGTATTATAAGCGCTCCCCCCAACATCATATACACAGTGAGCCACTCTCATACTCACCCCTGAAGAGCCGCCGGCATCCACCTTCTTGTCACTGGCGGCGCTGATGACGTCATCGCACCCGCGTCGGGGCAGAGGTCAAACTCTGCAGCCAGTGTAGGCCGCGGTCGCGCGATCCGCGGCCTACCCTGACAGCTTTCAGCTGTATGTGCATTTGCACATACAACTGAAGGCAGTGATCGCTCATCAACGGGGAATCCTGTACCGGATTCCCTGTTGGTGAGCGATCCGGGCGACCGCACGCGTGCCAGCATGGAGGGCTCTGCGTGCCCTCTCTGGCATGCGTGCCATAGGTTCGCCATCACTGTTCTATAGTATTTTTCTTACTTGGTAAGAAGTATGGAAATAAGACTACACCGGTGGTAAAGAGGAAGGTACTGGGTGTGTGAGAGGTCTACACGTGGGTCAGAAGGGGTGCTCTCTTTAGGAAGACTTATTATATTGCAAGACCTAGCAAGAATTCTAGTTAAGGAATATGCAAATAAAACCTCACTGGTGGAAAAGAGAAATGAGCTCTAGCACCACCACTTACAGATAGAACTCATTCCTTTCTTCTACGAATGAGTCCTTCTTTGTTCTGGGATTAGCCAGAATCCCATCCACTTTGCAGTTACTATAAAACTCAGCATTTTTGTTGTAGGGGTAAAATCACATTGTTTGCGCTATGTGGGTCCCCGGCCTTAATGATCTATCCCCCACTCCTTCATTCTGCTCATCAGTATAAGTCACTCAATGTTGATGTTTTTCTGGAAATCCTCTTTGAATTATTTGGGGTTCCTTTGGTTGAAATTCAACACGTTAAAGAAATCCTGATCAGATCTGTTAAAATAGCTTTTTTCATGAGTAATAAGTAATTATCACCTTCCTCAGGAATCGTAGGAGTGTCATAACACGGCGTATTTAGCCACACCTCGTATGCGTTGTTCAGAATAACATTATAAATACTGTACTTACTCATTCAGTTTCCTTATCTGAAAAACAGAGCAACTTATTTCCCTTGTGTCTGATACTTGCATTGTCTTTTCGTCATGTATCAGATATCTGCAGTGGTAAGTCATTTATTTTTTTCTCCTTCTTAGATAAACTATTGTGGTGCTGTGTAGATGTATATGGAAAGCAAATGCTATTTTATATAAATGTTGCTTGCATTGCAATTCATCAGTGATAGTTTGTCTTGTCTTTGCTTATTAATATCATAGCTTTATAGATATATACAAATGTTACCACTATATATATACAGTCCTATGAAAAAGTTTGGGCACCCCTATTAATCTTAATCATTTTTAGTTCTAAATATTTTGGTGTTTATAACAGCCATTTCAGTTTGATATATCTAATAACTGATGGACACAGTAATATTTCAGGATTGAAATGAGGTTTATTGTACTAACAGAAAATCTGCAATATGCATTAAACCAAAATTTGACCGGTGCAAAAGTATGGGCACCTCAACAGAAAAGTGACATTAATATTTAGTAGATCCTCCTTTTGCAAAGATAACAGCCTCTAGTCGCTTCCTGTAGATTTTAATCAGTTCCTGGATCCTGGATAAAGGTATTTTGGACAAACAATTCAAGTTCAGTTAAGTTAGATGGTCGCCGAGCATGGACAGCCCGCTTCAAATCATCCCACAGATGTTCAATGATATTCAGGTCTGGGGACTGGGATGGCCATTCCAGAACATTGTAATTGTTCCTCTGCATGAATGCCTGAGGATTTGGAGCGGTGTTTTGGATCATTGTCTTGCTGAAATATCCATCCCCGGCGTAACTTCAACTTCGTCACTGATTCTTGAACATTATTCTCAAGAATCTGCTGATACTGAGTGGAATCCATGCGACTCTCAACTTTAACAAGATTCCCGATGCCGGCATTGGCCACACAGCCCCAAAGCATGATGGAACCTCCACCAAATTTTACAGTGGGTAGCATGTGTTTTTCTTGGAATGCTGTTTCTTTTTGGACGCCATGCATAACGCCTTTTTTTATAACCAAACAACTCAAGTTTTGTTTCCAAAATGAAGCTGCCTTGTCCAAATGTGCTTTTTCATACCTCAGGCAACTCTATTTGTGGCGTACGTGCAAAAACGGCTTCTTTCTCATCACTCTCCCATACAGCTTCTATTTGTGCAAAGTGCGCTGTATAGTTGACCGATGCACAGTGACACCATCTGCAGCAAGATGATGCTGCAGCTCTTTGGAGGTGTCTGTGGATTGTCCTTGACTGTTCTCACCATTCTTCTTCTCTGCCTTTCTGATATTTTTCTTGGCCTGCCACTTCTGGGCTTAACAAGAACTGTCCCTGTGGTCTTCCATTTCCTTACTATGTTCCTCACTGTGGAAACTGACAGGTTAAATCTCTGAGACAGCTTTTTGTATCCTTCCCCTGAACAACTATGTTGAACAATCTTTGTTTTCAGATCATTTGAGAGTTGTTTTGAGTAGCCCATGATGCCACTCTTCAGAGGAGATTCAAATAGGAGATCAACTTGCAATTGGCCACCTTAAATACCTTTTCTTATGATTGGATACATCTGGCTATGAAGTTCAAAGCTCACTGAGGTTACAAAACCAATTTTGTGCTTCAGTAAGTCAGTAAAAAGTAGTTAGGGGAATTCAAATCAATAAAATGATAAGGGTGCCCATACTTTTGCACCGGTCAAATTTTGGTTTAATGCATATTGCACATTTTCTGTTAGTACAATAAACCTCATTTCAATCCTGAAATATTACTGTGTCCATCAGTTATTAGATATATCAAACTGAAATGGCTGTTGCAAATACCAAAATATTTAGAACTAAAAATGATTAAGATTAATAGGGGTGCCCAAACTTTTTCATAGGACTGTATATATATATATATATATATATATATATATATATATATATATATATATATATATATCACAATAGTGTTGGTGGGATGGCACTGGGAAGATTGTACGGGATATAGGAGGTCATCCAAGTTTAAGGATGATTCTGCTTCCAAATACTTGACAGATTTACCAGAAGCTTTATTGTTTTTAGTAGTGTCTTTACTGAGGACTACAAGAAGCCTCAAAAACAGCGGTCCACTTACACTCTACATCAGACCTGGGCAAAGCACGGCCCCCGGGCCACATCCGGCCCTCTGACTGATTCAATCCGGCCCGCACAGCTTGACTAGGGAGGCGTGTCTAGGGGCGTGTCTTAGTGCTGGCAGAAGATGGAGACATGTGGTGTGTGTCATAAGGTACTGAGAGATGTAAGGTGAGATGCAGGCTGGAGTGTGTGTGTGTGTGTGTGTGTGTGTGTGTCTATATGTGTCTGTCTGTATGTGTGTGTGTGTCTCAGTAACCTGGGGCAGATATGGAAGGGGAATGTTATACTAGGGCAGAGATAGCAGATAGAGGGGGGGGGGACATGAAATTGGGCAAATAAAGGGGGATATGAAACTGAGGGAGAAATGGAGGGGGGGGGGACATGAAACTGGGGGTAGATGAAGAGGGCACTTAAAGGGGCTCTATCACTAGGAAAAGTCATTTTTAACTAATCACACCTTTGCATAGCCCTTAGAAAGTCTATTTCACACCTACCTTTTGTATGTAGATTGCCTCACTGGTTTCTGAATAAATCCGTTTATATTCATATGCTAATTAGACTAGTGCACGATAGATGGTGCACACTTCTCCTATTGTCTTCTATGGGAGACGGCTCCTGCTGCTGCTGCTGACTCGCTTCCTGTTTGCTTCACACACATAGAAGATAATGGGAGAGAGGAGGCTGCTGGGAACTTCCTGTACTGGCTGGAGGCTCATTAGCATATGAATAAAAACGGACTTATTCAGAGACCACTGAAGCAATCTACATACAAAAGGTAAGTGTGGAATAGACTTTCTAAAGCCTATGCAAGCATGTGTTTAGATAAAAATGACTTTTCCCAGTGATAGAGCCCCTTTAAACTGGGGGGACATTAAACTGGGGACAACTGGAGGGGGTATTAAACCGTGGAGGAAGCTGTAGGGGGACCTGTCTGCCTCTAGTTACCCCCCCCCCCGTTTAATGTCACCCTCCAGCTACCCCTACGGTTTAATGTCTGCTTCCAGCTTCCCGATTTTAATGTCCCCCTCTAGTTGCCCCCAGTTTCATGTCCCGCTCCAGCTGTCAATTTATTGCCCCCTCCAACTACCCCCACTGTTTCCACCAGTTTATACTGAGGCACCAGGAGAGGGACCTAATACTGTGGGGCTGTTGCAAGGGAACATTATAATGTGGGGGCATATAATGTACGGGTGACTATAGGAGGATTATACTTTGTGGGGGCACATGGAAAGATGATTGGAAACGGGCGGAGTCAACGTAGAAGTGGGTGGAGCTAAATTTGCCGTGGCGCGGCCCTCTAGCATAGTTTCAATTTCTTATGCGGCCCCATGGGAAAATTAATTGCCCACCCCTGCTCTACATAAATCTGTATAAAAATATAGGTTACCAATTCCTTCAGCTTAGGCTATCTGAGTGGACGCCTTTATAAAAATATTTTTTATAATAATTGATTTTCTTGTGATTATTTGTATGGTGTGACAACTCAGGGGTTATCTTAGCTCAGGGGATCACCATCATCAAGATGGTTGGCACATCAGAAACCTCCAAAAGCTTCTTCTATTTTGTATAACACAATACAAAACAAATCCTTAGCTGTCTGGCTATGACTACACATTCAGTTTCCCTTGGCCTTCTACCATGTATCTCCATAAACACAGCGGTTGTCACCAACCGTAGACCTTGGCACAGTCAGTCTTCCTCAGACAGGGAGCATTATGGGAAGGGTCGACAGCCCACTTGTCCATTAACCAAATGAAACATCCAACTTTCCAGAGACTTTTCTCTTCCATCCTGCTTTCTCAGTGTAAAATACACATTTTCTGTACCTTCAGTGGCACAAACATTGTACTTCACCAGACACAATGCCATAATGGATATATTATTTTTCTTCATGTAATTGATGGGGTATTCCGGGAGGCCATACATATTTGATCAGTGGGGGCTGACAGCTACTCGCGTTTGCATTTGATACCTGTAGTTACAATGTACAGAGCTGGAAACTGATGGCTCCCTACACTGGATGGCTTTACTGCATCACAGCTCCCATTGACATGTAATAATGCCACCCAGCCATTGTATATGGTACGGAGCCATCTGTTTCCAGCTCTGTCCACTGTAAATATTGTGTAGGGACCTTTAATAGGAGCAGAAACATATCTGTGTGACCACAAACTAATGAGGCAATGCAGAGATATGTTTATGAATAAGCAGATTAGCCTTAAGGTGTGCAGGAGTGATACAATTTTGTCACTTTTGCTAACCCTACGTTCTCCAACTCTCCAATGGAATCATTGCTGAACTCTATCCCTTAAAGAGGACCTTTCATCAGATTGGGCACAGGCAGTTCTATATACTGCTGGAAAGCTGACAGTGCGCTGAATTCAGTGCACTATCGGCTTTCCCGATCTGTGCCCCGGGTAAAGCGCTATCGGTCCCGGTACCGTAGGAAGGACTACCATATGTCCGAAACGCGTTGTACTGTTCCTTTTTTTATTAAAGAAATTTCTGTCATCTTCTGGGTGAGCGCTGTTCTTCAGGCTGAGCATTGTATCAGGCCGGCCCCAATTTTTCGTTGTAGTCTGTCAGATACGTCCTTCTCCATAGGAGCGCCTATCGGGCGGTGGAGGAAGGAGGCGTTCCTCCCCGCTCACACAGTACAGCGCGATAGGCACTGCTGTGAAGAAGGACGTACCTGACTGACTGTCAGAAACGCCCTTCTGACTGTAAAGAGCTATGGTATCGGGACCGATAGCGCTTTACCCGGGGTACAGATCAGGAAAGTCAATAGTGCGCTGAATTCAGTGCACTGTCGGCTTTCCAGCAGTATATAGAACTGCCTGTGCCCAATCTGATGAAAGTGGGAAACCACAGACCGGCCTAACGTGTTTCTGGCGGGAAGCCCTTTCTCAAGTGCATAGATTTCCTTCCACAGTGGGCCAGATGTAGTGGGACATCTGGCCCACTGTGGAAGGAAATCTATGCACTTGAGAAAGGGCTTCCCGCCAGAAACGCGTTGTGTATGTGTTTTCAATAAAGAAGGTTCCAATCATCTCTATGGGTGAGCGCTGTCTATCTTTGGCCTAATCCTGTTAGTAGGCCGGTCCGTGGTTTCCTAGTATCTCCACGTCTCTGTGACGTCCACAGCTGCTGCCCTGGCCTGTATCTCCAGGCCATTATACGCATTTAGGGTGTTGTGTCATCACACAACCCCACCAGGTGAGAAGGCATTTGTCTTATCCTTTATTGGCCTGGTACTTTGGTTAATGCACGAGGATCCGCTCGGTGTGGCTCTCTTTTTTGTTTCCTCAATCTGATGAAAGGTCCTCTTTAAGCCATGATTGAAATTTCCTCCTCTGCCTGCATCACAGCTGTCTGTAGACAATGTAGACCCCTCCCCAGATGCACTTACAGGCTGATTTGCATGTCCATAAATAGCTGATTATCGCTTTATTGCTTCATCAGTTTGTGGTCATAAAACTATGTTTGTCTTCCAGTTAAAGCTTCTACATGGCAATGTTATTGTTCTGCAACACATTTTGGACCTTAATGTGTCTATGATTTAGTAGTCTCTATGGTCTTACAGTCTTTGGCTTACTTTTTCAGGGCAGCGTGGTGGTTTTTGTACTGGCTTCTAGTTTCCTAGTAGCCTTATGCAATGGAGCTTGTTTGGACAGAGAAGCAAGACTCTCAAGTTCAGGTGAAAAACCAAAAGGTAAGTGTCAAGATTTATACCAGGATTAAAGAATACATTTCATGGACTCTCACTCAGGGCATGTACATACCATTACAAAGCTGTCCATGCGCTGAATTCAGCGCTTTTTCAATTTTATCACTGTTGGGGGAAGTCTAACAGCTCAGTGTCACCATGGGCAGTAGAGCTTTCCCCCTTCACTGTATGAGACTATAGAAGTGTACTATCAGGGCCGTACTACACCAACCAGCAAGCTCAGACATATACCTAGATTTCATAGATTATTTCAAGCTATGTTACGCTAGGTTCACACTAGCGCCTGGAGTCCGTTCTCAGCTTTCCGTCTTCTGCATGCAGAAGACGGAAAGCTGTCAGATCGGGTCCGGCCGTGAGCGCCGGTGAACATTTTATGCTCTCCGCCGCGAAACTGTTTTTTTTTTAAACCGGACACAGAGTACTGCATGTCCGACTCTGTGTTCGATTTAAAAAAGTCGGTTTCGTAGCATAAAACACTCACGGCCAGACATCTTTATTTATTATTTATGCTTACTTATATAGCACCATCATATTCCTCAGCGCTTTACAGATATTGTCAGTTACTGTCCCATATAGGGCTCACATTCTACATTCCCTATCATTATGTCTTTGGTGTGTGGAAGGAAACCAGAGTACCCGGAGGAAACCCACACAAACACAGGGAGAACATACAAACTCCTTGCAGATGTTGCCCTTGGCAGGATTATGAACCTAGGACCCCAGCGCTGCAAGTCTACAGTGCTAACCACTGAGCCGTGCTGCCCATGGGAATGAATGGGTTTGAAAGAGTCCTGCAGGTTTCCGTCTCCTGCTCCGTTTTGTGCAGGAAACGGAAACCTGCATGAATGGAGACCGGGTGCAGATGTGAACGAGCCCTTAAGCATAATTTTTAATCTCACAATTCTAAAGAAATGGTTGATAATGGAGAAAGTTCTCCACAGACAGCTGTGCAAATGTATACATGAAGAAATTACTTTGTGAAAGATCGCCACCTTGTGGTTTGCAGGTGTTTCATTTTCAGGAGCTTACACATTTCTTTCATTACCTTAGACATAAAAGGAGACCTCAGGGTATCGTGTAGCCAGGGCCGCCGATAGGCCAGTATTACTGGTACTGGCGTCAGGGGCCCGGCCAAATTGAAAACTGGTGGGGGCCCGGTTTTGGCCCGCCACCGTGTGCCGGCCCCCTGGCGCCTGCACCAGTCATTCAGGGCCAGCGTCAGCGCAGGGCATAGTCGGGCAAGTGCCGGGGCCCACAGAGCCTCTTGGGGCCCCCGGCACTTGCCCGCCCCAGCACTTGCCGGTCCCGATTTCAGCTGATCGGCGTCCGACGGACGCCGATGAGCTGAATACTTACGCGATTAAAGCAGGAGCTGTGACAGCTCAGCTCCTGGTTTAAACGCCGCTGTCCGGCTTCGGCGTATGTAGGCGCGATGTGATGACGTCATCACATCATGCCTAAATTATTTCAGTGGCGTGAGAGCGGAGAGCGGAGCGGCGGGTGACACGAAGCGATGGAAGAGGTAAGTGAAGGGGCCCATGAAACAGGGGGGCAAATGAAGGGGAGGGGGGGGGGAACGGCATGGCACGGCACTGTGGAAGATGAAGGGGGTGGGGAGAGCATGGCATGATACTGGGGCATATGAAGGGGGGGAGAATGGCATGATACTGAGGCAGATGAAGGGGGTGGGGAGAGAATGGCATGACACTGGGGCAGATGAAGGGGGTGGGGAGAGAATGGCATGACACTGGGGCAGATGAAGGGGGGAGAATGGCATAACACTGGTGCAGATGAAGGGGGTGGGGAGAGAACGGCATGACACTGGGGGAGAATGGCATGACACTGGGGCAGATGAGGGGGGAACGGCATGACAATGGGGCAGAGACGGGGGGACATGAAACTGTGGGCAGTTGAAAGGGGGAGAACAGCATGAAACTGGGGACAGAGATGGAGGGGGGACATGAAACTGGGGGGCAGAGGAAGGGTGTATATGAAACTGGGGGAGAGATGGAGGGGGGTATATAATTTACAGGTGACTGTAGGAGGATTATACTGTGTGGGAGCACATGAAAAATGAATGGGCGGAGTCAACAGAAAAGTGGGTGGGGCTAAATTTGTTGCGTGGGGGGGGGGCCCAGACACGTAGGCTGTATGGGGCCCCAAAATTCCTGATGGCGGCCCTGCGTGTAGCATAATCTAACACCACTAGTATATACTGATGACCCCTAGCAGACTTCACAACAGGACCTATCAAGTCCTTGGCCACTCTTTCAAAGGGTACCTCTATAATGGGTAGGGGTACCAAAAGACTCTTGAATTATGACACAGGAGCAATTAGTTGACACTCTGGGCAGGAGTTACAATACTCCTGGATATACTTATCAATTCCTCATCAATAGAAACACTGTAGAATGCGATCTTTGGTCTTTTCGTACCCCAGGTGTCCCCCTAACACATGCTTATGTGCCAAATCTAACACTTACACTTTGATAGGGCCGGGGCAACACCAATTGCTCAACAATTTTTCCCTGTATTTGGTTCACCCTATACAGTAGGTCCTGGTTCATGGACACCGTTTACCACATTTACGTTTTCTCTGACACGAGTCAGATTAGGATCTCTCATTTGAGCGGTCCCTAAATTGTCACGGGACACCTCGAGCTTTGGCATCTCAGGAACTCTCTTCTGACCTTCAGCATCACCAGCTAACACAGACAGGGGAAAATCATTACCTTCTTGGGTCACCCGATACAGCTGGTGTTTCCCTGTCAGGATCCAAAGGTTCAGGATTAACCTTTGGCAGGACATCACCAACATTCTCCATTCTGAGACCTGAGTTTAAAGTTCACACTCTACTCCAGATCCGCCCTGGACCACACATATGTCAGAAACCTTGGGCTGATATATCTGGACTCCAGCACTCTGCCTGTCACCTTCTAACAACCTCCATATTGATAGAGACCTGTATTTGTCTCTTGGTCTTTGCAAAGGCTTCCCTACCTTCTGACACATTGCCAAATATCAATGTATATAATAACATCCCTCTGATTAGATTTAGGAATACTCCTGTGTTGAAAGTCATTGAGTAAGAATATGGTAAGACTTTTATGAAGACTGTGACCTCTCCTTTATCCCTATTTACCAGCCAAAATGTACATCTCACTGAACTTTTAACAAGGATTTTTTTTTAATTACTTTTTACAAAGCCTTATACATGTCAGAAAGAAGTGAGGTCCAATTTTAGGACGTGCACCTATTTTGAAGACTGCCCCCCCCCCCCTCCAAATCCAGCACCTTGAGAGGTGGTTGCACATATCTGGCTTTCTTGAGTCATTTTATTGGGAGATTCCAAAAATAGCCGAGTAGGCATCCTTGGCCATTTTTTTGAAACTCAGAGAAGAATGGAGAGGGTCACACATGTTCAGTCAGCTGATTTTTTTTTTTAGCAGGTTAGAAAATGCAAATTATCGGTGCACATGGCCCTGTGTAAGCAAGGCAGTGCTGGCAATAATCCATGCTGTAGAGATTGTTCCTACCCCATTCACTTTGCAATGGCCTGTGTAATAAGGCTGAGGCAAACTAGAGCTGCTCAACATGTTTCTCATTGATCGACACTTCGGCTGCACCAGATTGGCCTAATACAGCCTTAAAGGGTTCCTATCATAAACTCAATTTTTTCTGTCTATCAAGTAGGAATAGCCTTAAAGGCTATTTTTCTCCTACCTTTAGATGTCTTCCCGCGCCACTGTTCGGTATATAATCCGGTTTTCGTCGGTATGCAAATGAGTTATCTTGCAGCACTCAGGGCAGTCCCCAGTGCTCAAACAGCACTGGGGGCATCCCCAATGCTGCAAGAGAACTCTGCAGTGCCGCCTCTATTTTCTTCAGGCCAGCCTGCTTCTTTTTTCCGTGAGCGGCATGAAAAAGTAGCCTGGCGGTCTCCATAGACCACCATTGTGAGGGGGCGGATTATGATGTGGATTACGCCATAATCCGCCCCCTCTGTGCCTATGTGAACGGGTCCTTAAGGCTATTCCTACGTGGTAGGCAGAAAAAATTGAGTTTTAATGATAGGATCCCTTTAGGGCCACCAAACTATTGTACTCTATCTATCAGACAGACAATGGATTCATGTTACAATACAACATGACTGATCCTTATTTACCCATCATCTGCCCAGTAGACAAAGAATAAGTAAATATATGAATAAATTGACAATTTGATGTAACCTTCCACTTGCCATAAGGTGAGCCCTATACTGTTCAGCACTGATCAGCGTCAGTGTACAGGGACAAACATACAATTCATAACATGTAGTTGCTCGGGGAGCTAAATTTACCTGCCTTATTCCAGCGGTTTCTTCATGCTAGAACTGGAGGCCTCGGGGCCACACGCTGGCTCAGTGGTTAGCATTGCAGCCCTGGAGTCCTGGTGTTCAAATCCCGCCAAGGGTATAAAAAAGACATACTGATAGGGAAAAATGTACATTGTGGGGCTCACAATCTACATTTAAAAAAAAAAAAAAAAGAACTGGGGGCCTGATCTTGACCTTTGGTCATGTGATCAAATATATAGCCCCAGACCCCTAGGACACTCAGCCCCCTCCCTCCTCTCCTATATGCACAGGTAATTATCTGTAAAATCAGTAGTGGAGGGAGGAGGTAGAGCAACCTGGGGGTTGGTAAAGACCATTTGATCCAAGATGGGAAAACCCATCTTCAGTGTGAATAACTCACCAGTGAAAGGCGGGTACATTTAGCTCCCTGGCTAACCCCTTTAAATAAAAGGAACAGCAAAAGAAAGCGTACAGAGAAAAGATACTAAGAATTGCATAGGTGACTTTATTTTAGGCCATAATACTACAAATAATCTTCTTGCTTTATCATAGAGTGCATGGACGGGGACAACATAAGAGCTTTAAATTCAACATGGTTTAAAGAAGACTGTACAAAGTGTACATGTGATAATGATGGCGAGATTGAGTGCTGCAGCAGGTACAGTAATATTTCACAAGGCTGGGGTTTACAAACAGGTGATCTTGTATGCTAGCAGCAGTGTTATATGGACTGTATTACAACATCATGTTGCTAGCTTGGGTCACAAGACCCATAGTGTGATGGAAATAGCCAAGTACAGTGTTCAAGCAATGGAGTAGTGGTCATGCATAAGCACTTTCTCTATTCACACAGAGGACTATAGGACCCTCATTCTAATGATTGGCAGATGTACCAGGGGTTGGACCCCCAGCAATTAGATACTTACCCCCTATACCGTAGATAGGTGATAACTTTTGTTAGTAGGGAACTCTGTGAATTTTAGCAGCTGGGGAAGCAATATGTATCATACAAATCTACTTGCCAAAATTACATGGAGAACTAATCCTGTATTTCTACACAGAGTGCCGAAGCCAATTCCAAAGGACGAAGACTGTGAAGCCGTACTCAATAAAACATCTTGCACATACAGTCTCAAAAGGAAAGATAACTCTTCTAAACCTTGTGAAATCTTCGCTTTAATGTAATCACAAGCCAAAACAACAAAAAGGGAACTACAAAGAGGATCGAGGGATGTGTGCACAGAAGTCACTGTAATAAATGTACTTGCATAGTTATGCATGCACTCTTGTATTCAACATCATGTGAACCTTTAATGCAATTTCCAACTTTCTTATAGTGATTTGATAAAGGTCATACAAGTTGACCTAATGTGTGTGAATCTTTTATAATAAATATACTGAAGCACAGTTTGTAAAAGCTCTATCATAGCTAATATAGTTAGGTGAACATATATCATCATGCATAATGTCTGTGCAAAGCAGTAACAACTTGCCTGCTAAAGAACGACACCCATCACTGCCAATAAATATACGCTACAACTTCAGAGTCACAGAGGATATTCAGCAACCATCAACTAGTGGTAAACAGAAAAGTTTTGTCACTGTCAGCATTGTTCTCTTTTCTGAAGCTAGACCCAGTACATTAAAGTACAAGGATCCCAAAAAATCCAACAAATCATTACAAGTGATGCAAGCAAGTCAGATTAAAGGAGAATCTTAGGATATGATGGTGGGAGAAAAACTGAGCTCTCTAATATATACAGTATATTGTCAGGGTCTGGGGTTGCTAGGTGGGGTGGCATAGACACACAAGTCCAGTTTCTTTAGTCCAAAACAAAGGTAGAGTTTTATTTTCACTCAAAAAAGGTAGTGCAGCAACAAAAGGAAACAATAGAAAAATAAATCCCTGCCCGGCTAGGCTCTAACTAAACATAGAATAGGTTACCTCACCTAGAATAACAGAAATCCAAAAAGCCAGTTGAATCACTCAGAACACAGCTCCAAAAATATGACCTCTCTGTCAGCACTCCAGCCAAACTCTGCCCCAAAGTCTGCTGCTGGAGCTGGCTTCTTAAGCTCCTTTGATGAGCAGACTCTCTGTAGCTGAGTCGCTGCCGAAACATCCCCAAAGTGTGGATTGGAGGGGGGTGGAATGACAGGTCCCACTACTAACCTACCTGCCATTCCTAAAAATCCAGCCCATTACTGAGCATTTACCAAAATGCTCAGCAGACGAAACTTGTCTGCTGAGAACAAACATTCCTTCTGGAGTTTTCTCATCTCACCCACCTTAGTAGCCTGGGTGAGATGTACACCCCCCCCCTGAGCTTTATATGATTTGGAGCAGAAATTCTAAGTTAAAAAGCAAACTAAGTAATGATAGGACTCCTAGGAGAGGCAGAGCTCCAAATTATATAAGCTTCTGTATCACAGAGTTCGGCTTCTGGTAGCAGAATTTTACTGAATAACTTTCCGACGGCTTCATTGTGAAATGAGGTGCTCCCGTCTGGAGCAGTGGCCCTTCTTTGCACTTCTGATATATAGAGTTTCCAGTATGATTAGAAGGTCAAATTATCAATGCAGGTCTATGGGAATCTGATTGACTCCCAATAGATTGGCAATGTGAGCGTGACATCCTGTACCTCATAGACTGTATGAGCAGGGCCCTCAGTTCCATTGTGTGAATTGACTATTTCTCTGTAATGTATCTTTGTACATGAACCCTACATTTTGTAAAGTGCTGCAGAATATGTTGGCGCTATATAAATAAAATGCATTACCGTCTACCAATAAGTATTTGGACACTCATGCAAATAAAGATATCTGCGGTCGTGATGTACGTCACACCTTCCGCCGTTAAATATCGTATAGGAAACAGCATTGGCATTAGTCGCATGCAAGATGCCAAAAAGTGCAGAGTTGTCCGACTTCGAGAAAGGGGTAATTGCGGGGTACCACAGAAATGGTCGATCCTTAAGGGACATAGCAAGCGAACTGAATTACCAAAAATCGACAGTGGCCTATGTGACTATGAAGTGGAAGGTGAACGGTGATTGTCGGAATGTGCCTTGAGTCAGTAGACCCCAAAACTGCAGCCGTCCAAAATCGGTGAAAGGACTTACCTGTCTTCTCCAAGTCGAATGGAATAAAATACCTCTAGCCGTCATGCAAGGACTCGTGGAAAACATGCCCCTCAGGGTTGAGGCTGTAATTGCTGCTCGTGGAGGCTCTACCAACTATTGAATATGAATAAATATTGTTTTCTATTCTACCACAGGTGCCAAATACTTATTGGTAGACATTGTATACAAATCACTGGGGGGTTAATGCTGATTAAAAAAAAAGAGCAGACCAGTTTTGTGGCCCAAATGTACACTGTAGAGATCAAGGCAGACCAGAGTGAGGGTGCTTGGACAGGCATATCTAATGAAACCTACAGCCAGATGTGTATTTTTGGCAGAAATAGTACTGCGCACAGGACTTCATTTTCTGTTTAAAAGAATGACTAACAAGAAAAAAAGCTTACAACTTTATTTTTAAGTTTAAAGTCAATGATGTTGGGAGGTGCTCCGCCTGGATCCTTCATTTCTTTAACATTTTAGTTCATTGTTCTGATCCTATGATGGATAAAGATGGCCACATGAACGCGACCTAAAGAGGTTTTCTGGGCAGAAAATCTTTTTTTTTTTTTTTTAAGAAAGGTCAGTTACTGCTAGTAATGGATTAATAAGTACACACATATGCCTTTAGCAGTGCTTGGAGTGATTTCTGAGTGTCTCTGGGAGCTGCTGGAATCCTCTGCATTTGTTTGCTTGGTGTACCTTCCACGCTAGTTCCCTCTCACTCAGCCCCCCCCCCGTTACACATCCCAACTCCCTAGCGAAATTATCCCACCCAATACTGGCCCCTCACATTCTTCCCCAGTCTTCCTAGCTAAGCTATCCCACTCACTACTAGCTCCTCCCCTGTCTGCCTAGCTAAGCTATTCTGCTCACTACTAGAAGAGTGGAGTGCTTGGTAAGTATTGATGAAAGGGGGGGGAGGTGTAATGGTGATGTCCCGTTACGGAAGTGGTGAAATGGAACGTCACTGGTTTATCAGTGTCCCTGGGGCAGTACATGACTGCTCCAGGGATATGGGTAATTATAGATTTTTTAATTTTAGTAAATTAGAAGTTAGGCGGGGGGAAGGGGTTTAGTATAAGGGTTAATTCTTAGTTTATCCTGGACAACCCCTCTAATTTCTCAATAAACCCGTCAGTAAGTTCTTCAATAGCATAATATAAGCAAACTCATTTTGAATGAGATGCTGATCAATTTTTTTTTTGTTATACAATGGATATAAGAGGTGACAGAAAGAACTTGTAATGAGTTTCACTGGGTGCCATTTTGATGGGAAGAATTTCACTGTATCCAATATTATTCCTTCAATAATTCTGCTGAGACTACCAACAGAAGCTGCAAACAGAGCTTACATTTTTAATATTTCTACAAGATTGTAAATTTTCCAGATGCTGACCACTTTACCACTTTACTTTTAAAACCAAGCTATTGAGAATTGCATTTCTGTCATCCTAAATACATGGGCAACCAAAAGACTAGACCATAAATGAAGATTTATTATGTTTTTACTGATTAAAAAAAAAAATACTTTGACAATATAAACATTTAAGCAGCATATATGTAAAGATAGAAAGGCCACATTAAAGGCGTCTAGTAACCATTATTGTTCCAGTCACTCATCCCGGCAATGTCCTCCCTCTCAGCAATAAATAACTTGAAGTACGAATGGCAAGAGGCAGACAGGAAGATGGATCACGGTGGAAACTTGGCTTGGAAACCTCAGAAGGAGGAGTCAGAACGAATTGCGCTACGCTAGGTACCTTTAAAAGGTTTAGAAGTTCTGTAGCTCGTATAAGAATCTGTTCACTGTCTTCCTCCCCATATGTAGAGATCATGGCTGAACTTTGTACACACGACCTCATCTTGGATAAGTATAGAGAAACTCTTGGAATGAGATCCTGACTGCGGGATGCCAATTTGGCCAGAGTAGTCATAAGGGTTGTAACAACACGAGGTGAAGAGATGGGTGCACTGGAGGAACCACGAAGCTGTGTGATCTCAAACAGTAACGCTTCCAGAACCTCAAAAAACCTATTAATCTGTTCTACAGTGCACCTCTTGTCATAGGAGACCGATAAATATTCCCCCATAGCCCAAACCACATGTGCAAACAGTGGTTCTTTGCTCTGGATGTTACCAACTGTACTTATAAAGTCTAACAACTCCCGGGAAAGTTCTACAATGACAGAGGGGTATAGACAACACAGATTCGGAAGTTGAGCACTCATAATCCTCTGGATCTCTGTCTGGAATGAAGGAGATTCATATAAGAGACCACTGCGCTCCAGAAATGTTAAGACCACTTTAGTCACAAGGGGACCATCAGCAAACTTTGAGATGACCTTGACATAGAGCTGAAGAAGGCAAGTAACAACCCGGGAACACTGATAGACTCGGGGAGAGTTATTTCTATCTGCAAGGATGTGATGAAGTTTAACGAATGCTTCTGGAGGAGGACCATTCCAAGCCTCACCGCGTAACTGATACTGGAACAGTGAGCTGTAAGCCGGATGACGGTAGGCCTCTGTAGAACATGAAGGCAATATGGAAGGATCTAAGATTTGCTTCTCTGTTGCAGATGCAACAGCAAGATGGGTCTCCATTGCTGCTGTAAGGCATGGCAGATCCAGCAATGTATGAAGCATCTCAATAGCAGTATCTGGACAAATAAGCAAAGGAAGAAGAGACATAAATTCTGTAATCAGCGATGAAGCGTTCCATGCCAAAAACTTCATAATGTTGGGAAAGTTTCCTCTGAAAGCCGCCACATTCTCAGTCAGAAAGGAGCCATTGGTCCTGCAGAACCTTACAAACTGAAGTGCAAACAGAGAGTTATGAAACATTTCAGAGGGCACCTTGGTGAAGAGATTCCGATATACTGCCTCAGATTCCACAGCAGCAGCTTCACTGTGGTTTAGATAGAACTGAGCAACAGGTAGGAGCACGAGGGCTAGAGATGGGTCTGAACTAACCCTGGCATGTAATATCTTCATTACAGGCAAGGTGCGGTACAGGAAGGACCCATCCTGCTTACACAGGACATCTATCAGAGACACTGCTTCCACCAGACAGGCCTTCTGTAGGTCCACATCAGACTTCTTCAGGGGTTTTCGGTTGCATTGCTCAATAAGTCGCAGACAATATTCAAGGCCCTTTTCCCTCAGGCGCTCTCTTGGTGGCAGGAGCCGACTGGATGTCGAAGTAGCGGAGACCATGGAGACCACGGAGCCCTCCACTTCAGATTTGTCTTCAGAGCCAGTAGTACCGCCTGCCCCGTAATATAGAAGCCAACGGCGCAGGATGGAGAAGCCCTGGATGTTCATCCACTGGTCCTCAGTATAGTTCTGGCTATGGTTGAGCACAGTGAAGAAGTCTGTGGCGATGGTTCCATCCATCTCGGAGATTAAGCTTGGCTGTTTACCGCGCTGGCTTGAGAAGAAGCCCCCAGGGGCAGGGGAGCCCACTTGTGGCACAGTGGCGTAGCGCAGCCAGTCCGTCAGCTTCTTGCTGACAATGTTGATTTGGTCTTCCTGTAAGAGCTCCGAACAGACATCAACTACCTTCAGCAAGACTGGCAGAAGTGATCTCAGGCTGTAGCCCTCAGGGACCCGCATCTCCAAAGCTCTGCAAATTAGGGGCCCTAGTTCCACAAGGTCGCTGTGAGAGGCCTGAGCCAGGAGGAGAGTGAAGACAGGGGGCCTGGGCTGCTTTGTGGGAGCCCATATCACAGTCACCAGTGGAGAGGGGCAGAGCTGGCACAAGATGGCCGCACACAGATACTGCATCTGAGCTGGAGTCTGCAGGCTGCACAAAGTTCCTTGTAGTTGCCCCATCAGGGCAAGATCCAAAGTGCGGCGCCTCCTACTGGCAGAGAGGATGAGATGTAGTCTCCGCAGACTGTCTAAACTCTCCAGGTCCCCGCTGAGAAGCTGGCTCCGAGTACGGGCGCAGAACTTCTCCAGCTCCTCATCGCTGAGCTCCCTGGCCTGCCGAAGCAGATTGTCCGCCGCCGCCGAGCTCACCATCATCCTATTCCCTGGGACAACACTGACCTGCTTCCTTGTCCGTACACATAAAGTTGTTCATTTGTGAAGGAAGTGACGCGGCTTGTAAATAGCCAATGAACGCTGGAGCTCTCAAGACGCGCCAAAATCCGTCACGTGGTAGTGTTATTACTTGGGGCCGTAGGTTTGCTATCCTGTAGTAGTGTCCGACATGCCGAGCCTGCTGCAGAGCTGTGAGCGCCACTTCGGCAGCTCCGACCTGTATACCGTCCTTGGGGTGAGGAAGACGGCGGGGGAAGCGGAGATTCGCCGGGGGTATCACAAAACCTCCCTAAAAGTACATCCTGACCGGGTAGCGGAGGAGGAGAAGGAAGAGGCCACTGTCAAGTTCCAGGTAAAAGAGGGAGAGTACATGACCCCTCGTATGAGCCGTGACAAGACACGATCCCTCAACACTACGTAATCTGACAGGACCTCACTTTACCCCCTCCCCCTCCATCCCCTATATAATCTGATAGACTCTCGCTCCACAACTACGCAACCCCCCGATAATCTGACGGGACCACATTCTGCATTAACCCATAATCTGACAGGATGTCCCTCACACCCCCCTGTACTTTGACAGGACCTTACTCCATCCCCCCCCCCCCCCCCCTTAACTTGACAGGACCTCACTTCAACCCCCTCACCCTTTAATTTGACAGGACCTCACTCCACCCCCCCACCCCCCTTAATTTGACAGGACCTCACTCCACATCTCCCCCCCCCCCTTAATTTGACAGGACCTCACTCCACATCTCCCCCCCCCCCTTAATTTGACAGGACCTCACTCCACATCCCCCCCCCCCCTTAATTTGACAGGACCTCACTCCACATCCCCCCCCCCTTAATTTGACAGGACCTCACTCCACATCCCCCCCCCCCTTAATTTGACAGGACCTCACTCCACATCCCCCCCCCCCCTTAATTTGACAGGACCTCACTCCACATCCCCCCCCCCCCTTAATTTGACAGGACCTCACTCCACATCCCCCTCCCTTAATTTGACAGGACCTCACTCCACATCCCCCCCCCCCTTAATTTGACAGGACCTCACTCCACATTCCCCCCCCTTAATTTGACAGGACCTCACTCCACATCCCCCCCCCCCCCTTAATTTGACAGGACCTCACTCCAGCCCCCCCTACCCCACACATTATAGCTGCCATAGATTGTCCGCATCATTTTCTGGCATATAAGTGATAAGTCTTGCAGTGCCCCTACATGCCCTCACCATGCCCCTATTTCAGGGAAGTGACAAGGGTTGGCCTGTGTGCCTTATACTCCAGAAAACACAAAAAAAAATCTGCCCCAATAATTAAAGGGAATCTATCTTCACTATTTACATCCTTAAACTACCACCACTAATGCCTGGTTCACATCTGCATTCGGTAATCCGTTTGGGGAATCCAAATGGGGACCCCCCAGAATGGACTACCGAACGCATTGACAAGCGGTGAGCAGTGAAAGCACATAGACCCATAGACGATAATGGGGTCCATGTGCTTTCGGCGCGATCTCCACACGAATCATTCGGACAGGAAAGTAGATCATGAAGTACTTCCATGTGGAAAGCGCACAGCCCCATTATAGTCTATGGGATCCGTGTGCTGTCATAAGCTCGCCACATGCCAATGCGTTTGGTATTCCGTTGGGGGAGGGGGAGTCCCATGCGAACTCCCCGAACGGATTATCGAACGCAGATGTGAACCAGGTCTGACTTATACTGCAGTTATGTAACTTTCTATGCCTGTGTCTGTTCGTTATCAGCAACTTAGTTATGTAAAATAAGTTTTGTCGGAGCTTCTTCTGCAGTATACAGGTCTCTGCTTCATCTGCATGCAGCTCATGCCGCCAGTCATGTAAATTCAAGGCTCCTTGCATGTGGCTACATGGCCTTCTTCAGTTACTAAACAAATAGAAGCTTGTAGGGCTACCATGGCTTGTTTTTCTTGGGGTCCTCTATTGGTTTGATTTAAATTTGGTTCCTCTTCACCTTATGTCTTCTCTTTCTGTATACAGGTACTTGGAAAGGTATATTCAGTTCTCAGTGACAAGGAGCAAAGAGCCCTCTACGATGAGCAGGGAATTGTCGATGAAGAGTCTGATACCATCTGCCAAGACCGGAACTGGGAGGAATACTGGAGGCTGCTGTTTAAGAAGGTATGGTTACCTAATACCACAGTACTCGTATAAAATCATTCACCTGAGTGACATTGTTTTTATATCAACTTATCTTGGTTATGGGAAGAATATGCAAATCTGACTTCCATGATGTAATTGGTTAATAACATTTGGGATACCTCAGGCAAATGCAGCACTGTCATGTAGTTGAAGTAATACTTGTAAGGTCACAAATGGCATATAAACCACACATGGCAAAAAATGTTGCTTACGTGCCTCCGTTTTATGTGTGGATGGTATAAGATAATCCCATCCTCTATGCAGAAAAAGGGTCTCCACTAATGCCGGAAAGAAAAGGTTCACAGTTGTACCTCGCTCGAGCGAGTTGCAATACTTGTATGGTACAGCAAGCAAGCACACACATGAGATTTTTTCTATGGGGCCTCCCTATATTTATTTATAGGTGTTTTTTGGTTTTGTTTTATTTTGCATATATAATATATTTAATATTACTATTTTATTTAGATTACTGTAGAAGACATAAAAGCATATGAAGAAAAGTATAAGGGATCAGAGGAGGAAAGAGCTGACATAATACAAGCATATATGGACTTTGAAGGAGACATGGATAACATCATGGATTCTGTTATACTTGCTGAAATTGATGATGAACCAAGGATCAAGGACATTATCCAGAAAGCTATTAAAAAGAAAGAGGTTCCAGCATATGATGCATTTGTGAAAGAATCCAAGAAGAAACGTGAACAGCGCAAGAAAAGGGTGAGGCCCAAATGAAACTTGGAGATATTGATCTATGCTAGTCAAGCATCTTTAGGCTTTGATCTCTGCAATTCTACAAATTAGTATGCATTCGTTTCTTCAAGGCAAAGTATTGGTCCTCTAATGACAGCATCTCTATACCTGCAAAATGTTTATAGAAGTCCAGTGTTTAGTGTCACCCTCCTGTCCATACCCTTGAATTAGGCTGTGCCCTATGTTACCCAGTGTAGTCAAATACAACTTTCACCTGCTCATACATAGCATGATACAGTTGCTGTAAGTAATGGTTTTGTTAAAATTTCACTTAAAGTAGCTGGCTGAGATATAGACAAAGCTGGTATGGTGCCAACCCGGAAGAAATGGCATTTAATGGCTGACATTTTGATCTAGAGCTGTGCCACTGCTTCTCATCTTGCCTTTATATAGACTAGCAAAAAACTTGAGTCTTCAGTAGTTCATACCTTTTTTTAATGGATAACTAATAATGATGACAGATTACGTTTCGAAGCTTTGGGCTTCTTCAGGTATATCTAAAAACAATTTCTGAAGGCTGCATATTTATGTACGAGAGGACACCCAGGAATAGAATTCTAGGAGGGAGGGTGGAAGAAAGTTATTGGTACATACAAATAAACAATTCATCAGTTTACAATGTTCTTATCAGGTACGTTCACCTGTAACACACCTAATGTAGTGTATTTAATAATATGCACAAAATGTTCCACTGAAAATTTGTATGTTGGAGAGACTAGTCAGAAGCTTAGAATGTGGATGAACTCACACAGTCATACAATTAGAGAACAGAGAATGGACCTTCCCGTATCAAAACATTTCAGCAATGAAGATCATAACATTACCAATGGCATGAAAATTTTGATTTTTAAGAGGGAATTTTAAATCAAGTAAAGCGAGACGGATTTATGAGTACAAGGCCATGACCTTGTTTCCAACATTGCAAGAAGGGATGAATCTGTCACATGGGTTCATGGCATTCTACAGAAATCACTGAACTGAGACAGCCATAAAAGACACTCTCTGAACTGATAAGAACATTGCAAACTAATTAATTGTTTATTTTTATGTACCAATAACGTTCCCCCCCCCCCCCTAGAATTCTATTTGTGTCCTTTTGTACATAAACATGCAGCCTTCAGAAATAGTTTTTAGATATCCCTGAAGAAGACGCCCAGAGCTTCGAAACGTTGTACTCTGTCATCATTATTAGTTAGCCATTAAAAAAAGGTATTAACTACTGAAGACTCAAATTTTTTCTACCCACTGGCTAACACGGTACAAAAACAAACATTTTCTTTATATAGACTAGTCCTCTAGTCTGTGTTGTTCAGTCACTGAAGTGCTACACCAAGTCACTATGGAGGCAACTGAGGTTTAGTGGGTTATTGGACTCAATATGGAGTGCAGAATGCTGGAGTAAAATCCTAGTGGCCTTGTAGGACGTTTTGCAGTGAGTTTTATTATTCTGGCCTTCACAAGGCTGAACATGTGCAGCAACTCTCCTTTAGGACTTATTCAAACAATGGTAAGGTATGTTAAGAACTATCCCAGTAAATAAGTTGGATGCATTAAAGGGGTTGTCGTGGCAGAGCCCAGGAGAGGCGAGTAATACTGTTTTTTTTTTATATATATTTAATCACCTACCTGGGTCGTGGCTTATTAAGCTCTGGCCCCAGAGTTTTAAAATGCGATTTTGATTCAGGTCATAGTCACCCAGCACTAGGTATCAATGGATTGAGATGACGTGACCTTTCCTTCTGTTAGTTATCCAACAGAATACCCGTTTTAGCCTCAGCTCAAGACAGATTCAAGATTAGGTTAAGATATTATAAAGGAAAGCTTGCTGCTTAAAAATCTCCCCACCCCCTAACTTTTTTTGTGTTAGTGTTTGACAATTCTCTGTGTTGTACTTATATAGTTGGGTGTGCCATCTACCTATTGTGGCATCACACCTCTGACTTATTTCATTCCTTTTTCTAATTTTGTTGTATAAATTGTAAAAACTTTAATAAAAATTAGTTTAAAAAAAATCTTCTGTATTTAAGGCGCGTGAAGAAGCTGTAGAAGCTGAAGCGATGAAGAAGGAAGTTGGACTTGGTGATGGAGAAGATGACCTAAAAGCTTTAATTCAAGTAAGTATTCATCCACAATTCCTACTACTCATGATAGTCCTGATTATAAACCTTTTCTAACTAGTTCTCTTTCTACTTTCAGAAAAGGCAGCAGGACAGGGTGAAAGAAGTGGATAGCTTCATGGCACAATTGGAAGCAAAGTATTGCAACAACACCAAGAAGGGAGGGAAAAAGTCCGCATCATCAAAAAGAGGAAAAAAGTGACCGAAGTTGTCAAAAAGAGCATTCCTGCAGTTTTATTGTGTATAAATAGCACTTTGTTATGTGAGAAGATAGATCGGATGTTCTGCACATATACAATACATAGAATAGCGCTTGCAGTACGATGAAATCTGGAGGCTTGTTTCTTTAAGGGGTTGCCCTATATATTTATCACTTGTCCTGTGGATGGGTGAGATGTGTCCTGTTGGTTGAAGTCGGACAGCGGGGAGTCCCAGCAGGGGAAAAAAATGTTTATGGGAAAACCTCCACTTTTTTTTTTTTTTTCCTAGATGTAACCTTTGACAGGATTTCAGCAGTCTAATTTGAGTATATACATGTCCTGGTCACACTTGTATTATGTCCTTTTGCTTTACAGTTTTCCCTGCTTTATTTACGAGTGTGGAATCTGACTATACACCAGACTAGTGTTATAGCCACCTGTAAACCTGGGACCTGGCAATATTATCACCAGTTAGTAAAATGTTCAAAAAGAAGACTTCATTAGAATGTCTGCAGCCCGTTTGTGTTCATGTTTCGGTTGTTGTAACACATCTGTATTTTAACCTCCATGAAGTAGACCACTTATTTATTTTATATGTTGAGCCTTAACCACTTCTGGACCACCCATACACTGTAAATGTCCGCAAGGTGGTTGCTTTGTTCTGACAGGACGTAACGGTACATCCAATAAGAACACAGCAGCTATACGAGATCGTGCAGTTGCTGAAACTGGGAGCCGGCTGTAACTTCAGCCGGAGCTCCCAGAGAGAAGGCAGGGAAGGTTTATTACTTTTCCTGCCTTCTCGATAGCTCAATAAGCACTGTATACACAGCTATGGGTGCCACCATGATGCAGCCGCCCTCTGACCCGGCGACCACATGATCCGCCAGGGTCAACGTCTTAGTGCAGGAGGCTGTATTCCTCCTGCAACTGGGGCTATATGTACCAGCCCCAGTTGCAGAGTAAATCAGTCTCTAATACAAAATAAAAAAAAGTGATCAGATGTCCCCAAGGGTATCTTATGGAGACACGATCTGAAAAAAAGAAAAGTTTAACAAAAATGTAAATAAAATAATAAAAAAAAAAATGAATGAAATGTGCCAATAAAACAGCATTAATAAAGATTATAGCCCCACCCCCGACAACTCCAAATAACATAAATATTACCGTAACTGAGAGGAAAAACTATTTTATAAAGTTCTTCTGTAGCACTTTGTGTTCTTAAATGAAAGAAAAGTGGAAACCAGGCACAATTTCCCGCCGAATTTGTTTATATTTTCCTGGATATAAAAAAAAAAAATTTCAAAAACCAGAACATAAACATAAAGCCCTATGCGTCCCCGAAAAAAGATGCAAAAATTTGTTGAATGACACGTATGAGAAAAACGTTACAGCCCTCAAAACTGCATATACAAAAAAAATAAAATGTGTCTGGTCCTGAACCAGAAATTCGCCCGGTACGGAAGTGGTTAAGTGATTTTCTAATATATATATATATATATATATATATATTATTTTTTTTATGTAGATTGTGAGCCCCACATAGAGCTAACAATGTACATTTTTCCCTATCAGTATGTCTTTTTTGGAATATGAGAGGGAAATCCATGCAAACACAGAGAGAACATACAAACTCCTTGCGGATGGCTTTTTGCCCTTGGCGGGATTTGAACACTAGGACTCCAGCGCTGCAAGGCTGCTGTGCTAACCACTGAGCCATCATGTCGCCCCTTGATTTTCTAATATAATTGAAAGACTTCTATCTCTTCTGTGTCTTGGACTTGCTCTTGGTTTTGGCCTAAAACAAGTGAAAAATTATTTTCCTAATTTTTGTTTCTGTTGGGCGTTTTTTTCATTACAGATCCCTACACAGCAGTTTTAAATGTCCCTTTTACTTAAGGCTCTTATTTGTACAGATTTTTCAATAAAAAAATAAAAAAGTAAATGCTTCTGTTTTTGTTTTTTTTTAAGTTCACAGTACAGGTAGTGGAGGATATTTATCAAACTGGTGTAAAGAAAATGTGCTTAGTTACTAGAGATGAGCGAACAGTGAAATATTCCATATTCGATTCGAATAGCCTATCAATATTTGACTATTCAAACGAATATCGAACCCCATTATAGTCTATGGAGAAAAATGCTTTGTTTCAGGGGATCCCACCATTCTACTAAGGAGAGTCACCAAGTCCACTATGACACCTCAGGAAATGATGCCAACACCTCTGCAATGCAACTGGGACAGCAAGGGAAGCATGCCTGGGGGCATCTAACACACCAAAGTCACAGTTTTACCCCAACATCACAGCCTATCAACTACACACTTTCCACACTCAAAAAAACCTCTATGAAAGTGGAAAAATACCTGGAAACCTTCTTTCCTCCACAATTATATGGACAGAAACCCACATTTTACGCTAATGAAACCTTAACAAGCACCCCTTTAAATCACTTTGCCCATGACAACCACGGATGGAATAGACAATGGGAAATCCAACAGTACCTACCCTTAACTCTTAGAGTGTATGTGTGTAGTTCATCACAAGGCTGACAGACACAACTCCAAATGGTGCCGCAAAAGCAACCAGCAGTCAAACTAAGATTGTCTCTTCTTCAAGTAAGACACAAGATTCTTTGGAACCAGAACAGGAAAACCCAGTGATTGCCATTGCAGCAGTGCCTTGGCCATCTTTCAGAGCATTCCATTCAGAGATTTAGTTGGAGAAAAATAAGAACATTTACTGTGATGGAGTCTTCATGCACGTTAGTGGGCATGGACAACCTAACGTAGAAGATCCTCCTGCTGAGCTGACCTCATTACTGATCAACCAGGATAATCAGGGCGGGAAACAGCCATCACATCTTACCGAAAGGAATCACCCTCGGTTTGGAAAGAAGCCATCTAAACGTTGCACCTTTAATTGAGTTGAGCATTGCACCAGCAGAACGTTAGGCCCTTTGGGTGAGTTGAGCCTTTAACCAGCAGAGATTTAGTTGTTGGCCCTTTGGGTGAATTGAGCCATGCACCAGCAGTGATTTTGGCCCTTGGGGCGAGTTGAGCCTTGCTTCAGCAGTGTTTTTGGCCCTCTGGGTGAGTTGAGCCTTGCACCAGCAGTGTTTTGGGCCCTTGAGGTGAGTTGAGCCATGCACCAGCAGTGTTTTTGGCCCTTGGGTTGAATTGAGCCATGCACCAGCAGTGTTTTGGGCCCTTGAGGTGAGTTGAGCCATTCACCAGCAGTGTTATTGGCCCTTGGGGTGAGTTGAGCCTTGCAGCATCAGTGTTTTTGGCCCTTGGGGTGAGTAGAGCCTTGCACCAGCAGTGTATTTGGCCCTTGCGGTGAGTTGAGCCATGCACCAGCAGTGTTTTTGGCCCTTGGGGTGAGTTGAGCCTTGCACCAGCAGTGTATTTGGCCTTTGGGGTGAGTTGAGCCTTGCATCAGCAGTGTTTTTGGCCCTTGGGGTGAGTTGAGCCATGCACCAGCAGTGTTTTTGGCCCTTGAGGTGAGTTGAGCCATGCACCAGCAGTGTTTTTGGCCCTTGAGGTGAGTTGAGCCATGCACCAGCAGTGTTTTTGGCCCTTGAGGTGAGTTGAGCCATGCACCAGCAGTGTTTTTGGCCCTTGGGGTGAGTTGAGCCTTGCACCAGCAGTGTTTTTAGCCGTTGGGGTGAGTTGAGCCATGCACCAGCAGTGTTTTTGGCCCTTGGGGTGAGTTGAGCCTTGCACCAGCAGAGTTTGGGGGAATTAGGGTGGATTGAGCCTCTAACCAGCAGAGTTTTGGGGAATTAGGGTGGATTGAGCCTCTAACCAGCAGAGTTTGGGGGAATTAGGGTGGATTGAGCCTCTAACCAGCAGAGTTTGGGGGAATTAAGGTGGATTGAGCCTCTAACCAGCAGAGTTTGGGGGAATTAGGGTGGATTGAGCCTCTAACCAGCAGAGTTTGGGGGAATTAGGGTGGATTGAGCCTCTAACCAGCAGAGTTTGGGAGAATTAGGGTGGATTGAGCCTAGTAGGAGCAGAATTGTGCAACGCTGATGGTGGAGGAGTATGTTGGGGTGCTTGACACTGGTGGACATGTAAATGATGGGTCAATCCAGTGGCTGTTCATTTTGATGAAAGTCAGACAGTCAGCATTGTCAACTGACAACCGGCTGCGCTGAAGACCCTTTCCTGGCAGCAGGGCAGGAAAGGACCTCCAAGGCGTACAACGCAAGTTCCAGCCACAAATCCAACTTGGAGACCCAATAAGTGTAGGGCACAGAGGGATTGGAGAGGACAGGGCTGTGGTCGGCCAGGTACTCCCGCAACATGCACCTATACTTGTCCCTTCTGGTGACACTAGGCCCCTCAGTGACGGTAGTTTGGTGAAGGGGTGCCATTAACGTGTCCCAGACCTTGGATAGTGTGCCCCTGTTGGGTGTGAACCGGATGGCAGTAGTTAGCCTCTTGGAGGAACTCTCCCCTCTGCTGCCAACGAGAGTTGATTGAAACATTTCCATCATATTCTGCACCAGTTGCTTGTGGCAATCATTAATGTGATTGGCCCTCCCCTCTACCGGAATAAAAGTCGAGATATTATTTTTATACCGGGAGTCAAGGATTGCAAAAATCCAGTATTGGTTGCTCTCCAGGATTTTGACAATGCGTTTGTCACTTGAAAGCACCACAACATGTATTCAGCCATGTGTGCCAGAGTGTTACTTGGCATGACTTCGCTGCCCCCACCGGAATGGTCACTCTCCATTTCCTCCTTCATTTTGCCCCATCCGCGCTACAGCAATGGGACGTACTGAACTTCCCCGCTAGCCTCCTGTGTGACAATGAGATCATCTGTCACTTTGTCATCCTCTTCCTCCGTCAATATACGCTGTGAAGCGGACAGGAGTGTGTACTGACTATCCTGCTGGGATGGTTCTGCTCCTATGCCTGACTCCTCAGTGTACAATGCGTTATCCCTGATGGCAATGAGGGATTCTTGCATCACACACAGGAGCGGGATTGTTACACTCACTAGTGCGTCGTCGCAGCTGACCTGCTTGGTGGACTCCTCAAAGACACGTAAGATCTCACATGTTTGCCATCCATGGCCACTCATGGTGCAGAAACTGTGGGAGCTGACTCTGAGGAACCCTTGGGTTTTGGAGATGGTACTCCATCAAGGGTCTCTGCTGCTCACACACTCTGCTCAATATGTGGTACGTCTCGACGTGTGGTACGTCTTCCAGCGTGTGGGAACGTCGTACAACAGCCGTTGTTCGGGCAGATGTAGGTGTTGCTGGAGTGTTTTGAGACTAGCAGTGGCTACTGTAGACTTGCCAAAGTGGGCGCACAAGCGCCACACTTTCACCAGTAGCTTGTGTAAATTGGGGTATGTTTTTAAAAACCATTGCACCACTAAATTGAAAACGTGGGCCAGGCATGGAACGTGTTGGAGGTTGGCAAGCTCCAGAGCCGCTACCAGGTTCCAGCCGTTATCACACACGACCATGCCTGGGCCCAGGTGCAGCGGCGAAAACCATATTGACGTCTCATCAAGGAGGGCATCCCTCACCTCGGAGGCAGTGTGCTGTTTGTCCCCCAAGCTGATGAGCTTCAGCATGGCCTGCTGACGTCTCCCCACGCCAGTGCTGCAGCGTTTCCAGGTCGTAGCTGGGGTCGATGTTATGGCCGAGGAGTAGGGCATGGGTGGTTCTGAACCCCCTCCAGGAATCTTGGGCAGGGAGACGAGGTAGACCGCCCCAGTTTGTGAACCGGTCCCAGCTTCAGCTACATTCACCAGTGTGCTCTCAGTGAAATGTAGCGTCTCTGTCCACATGCACTTGTCCACGCGTCGTTGGTCAAGTGGACTTTTGTGTAAAGCGCGGAACTTAGGGCCCGCCTGATGTTGCGTGACACGTGATGGTGCAAGGCAGAGACAGCACACCGGGAGAAGTAGTGATGGCTAGGGACAGCATAGCGAGGTGCCGCACTTGCCATCAAGTTACAGAAGGTCTGAGTTTCCACAAGCCGGAACGGCAACTTCTCCTGGGCCAAGAGTTTCAAGATGTGCCATTTAAGGCTTGTGCATGTGGGTGGGTAGCACTGTACTTTTGCCTGTGCTCAAATGTCTGGGAGTTGGTGGGTTGCTGGGAAGAGGCGCATGATGGTGCAGGAGAAGGAGCTGAGGCAGGAAAAGGCGAGGATGAGGGAGAAGTCCCCAAAGTGGTGGAGGCAGATGTGGAGGTGTCCTGGCTTGTGGTCTGGACTGCAGCGCCAGCACTGGCATCAGTGGGAAAGGCAGTGGCAGCAACGCCGGATGACGATTATCCTGCGTTTGCTCTCTCCCACTGAGCCCAGTGCTTGCATTCCAAATGACGGCGCATGGCAGTGGTCGTAAGGTTGCTCTTTTCAGAGCACCTACTCAGATTCGAGTTGCAGAGTGTACAAACCGCACTATATTTGTCCTCCGCGCATACTTTGAAAAATCTCCACACCACCGAAGACCGTGGCCTCGATGGGGGACTTTTTCTAGGCTGGCTAGAATAGGGAACATCTTGGACCTTGCTTGCTGTGGCCTGGCTTCGGTGAAACAGCTGTCCTCTGCCTCTGGATATGCCTCTACTTCTAGCCACCCTCTTTGGTGCTGCACTTCCCTCCACATCTACACTGCTTTCCCCGCTTGACATACCCTCTCTCCAGGTCGGGTCAGTGTCCTTGTCGTCCACCACCTCCTCTTCCAATTCCTCTCTCGGCTCCTCCTCCTGCACACCGACCATGGCAACAGGCTGCCCTGATGGCAACTATGTCTCGTCATCATCACTGAAGGTGGGTTGTTGGTCAACAACAACAAAATCAACAGGAGATGGTGGATGCTCCAGTGTTTGGGCATCAGGACACAGAAACTCATCTGTTAGCTCCCGGGATTCGGGAAGTGGTGGGACAGAGAGAAAGACAGTGAAAGGACCCGAAAATAGCTCCTGGAAGGTGGGATTACACTGCTGGGAAAACTGGGCATGTTGTGAGGAAGGAGGGGCAGACTGTTGGGTAGGAGGAGGAGTTGAGGTAGAGGTTGACTGGCTGGTGGAGAGTGTGCTGGAAGCATTATCCGCTAGCCATTGTAACACCTGTTCCTGGTGCTCGGGCCTGGTTAGTGTTGTACCCTGCACCCTACTTAATGTGACCATCAAGCCGGGGACTGTGGGGAAGCGCAATGCTTGCTGCCCCTGAGGAATAGGCGCGGGATGCGCTGTAGCTTGACCGCAACCTTGGTCCCCAGCTGCATTTCCACGCCCCCATCCTCATCCCTTTACACTAGCCTTACTCATTTTTAGATGTATATAAATGCGAATTTTATGGTGTATACACCGAGGAAAGCTGGATTGACCTATTTGGCCTGACGGTTTGACTGTGTATACCACTAAGGTTTTTGTGGAGTATACACCAAGGAAAACTGGATTGAGCGAATATGGACTCCTCTCCCTGCAGTATAGCTCTGAATAGGTAAGTATGGAAAAATCATCCAGCACCGAAACCAGGATATGAAAAATATATAATTTCTTCTTTATTTCATGTTCGCATTAAAATGTGACAAAATATAACACGCAGTCTACAAAGAAAAGCTTGCGTCAGACTGACGCGTTTCGGATGTTGTATCCTTTCTCAAAGTCTGGTCGTTACTGAAACTCACACCACCATTTGTAGTTGCTAAAGCCGGCCCATCACCTGAGGTTAATCTGAGCCAAATTAATGAGGCTTGTTTAGATGCAAACCACAAATGGTGCGGCAAAATCGATAAACAACACACAAAAATACACATCTTACAAAAACACAATAAAAAGTTATTTCTATATCAACCATTAAAAACACATTATAAACAACTTGAGATTGAAATTCCTTTGGATATGAACCTTCCTAATCCCGGTACTCAAATTTATTATTAAATGTGCACGATCTGAAATACATGCTAAGCAAGATTACCAACCATAGTCTGTCTATTATTACTGTGAGTTAATAAAGACATATGACAATAAATACCCCCCATAGGACCAGTGAGTTTTAATAATTGTACCATACCCAACTAAGACTCACAACGATAAATTTCCTTACTCTATTTTTCGCCCGAAAACACTCCACATAGCCAACAGAAAAGAAGAAAAGAAAAACTTGTGAACTTATATAAGCACATGACCGAGTCCATATTTTGTCCATGATAGATAGCGTTTGAACCGCGAGATCTTGTATTCTTATTCTTCTGAATAGAGCTGTTGTTCAGTTTTTCCTGTCTAGCAGAAGCTAATCCCTTTGTAGCCCTCAGCAGATCTCTGTCCCTATCTCTCCAAGCCGCAAATGAAACGAACATGGCGGCCTGATATTCGATTGAATACCTATTCGATCGAACGCTGTTCGCTAATCTCTATTAGTTACCCAAAGCTTATGGATCTTATTTTTTACATTTTAAGAGAAACCAGTGACCTGATTGGGTTCCCATAGGCAGCTACCACATGTGGTTGAACACCCAGATAGCCTGTTCCAATCAGACTCCCCAAACGCAGATGTGAATGGGGCCTAAAATATTTATTATATTAAGAGCGGCATTTCAGCAAAAACTCTATAGGGGGTCACTTCAAGAAGAAAGAGCAAAGAAAACATGGCACAATCTCACTTTTGGTTTTTCTGGTTTAGCCTGTTACATATGATGTTGGTATAAATTAAGTCCTAGAGGTGTGGCAACTTGTAAATCAAAACCACCAAGTAACTATGTATCCTTTATAGTACAATAAATTAGAACTTTATTAAATTTGTATGTAAAAATACATATGTACACAAATGAGGTTACAAGTGCTGTCAGTGAACAAAACCTGCGTCAGTTTGCTAAGTTATCCCACAGTCGTAAAACACATGGGCCTACAGACATCTAAAGAAACTGCCCTGAAAAGGTTGTGATGAGAGAAGATGTCTGAGAGAAGAACTGCTTACGCTGGGTTCACTCCAGCGTCCGGTCTCCGTTCTGAGGTTTCCGGGTCCTGCTGTGAGCGTTTTGAGCTGTCTGCGGCGAAAGCGTTTTTTTTAAACCGGACACAAAGTCTTGCATGTCCGACTTTGTGTCCGGTTAAAAAGAAACGGTTTTGCCGCGGAGAGCAATCAAACGCTCACCGGCGCTCACGGCCAGACACTTTTCAAACCCATTCATTTGAATGAGTTTGTAAAATGCCGGCAGGTTTCCGTCTCCTGCCCAGTTTTGGGCAGGAAACGGAAACCTGAAAGCGGAGACCCCGGGCGCAGATGTGAACGAGCCCTCATACGTACATGTGTGACCATGCATCAAGGTCTATGGCTTGTATATAGTTAATAATATAATCAATTATAGCTTTCAATACACTTCACAGAGTCCAATAGAACTCTATGGGCACATCAGAAATAGAGATCAGTAGCAAATCCTGAGGTATATGATGACCATGTAGCCTAAACAGGATGTGAATAGAGTCATGCAGCAAGGAAAGGAAAGCTCTGCAGTCAGAGTCCTTGACATATATTCCTTGAGATATATATATATATATATATATATATATATATATATATATATATATATATCTCAAAGATATAGATATACATATATTTGATATATAGTTGGAGTTAAATAGATACATGCAATTTTAGCAAACGTCTTTGGTACTTAGTTTTGCTAGAAAAAAACAAAGCTTAGTAGATTGCAGAAAGTGGAGGTGCAGGATTCTGTCTAGCAGAGATATTGTGGAGTCTGTTATTCCAAGAGTGCCAACTGTATGCAGCCAGAATGTGAACACGTTACTTATTGCTAAGCCCTCTCAATGGCAGTCCAATAGTCCAACTTTGCAAATACACATTTGTTTGTCCTTGACATATAGGTTAATGTGAGCACATCTACTCCTTAAGCCTATTGTCAACGGAGGGATCTGATCACGACTTGGGACCTAAAATCATTGCACCTGAAAGTGCTGGTGAGCTTTGGCATCTTGAGTTTTATAAGACATGGAAAATAGTTTATGACACGGTCCTCATTGCCAGAACTTTTATAGTCCATGTCTGCTTCTGGTCAGGGGTCCACCTCGAGACTTTATCATTAAATGCAGCGGGATTCCTTAACACACACAAAAAAAAAATAAATGAAAAGAGTATTAGATACCACACATAAACATTATCACAAAATAGAAAGTGCAGATTTATATTTAAAGGGGTCTTCTGGGACTTTAATATTGATGACCTTTCCTTAGTATAGGCCTCGGGTGTATGAAGGGGCTGAGTGCATGTAGTACCAGGAACAGAATATAAAGTGCTGTGACTGGTGAGCACCAAAGCCCCTTCAAACAGCTGATGGTTGTGGCACTGTTTGATCAATGAGATATTGATGATTTAACAATAGGTCATGAGTATTAAAGAAAACCACATATTCAATCCAACAATGACTAAATATCACTGCTGCAGGAGGCTGTATATTCCCATGATCATGGCATTGTAAATGTATCGCACAGTTACTACTATCATCTGTGCCATTTCCATGAATGGTTAGAATTGCCAAGAGATGGCTGGTGTTACAATTAACCTCTAACATGCCAATGAGAACACCAAAGAACCCTAGTGCGAAGGGGCTTAAGTGTTCTATTATGTGATATGTTCCTTCAGTGAGCTGGTTATGACTCACAGACACTAAATGGCCCTATAGATTCAGACAGAAGAAGTGAGTCTTCTAGCCAAACCTGTTGTTATGGCACGGAGTACAATACAGATCTCTTCTCAGCAGTTCATCACATCCTGCAAAATAATCAGCCTTAAAAGGATTCTATCATTAGGATCCCTTTTTTAACTAATATGTAGGAATAGCCTAAGAAAGGCTATTCTTCCCCGCATCGCTGTTCCGTAGATATGCCGATTTTTCTCAGTATACTAATGAGTTTCCAGACAGCACAGGGGGTGTGCTCTTCTTCCAGCGAGCGTGTCTTCGGCATCTAAATACCGCTCAGTCAGCTCTACCATCAAACAGAGCCAACTGTGCATGTCTGTTCAGCCATTTTCTTGTGGCCGCTTAGACGAGCAGTATGGCTCTGTTCAGCCATTTTCTTGTGGCCGCTTAGACGAGCAGTATGGCTCTGTTCGGCCATTTTCTTGTGGCTGCTTAGACGAGCAGTATGGCTCTGTTCGACCATTTTCTTGTGGCTGCTTAGATGAGCAGTATGGCTCTGTTCGGCCATTTTCTTGTGGCTGCTTAGATGAGCAGTATGGCTCTGTTCGGCCATTTTCTTGTGGCTGCTTAGATGAGCAGTATGGCTCTGTTCGGCCATTTTCTTGTGGCTGCTTAGATGAGCAGTATGGCTCTGTTCGGCCATTTTCTTGTGGCTGCTTAGATGAGCAGTATGGCTCTGTTCGGCCATTTTCTTGTGGCTGCTTAGACGAGCAGTATGGCTCTGTTCGGCCATTTTCTTGTGGCTGCTTAGACGAGCAGTATGGCTCTGTTCGGCCATTTTCTTGTGGCTGCTTAGACGAGCAGTATGGCTCTGTTCGACCATTTTCTTGTGGCTGCTTAGACGAGCAGTATGGCTCTGTTCGACCATTTTCTTGTGGCTGCTTAGATGAGCAGTATGGCTCTGTTCGGCCATTTTCTTGTGGCTGCTTAGATGAGCAGTATGGCTCTGTTCGGCCATTTTCTTGTGGCTGCTTAGATGAGCAGTATGCTCATGTATACAGCCACAAGAAAACGGCCGACTGCACATGTGCGGAATTCATATGCCGAGACAGGATCGCTGGAAGAAGACAACACAGAGGAAGTGGCGATGAAGATGGAGGCGGTGCTGGAGAGTTTTTATGCGCCCCCAGTGCTGTCTGGAAACTCATTAGCATACTCAGAAAAACTGGGATATCTATGGAACGTCGGCACAGAGAAGAATTCTAAAGGTAGGGGAAGAAAAGCCTTTCTTAAGGTGATTCCTACATGGTATTAGTTAAAAAAAGGGATCCCTTTACTGTCTACATTAACAATGTAAGATGCATTTATATATGTTCCATTATTTGTATTAAAGTGGTTTTCTGGGCAAATAATATTGAAGACCTATTCTTAGACTAGTTCATCAATATCACATTGGAGGAGGTCGACACCAGGGACACCTGCCGATCAGCCATTCTCACCAGCAGCTATACTGAGAAGGATTGGTTTTAAATAGCATTTGCTCAGAAAACCTCTCTAATGGTCCGGTGCTCACAGAGTAGCTGCAGGACACAGATTATGTCATTGTACTAACCTGAGGGTTGGTCATTCCTGTCCTCTTTTTTCTCATTTATGGATTGGCCCCATTGTAAAGAACTGGCTGATGAGCTCAAACCAATACCAGTTACTCCAATACTAATGGCATCTGGAAGCAGAAGAAGAATCAAGTTATTATTACTATCCAGTTATGTAATATGCCTTCTAGGAGTTAGAGCACAAAAATAGCATAGTAAAGCCATATGTGTAATGTCGCCATTGATTTCCATGGCTCCCAAGTACTACTATATTTCCCCCCTGCCTGACTGGCCGCAGTTCTCTCTGGGGAAAAAAAATAGTTTGCTGGTGAAAGGCCTTGTAGCCAGACCCAGAGTGATCAATTGTTGCCACATTAGATCCATTCTGAAATGGGTTGTATGTGATGGGGCAAATTCTTTAAAGAGATTTTCTAAAATTTAGTTATTAATGACCAATCCTTAGGATAACCCATCACTATTAGACCGTGGAAAGTCTGGCACCCACACTGATCATCTTATAGCAGGAACTGTACTGCCAAACTATATAGTGTACAGAGCGGACCGACCACTGTAGTGATGTGCAGTAACCTGGCACAACACTACAATGTGTCACAGAATTGTGTTGTTTAGGGTCTGTACAGTTTCACTTCTGGGGCTGTGGCTTTCATCTAACTGCAGGGGGTTTCCTAAAGATAGGTCATCAATATCTATATCCTGGAAAACCCCTTTAAGACAGTGGTTGATCTAGTGACCAAGTTATATTTTGGGAGATCATCTACTGTAATATGTAATATTGGGGATACCTAGTACTACATTTAATTCTAAGGTTAGTAAATAAGAGAGGTTTTATTTTATCATCCAAAGTAATGGAAACCCTGAAATCAATCCAAAGTCTTCTAGGGAATTTGTGGTAGGAGACAATGGTTTCCAGAGGACCTATATTGTATATATTCCTATGTGGGTGCTTAGATTTGGGATTCACTTGCATATTGTAGAGAATATGCAAATCTGTCTCCCAAGATGTAAACAGGGAGACAGTGCCTCTGTTATGCTGCCCTCTATAGCAAGCACCCTGAACAACATGCCCGACTTCCCAGAAGTCTTTACTGCATGATGCGAGGTTATGACCAAATCAATTGCACCTATTGCATATTGTAGGACATGTAGTTACTAGGTTCAGGTCACCTCATGTGCTCCCTACAATACTTACATTACTTTCTGTCTGCAGGGAAAACCAAAAGATAGTTACAGCGCAAATAATACTCCTATGTAACGTCTCATAATATGGAATAAATAACCCCCCACATCAATAGCAGCCAACAGAAGACAAAGTGGCGCGGTGCTTTCCTAGCATTTGGTAATTGGTACAAAGATCTAAGACAATGCACCCATTTAGGATGTCAGTAAGAAGTAATTGTGGACAAGGTGATATACCACTGTTACCACAGGAAAAAGTAAAATTCTTACATTACCTATTCCTTCAGAACCTCTTCTGTATCTAAGTGGATTTGGGTGTTCCGAAATGACAAAGGACCTCAAGACATCATCTGGCTATGGAAATAAATAGCATGTTACTGCCGGTAGACTGTACAATCATGTAAAAGGATGAAAACACAGCAGTGACGGAACATCATAGGCACTACATGCTTGGACACACATGCACACGCCTTTATAATGATGAACAACAGAATACATGAAGAGGTGACCAGCAGTCTGTGAAAACGCCAATAAATCCGCCTATGGAGATCCTATGTACAGGCCACCAATGTGAAAACCTAGAAAACTATTTAAAAGGCACATTGGAGCGAATTCATCACGATTGGCATATTATATACCGGTCTTGATGATTCCTACATCAGCAGATGATTTGTTAGATTCATGAAGAGGCGCAGGGATCAACACGCATGTGCAGAAATCTAGAGTTTTTTGTCTACATTTACACCACAATGGCCGCATAAATTTTAGTGTTTGTCTCCGGCATTGGTTCTATCCACAATCCGTCCCGTTCTTTTTTAGAAAAGTGATGAAGTTGGCATAAAACACCATTTGCCACTATGTTAGACGCAATTGACCTTAAGAAATTGATCCTGTAGCTTATGGCTTGGTTACAAGCACTCCCAAATGATATGGACCAAGGAAGTTTAGAGCCTAATTTTATCTAGAGGTCAATGGAGATTCTTAAAGATGTTCTGAACGCATGCACTGCTAGCAGATATAGATTTAAGATGGCCTTAAACACCAGAGCAAGGATGGCCCAAACTCTATCATGGAAGAAAGGTTCAACTATTTTGTGTGTCCATGTGCCTACTGCACCCTGATGGCAGGTGAAACAGGGATTGGATATGATGTCTGCCAGCCACTTGTTCCCATATTACCATTGAAATAAACATGCACACTTGGCTGAGCTCAGCTGGCATCTCTATGGAGGGGGCAGAAACACTATCTGTATGGGCAACTTTAGTTGTCTTGTGTTTTTTGGGCCCAGTGTATAGATGATAGGGTTTTCCAACTAAGTAAAAATTACAAAGTACATGTCCTATAATCATATAATGATCAGAACAATAATGAGCAGTGAAAGTATAAGACGCTAATTAATTTCATATTCACAAACGGGGTTTCTTTGTAGTCTGTTACCATGGAGACATAAGTTTTTTATGACAGAATTTTTTTTAATCAAGTCTATTTAAATATTTTCGTTATTTTAGCTGCATGGGGGCAGTAGAACACGATGGGTTGTACACAGATTTTCAATGAAACAGGACAATGCTGCACATGACAGTATCACACAGTATTGTACTCACATGCCAGTGCAGCATACCTAAGAAGACCTGCTGCTATACTTTGCCACTGTGTCACAAATTAACTCAAACCATCTGTAGAAGTAAAATATTTCAGGGACTTAAAGAACTGAACTTAGATCAACCAGAGACAGTGAATCTTAACACCAGCAATAATGTAAAAGATAAGAGAGGATAATAGCTCACAGTTGTCCTCAGTGTTTATGTGTTGTAATGCAATATCTCATTACATATAAAAGCTTAAACATAAGTAGGATAGGTAATAAACAAAACGCACCTTCCATCTTATACAACTCCCAGTTATACGCAGTTTCCCAACTAAAACATTAGTGTCATATTCACAGGATAAATCCCATAGAGTTGAACAGAATCAGCCATATGCACACACAAGCCCATCTCCTCATTTAGTCTGGATGCAAAACCTGTTGTACTGATAGGCGAGTGTCCCATATCCAGGTACGGATATGCTAGAAACGTCTCATATAAGAAAACCCCTTTTAAGCCCTATTCTTACTGTAGAGGTACAAAAGCGTTCCTGGTGTTTTTGTTTTTTTGGAAACCTGTTCACTATATGATGTAAAAAATACAGATGAGACTTTTGAGCACTTACTGTTTGTCTCTGTGATCCAGGTAAGTTGTGGTATTCTGTATCTGAAGTTCCAATGGGTGGCAGGAGATTATTTCGGTTAAATGGAACAGGGGAGCAGGGCAGCTGGTCATTTGCAGTTTGGCTGTTCCCACCAAAAGATACAAGAATCTTGTTATATACAATAATCTGAAATGTAGCTAGACTTCCTTCACATGGGGTTTTCGAAGGAGTTACATATTGATGACTTATTCTGTGACGTGTGATACTAGGAACCCCTACAGATCAGCTGCTTGAAGTGGCCTGTTTGCAGCTCAGTGTCATTCACGTGAATGGGGCAATATCACATATAGCCACTACACAATGTATAGTCCTGTGCTTGGCATTTACTGAAAAATCCAGCAATGATCACTCAAACACTGCCATTTCTTCAAACAGTTGTCAGACACCCCATCCCCCAAACAATCAGATACCGATGACCGATCCTGAGGATAGGTCATCAGTAGAGATGAGCGAACACTGTTCGGATCAGCCGATCCAAACAGCACGCTCCCATAGAAATGAATGGAATCTCCTGTGACGCCGGCCGGCCGCCGGCAAAGTCAGCTTCACAGGTGCTTCCATTCATTTGTATGGGAGCGTGATGTTCGGATCGGCTGATCCGAACAGTGTTCGCTCATCTCTAGTCATCAGTAAGTCACTTTCAGTAAGCCCCTCCAATAATGCCCTTGTCTTTCTGTACAGTGGGAATGTTTAACTCTGTATCAAAAGACTAGAGGTCTGAAATTCTGTAACCTATCTATATGAAATCAAATTAAATTACGGGTACACCTTCCTGTCCTAGACCACCTTTACTGACCTATCACTAGTCTAAACTACTAAGAATATTAGGTTTCAATTTCCAAATCAACCTAGCCCCCAGGACTATTAGTTATCAGTCTGTAACTACTCAGGACCACCATGGGTACTAGGTATCACCATTAACCTCTCCATCACCCTTAGGGTGCATTCACATGGAGTAACATGCTGTGTGACCTGGCACGTATACGCCGTGTGAGATTTTGAGCGCCATATACGCTCCCATTGATTTCAATGGGAGCCTGGATCGTATACGCCACATTATTTTGCAGCCGTAAAATCACGGCCGCAAAATAACACGGCGTATACAAGACTAACTCCCATTGAAATCAATGGGAGCGTATACGGCGCTCAAAATCTCACACGGCGTATACGTGCCAGGTCACACGGCACGTTACTCCGTGTGAATGCACCCTTAGACCAACAAGGATACTGGTTATTACATACTAAGACCACCAATGCTACAGGAATACAGTTGTTAACCCACAATCAGCATATATAAAGAAAAAAGTTACGTATAATCATATATTACATATTAAAGTTGACAAAAGTAAAATAAATTGGACGTACAGTCGCGTTCCTCTGATGACTTCTTCCATCTTTGGCGTCCCTGACCTAGAAGGATTGTTATTGATAGGATGGAGTGTACGAGGAGGATTACGTCTTCTTGCAGAAGGAACATTGTGAGACAGTGATGAAGAGCTGTGCTCTAGTGAGCGGCCTGGCCTTGGTTTCCCAGAGATCAGTGCAGCAGACATTGGCCTCATGGGTGATTTATCATCTGGATCTCTACAGGACAGTAAAAAGTTTTTCTGGTTAGGTTAAAGGAACATTCAGAGAAATGGTCTATGCAACGGTATTTTGATGCATAACACAATAATCTATATGTATTTACTTCTACTATTTACCACTGGGCTGTGCAGGGTACTGCAGCTAGCGCCATTCACTGCAATGGCTGGGGTGTCAGTGTGCCATATAGTGAAGATGCTGCTGCAGTGAACATCCCAGAGGTCAAACTCCCGATGGTCACAAATAATACGATGAGATTAACCCTTTAATTGCCTTAGGTGTGATACTCACAGAACCTTCTCCATCAGATGTAAATTCCTTTGCTGTAATGGGATTCCATGGATCATCATTATATCATTCAGGTTCCGCTGATTCATGATACTTCCCACTTGAGAACGATTGGCCTACAAACAGATCCAAATAATACTTTAGCCTTACAGAGACTCGAATATGTCTTCTGGCAGACTATGATAGTGCGTTTTTGAAGGAAATCTCCAGCTTTTATCATTAGAGATGAGCGAACACTGTTCGGATCAGCCGATCTGAACAGCACACTCCCATAGAAATGAATGGAAGCACATGTGACGCTCACTTTGCCGGCGGCCGGCCGGCGTCACAGGTGCTTCCATTCATTTCTATGGGAGCGTGCTGTTCTGATTGGCTGATCCGAACAGTGTTCGCTCATCTCTATTTATCATCATGTCATGCCTGTGTCCAAAATGATGTGCCAATTCATGTCTTTATATATCTTTTTAGCACTAAGAGCTGCATTTTTCTCATACACAGCTCCAAATTCCCTACACAGACATAGGTTCTTACAAACACATGCTGGTACAGGGACTTTAGACTCCATGCTATCTTGTCATAGTATGCAACAGTATGTAGGCACCATGTAGGATTTTTTTGATTTTTTTCTTCATGCAAGGCATTTGGCACCCTATACCAGGAACTAATTTAATAAAAAATTTTTATAAATCAAAAAAATATATATATGGCATTCCAAAGGAGGACATTCATGTTAAAGGTTCCCTACTATAAAACTTGCATACCAATAGGTTAGGTATAAAATAGAGTCAGTTTCTTTTGGCTTTACTTATATAAAGAATAATGGTAAGATAATCGTGTAGTTGGTTTATTTCAGTATACGTACATGGGTAGATTTTCCGCTCTTTTTTTCCTTGGGGACGTGGTTGCATTTTAAACACTACCACAGTTAAGATGTGAAAACAGACAGGATAGATAGAAAGAGAACAGAATAGAGTTAGAGAGATAACAGTGAAGGTGGAAGGTAGAAGGTTAATAGACACAAACAGACTTCAATGGAAAGATCCCAGGTGAATAAGTAATGTGAAGATAGATAGTAAATCCCATGATAACACCATACCATTAGGTCACACTTGTAGCAATAAATGTCCTGTTTGGATTAAGACATCAATAGTCAATCTGCACATACTAACAAATCAGGGGAACCCAGCAACAAGTGTTTTATTTCTCTGTAGCGCCACCACAGGTAAAATGAAGAATTACTATTAGTGTGTTGTCTGTGTATTGTGTCAATGTACTGCATCCCTCAGATTTCAGAACTATTTATTTTTTTATGCAGACATGTCTAGCAACCAGAATTGTGTATTGTAAGTGTAAGATATCCATTTTGGCACAAGTTGTCACTTAAAGGTGCCATACACATTAGATGAACATGAGCTGATCCTGCCAATTGCAGCTGGGCTGGCTAAACATCTACTTTGTCCCAATTCTCTCAATGGGAGATATTGGTGGAAACAAGGCTGAAGAGTACTGGAGTTCAACATGTCCAATCCTTTTTTCTCACCAGAGATAAGGTGCTGCTAGAAGTGTATATAGCAGTAGCTAGTACCCCATTAAGAACATGGAAACTTTAGGGGTAGAAGGATCAGAAGAGTTAACCGTCAGTCAAATCGCCTTGCACATTAGAATGAAGCCCAAGAATCCAGACACTTTTGGCAAGACTCATCAACAATCTAACACACATAGAAGCAGCCTGTAGATGGATGACAGTATGTCTGATCTTCGGTTCCTTTAACAGACAAGGGCTACCACAGTTGAAATTAAACATACATGTTCAGGGGTACTCGGAAAGTTCCATATGTATAATAACCATACTAAGGCTCAAAGGGTAATTTTCCTTACCAGATTAGGGGAGATAGGAGGAATTTTGGAGTGAGAAACAGGAGGTAGAACCAATGGAAAACGCTGGAGTGGAGCATAGGGGTTGAGTGGTTCTATCCTTGTGGTCTTGATGGTTATATCATGTCTGTCATCATCTTAAAAATAATCAAGAAAAGTTACAGTTACTATGTGAGTATAAAGGAAACTGAATTATAACATATTAAGACACGATAATATAATAACATCCATGTTAAGAAAAATTACTGGAGATCTCCTTCTAACCTTCTAAGACATTCTTACTACCCACTAAAGCAAAGGAATGTAATAAACTGAATGTAACCCCTACCACAGTTTTATACCCCCAAAACTTGTACACACTTTTTCAAGCTAATAATTCAGCTGTGCTAAAACCCCTCTCTTCTTACCGGTGATGGATTCCTCCCAGTGGCGGCAAACAAGTTCTTCTAGACATGCCATAGTTTCCCTCCAAGCATCATCAAACAGACAAGCCAATACTGCCTCTTTCTTGCAGTACTGTGGAGATATTGGGGGATAGCCCATCTTCAGGCTGTCCAGGGACATCACTCGGTTCCACTCAAATAATTCATCATCCCTAAAGAGCAAAATGAAAACCTTTATAAGTACAATATCACAAGGTAGACAGGCTGTACGCAATATTACCAGCAACAACTGGTAATTGTCCATGGACTGTGTCTGATATCCATTCAGCTGCCAACTCATGGACAAGAGGAAGGAGTTTCTAATCTCCTTACGCTAGGTTCACACCTGCGTTCTTCTTTCCGTTCTGTGCTTTCCGTCTTCTGCATGCCAGAAGACGGAAAGCACAGACCAGGTCCGGCCGTGAGCGGCGGTGAGCGTTTTATGCTCTCCGCCGGGAAACCGGATTTTTTTATCCGGACACAGAGTACTGCCTGTCCGACTCTGTGTCCGGATTATAAAACCCGGTTTTGCGGCGGAGAGCATAAAATGCTCACTGCCGCTCACGGCCGGACATCTCTCTCACCCATTCAAATGAATGGGTGAGAGAGACTCCTGCAGGTTTCCGTCTCCTGCTCTGTTTTAGGCAGGAAATGGAAACCTGCATAACGGAGTTCACAACGCTGATGTGAACGAGCCCTTAGCTATTTAAGGCCAAAGCCAATTGGCGACTCACTGGAGCTCTGGACATGTATGTCTAAGGACAGCCAGCTTGGGCCTGTGACATCAGACTGTAAATTTACTGCAGTGCCATCATCACATAATATGTGCAATCTCTATCTAGGGGATATGTGCCAGAGGTCTAGGCTGATACATATGATGCCCCTCCGCTCCAAAACATCTTGTTCAGATCCTTTCAACTACTGAAGGCTAGATCCATCTTGCTGCATGGTAGATCTAATATGGAGGTGCTGCTGAAGGTCCTATTACATACTTATTACCTATACTGTGGACCATACTTTAGGCAATCTTCCACTATTTTTCAGATTATTTAGAAGAAGATAAATTTAATGGCAAAATCACTTCTACTTCACCTACAATATCTTACTGTATAATACTCACTTATCTCGACTGTCAAAAGCCAAATATTCCTCCATTGTACCATCTGACATGATTACCCCCACACCTTCATCATCCTCATCCTCTTCAGTACAGAGAGAAAAAGACACTGGAGCAGTGGTATCACTTGGGGTAGACAGAGGAAACCTTGTACCAAAAATACCGAACCTGAAATACAGATGGTAGATCAGATATATAGAGAAACAGGAGCAGCTAAAGCATTCTATAATGTAACTATCTGAAGAATTCTGTAAGAGCTAGTTCACATGGGGGGCGGTAAGGCGCATTTTGACACCGAGAGTGACGCGGGGAGCCACATCACTCTCAGGTCAAAACTCGCCTGCCACGACTGTCACGGTTGCGGCTTTCCCTTCTGGAGTCGGCTCAAATGAAAGGGCTGACTCCGGTGGTTGCTGCCGCAAGGTGGACGCTGCGGCTCAACGAGCCACAGAATCTGCCTGAAGAAAGGGCAGCTTGCTTCTTTTTACCGCTAGCAGAAAAAAGAACGCTAGTGGTCTCCATAGACCACCATTGTGAGCAGGTGGATTATGACGTGGATTCCACGCCATAATCCGCCCCCTCTGTGCCCGTGTGAGTCAAACCAATAAATTCATGTGTTTACATAAACAACTAACTACTGTACATTGCTACACAAAACAGCTACAATTTACATACATTCACTTAAAGGTTCTGCCTCAATATCTGCACGTTTAGCCAAGATTTTCATTTTAATGGGAGGCTACCTGGTTACTATTTAGTGTGTACTGGGGTATCCAAACTTACCCTCTCCTCCCAAAAGCAGATGTCCGAGAAGCAAACAATGGGGATATTGAATTACAACATTCCAGATCCTGTTATTCTAAAACTGCCACCAGAGGTATTTGGCAGTGGATTACTCCACTCCATATTGAATGCCCATAAGAGCTTGGTTAATCCCAGTATGCATGTGTACATGGATAGGTCTGGAGAAATATCTGTCAGATGTTGGCTATCTACAGCGTATGGCCTGATCTAGCTTTTACAGCAATCAATAATTCTTACCTATAATTACCTAAGTAAAAAAGTCACAAATACAGTTCATACTGTGTGGAGAAGTGGTCATAAGCGCAAAGAAACCCAATTAAAGATAAACTGGCTATAGTATTTTTTTTTTTATTTTTTTTTTAATATAGATTGTAAGCCCCATACAGGGGCTCACAATGTCCATTTTTCTCTAAGTATGTCTTTGGAGTATGGGAGGAAATCCTTGCAAACACAGGGAGAACATGCAAACTCCTTGCAGATATTGTTCCTGGCAGGATTCAAACCCAGGACTCCAGCGATGCAAGGCTGCAGTGCTAAACACTGAGCCACTGTGTTGCCCCCATCTACAGTACTTTTTGTGTGCAATGTGTACTTACTCACTGGACTCTTTTGCATGGCTAGCACTGAAGGGTAGGGAAGCCACAGTTTCAGAGTGGCTGGTGTACCAGCTGTACCCATCATCTGCAGGAGGCACTACCTGTTTACCCTGTATTCTGAAATATATATAACGAAACAACAGATATTAACCACAACTGTTCACATAATATTCGGTAATTCAGTAATGCGTTTAATTGGCCTGGATGCTACATATCTATATCTATATCTATCTATATATACTAGCTTTTACCCGCGACTTCGTCTGCGGTGATTTGAGAATTGGGCAGACACAGACGTGTGAAACTGTAAAAGTGCTTAAAAAAGTTTGGTGGGCTAGCAAATGTGATGTGATGTGTTGTATTGTGTATGTCGTGATACAGACAATGTGATGTGTTGTATTGTGTATGTCGTGATACAGACAATGTGATGTGTTGTATTGTGTATGTCGTGATACAGACAATGTGATGTGTTGTATTGTGTATGTCGTGATACAGACAATGTGATGTGCTGTATTGTGTATGTCGTGATACAGACAATGTGATGTGCTGTATTGTGTATGTCGTGATACAGACAATGTGATGTGTTGTATTGTGTATGTCGTGATACAGACAATGTGATGTGTTGTATTGTGTATGTCGTGATACAGACAATGTGATGTGCTGTATTGTGTATGTCGTGATACAGACAATGTGATGTGCTGTATTGTGTATGTAGTGATACAGACAATGTGATGTGTTGTATTGTGTATGTCGTGATACAGACAATGTGATGTGTTGTATTGTGTATGTCGTGATACAGACAATGTGATGTGCTGTATTGTGTATGTCATGAAACAGACAATGTGATGTGCTGTATTGTGTATGTAGTGATACAGACAATGTGATGTGTTGTATTGTGTATGTCGTGATACAGACAATGTGATGTGTTGTATTGTGTATGTCGTGATACAGACAATGTGATGTGTTGTATTGTGTATGTCGTGATACAGACAATGTGATGTGTTGTATTGTGTATGTCGTGATACAGACAATGTGATGTGTTGTATTGTGTCAGACAATGTGATGTGTTGTATTGTGTCAGACAATGTGATGTGTTGTATTGTGTATCTAGTGATACAGACAATGTGATGTGTTGTATTGTGTATGTCGTGATACAGACAATGTGATGTGTTGTATTGTGTCAGACAATGTGATGTGTTGTATTGTGTATGTCGTGATACAGACAATGTGATGTGTTGTATTGTGTATGTCGTGATACAGACAATGTGATAGTGGAAAGCTATATGTAAAATGTGAGTGAGTAGAGTGAGGGCTACTCCTGAGGTGACAGTAAGGAGTGTGCAGGCAGGTTGAGGCAGGAAATGCCAGGCAGTGTGTGTGAGTCTATAGCTGGGGCTAGGAGTCCTGCTTTTGTGAGTCTCCTGCTAGGAAGCCATGTTGTTTAGTGGCACCAAAAGTAGCCTGTGACTCAATCCTAAGGGAAAACTATGTTTGTGGAAAATTGCACGCAAATCCGTCCAGGCGTTTTAGCGTGATTGAGGAACAAACATCCAAACTCACAAACATCCAAACACACAAACTTTCACACTTATAATATTAGTAGGATTTATTTATATATACAGTGTTGGCTAAAAGTATTGGCACCCCTGCAATTCTGTCAGATAATACTCAGTTTCTTCCAGAAAATGATCGCAAGCACAAACTCTTTGGTATTAATATCTTCATTTATTTTGCTTGCAATGAAAAAACACAAAACAGAATGAAAAAAAAAGTCAAATCATTGATCATTTTACACAAAACTCCAAAAATGGGCCGGACAAAAGTATTGGCCTCCTCAGCCTAATACTTGGTAGCACAACCTTTAGACACAATAACTGCGCACAACCGCTTCCGGTAACCATCAATGAGTTTCTTACAAGGCTCTGCTGGAATTTTAGACCATTCTTCTTTGGCAATCTGCTCCAGGTCCCCCCTGAGATTTGAAGGGGGCCTCCTCCAAACTGCCATTTTGAGATCTCGCCACAGTTGTTCTATGGGATTCAGGTCTGGACTCATTGCTGGCCACTTTAGAATTCTCCAGTGCTTTCTCTCAAACCATTTTCTAGTGCTGACCTGAAGTGTGTTTTGGGTCATTGTCCTACTGGAAGACCCATGACCTCTGAGGGAGACTCGGCTTTCTCACGCTGGGCCCTACATTATGCTGCAAAATGTGTTGGTAGTCTTCAGACTTCATAATGCCATGCACACGGTCAAGCAGTCCAGTGCCAGAGGCAGCAAAGCAACCCCAAAACATCAGGGAACCTCCGCCATGTTTAACTGTAGGGACCGTGTTCTTTTCTTTGAAGGCCTCTTTTTTTTCCTGTAAACTCTATGTTGATGCCTTTTCCCAAAAAGCTCTACTTTTGTCTCATCTGACCAGAGAACATTCTTCCAAAACATTTTTGGCTTTCTCAGGTAAGTTTTGGCAAACTCCAGCCTGGCTTTTTTTATGTCTCTGGGTAAGAAGTGGGGTCTTCCTGGGTATCCTACCATACAGTCCATTTTCATTCAGACGCCGACGGATAGTACGGGGTGACACTGTTGTACCCTCGGACTGCAGGGCAGCTTGAACTTGTTTGGATGTTAGTCAAGGTTCTTTATCCACCATCTGCACAATCTTGCATTGAAATCTCCCGTTAATTTTTCTTTTCCGTCCACATCTAGGGAGGTTAGCCACAGTGCCATGGGCTTTAAACTTCTTGATGACACTGCGCACGGTAGACACAGGAACATTCAAGTCTTTGGAGATGGACTTGTAGCCTTGAGATTGCTCATGCTTCCTCACAATTTTGCTTCTCAAGTCCTCAGACAGTTCTTTGGACTTCTTTCTTCTCTCCATGCTCAATGTGGTACACACAAGGACAGAGGTTCAGTCAACTTTAATCCATTTCAACTGGCTGCAAGTGTGATTTAGTTATTGCCACCACCTGTTAGGTGCCTCAGGTAAGTAACAGGTGCTGTTATTTACACAAATTAGAGGAGCATCACATGATTTTTCAAACAGTGCCAATATTTTTGTCCACCCTCTTTTTTATGTTTGGTGTGGAATTATATCTAATTTGACTTTTTGCGGTTTTCCATTGAAGACAAATTAAATGAAGATAACAATACCAAAGAATTTGTGATTGCAATCATTTTCTGAAAGAAAATGAGTATTATCTGACAGAATTGCAGGGGTGCCAATACTTTTGGCCAACACTGTATATATATACTACAATATGCTCAACATGTTCCTGCGGAGGGGAGTCAGCATGTTATCTTTTAAATACAGAGTATGGATAGGTTCACACCTGCGCCTGTTCTCTGTTCACGTTTTGAGAAAAGTCCTGCAAGCAGGACATTTCTCTCCACATTTTTCAGGCAGAAACCACGGGTTTACGTGGGTAACCGCTTCATAAGTGGATTAACTTTTCCAGAAGACCCAGGTGCAGGTGTGAACCTAGTGTATGATGTGGTTTAGAAACCAAGAATAAAGTGAAGTAAAAAATAAACTTGGTTTAAAGGGTTTTCTACCCTTTGCACTGTAAAATGAAGCAAGGTTTTCGGTCTCCGTCAGACATTTTATGCACCACGAACAATTTCTGAAGGGTTTACTGCATTTTTCCCCACACACATTTAATGCCCAAGCAAACATGGTTAGAAATGAGTTCAGTACCGGAGATGTGGGAAGGATGATGTCCATTGATGGCACTCTTCTTGCAGACCTTCCACAAGTGTACTGGCTTTCTGCTCATACAGAAGTTCGTCAATTTGCTTGAAAATCTTCTGCACTTGTCTTGTCGCAGCCTGATCAAACTCCTGTGAGGAGAAGAGAGACAACGTAACACCAGAAGTCCAAACAACCAGACATCATAAGGTCATCCCTGTGTGGTTAGGGATGTGTCCAATGTGAACATGTGACAAGTCCATTATTGATGTAAAGATTTCCCATCAGCTGATTTCTCCATACTGAGTGCAGCTTTTTTTACAATGGTTGTTCACACTGGCTAATACATGGAGGTCTTGCAAGGAGTAACCCTTTCTAGTATATCAACAAGGCCTACTAGGGCATATTAGCAAAGATAACCCATTAAAATTGGAATTACAGCTTGGAACAACCTTAAAAGGTAACCTTTTAGGTCTATTTGGAAACTTAAACCATCCATAGGTCTTTATGGACTGGTGGTTAATGTCCCTAATAGCCCAATCCTTACACTGGCTCTGCCTACAATGAGAAAAAAAAAACCTTTATACTTACCTGGCTTCTGCTGCTCCTGAGGCCTGTGTAGCTGTTCAGTAAAGCTGGAGTAGTGCACCTCAGCTTCATTACGCAGGAGCATCAGAGATAAGTCTCAGACTCATCTCTTGGAAAGTATAGAGGGTACAGACAGTGATGAAATACGGCTATTTGGGACACTAAACCACAAATCAATTAGTACATTTAAATTAGTGGTTTTGTGCCCAATATTGACCTGACAGGTCTCCTGTAAAAGAATATATTAGCTTCTTGATCTAGCCTGTCATATAGTCAATTTAGTACCAAAGCTCCAAACCAGTGAATCATCTAAACACTACCACCAAAACCGTGTGAGCCATTTTCAACAGTATAGCCAATAGAAGGCCTTTGATGGTGCCTTTGATGGATCATTATGTACCTGAAGACAGGACATTTATATGTAATATGACATCAGACAGCCTGATAATCGGAAGCTCTGTACACACAAAACTTGTATTTCTTACATCAAAGCCCCAGGACAAAACCGAGCTGTTATCCGTTGACAGGCCGGCACAACTCTGGAACTCTGACCATGAAACCTCTGTATCATTCCTTGGGAAACCAGAAGTTCTGGAAACATCAGATTTGCTGAAAACAAGAATACAATGGATCTTTATTGTGGCATAATAAAACACAGCATAAATAGATATATGAAATCATGATAGATAGATAGATAGATAGATAGATAGATAGATAGATAGATAGATAGATAGATATGCCACTCAGGAGGCATACTAATATGGTACAAGGAGGAGCTCAAAGAACACGTAAAAGCTACCAAACGTGGAACTAATCACATATGGATAAAAATAAGCAGCTCCATCCTCAGCGGCCAGCAGGACATCTATCTCTGTGCAGTATATATGCCCCCACCAGGGTCCCCCTACCACGACCCCGACACTTATGAGGTCCTACAAAGGGAAGCTGTCCACTTCCAACCCAAAGGCAGAGTACTAATATGCGGAGACCTGAATGCAAGGACAGGCACAGAGTTAGACTACCTGCCTCCTGACGACAACCCACATACGCACGGTAGTGAGATCCACCACCCAGAACCCACACAGACAAGAAGAAACAGCCAAGACAGAATTGTCAACAAGAGTGGGAGACAACTGCTGAACATGTGCCGAAGCCTAGGACTGTACATAATAAATGGACGTACCACAGGCGATCCCAGAGGACGCTTCACACTAAACTCTCAAGTGGGCAACAGCGTGGTGGACTATGCCATTACAGACGCAGACCTGTCAGACATTGAAGACTTCACAATCGCACCTGACTCCCATCTATCAGACCACAACCAGATCCTACTATACATGAGAACCAGGAACAAAACACCCATACATGAGCCCCAACAGTCCGGCCTCTACAACCTACCAAGACACTTCAAATGGGCCAACCACCCGGCCATAGAATATACCAACGCAACCAAGCGACCCGAAATCAAGACACTGCTCACAAACTTCCATACAAACACCTATCAGCCAGACCAACAGGGAGTCACCAGAGCTGTGAAGGATCTCAAGTACATCCTACAGACCACAGCAGAACTAGCAGGCCTGAAACCAACCAAACCAATAAGACAAACCAACAAACAGTCCCACAAATGGTTCGACAGCGACTGCAGAGCACTACGCCATACCCTAAGAAGAGCCTCCAACCAAAAACACAGGGACCCCAACAACAAGGAGGTGAGGGAAGCCTACAAAAATCTATGCAAGCAATACAAGGGCACCCTCAGAGAGAAGAAACAGAGGTACCTCTCCCACAAAATAGAGCAACTAGAGGACTCCCTCCAGGACAGCTCATTCTGGGAGACCTGGCACCACATGGGCACAAAGCCCAAGAAAAACTCTCTCCACATCCAAAATGGCAATATCTGGCTCAACTACTTCAGAGGTCTCTACAAAAACATCCCAGAAGAAGAACTAACTCCAGAACAGCAACAGATAATCACCAAACTGAGGGACATGGAGAAAGTCATCAAAGACTTCCAGAACCCTCTGGACTCACCAATCACCATAAAAGATATACAGGAAAGAATTGCCCTGCTGAAAGGCAAAAAGGCCAGTGGCCCTGACGGCATCCTACCAGAGATGATCAAATATAGCTCTCCAGCAATACACGCGGCACTGGCAAAGCTATTCACCCTCGTGCTCAATGCTGGACACTTCCCCGAAGACTGGAACAAAGGCCTCATAACCCCCATCTACAAGAATGGGGACCAATATGACCCCAACAACTACAGAGGGATCTGCGTCAGCAGCACGCTGGGGAAACTGTTCAACAGCATCATCAATAACAGAATCCTTACCTTCCTCACACAACACGGGGTCCTCAGCAAGAGCCAAGCAGGGTTCATGCCAAACCACCGCACCACAGACCATATCTACACCCTGCACAGCCTCATCAAGACACACGTCCACAACACCAGAAGAGGCAAGATATTCGCCTGCTTCGTAGACTTTAAGAAGGCGTTTGATTCAGTATGGCACCCAGGCCTACTCCTAAAACTCCTAGAGAGTGGAATAGGAGGAAGAACGTACGACGTCATCAAGAGCTCCTACACCGGAAACCAGTGCAGTGTGAAGGTGAATGGGAAAAGGACAGCATACTTCCAACAGGCCCGAGGGGTCAGACAAGGCTGTAGCCTGAGCCCAACGCTCTTCAACATCTATATCAATGAACTGGCTACAGCCCTGGAGGCTTCACCAACCCCAGGCCTCGCCCTGAACGACCGGGAGGTGAAGTTCCTGCTATACGCAGACGACCTCCTACTCCTGGCCCCCACCGAGAAAGACCTCCAAGAAAGCCTGTCAGTGCTGGAAAAATTCAGCACCACATGGGCCCTACCCATCAACCAGAAGAAGACCAAAGTCATGGTATTTCAGAAGAAGGGCCACCATAAAGCCTCCACCACAATTCACACTGAACGGCTCCACACTGGAGAAAACCAACAGCTACACCTACCTGGGGCTGGAGCTCAGCCAATCAAGAAGCTTCAAAGCAGCAATAGAAACCCTGAAAGCAAAAGCCTGCAGAACCTTCTACGCCATCAGAAGACAACTGTACCACCTCAAACCACCGGTGAGGGTCTGGCTGAAGATATTTGACGCTGTCATCTCCCCGATCCTTCTCTATGGCAGCGAGGTTTGGGGCCCAGCCACCTACCCAGACCAGTCAAAGTGGGATTCCAGCCCAACAGAGAACTTCCACCTGGAGTTCTGCAAATACCTGCTCCATGTCCATCGCAACATCACCAACATAGCCTGAGGGCAGAGCTAGGCAGACTCCCCCTATGGCTCACCATACAAAAGAGGGCGCTAGCTTTCCAGGCACACATCTAGGTGAGCAAGCCCGACTCCTACCACCACCAAGCATGGCTAAGCCACCTGAGCAAACCAGACATTCAACAACCAAACAACAGCCAACCACCAAACCAAAAACACCAACAGATGATAACCAAGGCCGAAATAAAGGCGACCACAGAGGCAAACAGAGAGCGGTACATTGAAGAATGGAGAAACGAAATAAATAACTCCAAGAAACTCACCGTGTACCAATCCCTACAAAGGGACTACACCATGGCCACCTACCTGGAGAGAATACGCCACCCCAAGCACAGACCTGAGCCCTGAGCCGGTACAGACTGAGCGCCCACAACCTAGAGATAGAGACGGGGCGATACAGGCAGACGTACAAGCCACGGGAGAAGAGACTGTGCCAACACTGTGACCAGGGGGCCCTAGAAGACGAGACCCACTTCCTGCTACACTGCACCAAATACTCAGCTGTGAGGGCCGTCTACTACCAAAGACTCTCTGCCCACATCCCAGACTTCATATCTGCGGACAAGAAGAGGAAACTCTACATCCTACTGGGAGAAGGAGAGGCCACTGTGGAGATTGCTGCCCAATACGTGTCCAGCTGTCACCAAACAAGAGGAAGATGAGACTCCACGGACTGTTATATTTATCCCAACACACCCGCCCCACCCCACCCCCACCTCCCCATATAGCGGTCACCAACGAAGAGGAAGATGAGACTCCACGGACTGTTATACCCCAAACCACTCCCCCCCCCATACCCACCACCCACCCATGAGATAGATAGGGAGATAGATAGATAGATAGATAGATAGGTAGATAGGAGATAGATAGATAGATAGATAGATAGATAGGTAGATAGATATGAGATAGATAGATAGATAGATAGATAGATAGATAGATAGATATGAGATAGATAGATAGATAGATAGATAGATAGATATGAGATAGATAGATAGATAGATAGGTAGATAGATATGAGATAGATAGATAGATAGATAGATAGATAGATATGAGATAGATAGATAGATAGATAGATAGATAGATAGATAGATACTGGGTCTGGAGGTAATCTCTTTTTTTAAGCGGATTAGGTTTCTGTTTGCAGGGTCTCTAAATAGACCCCACAAACAGAAAACCAAACGCACGTGTGAACCCAGCGTAATTGAGATGTGAGAAATATCCATGTTCAGCATGCACTTAATAATCTGAATACAGACACCATTGACATGCAGAGGTTTTCCAGCCTCCCTCTCTACTCTCTGTCCAGCTGCCTCTATAAAAATTTTGATTTAGAAGTGTGCCTTACATGATCTGGCTATAACCAGCGCTCTCATTGAAGTAAATGTAAGCAATGTTGCGTCTTGTCCTGCTAGGGCACAACTGCATTTAGCCTGGCTGTGGTCAGGCTGCAAACACAAAGGAGGAAACAAAACCCCCTGTTCTCAGGATCATAGGGGACTCAGCGGTCAGACCGCCACTGGTAAACTATGTATACTCTGTCCGCTATAGTCTGTCCCATATAATATGTACCTTTCACACTCAGAGGCCACCTCATATCTTTCACTGCCAAGAGAGCCAGAAAGTCCTTCGGCTTTGTCTGGATGAGGATGGTTTTCTGCAGCTCTTGAAAGGGTTTGATTACTAGAAAATAGATAATATTCTGATTATTATCTGTTACAGAGGAGAGAGACACACATATATTGGACGTGGGACTTACATCTGGGATGTCTGTGATACTGGTTTGTATCTGGAAATCATCCTAGTACACAAGTCACACTGTCATTTCCCCTTGATGCCTGTGGGCCACAGAAATGTTCACATTACGGCAATACAAACAACTTAATATATACAACAACTACTGTGGGACCTGTGATGGTCGCCATTCTTGCTGTAACCTAGGTTTTCCAAAACCACTAGAACTAACCAGAGCTGATTATAAAATTAACAACCTTATATAATAGGACAGATCAATTTTGGAAATTACATCATTTCTGCTGCAGCATACCTCCCATCATTCGGAGGACAGAAAGAAGGACAAAATATGTGGCGCAAATCGCAAATTTAGCTCTGCCCACTTCTACATTGACTCTGCCCATTGTCACCCATTTTTCTTTGTGACCCCACACAATATAATGCTCCTACAGTCACCCTAACATTATATGACCCCACATTATAATGTTCCCTCCAATTGCACCACGGTATGAAGTGCCTCTCCTCGTGCTCCAGTTTAAACTGCGTGCAAATAGAGGGGGACATTACACTTGGCCAGCTACCCCACAGTTTACTGTATTCCTCCATCTCCTCCTTCAGTGTAATGTCCACTCCGTCATCTGTCCTCAGTTAAATGTCCCCCCCCCCCTCCATTTGTCCCCAGTTTAATGTCCCCCTTCATCTGCCACCAATTTAATAGCCCCCTTTTCATCTTCCCCCAGTTTAATTTCTCCCTTCTCCTGCCCCCAGTTTAATTGCCCCCCTACACCAGCCACCAGGCTAATGTCCCCCTTTATTTCACCCCAATCTAATGCCAAAGTTTAACATAATAAAATCACGGCTACTCGCCTCCCTGTCTCTTCTCCTCTAGTGAACAGGGAGCTGCAGGCGCAATATAAGTGGAGTCATCACATTGTGCCTACAGATCCCAGTGTCGGAACATAGAGAGGGGAACAGGGATGAAGCAAGAACTCTCCGCAGACAGCTCATGCTTCACCATTGTACTCAACTCATCTGCGTCCTCTCCGTACGCAGGCGAGTTGATACCGGAAGGTTGGGAAGTATGCTGCAGTGTGTAAATGGTATTCACTAGAGTACCTAGAAGGAATCCATGCAAACACAGTGAGAACATACAATGTTACTGTAAACACTGCAAAATTTCCACACTGCGCAAAATCTGCAGCATTTCAGTCCAGTGAACCCTACAAATTGTACAGCGCTGCGGAATACGTTGGCGCTATATAAATAAAATGTATTATTAGTGTCGACATACTCTGACACGATGGACATGTGGTTTCTAGCTTATATACTAAAATACAAGCCATATTGGCCATCCACATCCACCTTAGTAATGTCATAGAGCCTGTGTAATAATACAGTCGCAGGATTATTGTACACCGCCCATATGTCTGGCTCGGCCACAGTAAAGATAATATCGCTTGAATCTGCCGCAGAGCCGTGTGTACTCAGGCTTAGACGCATCCTGATGCCCCCTGTTGGTTGGTGAAGGTAGTTATGCTCTAGGTATATTGAACCTGCAGAACCACAGGAGATAGACAGTCTACGGGTTGGAAGATTAATCCAAATGTCTGAGAATTTAGATTCAGTGCAAATCCCCAGCTCACATGTACCAGTCTGGAGAGTCGGGTCCAGCTTGATGCACGTCCGCCTACCGGCAGAGAATCCTGTGACTTGTGGTCCCACATTTAACCCTTTCCTCTCTGCCCAGCCGCGGTCATCCCCTTTTTTCGTACCTGCTGTGAATAGTCCGGCAATTCGTAGCTGTCAGGCCGCCGTAAGGACGCTCTGTAGTCGTCATGGCTCCCGGACACGTCACTGCCTGCGACGGCCTCCTGTCACATGTCCCTCCTGGAGACGCTATGTAATGACGTCACCCGCAGTTATCCTGTTTCCACTCGAAGTTTGACAGATCTGCTTCTTTTATATCGAAGGAAACGGAGTACTGTTCAGATTGAGGTAAGCTGCTATCCGTTTTCTGAACTATATTCATTTTTAACGAGTTATCTAATAGCTAAGGGTTCTGTAAGTACAATGTATGCTCTTTGTGGGGACTAGAGGTGCTGAGTACCCCCTGTGGGGATATTATGAGGACTAAAGACTTAATTTCTTATATCTCTGGTAGTCTAGGGTAGTGAAAGGGATAATGCTAACATCCCTGATGGTGTAGGTTAGGTTAGAAGTTACTACCAACTTCCCTGGTGCTTAGGGGTTAGAAGAGGTCAGTAGCGTTGTCCTTGGTGGGCTAGGGTTTTGAAGAGGTCAGTGCCAACATATACCTGGTGGTCTAGGACAGTGAAAGGATTCATGTTAGAATTTCTACTGTTATACAGCCACAGACTATTGTCAGCACCCTTGAAGGGCTAAGGCAGAAAATGTTTAAAGGGATTTCCCAGGACTACAGTGTTTATGTGCTATCATTAGGATGGCCATCAATACTGACTCCCCACCGATCAGCTGACTGACTGCACCTGAATGGGACAGAGCTGTGATATCCAACACAGCTACTACTGAGTGTATGGTGTACAGAGTAGTTGAAAGGGATCCTATCATACAAATTTTTTTCTGAGTAACACGTCGGAGTAGCCGTAAGAGAGGCTATTCTTCTCCTACCTTCCGTTGTCTTCTCCGCGCCGCTGTTCGCCTGAAATCCCATTTTTTGTCGGTATGCAAATGAGTTCTCTTGCAGCACTGGGGGCGGGTCCCAGCGCTCAAACAGCACTGCAGGCACCCCCAATGCTGCCAGAGTACTCTCTCCAGCGCTGCCTCCATGTTCGTCAGCAACATGCTCTTCTTCCGGCGCAGGTTTCAGACTTCTAGGCCTCAGGCAGAGCAGACTGCGCATGCCCACAGGCCACGAGAAAATGGCCGCTTACAATACTGTGTGAGCGGCCATTTTCTCGTGGCCTGTGGGCATGCGCAGTCTGCTCTGCCTGAGGCCTAGAAGTCTAAAACCTGCGCCGGAAGAAGAGGACATTGCTGACGAAGATGGAGGCGGCGCTGGAGAGAGTTCTCTCGCAGCATTGGGGGTGCCTCCAGTGCTGTTTGAGCGCTGGGACCCGCCCCCAGTGCTGCAAGAGAACTCATTTGCATACCGCCAAAAACTGGGATTTCAGGTGAACGGCGGCGCGAAGAAGACAACGAAAGGTAGGAGAAGAATAGTCGTTCTTAAAGCTATTCCAATGTGTTACTCAGAAAAAAAAAAAGCATTTGTATGATAGGATCCCTTTAAACAATGAAGAGGTCAAATTTATACAGCCCCCTCAGAAAGCTGATGGACAAGGGTGTCAAGAGTTGGGCCTACTCTTATCTGATATTCACAGCTTATCCTTAATACAAGACATCAGTATAATAATCCCAGAAACCCATAGATCACAATGATATTTGTAGTCCAGGTCTCATAACTGGGTTCTGTCAGGGAAATCCATCTGATGTACGGGCCAGATTTTCCAGGTCCATAGTCACCTGTATGTAGGAAGCCATATAGTATATTCATGTAAATTTTGATAATGTTTTGTTTAGATTTTTTTTCTGCAGCTTTTGAAACCAAAAAGGAGTTTCCTTTATAAATTCTCTCTATGTATGAGCCACTCCTGATTTTGGCTTCAAAAACTGTTTAAAAAAAACAAAACTGATCAAACTTGCATATTTGAAAACCCCCTTAGGCTAGGTTCACATCCGGCCTGTAGGTCACAGATTCCGCTGAAAATCTCTGGAGGACTTTTCTCTCCACTGGTTTTTGTATAAAAATGGCGGAAACCCAGCAAACCCCATTATAGTCTGTGTCATTCAAGGGTAACCACTGTTTTATCAGACAGACTCTCCGTCGTTTGGGTTTCTCAGTGGACATGAACAACAGAGAGCCTTTCACAAGTGTGATAAAATGTGCTAATTGTTTTTCATTTCTTGTAATGTCCTTGCACTAGTCAGAGCGTCCTGTATAATTTGAGGATATCAAAGCACTGTGCCCAATCACAGTAATGAGAGAGACTCTGGAACAGGGCAGTAATGATCGGGCATGGCTGTCACATACCTGCTGCGTGACAACCCTCTATGCAGCAACTGTTTTGGGGATTCCTAGATCGTGTTGTCCTTGAGGTACACTATGACTAGGGTTGAGCGATCGTGTTTGGAAAAGATCGGATTCCGATTGGCGATCTAGAAAATTTCATGATCGGAATTCCAAACATGATCTTTTTAAGTGGGATCGAGATCGGTGATTATTTCCCACAATGCTTTGCTACTGGCCAAGCATTGTGGGAAAAGCTAGCAATGTTAGCCTTCACACTGAGTATACGCTCCGCTCACTCTGAGCGGAGTATACGCTCAGTGTGAAGGCTCCGCTGCAGTTCCATAGGAATGAATGGAAGCAGCCGGCACACAGCCTTAACCCCCTGCGCGCCGGCTGCGTCCATTCATTCTAGTGGGAGACTAGCTAACATCTCTATTAGCTACTTACCTGCAGAGATGGCTGGTCCGGTGCCTGGTGTTCTCGTTCTTCTTCGCCTCGCTGCCCCCGCCTCCCAGGTTAGTGTTAAAGAGCTAGGAAGAAGGCGGGCTTGAGGCTTAGGAGAGTGTGGGCAGGTCCCGGGCGGGGAGACGTGACGTCTCCCCTCCCAGTACTCGCCCACACTCTCGTAACCTGGGAGGCAAGGGGCAGTATAGTGAACAGGATTGCTTTTAAAATCCGATCTCCGATTAGTAAAAAAAAATCCAATTGACTTGCATTGGGATCGGAATTGGGATCGAGATCGGGTTTGAATGAAAAATGACCGGAAATTGGATTTCAAAATCGATCCTGAAAAGTCAAGATTGGCTCAACCCTAACTATGGCATGCCAGGGAATTCATAGAGACTTTTTTTTCGGAACATTGTTTAATTCTCCCCATACTTTTTATTTTAGAAATCTTTCGCACAATGGAAAAGCAGGAGAAGATGATGGTTGTGGAAGATTTTGTAGAATATCGCCTTTTTCTGGTAACCAATGAACCAATTAACCCTGAAAAACTCAAACAGACTTTGCAGCAATACATAGAAGAGATACTTGCTAAATTTGCTCCATTACTGGCAGACTACATCTGGCAAAACCAAGCATTCAACCTCAAGTATAAATCAAGAAAAGGTGACAAGATATGATTAACATGATTCATCGGAAAAGGGATTTCTGGGCCTGGGCAAGAAGGCACCATCTGCTGTATAGTGGTTGTGCCAATGTACTGCAGCTCTGCTCCTATTCACTTCAATAGGAACTGAGCTACAGTATCTTTTTTTTTTTTAAATCTCTTCCTGCTGTCAGTGAATGGGAACCACATCCACAAGATAAAAACTTGCCCTGATAATGTTCAATGAACACCCATACAGGTTTTGGTATATTAGAGCTTTCTTGTCATGAGCCATGTGGCAGTGTGAACATTATCTGTATAGAATTGTAATCTCTGCATATATACATACATTGTTCCATTCACAGCAGCAGGCAAAGGGTGAAGGACTGAAACCTAAAGCATATTAGTAAGTGGCAGTATTTCATTATTGTTGGAGGATTTGTGTGGTTTACCAACTTTGTGCTGGTTTCTAAGACCTGTACACATTCTGATTGTCTATTTTTGTTGTATTCCTTGTTGTCTGTCCTAGAATACATGTCACGTTGCTCTGTTTCCTTATGATTAGGTGGTGTACCAGCTCATATTGGAGGAAGAACACATTTTGGTGATAATATAGAAGATGAATGGTTTATAGTTTACCTTATTCAGCAAATTACTAAGGACTTTCCACAACTCGCTGCCAGGTATTGTGATTTCGGCTGAATTTATATGGTGGTACCTGGAGTTATTATAAGTACATGAAGTAAAGGTTTTAATGGGATTCTATCATTAAATTGCTATTTTTTCTTATTAACACGTAGGAATAGCTTTAAAAAAGGCTATTCTTCTCCTACCTTTAGATGTCTTCTCATCGCTGCTGCTCGGTATAAATCCCAGTTTTCTTCGGTATGCAAATTAGTTCTCTTGCAGCACTGGGGGCGGTCCTCAGGGCTCAAACAGCACTGGGGGTGTCTCCAATGCCGAGAGAACTCTCCACCGGTGCCTCCATCTTCTTCTGGAACGGCTTCTCCCTGTGTCTGCTTCCGGGTACTGTGGTCAAACTTCTACACGTGCGCAGTTGGCTCTGTCTTCGGGCCTTGAGCAGAGCCGACTGCACATGCAAGCAGGTGTTTTCTTGTGGCCGCTTACCCCAGCTTACTGTGTAAGCGGCCACAAGAAAATGGCCGCTTACACCAGGCGGGCATGGGCAGTCGGCTCTTCCCAAGGCCCAACAGCAGAGCCGACTGCACGTGCCTAGAAGTTTGAAGCCAGTGCCGGAAGAAGACGCAGGGAGAGGCTGTTCCAGAAGAAGATTGAGGCGGCGGTGGAGAGTTCTCTCGCAGCATTGGGGACGACCCCAGTGCTGCAAGAGAACTAATTTGCATAACAAAGAAAACCGGGATTTCTACCGAATGGTAACGCGGAGAAGACATCTAAAGGTAGGAGAAGAATAGCCTTTCTTAAGGCTATTTCTACGTGTTATCAAGAAAAAATGTCAATTTAAAGGTGTATTCCCATAACCCTTGTTCACCAACCTGCAGGCTCTGTGCTCTGTTCATTTTCTGGTTTTCTTGGCACATTGGTGGGCGGGGTTTCACTTGCTCTGCTATGTGTGCAGTCAGTAATGAGGGATTGGTTGTAAATGCTGTCAGAATCTGGAGTTGCTAGGTGGGGTGGCATAGACACACAAGTCCAATTTCTTTAGTCCAAAACAAAAGTAGAGTTTTATTTTCACTCAAAAAGGTAGTGCAGCAACAAAAGGAAAACAATACAAAAATAAATACCTGCCCGGCTAGGCTCTAACTAAACATAGAATAGGTTACCTCACTTAGAGTAACAGAAATCCAAAAGCCAGTAGAATGATTCAGGACACAGCTCCAAAAATATGACACCTCTCTTTGGCTCTCCAGCCAAACTCTGCCCAAGTGTTGCTACTGGAGCAACTTCTTAAGCCTCCTTGACGAGGAGACTCTCTGAAGCTGAGTCGCTGCTGGAACATCCCCATAGTGTGGACTGGAGGGGGGTGGAATGACAGGTCCCACTACCAACCTACCTGCCATTCCTAAAAAATCCAGCCCAGTAACTGGAACTTTGAAATAACCCTCAGCAGACAATAGTAGTTATCTGCTGAGAAATGTTCTTTCTGGAATTTTCTCATCTCACCCACCTGAGTAGTCTGGGTGAGATGTACACCCCCTCCATGATCTGACCAGCCATCAGCTTTCAATGCATTACTACAGTATGAAGCTGATGTAGCAGAGCTGGATTTCAGTCAGCTTGCATTACATACAGAGGTAATGGACTCCTTATCTCAGCCTTTATCAGCCAAATTCAATTAAACCAGCTGATAAGTGGAAGAGCTGAAGATAGACAGCACAGTAATCCCGGAGCGCTTACCTCCCCCTTCCCAATCTAAGGGTGAATTCACACTGAGTAAACGCTAGCTTATTCTGAACGTAAAACACATTCAGAATAAGCGGCGTCTAAAGCAGCTCCATTCATTTCTATGGGAGCGGGGATACGAGCGCTCCCCATAGAAATGAATGGGCTGCTTCTTTCACTCCGTGCAGTCCCATTGAAGTGAATGGGGAGTGCCGGCGTGTACGCTCCGGCATGAGCAGAGCTTGCCGTATACGCCGGCACTCCCCATTCACTTCAATGGGACTGCACGGAGTGAAAGAAGCAGCCCATTCATTTCTATGGGGAGCGCTCGTATCCCCGCTCCCATAGAAATGAATGGAGCTGCTTTAGACGCCGCTTATTCTGAACGTGTTTTACGTTCAGAATAAGCTAGCGTTTACTCAGTGTGAATGCACCCTAAGGAGCTCCATTACCTGTCAGACATAAACAGCTCAGAGCTGCTGCCGAGCACTCATCCCCATTTACTTGAATGAGACTGAGCTTATGCTATACCATGTGACTGATGAACGTAAGTCATCAGCACGGAAAACCCCTTTAACTTTTACCATGCATGAGACCTATTGCCTTCTCTGGCTCTGCTGGAAAACTGTAAGGGTTTATTCTTCATTATTGCCAGGAGTAAGAGCCGACTAAATGTCTGTACACATACTCAGTCATTGTCTTAGCTGCCTACACTCCTGTCGTATTTTCCTTAGGGTTGAAGACAACGATGGAGAGTTTCTACTGATAGAGGCTGCTGATTTCTTGCCCAAGTGGCTTAAGCCAGAGAACAGCGCCAATCGGGTAAGTGTTTTGTTGTTTTGTTTTGTTTTTTTCTTTTTAAACAGACAGCTCCTTTAGGCTGGGGGGCCCCATGGGCCAGAAACACCGCGGTAAAAATCTCAGCATTTTACAGTACTTGCAAAGTGGATGGGATTCATGGGAATCCCATGCCCACTTTGCAGAAAAAATCGCAGCGCAGCCACGCTGCGATTTCCAAAACAGTCACAGTTTTGAAAATTGCAGCATGTTAATTATATCTATGGAAACGTTGGCGGCGTTCCAATAGATATAATTGTAACCGTCAGTCCGCGGAGGAAAACCCTGTGAACTTTCTGTTCAAAGCGCTGCGGGAAGAACCGCAATTCGTTCACGCTGCGGTTGTTCCCGCAGTGGTGGTTCTGGCTTGTGGGGCCTTAGCGGGGTTTTTTGACCCCCAATTGAGTTTTCACTGACCTATCCATGGGCTTGGTCATCAGTATGAAAAATCAGTTTGGGCTTGTAAAACCCCTGTAGGCTAAGGCCCCATGGGCCGTAATCGCAGTGCTAAAGCGCTGCAGAAAGAACCGCTGCGTGAACGCATTGCATTTTTAAGAGAAAGTTCAGAGAGTTTTCCTCTGCGGACTTTCTCTTAACATTATATCTACGGGAAAGCCATCGGCGTTTCCATAGATATAATTGACATGCTGCGATTTGCAAAGCTGCAACGGCACTATAATCTATAGGCCAGCTTTAAAAAAAAAAAAAAAAAAAAAAAAAAAAGTTTTCTCTGTAGCTGTGAAACTACTTAGTGGTTCTCATTTTTCTCCCCAGGTCTTTTTTCATAATGGAAAGCTGTGCCTTATACCACTGCAGCCAGGTGCAGGAGACTTACCAGACGCAGCCTCCAGTATAGACTTATCACAAGCCCTTATGCTGCTCGCTGCTCATCCAGAGGCCTTCACCGCATCAGAGTCTATTATTAAAGCTATCGATCGGCGAATTAAAGGGTATGTTGTTTTTTTGTTTATTTGTTTCTTTATTCATTTGTTCACGCTCTTTTGCTTTGTTTACATGCAGTTCACAGTTTTAGAAGATTTACATTTCTTACATTGGTTTCATTCATTCAAGTAAAGGGAATCTCACTAGAATTACCCCAAGTACAGGAACCAAACGGTAGTATACTTTGGTTTTTGAAGGGGATGTCTCAATACAACCATATTCCATAAACCTGTGGGGGTGGAATCCCCCATTCGGGAGTCCCCTTTGTGTGCCAGAATAGTGAGATGGGGCTGTTTCTGGCAGACCTAGCATGCCTTTGCATTACATAGGCATGCAATGCTACATGAACTTATAACATGACAGTGCTGAGAAAATGTGCGGCTGGTTGTAGAGATTCCGTGTTATCTGCAATGTCTTTTGTATGTCATTGCATATACAGTGCCTACAAGTAGTATTCAACCCCCTGCCGATTTAGCAGGTTTGATAAGATGCAAATAAGTTAGAGCCTTCAAACTTCAAACAAGAGCAGGATTTATTAACAGATGCATAAATCTTACAAACCAAAAAGTTATGTTGCTCAGTTAAATTTTAATAAATTTTAAACATAAAAGTGTGGGTCAATTATTATTCAACCCCTAGGTTTAATATTTTGTGGAATAACCCTTGTTTGCAATTACAGCTAATAATCGTCTTTTATAAGACCTGATCAGGCCGGCACAGGTCTCTGGAGTTATCTTGGCCCACACCTCCATGCAGATCTTCTCCAAGTTATCTAGGTTCTTTGGGTGTCTCATGTGGACTTTAATCTTGAGCTCCTTCCACAAGTTTTCAATTGGGTTAAGGTCAGGAGACTGACTAGGCCACTGCAACACCTTGACTTTTTCCCTTGAACCAGGCCTTGGTTTTCTTGGCTGTGTGCTTTGGGTCGTTGTCTTGTTGGAAGATGAATTGATGACCCATCTTAAGATCCTTGATGGAGGAGCGGAGGTTCTTGGCCAAAATCTCAAGGTAGGCTGTGCTATCCATCTTCCCATGGATGTGGCCAGGCCCCTTGGCTGAGAAGCAGCCCCACAGCATGATGCTGCCACCACCATGCTTGACTGTAGGGATGGTATTCTTGTGGTCGTATGCAGTGCCATCCAGTCTCCAAACGTCACGTGTGTGGTTGGCACCAAAGATCTCGATCTTGGTCTCATCAGACCAGAGAACCTTGAACCAGTCCGTCTCAGAGTCCTCCAAGTGATCATGAGCAAACTGTAGACGAGCCTTGACATGACGCTTTGAAAGTAAAGGTACCTTACGGGCTCGTCTGGAACGGAGACCATTGCGGTGGAGTACGTTACTTATGGTATTGACTGAAACCAATGTCCCCACTGCCATGAGATCTTCCCGGAGCTCCTTCCTTGTTGTCCTTGGGTTAGCCTTGACTCTTCGGACAAGCCTGGCCTCGGCACGGGAGGAAACTTTCAAAGGCTGTCCAGGCCGTGGAAGGCTAACAGTAGTTCCATAAGCCTTCCACTTCTGGATGATGCTCCCAACAGTGAAGACAGGTAGGCCCAACTCCTTGGAAAGGGTTTTGTACCCCTTGCCAGCCTTGTGACCCTCCACGATCTTGTCTCTGATGGCCTTGGAATGCTCCTTTGTCTTTCCCATGTTGACCATGTATGAGTGCTGTTCACAAGTTTGGGGAGGGTCTTAAATAGTCAGAAAAGGCTGGAAAAAGAGATAATTAATCCAAACATGTGAAGCTCATTGTTCTTTGTGCCTGAACTACTTCTTAATACTTTAGGGGAACCAAACAGAATTCTGGTGGTTTGAGGGGTTGAATAATAAATGACCCTCTGAATAAACTTTTCACAATTCAAAAAAAAATTAAACAAAGAAATAACATTCTTTTGTGGTGCAGTGCATTTCACACTTCCAGGCTGATCTACAGTCCAAATGTCACAATGCCAAGTTAATTCCGAATGTGTAAACCTGCTAAATCTGCAGGGGGTTGAATACTACTTGTAGGCACTGTATAACGGTTTATATGCTTGTGCACAGTTTGCTTTTGTGCAACTGTAATCATCATGTGTTGGGGGATGGATCATTACCAAGTCTGTTTTCTGTCTACCCCACCTTTAAGGGAGATAACCGTTTACAAGCTGCTGCGCTATAGTCCATGTGCTATCTATGTACATGGTCTCAGCTAGCAGACCCTCCTTCAGGTAACATGGTGAATAACTATGAAACTACTTGATGGTTCTGATTTTTCTTACTAGGTCTTTTTTAGTATTTTTATGCCGGGACCAGCACCAGCTGGTGCCGTTATGGACGCTTGTTCCAAACTGAATGGGGTCACCGCAACATGAGGAACTGTATTGGAGGTCACTGCATTAGAAAGGTTGAGAACCACTGGTCTAAAGAAAGAACTGTTTTGTTGCCCATGGCGACCAATCACAGCTCAGATTTAATTTTCAAGGATAGAATACAAAGTGAAAGCTAGTGATGACCAGCAGGATGTCCAAAATACGGATGCGATGCCAATCTTTGCATTATACTTTCTCTCTGTAGATTCCACTTCTGGTTTTAACTTACAAATACTGATGCAAAATACTGACAATGTGAAAGTGGCCTTAAAGAAGCTGTTCTCTGGTTAGGACAACCCCTTTAAGGTGCTATTACACAATAGTTAATGGCTGTTGATAGCTCCCATAGTTTACAGCTATTCACTAGTCTGGACCTGTACCTGTCAGGGGTAGTTTACAAGTATATTCGGCCCATTGGTGGTGCAGCATCTGACACTTGTGTATTGGCACCTTTGTCAGTCCATTTGGCTTTCGTCTATAAATGATCTTGGTTCGGTTTCTGATATTATGTACCATACTGATCTGTGCACTGTATTAACATTACTACTATATTCTCTACTACACTATTGGTAATAGAATGCAAATTGTAATGTAGGAATTGACTTGATTCAAATATTTTTCAGGTATCCTGAAAAAATTAAGGAGTCCTACCATCGAGCCCAATGTTTCGTCCCTGCAGAGATTGCCTCTGTACTAAGGGAGCGTCCACAGTTCGTATCAGCAGCAGTCCAAGCATTTTACCTCCGAGACCCCATTGACCTGAAAGCCTGTCGCACATTTCATCATTTCAAGCCTGAGAGGCGTGTGTTCACATTGGTAAGAATTTATTTTGTATTCTGCTCCGTGTATGTACGTGATCACCTGGCATGCCTCAGGCATACTTTTATATATTATGCTTGATAGATGCCTCAATCTGTTATTCACAGGTGACATTTACAAGGTGCTTGTATGCTCAGCTCAGCCAGCAGAGGTTCCATCCTGACAAACGCAACGGGTACACCCTTCCTGACCTCTCACATCCCAAGTACAGAGCACATGCATTGGGAATGAAGCTGGTAAGCAGGGATTATTTGGTTTTAAGATCTACCAGAGAAGTTGAGAAGCATACCCTTATGTGATCTAACTGTAGCTGTTCACACCAGTAAGGGTAAAAATACAGAATACATAATGGAATGGGGGGTTTGGGAGGGTGCGTTTGTCTTTGGGGGCTTGTCCTTGTTTGGGGTATGGGTGATGGTGGTGGTGGGGTTTGTTCACATTGAGTTTTTTTTGCAGGCGGATTTTGACGTGCCTATCAGTGTGCGGAAAAGTTATATGGTGGAAAAGGTTTCCGCTGTGTGACCTTACCCTAACAATTTTCACCCATCCACAGAGTAGATGGTAATAGATCAGTGAGAGCGTCTTGTTTCCTCATCTCTTATGTGGTTGTATGGAGCAGCATACATATCCAGCTAGTACGCCATACTAATGTGGATAAGAGTATACATTTTACTAAGAAAGAAAAATGCACACTAATAAAGTATAACTTTTAATAAATAACTGAATAACAGTTAATGGATATGTCGACCAAGAAACCAGCCCACATAAAAGGACCGAGCAACACAACTATGAAACCTGCACCAGTGGATAAACAAATCTCACAGCACACATGCTCCTATGTTATGGGTGAGACATGCCCGCACCAATCTCCTTCTGAGTACAGAGGTATGGGTCAGATATCTCAATAGACCTATAATGCGGCACTAGTGTAACATGTACTTTCAAGATAGAGATGCTAAGCCTACACAAAGGGCAAGACCACACACAACCTCCTTTATTCAATCAGATTGTGGAACCAATAGCTGTAATTGTAGTATGGCCGTAGTTACTAGTTGGCTAACTGGAGCTCAGTCTGAACTAGTACAACAGCAGCAGCACTTTATAATAAGGAGTAGTGAGCCTTGTAGCCCACTCTCATGTTGTGTCATAGGTAATGACATTGATAGTGACTCACATGTGGCCACTACATTAACAGATACACTCAAATGTGCCTCAAACTAAAGTGACCCATATATAATCATAGAGGTCGATCTAAGGGAAGCCTAATCTAATGTGACACACATGTAGTCACAAATAACTATATAAAGGTAACCTGACACGCTTCTGCTGACAGATGGAAGTTCACGTTATCAGAGGTAAGTGCAACACAGCCCCTGGCACTGATATCACCAGATGTCTCACACATAACATAGAAGCATGTGTGCCGTCAGAGTTGCAATATCCACTGGTGTAATAGGAGTTCCATGGTGGAGTCAGCAATGATTGGAGGCCTTCACTGTTTATGGTGATGAGCTATATACAGCCAGTATACAAACGCAGTAAAAATTCGTATCCCCTCCCACCTTCCCTGGTGTGTTTTTTGCACCAATAACTGTGCAGGGGAGGTAGGACAGGAACTACGACAACGTAGGCATTGAAAAAAAATTGAAAAAAAACCTATTGGCTGCCAAAAACATGTGACCTCTGATTTATAAGAATAGCGGCCGCCATATTCGTTTCATTTTGCGACTTGGAGACGTAGGGACAGTCGTGCTGCTGAGGGCTAGAGAGGGATTAGCTTCTGCTAGGCAGGAAAAACTGAAGAACAACAAAAGCTCTTTTCAGAGCTATACTGCAGGGAGAGGAGTCGATGTATGCTCAATCCAGCTTTGCACGGTGTGTGTCCCCAAACGCCAAAGTGGGATACACAGCATGTCAGGCCATATACCAGTGATGGCGAACCTTTTAGAGACCGAGTGCCCAAACTGCAACCCAAAACCCACAAAATTTTCGCGGAGTGCCAACACGACAATATAGACTTAATACTATGCGGATCCACAATTGCGGACAGTTACTGACCAAAAATTACAGTCATGTGGGGCTTTACAGAGCTTTCAATAATACAAACAACGTTGTACTGAAATGTAAAGGTCTCGGCATTTGGTACTTTGAACAATTAATTTTCACTATTTACATCGCACAGGATCTGTTTTATAGTTACCGTGTAATATTCTTACATCCTGTACTAATATCACGTCTGCTATAAAACAGATACTGTGTGATATAAATAGTGAGGGGACCCCAGACAGTATTATATGCTCTGCAGTAGGCCCACCACACAATATTATATTCTCCACAGTACCACAGTAGCCCCCCAGTGTTATATGCTCCGCAGTAGGTGTCCCCCCCCCCCCCCACAGGATTATATGCTCCACAGTGGCATCCACACACAGTATTGTGTGCTTATAAATAGCCCCCCCCCCCCAGTATTATATGCTCTTTAGTACCCCACCCCAGTATTATAAGCCCCCCCAGTATTATACACTCCCCCCAGTATTATAAGCCCCCTCAGTATTATACACTCCCCCCAGTATTATACACTCCCCTCAGTATTATAAGCCCCCTCAGTATTATACACTCCCCCCAGTATTATACACCCCACCCAGTATAAGCCCCCCCAGTATTATACACTCCCCCCCAGTATCATACACCCCACCAAGTATTATAAGCGCTCCCCCCAACATCATATACACAGTGAGCCACTCTCATACTCACCCCTGAAGAGCCGCCGGCATCCACCTTCTTGTCACTGGTGGCGCTGATGACGTCATCGCGCCCGCGTCGGGGCAGAGGTCAAACTCTGCAGCCAGTGTAGGCAGCGGTCGCGCGATCCGCGGCCTACCCTGACAGCTTTCAGCTGTATGTGCATTTGCACAACTGAAGGCAGTGATCGCTCATCAACGGGGAATCCTGTACCGGATTCCCTGTTGGTGAGCGATCCGGGCGACCGCACGCGTGCCAGCATGGAGGGCTCTGCGTGCCCTCGGTTCGCCATCACTGCCATATACGCTCAACCCAGCTTTCCTCGGTGTCTACCCTCAAACGCCAAAGTGGGGGATACACAGCAATTCTGTCAAGCTATATACGCTCAATCCAGTTTTTAATGCTGTACCCCCCAAAAGCTAAGTGGGATACAAAGCAATTCAGTCAGGCTATATACGCTCAATCCAATTTTTAAGGGTCTACTCCCCCAAAAGCTAACGGCTCGTTCACATCAGCGTTGTGAACTCCTTTCTGCAGGTTTCCGTTTCCTGCCTAAAACAGAGGCAGGAGACGGAAACCTGCAGGAGTCTCTCTCACCCATTCATTTGAATGGGTGAGAGAGATGTCCAGCCGTGAGCGGCGGTGAGCGTTTTATGCTCTCCACCACGAAACCGAGTTTTATAATCCGGACACAGAGTCGGACATGCAGTACTCTGTGTCCGGATAAAAAAAATCCGGTTTCGCGGCGGAGAGCATAAAACGCTCACGGCCGGACCCGGTCTTTGCTTTCCGTCTTCTGGCATGCAGAAGACAGAAACCACAGAACGGAGATCCGAACGCATGTGTGAACCTAGCATAAGTGGTATACAGCAAATCTGTCAGTCCATATAAGCGCAATCCAGTTTTTAACGCTGTACCCCCCAAAAGCTAAGTGGGATACACAGCAATTGTCAGGCTATGTACACTCAATCCAGCTATCCACAGTGTGTACCCCCAAAAACCTAAGTGGTATACAGAAAATCTGTATATAGTATATATACGCTGAATCCAGCTTTACTGGTTGTATTCCACTCCCAAATAAAAGTGGTATACAGCTAAATATAAAATAACATCTCTGTTTATGGGCTGAAGCTGAATGGTGGGCGTGACACTGATGGGGCAAGTGACAACTACAAAAAGAGGGGTAAAATAATTAATCCTGGGGGTGGCATGGCTGAATTGGCACTAATAGGCACAAAATAACATCTCTGTTTATGGGCTGAAGCTGAATGATGGTTCTGACACTGTATACGCTGCTGGGGCAAGTGACAACTCCAAAAGAGGGGTAAAAGAATTAATCCTGGTGGTGACACGGCTGAATTGGCACTAATGGGCACAAAATAACATCTCTGTTTATGGGCTGAAGCAAAAGAATGGGGCATAAACTTAAAATGCAGGGGCCCCAAACTGTCTCTAACTCAAGAGAGCATAGACACGCAGGTTCTATCATGCAGTTACAAGTAGAAGAGTGGCTCTGCAACTGACAGTTGGGGTTCATTGTGTACACTCTATGACACCATGATTTTAAGGACATGTTGAGCCAGGGTTTTTATACTGACTGAGTCAGGAAGGAATTTTTTTCCCCTAAAATGGGGAAAGTGGCATAAGCCTCGTGGGGGTTTTTTTGACTTCCCCTGGAAAACACTGTAAGGATTGTAGGGTTATAGGTTTGACTTGATGAACTAATGTCTTTATCCAACCTCATCAACTATGGGGGAGGGGGGGGGGGTAGTAACGCCCTCTGGTTCTGTGTCTTCTTCCGACTTCTCTTCAAATCCCGCGCCTGCATAGTAGTGCTTCCCTCCGAAGCGCTACTGCGCAGGCTCACTCGTGAACTGCCATTAAGTAAAATGGCGAGTGAGCCTGCGCAGTAGCGCTTCGGAGGGAAGCGCTACTACGCAGGCGCGAGATTTGAAGAGAAGAAGCCGGAAGACACAGAACCAGAGGGCGTTACTCTAAGAAGACAGAAGAGGCAGGCGTGCCCGAAGTTGACGTCGCATCGTTTATCCCCACCCATGGTGCACGTTCAGTTCGGATTTAATATAACATTTACGGTGCCTGAATAGCCTTTTTAAAGGCTATTCACACATATGTGGGGCTCTATTAGCATAATTTTGCTGATAGAGCCCCTTTAAGACCTGATCATAACCCTGTAGAGGTAATGTAGAGTCCGATATTAGAGGACCATTACCGGTAGTAGTGGTTGCAGCCAATTCTCCACCTTTGCGGTCCTCTAAATAAACGTTACCCCCAGGACTTGATGCCGAAATGTTATCAATTTCACAATCAAGATCAAGGTCAATGTCTGGGTCCTCAGGCCAATCCACTGCATCAATCCCACACAAAGAGAGTGATGGTTTTGGAACCACCGTTTTAGGGGCTAACAATTTTAATGGGGCTAACACTCTGCTGGTGCAAGGCTCAACTCACCCAAAGGGCAAAAAACTCTGCTGGTGCAAGGCTGAACTAAGTTAAAGGGCCTCAATCTCTGCTGGTAGCTGAGCTTAAGGGCCTCTAACTTAATCTGGAAGGGCTCACGTTAAGGGCAAGAAAGGTGAATTTTGGAAGGTCTTATCACATCCACACACATCCACAATGAGAGTTCAGGGTAGGTACTGTTGGATTTCCCATTGCCTATTCCATCTGTGGTTGTCATGGGCAACGTGATTTAAAGGGGTGCTTGGTAATGTTTCTTTAGCTTAAAATTTGGGTTTCTGTCCATCCAATTGGGGAAGAAAGAAGGTTTCCAGGTATTTTTCCACTTTCATAGTTGTTATTTTTAGTGTGGAAAGTGTGTAGTTGATAGGCTGTGATAGTGGGGTAATACTGTGACTTGGGCATGTTAGATGTCCCCAGACATGCTTCCCCTGCTGTCCCAGTTGCATTGCAGAGGTGTTGGCGTCATTTCCTGAGGTGTTATAATGGACTTGGTGACCCTTCTGAGTCAAAATGTGGGTTCCCCTGGAACAAACTGCTTATAATGGGGTTCGATATTCGTTCGAATAGTCGAAGATTGAGGGGCTATTCGACACGAATAACAAATATCAAATATTTCACTGTTCGCTCATCTCTAATGTTGATCCCATGACTGTAATCTACATCTATATCTTAAGATAAGTGGTTGTTAGATGTAAATATAGATGTGAGTGGGCATGCTCAGTTCTCTCTATTCCTTTTTAGGAAGATAAGTAGTCACACCCAGCTGTTTTTAGAACGCCTATAAAAGTGACTAGGTCCGCGTTCTCGTTCTTGGCTGTGTGGGTCCAAGAGGTCTGATTACTGGTGCTCCGACCATTAGAAACCCCAGGTATCACGTGACTAGGTCTCTGAGTGCCCGTGTGAATAAAGCCTTGGTGATCATGCTAAAATGGAATGGTGATCTATGCCAGTCCCATTGAAGTGAATAGGGTGGTTGTTGTCGCGCATAAGCACTCCTGGACACCAATTTTTATAATTGCCGGGCATAGAGAATGGTTGTTAGTAGTGAGAAAAATCCTTGTAATAAGTGGTGACCTGGTGTCGGCATTCATTCATGGCAGATAGGTATTAAAAACTGTGAAGAAGTAAAACTCATTATACTACTATAATATAACTTTACTATGTATTTATCCCTCTGTTAGGGTGCGTTCACACTACCGCCACTGTCCACCCTGGAGTTTCCATCCTAATCTCCGTAGAAACTGGACAGGGGATGGCTTGCAGGTGGTTCACGTTAAAATGCATTGATTTGAATGGGTTTTTAAAGGTAACTGCCAGTGTCCGTATGCGGCCTCTCCGCCTGCAAACTGTTTTCTTGTTTTTTTTCCACAAACACACACAGTCCTGCATGTACAACTTTTTGTCCGTGCAAAAAAAAAAAAAAAAACTGTTTCCAGCCGGAGAGGCCGCATATGCTGTCCCCTCTCCAGTTTCCCCGGGGTTCAGGACAGAAACCATGGGGTGGACGACGGCGGTAGTGTGAATGTCCCCTTACATTCACATTAGATGATTCTCATGGAGTCCTGTTGCTTGTTAATAAATAGCATTCCATTGTATTAAGAACTTGGAATTTGCAATGTCTTGGATATGTTCTTTGTTTATTCTGATATTGAATCATTTATATGGTTTTCCATCAGGCGCATGGTTTTGAAATCTTGTGTTCCAAATGTGCTGTCTCTGACAGACTTTCCACAAGACTTCCTTCACAGAGTCCCCTCTGGACAGGATTCTTAAGCAACTTGAAAAAGAATGATTTCTTTAAGGTATGACAAGTTTAATAACGCAAGGTTAAAGATGAACAATGTCTTCAGCAAAGGGTTAACAGATCTATCAGTAGAGGGTAGTAGACAGCTTTGGTGGAAATTAGAACAAATGTAGATTTTTCTGGCAGCATTTGTAATAAATTTTGTAATATACTTTATTAGCAAATTTTGTCTTTGTTTGAAATCTTGCATCTCTTAATTCTTTCCCTTGCTTCTATATTGAGAGCTGTCCCTGCTTATCATAAAGACATAATGAGGGTGGGGTCATTTTAAATAGACGTTATAGGATTTCAGAGAAAGGAGACAATGTGTTAAAATGTATCACAAAATGTATTAATGATACACGTACCTGCAGGAAAATAAAGTATTGCAACTTTAGTTACGCTTTAAAGCCAGGATAATGTCATTAATGTGATCACACACACTGAGGGCATAGCCTAATACTTAAGTTCAAGGCATTAACACACATATATATATATATATATATATATATATATACCCTGTTTCCCCGAAAATAAGTCACACCCCAAAAGTAAGACATAGTAGAGGTTTTGTTGAATTGCCTAATATAAGGCACCCCCCGAAAGTAAGACATCCCCCAGTAATAATACGGTAATAATCTTTCTGCGCAAAGATTGTATGAAGAAAAACATTGCAGCCAGCTGAACACTGTGCGCGATGTTCTGTGTGCACAGATATGCCGGCTGCTGACGCTGCTTCCATACGTTGTATCCACTGTTCGTGCTGCATTCGGATGAGCTCGGAGATGCCCTTGGACATACACTAAGCATCGTATGCGGCGGGGGTCCACTCTCCCAGCTCATCCCACAGCAGCAGGAACAGTGGATACAAATAATGGGATCACAGCAGCAGCAGCCGCCGGCTTTCCTGTGAAAACAGAGCACCGCACACAGCGTTCAGCCGGCTGAAATGTTTTTCTTTATACAATCTTTGCGCAATCTTAGCACATAAGACATCCCCTGAAAATAAGACATAGCATGTCTTTAGGACCAAAATTTAATATAAGACACTGTCTTATTTTCGGGGAAACAGGGTATATAAACATTAAGACTCTGCTATCTATAATGTTTCTCTGTTGTTACTGCTTATTTTGGTGTCTGAAGATATTTATCAGTGACTACTTGTTTAGGGTGAAATGGAGGGGTCGGTGCGATATTGTGAGCTTATGAAGAAAGCAGAGATTTATTTCCAGAAGTCCGTGTTCAAACCTGACAGGTAAGAGTTTTACAGTAACAAAACTATGCAATGTACGGTACAATTCCTGTAATTGGGGAATGTATAGAATTTGTGAGAGGTCAAACTTTGAGGTTTTTTTTTTTAATTAAAGGATACACAGTCCCTGGTGCGTTCACTAGCTCATTAAGAGGGCCATACACTTTAGATAATTGTCAACTGACTGAAGTCCCTCCTTCCTTCCCCCAGTACAGTCCTGGCCAAAAGGCCGTAGAGACTGACACAAATATTATTTTTCAAGGGGCTCAGTTGTTAGCACTGCAGCCTTGCAGCGCTGGAGTCCTGGGTTGGAATCCCGCCAGGAACAACATCTGCAAGAAGTTTGTATGTTCTCCCCGTGTTTGCGTGGATTTCCTCCCATTCTATAAAGACTTTTTACTTAAATGAAGAAAAAAAATGTAGATTGTGAGCCCCATATAGGGATTACAATGTACATTTAAAAAAAAAAAATAGGTTACCCTCACACATCAACTGCATCGGCATCGGCGTCTAAATAACACCAATACAATTGAACTACATAATAGAGAAGGAAACCTCTAGCTTCAGGTTCTAACCACTTCAGGGCTATGAGCTGCCCTAAGATTTCTGCATCCTGGAACAGACCTCTTTGCATGGACATCACCGTCCTGAGCCGCCTGTGCCAGGACGCTGAAGTCTTGCTGCTTTCCATTAAGCAACTGCAGTGGACACTTCTCTTTGGGGGATCGGAGGTGGGAGAGTATCATCAACCTTTTTTTTTTTTTTTTTTTTTTTTTAACTCCCTTTGGGCATTTTATTTGAGGGGTGGGGGTAATACATATGAGGTCAATCAGGTGCACTGCAATTTTATGAAGATAAGAGGTCATAACTAATGTACAGGGTATTAGGGGGCTTTAAGAAAAGAGGGTATAAATTATAGAGAAAGGTCAGTGGGGTGCTGTATGAATGTAAGCAAAATAATATTAAAGGGCATTGGGGCAGTATTAAAGGGGTTTCCTAAGGAATAATAAAGTTACTGGTAAGGATTGTATTGGACAAACTGGGGAGATGGCAATTAAGGTGAAACTTAAAATAAAAAATACTCGGCCCTGGGCTACCGATGTCCGCAGCCCTCTGTTCAAGTACCCGCATGCAACTTCCTTGCCGCAAGTCCTGCACTGCACGTGATTGGCCTCTGCGGTTGCTAGAAAGGACTCTGTGATGTCACTTATATACATCACTGGGTCTTTTCCTGCCAACGCTGAGGCTATTGATGGTCTCAGCAGTCACGTATGACATGTATATGAACAGACAGTGGTGGCAGACACGAGAGCACTGGGGACAGGTAAGACTGGCTTCGCACTAGCGCTCTGTTTCTGTTTTTCGGGTCCGCTTGGGGACCAGATAAACGGAAACCCAGTCTACATAAAAAGTAGTTACCCATGGCTCCATAGACTATATGGGGTCTGCTTCATTTCTGCCCAGTTTCCACTCCCAAAAAATACAGAGAGGATAGTCTGCATTTTTCAAGCAGAATGGGGGACAGAATCCCCAAATGGAGTTCAAGCGCTGGTGTGAACCCAGCCCGAGTATGATTTTTGTGTTTCACCTACCTTGCCTTCACTGTGATTTGTCCACTATATTTATTAAGGGGAATTATTCATTGAGGGGCACTATTAACTAAGGGGGGTACATGTATATATGTATAGTGCCAACATATTCTGCAACATCTGACTAAAAGATGAAAACCAAATTTGTGTAAGCCTCAAAACTTTTGGTCACAACTGTAATGGGTGGTAGGTGGAATATCAGGGGTGTAACGTGTTTGCACAGGTACAGCGGACATGAATGTGACCACCTTTAGTGTCATCATTGTCAGATCTGGAATGTGCTTTAGTGAATTCCCACTGATCCTTAGCACCATAATGCGCCCTAATGAGACAGTATATTTCTTGGGGAGGAACATTGGACTTCCGCACAAGGTCATATTATGTAGGTTCTACAGGGATATCAAACACTTGCTGCCAGGTTCCCCAACATAGAGCTGATTGTTGTGGTCTCGGCACAGGGCATCCTGTGATTAGGTTATCATTGGGGACCGTTTGCAAACAAAGAAAACCACTATACTAAAGCTCTCTCTTTACACTTGGACATAGGAAACCATTGTTAAACACATGATATTACATAGTGATTTCACCCAGATCTATTGATTTTTACCCAGTGCAGCAAACCTGAGTCCTGGTGAAGAAATCCTGAGGTTACTGAGCACTCTGACTATTAACATAGATGAGATGAAGAAAGAAGAGGCTCATCTTCCTCCAGATGAAGGTAAATCTCACAAGCTAAAGATTGGTTGCATGATTTACATTCTACATAGGGAATCTGTTTGATCATACAAAATTACTGAAAGCGCTGGGTAGAAGTTGGGAAGAGGTGGTTAAACATTTTGTTATGATTTTATTACCAATTGGAAAAAGACCTTTTACTCCAGTGAGTGTATTGAGCTGCGGTGGATTGATGGATGAGGGGCTGAGGAACGGCTTGAGTGCACATCAGGATCAGAGACGGCCACCAGTGCACTTTTGTAAAAACGTAGAGGCATGTTAATAAATTTAAAAAAGCCTAATGGCCCTTGAAACTTCATTTGAGTAATTTCAACTTTAGTGAACTTGTAACTATTGTCAGGGTCTGGGGTTTCTAGGTGGGGTGGCATAGACACACAAGTCCAGTTTCTTTAGTCCAAAACAAAGGTAGTTTATTTTCACTCAAAAAAGGTAGTGCAGCAACAAAAGGAAACAATACAAAAATAAATCCCTGCCCGGCTAGGCTTAACTAAACATAGAATAGGTTACCTCACCTAGAATAACAGAAATCCAAAAAAGCCAGTAGAATCGCTCAGGACACAGCTCCAAAAATATGACTACTCCAGCCAAGCTCTGCCAAAGTGTTGCTGCTTGGCTGGAGTAGTCATATTTTTGGAGCTGTGTCCTGAGTGATTCTAAAGTGTTGCCAAAGTGTTGCTGCTTCTTAAGCCTCCTTGACAAGGAGACTCTCTGCAGCTGAGTCGCTGCCGGAACATCCACAAAGTGTGGACTGGAGGGGGGTGGAATGACAGGTCCCACTACCTGCCATTCCTAAAAATCCAGCCCAGTACTGAGCATTTACCAAAATGCTCAGTAGACAAAAGTCTGCTGAGAACAACCATTCCTGGAGTTTTCTCATCTCACCCACCTGAGTAGTCTGGGGGAGATGTACACCCCCTCCATTACCTGACCAGCCATCGGCTTACACTATATGTTGAACTATATAAGAACAGATATGTAACATAAATCTATTACCTCTTCAATCTTCGCCTGTCCACTGTAGTTCCATAGATAGATGTTGCTGATGTAGTTGACTTTTCTCTAACCATGTACGCTTATTACGACTACTGTTTACACAAGCATCCACTAATGGCTAACAATAGGGATTACAATAAGGTGAGATACCTTCTAATGTCATGTGTTTGCTTGCATGAAGATGACAGCTGGTTGGACCTGTCACCAGACAAGTTGGAAGAAATCTTACAGAATGCTGCAGGCTCGAAGGTAGTTGCCACTGAGAATGAGGAACAGTACAACTTATCTGAAGTGACCAACAGCATGAAGGCCTTTATGACTAAAGTGTCTTCACATGAAGGAGCGGAGTTGCCTTGGTATGTTTTATTAATCGAATAACATGAAAAGTTTTGTTACTCTTTCTAAAGAACCTATTTGTTTCAATTTTTTGTAAGCGAATAGTTCATTAGAAACGTTGTAATATATCTTATCAGAGGAAAATGTCTGCTGTTCTCAGCTCCTCTCCTGCCTGCTAAACTGCTCAGTTCACAGTCAGGTGATGACAGGCTGCACTTCATTGATGTCTAGGGATGGACAGTAGGGCCCCCTGCCAACATGCATGTAATTCCCTATTCTATGGACAGTTTCTGAGCTAAAAGTTATCCCCTATCCTATGTATAGGGTATAACTTTCTTTACTGGAAACCCCCTTTAAATCATTATTCACAAGTGTATATTTTGTGCAGTATTTTCCTTCAATATTCATAAGCCCAAATTTTTTGGCTTACAAATACCAATGAAGCAAGTGTGGTAAGGAGCCATTTTGGTTACATAATATCATTGTATTTGTTGTTATTAATAACAATTAACAGGGTTAATAACATCAGTACATGGTTTTGTTTTTTTTATGATGTGCAGGAATCTTGTAGAAGCGCCCATCACATTTGATATCGATTCCTTTACAAGTGCTTTGAAAAAGATAATTGGTGAGTTTCTTTCCTGTTAGCTCATTGTTGTAATTTTTTTGTGTGTAACTATATAGCCGAGGTCAGATAACGCTTACATTTCTTTTTGGAATCTACAATAATGTTGAATTTGTAGAATTATTTTATGGTATGTTCATGGATAACACCGCAAAATCAGCACCTGGATCTGCTTCCCATTGTTGTCTATGAGTGGCAGAGATCAAATGATGCTGGACAGAAGGGAGGGGGGGCGGGATTCTGTTTGAACCCCTCATGGATTCTGTGGCTGACTCCTATTAGGCCCTTTCATCTAAGGGTTGGTTCACACTAGCGCTTGTATTCCGTCCGCAAAGAGTCCGCATGGAGACCCCCCGGACGGAATACCAACACTAATGCAAGCGCTGTGCAGTTTAGCACACGGAGCCTATAGACTATAATGGGCTCCGTGTGCTTGCCATGCACTGCCCGCGTAATTCATTCGTGCGGGCAGTGCACGGCAAGCACACGGAGCCCATTATAGTCTATGGGCTCCATGTGCTTTGCAAGCACATCGCTTGCAATTGCGATTGCATTCCATCCGGGGGTGTCTCCATGCGGACTCCTTGCGGATGGAATACAAGCGCTAGTGTGAGCCAACCCTAAGCCTAATTGGATAGTGAAAGCCATGATGGAAAACCAGGAGAAAAGAGACATACCCTAAGTGTGTCTCAGCTGTTGAAGCTACAGTGCATTACCTCATGGTCTTACAGTACCAAACGATTAAATGGCTTGTGCCATTAAAGGGGTTGTCCAGACAAAAATACAATGCATACTCGCCTGTCCCCGTTGCACTGGTGTCTTCCCAGTTCATTTGCTCTGACGGCATCTACCTGAGTTGTGTTGAAGCCGCTGATTGGCCCCAGTGATCACATGACCGCTAAGGGTCTGAATGTCACTACCTGTGACATCACGGGTCTTCTTCCTGAGGCTGCTGATTGGCCTCAGTGGTAACATGACCACTGAGACCAATCAGCGGCTTCAGCACAACTCTGGAAGAGACTCGCCGGAGCAGACGAACAGGTAGACACGGGAGGACAGGAACAGTTGACCACTGTTCCCAGCTTACTTAAAAGTGTTGTCCATTTTTGCCTGGACAACCCCCTTAAGGACAATTCTTCTCCATCTGCAAAATAAGTTATCCAGTCACTGGGGATCCAACTGCTGACTCTCCCAGTGATTAAACCTCCTTGTGAATGTGGCACCAGTTTGCTTGCCTGACCAGTTGTCCATTCACTTCTATGGGTTTTGTGGATGCTGCCAGAGATTACAGGAGCCCCATAGCAGTGAATCGAGTGTCAGTCACACAAACACACTGGCCCTCCGTTCACAAAGAGGAGGCATAAGGGACTTTTAGTTTCCTGTTCTCTTTTATAGCTGGAAGTCCTGGTGATCGGACCCCAGCAATCTGACACATTTCTCTTATCCTATGAATGAGGGATAAGTGTCCTTAACAGCACAGTCACTTTAAATTTGTATCCGGTTTTAAACAGGATAAGTGAGAAATGTTTGATCACTTTGCGGCCAACCTCAAGGACCCCCACCAATCACTGATCACGAGATCGAGATCAGTACCATACCAGTGAATGGACTCTTGCAATACGAAAAACAGATTATTGGACAGGGCCCATGTGTTGGCCCCTTGCCATTCTTTAATTCATAACCTATCCTAAGGTCAATTATTTAGCTTAGAAAACCCCTTAGGTTTATTCCCTTTAAGTATTTTCCTAAAGAAGTTCTATTTGTTTTAAATCCATATAAATTTGAGATCTACTATTTACTTAAAGGAGTCTGTCAGCAGGAATTTCTAATCCATATAACAACGGAAACTTGTAGTGCTCTTTACACACATTCCAAATGTGCCTTTGCTATTCAGCATTGCAGCTCCAATATTGAGATAATCACTATTTTATTCATATGCAAATTCGGTGAAATGGGTTTTTTGGCACATTTATGTTCCCCAAGCTTCACCCTTTGATGTAGATTACCAGGCCAACCCATCATACTCTCATATTGGGGAAACCTTGATGGCAATTTGGGGAGGTAATCTACAGCATAAAGTGAAGCCTAGGGAAAATTAAAAATGTCTCTCAAGACATTTTCATATGCATAAAACAGCGATTTTTCTCAATAAAGTATCATTCGCGGGCTCTGTTTCCTCCCCTCTTTCCCTTGCTGTTGGGGTTCCTCAGGGCTCGGTCCTCGGCCCCCTGCTCTTTTCTCTCTACACAGCCCCCATTGGACAAATCATCGCCAGATTTGGCTTCAGGTACCATCTTTATGCTGATGACACCCAATTATACACATCTTCCCATGACATCACCCCTGCACTCATACAGAACACCAGCAACTGTCTCTCTGCTGTCTCTAATATCATGTCCTCGCTCTATCTGAAACTAAATCTCTCTAAGACTGAACTACTACTGTTTCCACCATCTAACAGATCTGTCCCTGATATATCCATTGCAGTCTCAGGCCTTACTATAACTCCTAGGCAGCATGCCCACTGCCTCGGGGTCATATTTGATGCAGACCTTTCCTTCACCCCTCACATTGAATCACTCGCACGTTCATGTTACCTCCACCTCAAAAACATCTCCAGAATACGCCCTTTCCTTACCAGAGATACACTAAAGACACTTACTGTCTCTCTGATTCATTCTCGCCTTGACTACTGTAACTCCTTACTAATCGGTCTTCCCCTAATAAACTCTCCCCTCTACAATCTATTCTGAATGCAGCGGCCAGGCTCATCTATCAGGCTAGACGCTACAGCGATGCCTCTGGTCTGTGCCAGTCACTACACTGGCTGCCTATTCATTATAGAATAAAAAAATAAAGTTATTACTCTCATCCACAAGGCTCTCCATAATGCTGCACCTCCCTACATTTCTTCCCTCATCTCTGTCTACCGCCCAACCCGTGTTCTCCGCTCACTCAATGATCTAACACTTACATCCTCTATTATCAGAACCTCCCACGCTCGTATACAAGACTTCTCCCGAGCTGCACCACTTCTCTGGAATGCTCTACCCCGGACAATCAGATTAACTCCTAACTTCTACAGTTTCAAACGCAAACTAAAGACGCATCTTTTCAGACTAGCCTATCACAATTCCTAATGCACAAAATTGTCTGAACACTGTATAAGCAATGCCGCCCCTGCTACCTCTTGTGTCACCCCCTCTACCTCATAGATTGTAAGCTCTTTTGAGCAGGGCCCTCAGTCCCATTGTGTGAAATGACGTTCTTTGTTATGTATGTCTGTATCTGAACCCTATAAATTGTACAGTGCTGCGGAATATGTTGGCGCTATATAAATAAAATGTATTATTATTATTATTATTATTATTAATGGAGCTGCAATGCTGAATAGCATATTTGGTAAGTGTTTAAAGAGCACTACAGGGTGCTTTCATTATGACTTTCCTGCTGACAGACTCCATTTTAAGAGGATGTTCTATTGAGTTGTTTGATTCCACAGGTCCAAGTCCAGAACTCGATTCTGATGATCTAGACTCAGAAGAGGACTTTGAGTTACTAAACAGTGATGAAGACTTGGACGATGATCAGCCCACATCGCTGAATACAGGTGACCTGCAAAGCCTACACTCTTACATGGATGTTATGGACAGGGAACTGGCACACACAAGTGTTGGGAAAAGCTTCACCAAGAAAAATCTGGTAAGAAGTGTGTACGTTTCTGACCATCACCTTCATGCTATAGGAGTAGTGTGAGGAGGTCATATTACACAATAGTTCTAATTGTCCTTTCTTTCTACCCAGCCTGCTAAAGCTGAGGAGAGTACCTCTGAGGAAGAGATGAATACCGAGGAGCCAGACTTGGCCCCAGTGGATGTGGACTTGAACTTGGTGACAAATATCCTTGAATCTTTTAGCTCTCAATCTGGATTGGCTGGACCAGCTTCCAATTTATTGCAAAGTATGGGTGTCCACCTTCCTGACAATACTGACCAGAAGACAGATGATAGAAGCTTATCACACTGAAATAAATCCAAGGACTATGAGATTACCATTCTGGTACTTTACGGTTTTACACATTACATATTTGCTAGGTACTTCAGGATTTAAATGGGCTTCTCGCTCTGCCATTAAAGTGGTTTTCCCATTTGGGCAAGTTATTCCCAATCCACATCATAGGGATAGGGATTTGCAGATTTGTGGGATTTCAACCAGAGACTTGACTCTCCTGGGCCTGAATGTAAAATCACTAATAGGGCCTCCATCTACTCTGTGGCATTTAGAATAGTGGTTATATTTTCTGTGGCAGAGGGTCCTTTGGGGATTGCTAGTGACTGCTACCTCTGCTCCCCCTATAGCTATGCACATGGCTTTGATCAGGAGAGAGCAAGAGAAAGGGGGATCTTTGTCTGTTGTTCTGAATGGAATTGTAATCAGGCAGTACACACTCCGCTCCATTCAGATATGAGCGCTTTACCTCTGTCACCTCCATTAAAATAAATATAGAGGTGCCCCCCCCCCAACGAACACGTCATTCAGAACTGGGGAATATTTACATTCTTCTGATTGGTGGGGACTGTGCTGTTTGACCCATACCAATCTGTAAGTTATCCCTTATCATATACCCAGATAGGAAACCCCTTTAAAATGTAATCCAGCCACAGGGACTTCCACCAACTATAAAAGCAAGGTTTCAGTGAGCGCCAGCTCTGTTCATTTACTGTATTGCATCATAGCCCCATCCACTACAAGGGTTAGACATAAGTCATATCCTAAGGATATGCCAGCAGTCTTGAAAAGTACAGATTTTTATTTTCATACAATATCTAGTCAACAGAATCAGGAAGTGACAATGATGTGCTTCCTCCTATTGTGCGCTCTGAGCATACAGAGGGAAGAAACCTCCACTTTCAATGTACCACTTTATGAGGTGCTGGATCCACATTACAGTAGGCAATAAGATGGTTTTTTGTCTGGCACATTTATCCTGGTGTGTAGTACTGCTTCCAATACGTAGCAAATCCTTGTTCTATGATGCAAGTATTCTATATTTATGCCATGAGACTACCCATTATGCTTAGAAGTTGTTAAAGGAATTCTGTCAGGTCCTTTATGGACTAATAAACCCATGACTGCATTAGGTAGGAGACTTATCATTTCAGAGAAAAAAATTTGCAAATCGCGGAGCAAGTGCAGTGATGGCGGTTCCAAGCTGGTCAAGTACTCAAGCTGTCCATATGGGCTCCTGCCAAAAACCATACCATTGTCATGGATTGACTCTTCCATCTTTTGACTACATCACTATTCACTTAGCACTGATACCTCGCACAGGCAGTAGAGCATATCATGAGTATTGCACATGTGCCAGTCCAGAGATATGCAGCCAACGGGTGAGATTTCAGTGCTGATGGCCGTGACGTAGAAAAACGATGGAACTCTCGATGAAATACTGTGGGGCAGGGTGAACTGTGGAGAGCCAGTGCACTTGCCAGGCTTGGGACCTCCATTAAGGACTAGTGCCACTACATTTGCATGACTGAGCTAACCTTATTTTCTCTTGTATGGTAAATCCCAAAATTGTGTCCACAAAGGTATGTTTGGACAAGTAGCAAGTCCCCTACTTAGCGCTGTTATTGGTTTAGTAGCCATAACTGACCTGACGCATTTCCTTTAACCCTTGTAGTTTCAGTGCCTTAAGCGGTGACACCACCAACAAGATCAATGTGAGAATTTAAATTTTATAATGTAAAAAAATTATTACAGGATTGTGCAAAACCGTTGGAGGAATGTACACGAGTCTGATGCAGAAAGCTTCCATGTCTGTATTGTAAATGTTTTGTAGAGCTGTGCTTAAAATTGTCATTTTTACTAGATTTATAGATGTTTTCCTTATGTACTTTATATTCATGATAATGTAAATGCTTTTTTTCATTAAATAAAGTCATAAAATAATGGATGTCAATTTTCAGAAAACTATTGAGTCAATAAACTATTTGCAATGCACCTGCGTGTCTTTATCATGCTACAAAATGCATGTACAGTACATCTAAGTAGATCCGTCTGTACAGGACCTTGTGTGTCCTGGATTATTAGGTGGCCATAGAAGAGATTATGTGAAAATTCAACATTCCTCTGATCAGTGAATTTCCTATTCTAAACCCATAGTTGCTTGTTATAAAGGGCCATGGAGGCTGACATACCTCTACTATTATCTCTGACATGTAGCACCAACATATTCCAAAACGCTACAGAGATTGTCGCCATTCATATCAATCTCTGCCCCCAACTGGAGGTTTTACAATCTCACTCCTCTATTTTATAGGAAGCCTAGTAACAGTATGTTTTTGGAGTTTGAAAGGAAACTGGAGTACCCAGAGCAAACACTTTGGGTGAGATGGTAAAACCTCTTTAAGGCTGGGGCCCCACTGGCCGGAAACACTGCAGTTTGAAAAATCATGGTGTTTTACAGTACTTGCAAAGTGGATGGGATTTATGAGAATGCCATGCCCACTTTGCGGAAAAAAATCACAGCGTGGACAAAATCACAGCGTGTAAATTATATCTATCTACGGAAACGCCGGCGGCTTTCCCATAGATATAAGGTCTAGTTCACACGGGGCACGGTATGGCGTATTTTGGTCCATCGTACCTTTCATGCGGTAAGCGGAGTCAGAATAGGACCAAAATGCACCTGCTGCGGCTTATGACAGTCAAGGCTTCCCACTCTGGAGTAGGTCCAAATGAATGAGCCTAGTCTGGAGGGAGGTGTTGCGAGGCGGACGCTGGGGCTGAATCAGCCGTGGAATAAGCCTGAATAAAGGGCAGCTCGCTTCTTTTTTCCGTGAGCGGGAACATACCACTCACGGAAAAAAGGAAAATAGCGGTCTACATAGACCTCTATTGGGAGGGGGTGGATTGCCCCCTCTTGCCCTGTGTGAACGAGCCCTAATTGTAACAGAAAGTCCGTGGAGGAAAACTTTGTGAACTTTTTATTCAAAGCGCTGCGGGAAGAACTGCAATGCGTTCACGCCGTGGTTGTTCCCACAGTGCTTTAGCACCGGGTTTCCAGGCCCGTGGTGCCTTAGCCTCAAGGAATTGTTTGGATATGCTTTATTCCAAAAACCATTGCAGTCTTGTCCATGTGCTGTGCGTCTGGTCTTCACTTGAGTAGCTCAGAGTTTCAATACTGTGGTTCTTGCCAATATCTTCTACACTATACCTATAAAGTCGTTTAGAAACTCCATATCAAACAATCCTAAACAGCATTGTTAGAGACATTATGCTTGGAACCATCGTACCTTTTACAGTCCAATCGATGCAACATTTCCTTTAAAAAATGCTTTTATAAATATGCAAATGAGCCTGAGCGTCCAAGAGCAAGTTTGAAATCCTGGGGCTCCGCTACACCCCCATTGTACTTCAGCCTCATTTGCATATTTCTATAAACTGCTTTTTCAAGGAAATGGCACATCAATAGGATTATCTAAAGGTATGATGGTGCTCACCACACTGTCTCCTACAATACACTACCACTTTAAGTGACAAGCACTGGGTACTTCCCAAAACAGGGAAACATTTCCCAAAGGGCAAAGTCATCTTGTACATTTGTCATATCCACAGAACACTTCAGAGAGAACTGCATATGCGTGGCTATGACCAGACAGGATGAGGGGTTCAGGGGGACCCCCCACACTAACCTGGAGATGTAATACAGTTCTTTACAGGACCCACACATTTATCTAGAGATCATCTAGCCTCTGCTACAGTCATCAAAGCTTCCCTCCCCCTAACAATTCCTTGACTTCATTGATTTCTTAGAATGATTAAATCCATTTTACTTGATTGAATCACAATAAAATAATCCTGAGTTAATAGATGTGAATGAGTTGGGTGTATTCCTGCCAGGAATAAATATTCTACTGACAGATCGGCATTCTGTTCCTGGCTCGCACTACTACGGTAAATTGCTAGCTATGCTGTTTAAGCTTGGACTGACCACATCAGCTGAATTTCTAATGAGCTAATATAGTATAGAATAATGTAGGATACTCCTGTATAATGCAAAACCTAATAAAAGGAAGAACTTTACTAACTCCTAAATAACACAAGAGGTTAAACAGAATCTTCTGAATCTGGACTGTCTGGAGCCTGCCAACCTGCTGCCATAGGTATAGTGCATCTATAAGGGCATGTCTATCATACACATGTGGCCAGATACACAAGGACCTCACATTAGCTGAATTGGAAGAGTGCATCTAAGATTAATAGTATTGTCTGATATGATGTCTTGTAAATAGTAGGAAACAGTTTGGGTCTTGTTAATCTAAATGAATTCATTTTAGAGTTCCGATCAGGGGTCGAAATACATTTAAGAAGTAGATCCTTATTGAAACTAGCTGAATACCTCCAATACAAGTTATGCCTCTAAAGGAAACCTATAGCTATATTTCACACAGGACTATAAATCCATAATACCATAGAAATATAGGAAATCCGTGATGTAAGTAAATTGTACATACCATAGACAGCACCTGCACAATAGGGCTTTTGGGGTAAAGTGCGTAGAAAAGTCAGATCCAAAAGTCTCCCCACCACTATACAAGAAATTGAGGTTTCAAACACCAGGTCCATTGTGCTGTGGGATGGACAAGACCAGTCACTTGCATGATCAGTGCCTATGGGTCCACTCTGCTTTTATGTACAGCTGGGGTCTTCTAAAGAGCGCACTGACCAATAATAAAGCTTACAGGGTGATGGCAAACCTGATTTTCAACACAGTATTAATATTACATTTATAGAACAAAACAATTTTATAGATATAGTAGTGAACAAAAAAAAGTGCTGTTTGTGTTGGTGGTTATTTTCAGACTATTTACATGGGGTTTCCATAAAGATCTCACACAGAAGTCTATGGAAAGGGGAGGGGACAATGGTAATTTATTGCCTCATTCTGTGCAAAGTACAGTTTTATCTGGAAGATATCCCACTGTTATATCTCTCAATCAGAGTACCAGAGCATTGCAGCAACTATTATTTGAGTTACTTTTCCACCAGCCTCCCCTTCCCCTGTTCATAGAAAGTAATTATCTGAAAAGTGAAAAACGAAACCTATTTCTTTAATAAAAATACTAATAAGTTTATTATATTCACTGTACTATTTATTTATGCAATGTTGTTTATAACTGGAGGTATACTTTAAAGAGGACCTTTCACCACCTCCACCAATTCTAGTTCTTCTAAAAAGCTTTCCCGTTCTGTGCCCCTGCTGAAGAGCTATCGGTGCCATTACCGTAGCTCTCCAGTGTTAGAAGGGCGTTTCTATCAGGAACGCCCCTCCTCAAAGTAGCGTCTATTGCATTCCTTACTGCCCAACGATGGTGCTGAGCGGTGAGAAACCCCTCCCCAATACTAGCCTATGAACAAGTAATGTTAGGAGTCGGAGTGGCGTTCCTCTCCACTCAGCGTCATCACTGGACGGTAAGGAACGCCCCCTCTCACAGTACAGCACAATAGATGCTACTGTGAGGAGGGGCGTTCCTGACAGAAACGGCCTTCTAACACTGGAGAGCTACGGTAATGGCACGCTTTCTAGCGGTGTATTACACCACATGGGCCCGAGGACGTGAAAGGTCCTCTTTAATAGATGTTGCTCAGCACAGCACAGTTGGAATTTTCTCTCTAGCCTCCACCATTCCCAAGCAATAGGCACAGTTCGTTTTGGTGCTTAATATGCTATTTAAGCTTTGTAATATCAGGAGTGCAGTGTCGGGCAGGGAAATGGGAGAGTGATTCAGAGGCAGCCAGTGCCAGAACTCAGAATCCCAACCTGACACTGCTCCATGACAGTACAGAGCCTAAATAACACTGACTGCTTGAGAAAAAATTCCAACTATTCCAGAATCAGTGGAGCAGCAGCTATTAAATGAATGTAAAGAGCTGGACTTTTTGGAGGTAATGAAAGGATCTCTATAATATATAGCAGCACCCCTGAAATATTGATGATTAATCTGACATTTAAAAGCAGCACACTGATCAGGACCTGAAAATAATTGATACCGATGACATAGCCACAGGATAGGTCAACAGTATCAGATTGGTTGGAGTCCTGATTGGATACTTTGGCTGCCAGAAGCCATAAACTAGGCATATGGCCGGAAGCATCCCGGAAGTGAGGCTGCAGTTCTAGGGTCTGTACACTGTAGTGGTGGCGCCTGGAACTGCAGTTCCGCTCTCATTTCCTTGAATAGGAGAAGACTGTTACAGTAATATAAATATATTTTTTAAAAAGTGTCAGCTCCCGACCGATCCAATATTGTTGACCTATCCTGTGGCTAGGTCATCAGTATCAAGTACCTTCAGGTCATAGACAACCCCTTCAAAAAAAAAAAAAAATTTCAACAATTCAATAGATTTTAAACATGGAACATGATTTTAAGTTGTCATTGTCTGAATAAGGGTCTATTATATTTTTTAAACTTTCAGGGTTCACATCATCACAGCCAAATAATAATTGATCTATAAAATATGTCTGATTCCTAAATAAAAACTAGACTAGCACCAAAGAATCCACCAACTACAGAATAGTCCCAATGTCTATTTTCCAGTACTAGTAAAACTCATTTCGGGAAACAGAACTGGATTGTTCAATCCAAAAATCTGATCATACTTGTAAAGGTAAATAAATATTATATACTGCAAGTGGCACCATGGCAGAATATGTGAAGTCTCTGTACTGGAAATCTGGCACTTTGGTTAGGTCTATATGAGGTTTGGTGAATTAACTACCAAGCCGAGCTTTCTGTTCTTGTACCCATTCTTGTATGAGAAAATGCGCTATTGCATACTTTGGAGGTACCCAGACTGGCGAAGTACCATCTGGCAATTTAGAAGGCAACATCTTCACTTGTAGTGCTTCAGTCACTTCTTCCAAGGTGAACCATCGGGCATCTGCTATTTCTGCTCTGTTGATATCAAGCTGTAGTGAAAATGAGTTAAAAAAAAGGTTTTTTTAAACCATCAAAGATAAAAAATACTACCATTGTAAAAGTATATTAGCAGATTTGCATGCACGTTTGCCATAAATCTTTTTATAGAATTTCTTTTTTCTTCATTTAGTCATATACTATATGGAGAGAATATCAGGGTGCATCTTTTAGACTAAATCCCCACGGTGCAGAATAAAACATTGCGTTTTACAACCCCTGCAAAGTCAATGAGATTCTGGCTAATCCCATCCACACATTGCAAAAAAAAAATCTGCATTGGAAAAGCTACAGTTTCTAAAAGACCCGCCTTTTTGAAAATCACAGTAAGTCAATAATATCAGCTGAAACGCCAGCATAGTCCATATAGGATTAATAAAGGAAGAAAATCTCCTAATAAAAACATAATGAAAAATACTGTGGAAAAAAATGTGATGCATTAACTCTGCTGTTTTTTCTGCAGTGTTTTTTTAGTTGCTTCGCAATGTGGGGCCTTGGGCCTGGTTCACATTTGCGTCGGTAATCCGTTCAGGGGAGTCCACATGGACTACCGAACGCATTGGCAAGCGGTGTGCAGTGAAAGCACACGGACCCCATAGACTATAATGCCCTCAGTCTCAATTTGTATTCCTGACTGGGCCACAAAGTCAGGAAGCTGAGGTTCAAAGTTTTCTGGAGTGGGGTCCACATGGGCTCTACAGGTGGGGCAACTAACTCAGCAATTGTTCTGGGGTGCCTCCTTTGGGGTTGCTCATCACTGGAGGAGGAGGAGGAAGAAGAGGAAAAATAAAGGAATGTGGCATTTTCCTCTTCTCCCTCGCTGGCGGCATTAGTGTCAGAGGCCAGTATGGTGCACGCCTCTTCTACTGAAAACCTTCTTTGGGATGATTGGGACTGTTGAGACATTTTTGTGTGTGTGTGGTGTTTTACTTGAGTATATAAAACTTTATTTCTTGAAACTTTATTGAAAATTCAAAGTGTGGGGTGTGTGTTGTGCTTTAACACGTGTATTTGATGTAAAAAAAATTCCCTTCTAGCTAAAATTGAGTGATAGATAGATAGATAGATAGATAGATAGATAGATAGATAGATAGATAGATATAAAAAAAAAAAAAACTGCGCCAGAAAGCACAAGTGTGATCAGTAACGTATATTTTTTTTTTTACTGATCAGTGCTGGCAAGCTTTGCACAAAAAAACAAAAAGGCTTGTGCAAAAAAAATTAATTCTTTTTTCTACCTACTATTAGAGAAAAAAAAAAACTGCACCAAAAAGCACAAATGTGATCAGTAACGTATATTTTTTTTACTGATCAGTGTGCGGCGGCAAGTGTTGCACAAAAAACAAAAATACCTGTGCAAAAATAAAAAATAAAAAGTACCTTCTTCTACCTAAAATTGATCTATAATAATATAGATAGTAAACTTCTATATTATTATAGGCAACTAACGAAATTTAAAAAAAAAAAAAAAAAAAGGAGAGATGCCAAAAAGGGCTCTCTCAAAAAGGGGAGGGGGAGGCTCTTCTCTGCACAGATGCAGATTTTAGGAACCAGACGATGGAGGAGCCAGACATTCAGAGGTGGTTGGCGTCAGTCAGGAAAGGGTGGAGAGGAGATGGGAGGGGAGAGGTGAGATGGGCTGGGAGACAGTCGAGGGCTGGCTAGGAGAGATGGAATTAGGGCTGGGAGACAGCTGGGACATCTGGCAGTGACAATGGAGTTTTGATGAAGGTAACACCGCGGTAACGCAGCGATCACAGTAAAGCGCTCACAGGGCAGCAAGGGGGTCTGCTCTGCTCACAATTCCCAAAGGGAGTGACGTGAGTAGAGCAGTGACCCGAACTTTACACTGCCCTGCACGCCATTAATTGGTCAATCTGCCATGACGCAGGCAGAGTGACCAATTAAATATCTGGAGGGGGTGGCACCACTGTACGCCCCCCACCAAACACTCGACAGGGATTGGTGCTAGGTATAGCACCAATCACTGTCACTTTCACCTGTCGGCACAGATCATTGGATCTGCACCGGCAAGCTGTAATTGGTCGATGTGAAACAATCAGCCAACTGCAGCGATCTACGTGGTGGGGAGGGGGTTAAACCACCTGATTCACATAAAGAAAGTTGTCTGCTGTCATGGACAGCATTAACCTTCTTACAGTTTCTGTGTCTTGAGACACAGAGACTGTTTATAACCATGACGTAGTATTACTTCATGGTGCGCTAAGTACCTAGCACTCATGAGGTAATAGTACGTCAAAGGTCGCTAAGGGTTAAAGGGAACATATCACCAAAAGACACATTTTAATTATTAATCTTAGAATTTTGGGGGCATTTTTAAAAAATGATTTTTAATATTTCCCACTGTTGTCCAATACAGGGACCATCATCTGTGTACTGTGTCCATATTAATGTCTATGATTTTAAAATGAGATATTATAACAGCTTCTGTAGGTGTAATGTGGAGGTGCCCCAATAGTTTTGTCCATATAGTGTACCGATATAGATACATCTGAAATAAATGCAAAAGAAAGCGGTCGCACAACATCTAGTTTTATCACAAGCAGTATGTCCAGTGGCATATCCTTCTAACAATAAGGCAGATAATTCTTAGTAATCGAAGAAATGGATCAAGCATTCTACAGTGTAAAAATTGCAGTTTTATTCTTTAATCCATTGTGACAATGTCAGTAGAGAATCCATATAAAAAGAAAGGCACAACATTGCTGTACTGTGACGTGTTTTGGACTGTGGAGGTCCCTGGTCAAGCATAGAGAATATACAGTGAGCAAAAAGTTAAAACCCGCAACCCCCTCCCCACTCAGATTATGGATTATGTACAGGTGCAAATGGATGCCATTCACAGGTGTAGAGAGAACATGGAACATTCAAAGACCAATAAAAGTAAGTTCCATGTTACTTGTATAAACTCTTTAGGCCAGCCATGTTTTACCTTAGTTTTCTTACTGACATTACTAGGATGTCAGATATTCCCAATTGTTACATAGCACTGATGGTCATACCCGATTTTACATATTAGTTACTATAAGGTTAAAGTTTATGCCACCTTTCAGTGATCTGTATTCGCTCCACATCATTTAGAATGGCACTTTAACATAATCGATCATCATACTGGGTTAGAGGTCAGGTGATTTAAATGACTTTACTCTCTGTATCTCCCTATATTATAAAAATGAATTTCTGTCTGTCTGTCTGTCTGTCTGTGCTCTAATGCGAACCAAACGACAGGACCGATCTTCACCAAATTCGGTACAGAGATACTTCAGATATCCGGGAAGGTTTAAGACGAGACTCCAAATCGCTCGGACGTAGCGTTGCTGAGATACAGCATTCCAAACACAGTGACCCCCCCCTTAGCCAATACAAACCTGCAAGACTTTCACTCATATTTCAACTGCAATACACACAGTCACTCCACATGCGCTATACAACACTGATATCCAAACTGAGATACACGCATCAGAGGATTAGATACACAGATCAGCACACAGTATCACACGCCACAGGATTAGATACACGGGTCTGCACACAGTCCCACAGACCAGAGGATTAAATACGCACTTCTGCACACAGTTCCACACTCCAGAGGATTAGATACACGCGTCTGCACAGAGTACCACATGCCATAGGATTAGATGCACGCGTCTGCACACAGTCCCACAAACCAGAGGATTAAATACGCACTTCTGCACACAGTTACACACACTGAAGGATTTGATACGTGCATCTGCACACGGTTCCACATGCCGAAGGATTAGATACAGGCGTCTACACACAGGCCCACACTCCAGAGGATTAGATACGCGCGTCTGCACACATTTGTACACGCCATAGGATTAGATACACGCGTCTGCACAGAGTACCACATGCCGTAGGATTAGATACACGCGTCTACACACAGTTCCACACTCCAGAGGATTAGATACGCACGTCTGCACACAGTACCACACGGGGGAGGATTAGATATGCGCGTCTACACACAGTACCACATGCCATAGGATTAGATACGTGCGTCTGCACACAGTAACACATGCCGGGGGATTTGATACGCGCGTCTACACACAGTTCCACACGCCGTAGGATTAGATACGCGCCTCTTCACACAATACCACACAGGGGAGGATTAGATACACGTGTCTTCACATAGTTGTACACGCCATAGCATTAGATACACGCGTCTGCACACAGTACCACATGCCGTAGAATTAGATACACGGGTCTGCACACAGTCCCACACACCAGAGGATTAAACACGCACTTCTGCACACAGTTTCACACACTGAAGGATTTGATACGTGCGTCTGCACACGGTTCCACATGCCTTAGGATTAGATACATGCGTCTACACACAGTTCCACACTCCAGAAGATTAGATACGCGTGTCTGCACACAGTTGTACACGCCATAGGATTAGATACACGTGTTTGCACACAGTACCACATGCAGTAGGATTAGATACGCACGTCTACACATAGTTCCACACGCCAAAGGATTAGATACGCGCCTCTTCACACAATACCACACAGGGGAGGATTAGATACGTGTGTGTGCACACAGTGTCACACTTTGGAGGATTAGATACATGCCTCTGCACACAGTACCACAAGCCAGAGAATTAGATACGCGTCTCAGCACACAGTACCACACGGGGGAGGATTAGATACGCGCGTCTACACACAGTTCCACACGCTGTAGGATTAGATACGCGCCTCTTCACACAATACCACACAGGGGAGGATTAAATACGTGCGTCTGCACACAGTACCACACGCCAGAGTATTAGATAAGTGCGTCTGCACACAGTACCAAATTCCGTAGGATTACATACGCGCATCTGCACACAGTACGACATGTCGTAGGATTAGATATCCACGTCTACACACAGTTCCACATGCCGTAGGATTAGATACGCGCCTCTTCACACAATACCACACAGGGGAGGATTAGATACGTGCATCTGCACACAGTACCACATGACCGAGGGTTAGATGTGCGTGTCTGCACACAGTTACACACCCTGAAGGATTAGATACGTGTGTCTGCTCTAAGTATCACACGGGGAAGGATTAGATACGCACATCTGCACACAGTTCAAAATGCTGGAGGATTAGATACGCATGTCTTCACATAGTACCACCGCCAGAGGATTAGATACACGTTTCTACACACAGTATCACACGGGGAAGGATTAGATGTGCGCATCTGCACACAGTACCACATGCCAGAGGATTGGATATGCACATCTGCACACAGTTCCATACGCCGGAGGATTAGAAAAGCACGTCTGCACACTGTACCACATGCCGTAGTATTAGATATGTGCGTCTGCACACAGTTTCACACGCTGGAGGATTAGATACGTGCGTCTGCACACAGTACCATATGCCGGGGGATTGGATAAGCAGGTCTGCACACAATACCACATGCCAGAGGATTGGATAAGCAGGTCTGCACACAGTACCACATGCTGTAGGATTAGATACCTGCGTCTGCTTACAGATCCACACGCCAGAGGAATAAATACACGCATCTTCACACAGTTGAACACGCCATAGGATTAGATACACACGTCTGCATACAGTACCACATGCTGTAGGATTAGATACGTGCGTCTACACACAGTTCCACACGCCGTAGGATTAGATACGTGCCTCTTAACACAATACCACATAGGGGAGGATTAGATACGTGCATCTGAACACAGTACCACACTTTGGAGGATTAGATACAGGCCTCTGCACACAGTACCACATGCCAGAGAAGTAGATACGCGTCTCAGAACACAGTTCCACATGGGGAGGATTAGATACATGCATCTGCACACAATACCACATGCCAGAGTATTAGATACATGCATCTGAACACAGTTTCACTTACTGGAGGATTAGATACGCGCCTCTTCACACAATACCACACGGGGAGGATTAGATACACGCATCTGCACACAGTACCACACGCCGGAGGATTAGATATGTGCATCTGCACAAAGTACCACACCAAAAAGGATTGGATACTTGCATCTAAACACAGTATTACACGGGGAAGGATTAGATACAGCTTTACTCCAGATATCCATAACAACTCATGACAGGTTTTTCACTGATATCCAAAATGAGATACACATAATCACATGACGCTTATGGACATACACACAAACCACATACAAAATACATCAGTGCAAAACTGGACAATTCTTATGGGGCCAATACACAAACATAAAATGTAATATACCCGTGCGAAGCCGGGTCCTCCCTCTAGTACTGTATATATATTTGACATGGGACTTCCACAGTCCAAAACGCATCACAGCATCGCGAGTCATTGCCTTTCTCTTTATGTACATTGGCTGCTGACACTGTAGCTTTTAATGAATGAATTAAGAAATAAAATGTTATTGCACAGAGGAATGCTGGATCCACTTCTTCCATTAATGATGACAGTACTTATGGGCCAGCAGGAAGCCTATATTCTGAGGACGAGAGGTGAAGTTATCCAGTAAACAGTATTTATGCCCATAATTCTTACCTTGTCATCCTTGACTGTGGCCTGACATGCCAGCATTAGTGAGCTGGTAGGAAATGGCCAGTGCTGGGATCCAAAATACCTAAGATTATCCACCTCCAAACCAACTTCTTCTGCTACTTCTCTCCGAACTGTCTCCTCCAGCGTCTCCCCTGAACATCAAGGAAAGCAGAGAAACACTGAATCCTTCCTGAAGTAAATTTATTTAAAGGTGTTATGCAGACAGAAATAAAGCTTACCAGTGGATTCCCCGTCCTGTATAATCTTTATTACTAATATATAGGTCCACTAGAGCCCTGATGAACACTTTTGCAGAGTCTCTACCTGCTGACGCCTAAGTTCTCGGTGATATCGCCAACTCCACTTTACTCCGGTTGCAGGTGAACAGAGAGGATGGGGGATATTCATGGGGGCTCTAGGGGCCTGGTTATTTATTAGCAATGAATCTTATCTAGTGCAGGGAATGCACTGCTATGTTTTAGTTCTCCTTGAATAACTCTTTTAAAGCTTAGCTTTGACTTATGGAATATTTTTCTGATGCTGTAGAACTGTTCCCAACAAAGGTTATGTAAAACCCTGCAGTAAGACTGAAAAAGGGCTTATATTAAAGGCACCAATGCAATAGTTATCACTTCTGCAAAGTGACAGTGGACGAGGACTTGCGGTGCCACCTAACCAGTCTGACTATGAACAACTCCCAAGGGTGTTTGCTAAGTAGTCAGCCCAATCTTCAGGGGAAGATACAACCAGATGAAACGTCCATGTATTGAAAGGACAGCTTGAGGCCACCACAATGGGAGCTCCTACAGAGTCTATCCAATCTGGCTGGGGTTACCCCACTATGATGACCACATATCCTTACAGGGTATATAAACAAAGGCTGTTTTCATGATATAACCACCTTAGAGTAAAGGTGCATCAAAGGCTTACATTTTTAGGAAATGAACTACCAATTCCATAACCACTTCAGTACCGGGCCAATTTGTGGTCCAGGACCAGACACATTTTAGGTTTATTTCGTATGTGCGGTTTTGAGGGCTGTAACGTTTTTCTCATACGTCTCATTCAACTAATTTTTGCGTCTTTTTTTCGGGGACACATAGGACTTTTTATGTTGTTTTTATTTTCGAATGTGTTTTAATTTTTTTTATATCCGGGAAAATATTAACAAAATAGGAGGGAAATTGTGTCTGGTTTTCTCTTTTCTTTTTTTTTTTTTTATTTAATAACACAAAGTGCTACTGAAAAACTTTATAAAATAGTTTTTCCTCTCCGTTACAGTAATTTTTATTTTGTATGGTGTTGTTGGGAGTGAGGCTATAACCTTTAATAACGGCATTTTATTGGCGTATTATTTTACTTATTATAAATAATTATTTTATTTAATTTTTTTTTTTACTTTTTTATTAATTTTTTTATATTTTTTTTTTCAGATGCTGTCCCCATAACGTCATAAGAGACCTTTGGGGACATCCGATCACTTTCTTTTTGTATTGGAGACCGATTTCTCCTATAACTGGGGCTGGTACATTTAGCCCCAGTAGTAGGAGGAATACAGCCTCCTGCACGTTGTATACACAGTATACAGTGCCTACAAGTAGTATTCAACCCCCTGCAGATTTAGCAGGTTTACACATTCGGAATTAACTTGGCATTGTGACATTTGGACTGTAGATCAGCCTGGAAGTGTGAAATGCACTGCAGCAAAAAAGAATGTTATTTCTTTGTTTAATTTTTTTTTGAATTGTGAAAAGTTTATTCAGAGGGTCATTTATTATTCAACCCCTCAAACCACCAGAATTCTGTTTGGTTCCCCTAAAGTATTAAGAAGTAGTTCAGGCACAAAGAACAATGAGCTTCACATGTTTGGATTAATTATCTCTTTTTCCAGCCTTTTCTGACTATTTAAGACCCTCCCCAAACTTGTGAACAGCACTCATACATGGTCAACATGGGAAAGACAAAGGAGCATTCCAAGGCCATCAGAGACAAGATCGTGGAGGGTCACAAGGCTGGCAAGGGGTACAAAACCCTTTCCAAGGAGTTGGGCCTACCTGTCTCCACTGTTGGGAGCATCATCCAGAAGTGGAAGGCTTATGGAACTACTGTTAGCCTTCCACGGCCTGGACAGCCTTTGAAAGTTTCCTCCCGTGCCGAGGCCAGGCTTGTCCGAAGAGTCAAGGCTAACCCAAGGACAACAAGGAAGGAGCTCCGGGAAGATCTCATGGCAGTGGGGACATTGGTTTCAGTCAATACCATAAGTAACGTACTCCACCGCAATGGTCTCCGTTCCAGACGAGCCCGTAAGGTACCTTTACTTTCAAAGCGTCATGTCAAGGCTCGTCTACAGTTTGCTCATGATCACTTGGAGGACTCTGAGACGGACTGGTTCAAGGTTCTCTGGTCTGATGAGACCAAGATCGAGATCTTTGGTGCCAACCACACACGTGACGTTTGGAGACTGGATGGCACTGCATACGACCACAAGAATACCATCCCTACAGTCAAGCATGGTGGTGGCAGCATCATGCTGTGGGGCTGCTTCTCAGCCAAGGGGCCTGGCCATCTGGTCCGCATCCATGGGAAGATGGATAGCACGGCCTACCTTGAGATTTTGGCCAAGAACCTCCGCTCCTCCATCAAGGATCTTAAGATGGGTCATCAATTCATCTTCCAACAAGACAACGACCCAAAGCACACAGCCAAGAAAACCAAGGCCTGGTTCAAGGGAAAAAGTCAAGGTGTTGCAGTGGCCTAGTCAGTCTCCTGACCTTAACCCAATTGAAAACTTGTGGAAGGAGCTCAAGATTAAAGTCCACATGAGACACCCAAAGAACCTAGATAACTTGGAGAAGATCTGCATGGAGGTGTGGGCCAAGATAACTCCAGAGACCACAGTGCCGGCCTGATCAGGTCTTATAAAAGACGATTATTAGCTGTAATTGCAAACAAGGGTTATTCCACAAAATATTAAACCTAGGGGTTGAATAATAATTGACCCACACTTTTATGTTTAAAATTTATTAAAATTTAACTGAGCAACATAACTTTTTGGTTTGTAAGATTTATGCATCTGTTAATAAATCCTGCTCTTGTTTGAAGTTTGAAGGCTCTAACTTATTTGCATCTTATCAAACCTGCTTAATCTGCAGGGGGTTGAATACTACTTGTAGGCACTGTATAGAGCTGATCTAGGTCTTGTAGGACCCAGCAGCTCTTGCAAGACACTGAGGCCGGCGGATCACGTGACTGCCGGGTCAGAGGGCAGCCCCATCATGGCGACGCGCATAGCTGTATACACAGCGATCGAGAAGGCAGGGAAGGGAATAAACCTTCCCTGTCTTCTCTTTGGGAGCTCCGGCTAAAGTTACAGCCGGCTCCCAGTTTCAGCAATTGCACAATCTCGTGCAATAGCTGTGTTCTAACAGGACGTAACCGGCATGTCCTGTCAGAACAAGGCAACCACTATCCGGACGTATATAATCTATGGGCGGTCCGGAAGTGGATAATATACTGTATACTTACAACATGAGAATTTCAATGTAGATCTGGGTTTACGCAAAGTAACATGTGAAATGCTCAGTACTTTGTTCCATGAAAGCTGTCACATACCTCAATGTATACTCTTAAATTGAAGCTATCACACTACTAAAAGTTTGGGTAAAGCCTAAGCTTAAGGGTTTTTTTTTCCCTTAAAACACTTTACGCACGATAAAGATTATAATGTAGTATGGTTAGTAAATAATATGTATAGCTACTAACAGGTTTATGTAACAAGGCAGAAAAGTGCTCAGTGCACACAAGATTATGTCTGCTTTTAGCACAATTCAGCAAGTCCAAGCAACCTATCAATTAACTTAATGTCCCTGCTATAAAACAACGTTACATATTGCTTACCGATTTCACAGAAACCAGCAAGGGCGGTGTACAACCCAGCTGGATAGGCCTCCTGATGAGCAAGCAAGCAGCGGTTTCCACTAGATACAAGGGAGATGACCACTGGCGACATCTAGTATATGGTAAAATAGATGGTTAGCCTAATAAATTGCTTAAAGTGTATGTGTATATATATATATATATATATATATATATATATATATATATATATACATATATATATATATATATATATATATACTGTATAGATATATAACAACAGAAAACATGCAGATTACAGATGTTTCAATCCGTTCAATTGCTCGGCTTAGGTACAGAGTTTGATATGTCTCTATGACCACAAGACAATATATTGAATACTAAAATTCACATTAATTTAATCTAGCTTTTTCCTCGTCAACTGACTATACTAACAAAGTACAGTAGTCTTCCTCCAGTAGACCATATGGTGCATAGAACCCGAGGCACCGTATGCATAATATGAGTAACAATATTTTTTTAATTGAGTGTACCTCCACTTATAAAACAACTTGTCATAAATAATTAGTACATCTGAATATAAAAAAACTTTGTATTATATTGTATTGAAAATGAGTTTCCTTCTTCACTTATTAGGCTGTTCTCCTTCTTATCCTCATTCATGCTGTTTATTTACAAAGGATTCATATCTGTACTCAACTCACACATAGGAGTCTATGAAGAGGAGAGGGGGAGGAGGAGAATACTGCTGGTTATATAATTGCTGCCTCATTCTGTGCAGCGGCAGAGTCTCTCGAAGATACATCAGTGTCAGAACAGCTCTCTCTCCCTTACTCATAGCGAAGCAGAACCAGTAATTTTGTGTGTTTTCCAGTCTCCTCCATCTTCCTCTCTTTTCCATAGACTAATAAGTAATTCGGCTTGATGAGCAGAGAAGGAAACTTATTTCTTAATTAAGATGTATTACAAAGTTTGTTATATTCACCTACTATTCATTTATGAAAAGTTGTTGCATAACCGTAGATATGACTCAAGTGATTGGTACCCTGTAGACACACACAGAGCATACAGTATATCTGGAGCTTTTCTTAGCAAGGGAAGACCAATAGCTAAAGATGAACCCTACCAAAATTGAGTTTGGGGCTAAAATTGACATGAGTAAAATTCACAAAACAATACATAAGATTACAATTCTTTTAGATTAGCTGACCTGTGGGTAGTAGATCATGCCATTAGAATGGCACACCCGCTTACTCCCTGAGACATTCTTCTGGGTTGGTTTTCCTGATTTGCTGCAGTATTGATGATTGTCATGCCAGCGTAAGAGGGACTGTGACTGTAACAGAGAAGTGATAGGTAAAGAAGCTGGAAGTCCTATGTAATCTATTCACTATGTTCAGATTTATAGAGATTTTATTGGATATGTCGCAAAGACTTCAGAGGGCCAGTGCTGCAGTACCTGTAGTCACCCCTATACTTTGTATATAGGGCACTAGTATTCCAGGCGCACATCCAAATCAGCAACCCCGACTCCTACCACCACCAAGCATGGCTATGCCACAGAACTCGAAACAAACCCGACACCCCCCAACCAAACAACAGCCAACCGCCAAACCAAAAACACCAACAGATGATGACCAAGGCCCAAATAAAGGCGACCATAGAGGCAAACAAAGAGCAATACATCGAGGAATGGAGAAACTAAATAAATAACTCCAAGAAACTCACCATGTACCAATCCCTACAAAGGGACTACACCATAGCCACCTACCTGGAGAGAATACGCCACCCCAAACACAGACAGACTTGAGCCAATACAGACTGAGCGCCCACAATCTAGAAATTGAAACGGGGCGGCACAAGCAGTTATACAAGCCACAGGTTTCACCAGATGTGCACGTTGCATTGCAAAAAATGTACAGCCTCTGGCAATATTCTTTACACTAGTGTAGATGATGTCTGTCACACCACATCATGGCCATTATATATGAGAAGGCAGCAGATTTCTTATACAAGTTCAGGCAAGTGAAAACTACACCCATTGTGCAACCTTTCCCAAGATATCTGCCCAGGGCAGCTCTAGATTTCTGTTACAGCAAGCCTCTAGACCTAAGGAAAGAATGACACATTTAAGACACGGCTATAGTTTCCCTGGGGCCATGTAACTGTCCCCTTCGTTGCGACTTGTAAAGGTATTCATCATACAGGTATACTAACCTACAGAAACAGAATATACCCTAAATGGCCAATTTATTATTAGTTATTTTTAGAGCACCAGGGGCTTTCATACAATATACAAAATACACACCAGAAGTACAATGCTGACAGTGTCCAATTGGTACAGTGGGATAGAGGGCCTTACCTTAAGTAGCTTACAATGTATAAGGGAAGGGGGACAGAGACAGAAGGTGAGGGCAGATAGGGTGTAGTGACAGTAGTGCTATTGGAGGTTGTAAGACTTCCTGAAGTGGTGCATCTTCAAGGTCTTCTTGAAGATTGTGATTCTTGGGGACAGTCATATATGTAGACAGTATATGGAGGTGGTTGTTTGAGTAGCGGATAAAAGTAGAGCAAAGTAGGAGGTCTTGGGAGAATCGGAGGTGATGTGTGGGCAGTTAGAGGGACATTAGGTCAGAGAAGTATGGATAGAACAGGTTGTGGATGGCTTTGTATATCAGCATTAACATTTTAGACTGGACAAAAAGTAGTGATTGGTAGAGAGAGGAGGCTGATGAAAAATTGGGGGAGAGAAGCAGCGGCAGAATTTAGGGTGGTCTACAGGGGGTATTTGCTGGCAGGCTGTGGAGAAGGGTGTTACAGTAGTCTAAGTGGGATATTATAATAAATTATATAATAATTTCTATATAAATAATAATAATAGTAATGCTTCCCAATGGTAATACCCTAGTTAACAGAGAACCAACGTCTTCATCTATTTTCACAACTGCTTTCGATATTTCAGTAAATCTGCCAGAAAATTCTTGTTCCAGAGCAGATTTTTCAAATGACCCTAGGAAAAAAAAAAGAGAATTATCATATTATTTGACCAACTTTTGTTGCAGCTGTCCAAGTTGAATATACACTCAATGACAAAAAAATATTGCAGCAAGGTGTTGTTGGAAAGCATACAGGTATCCTACAGAACATTTGGCTATAGCGGTGGAAACTGTGCCTGTACATCCTGCAAACTTGATAGTTGTCAAAGATCGTTTCACAAATGTTCAACTGGCAATAAATCTAGTGACCTAGCAAGATCATCACACCAGCGGTTGGGGCAAAGTGCTGCTCGACAGCAAAGACAGGATTGAAGTGCAACCTTCATAGTCGAACCTGACCAATGTCAGAGGTCAAAAAGAACCCAAATTTGTTGCTAAAGACAATACATTTCCCATTAATAGGAGTATTAATAACACCACTTCAAACAAAGGCTGCTGTAGCTGGCTGTCAATGGGGACACACACATAATGTCTGCTGTAATACCAAATTTTCTTCTACTAAGCACCTTGAAATGTTCCGGGTAGAGACAGGAGTGTGTAATGAAGGTGACATCAGCTTTTGGATAGTAGACAATATAACTGTGGGAGCTGCTTGCACTTGTCAGTCGATCAAATGATCCTTTCTACTGATGGTCTGTCTGGAATGTTTGCAGCCTGTATGCCAAGTGTCTGAGTCATGATCCCAGCACCATCTAACAGCTTGGTCAGAATAACCTAGATGGCAGGGAATAGATTGAAACAACCACCCGCTTCACTCAGTCTAATAATGCGTACCTTCTCAAAGTCTGTCAATTGGGCAAAATGTCTGAGTGCATTGTACAGGCATATGTAGTAGTCAGCAATCTCTGATCTAAAGGTTCACCTCTGAGAGCCTTTTATACGGCAGCAGGGAAGCAGTTTACACCCTCTTGTGGTAAGACCCAGTGTCTACTTAGACCACACCTGTATTTACATATCTTCCTGAGACATAACTGCACGCAGGGGTTTGCAGTAATCTGATATTTCTATCTGGATGAGTTATCTTTTTGTCAATGTACAATGTGTGCCTAAAGGTCTCTGAAGATCCTAAAAACAAATATGCTAAAAGCAGGCTTTAAACTCATATCATTAGATACATACAGCTTGTATAAATGGTTTAGTGTTTAAGTTTCACAAATAAAACATCAACTTACCTAGATCCAAAGCAAACTGGACGGTCAATGAATCTGAGCAGCCAACCACAACAGAGTCTTCCAAGTTCACATTGTCTTTTTGATATCTGCTGAGCACTTGCAGTAAATCTGAAATGCGTCAAAATTATATTACTAAAACATCATCTCTATACTTAAAGGTATTTATATAGAAAGGAGGCTCATTCCTGTTCTGTAACATACATCCTTCATCCATTATGATTATCCATTTTATTATTTATTATCCATCATTCTCAGATGAACTATACATTCCTCTATGTAATTTCCATTAAGTGATTTTTAATAGGCACTAGAGATGAGCGAATAGTATTCGAAACTGAAGCGGCCGAACACCAACAGGTTAAGCGCCGGCCGCTTCCATTCATTCCTATGGGAGCGAGGTATTCGAAACTAGAGTTTCGAATACTATTAGCTCATCTCTAATAGGCACATTAAAGCTTAATTCCTCAAAAAGAAAACAACTGTTGCACCCATCCAGCTACCCACAGCAGTTCATGTACACTTGAGAAAGGGCACTGTTGCCCGAAATGCGTTGTGTTTTCTGAACCTTAATAAAGTGGTTATATCTTATCGGGTGAAGCGCGGTATCCTTTACTATGGTCCTTTGGCATTTCAGTCGACACCACTGGTGAATTGGATCCTGCAGCACGCACCTCACCCACGGAGGAACTCCCTGTGAAATGGTTCTAAGGTGATACCGGTAGTTGTGAATCCTTCACAACTTCACCAGGTGAGAGTTCATTTGGCACATTGCAATTGTCCCTCACTTAACATAACATACTACACCATATACAGCTCGGTGCTGTTCTTGTTTTTGTCTGTGCCCTGTATAATGGTCGGTGTCAGTAGCATAGCTCAGCTCCCACTGAATTCAATGGTGCTCATCTCTATAGAGGTCACAGAGTCAACTGTTCCAAGTTCCATTTACTGAAAATACACCTCTGAACAGTTGATCCATGTGGGGACCAGCTGTCATTCCCCACTGATCAGACATTTATGGCCAATCCATTTAGGCCATAAATACATTTTGAAAAAACCCCATAAACAACCCCTTTAAGCCTTATTCACATTGCAGTGTTTAGTGATTGACATTAGTGATTGTAAGCCAGAACCAGGACAGGAGAATACAGATGTAAGGTAGAATTTGTACCTCTTCTTTGTTTTCTACTTGCTCCTGGTTTTGGCTTACAATCACTGATGCAAATCACTGACCATTCCACTGACCTGTGACTAAGGTCTTAGGAGATTAGACACCAGGCTAAGAAGAGAACCTATCTTGGTGCAGAAAGGAGCATGAAACAGTAAACTGATGGGTGTTATACAAAGCATTCTTGTATTGGTCGCATAGGTTATATATTGTTATGTCACTGAACTCCGGTTTTAACTTCTGAAAACATGATTGTCTGGTTTAGAAATTCTTTATAACAGAGTACATCATCGATTTAGGACCCTCCAACTATGAACTAGAGCAGAAAGTGGCTCCAAATATCTGCAGAAATCCTACTAATATTATAAGTGTGAAAGTTTGTGTGTTTGGATGTTTGGATGTTTGTGAGTTTGGATGTTTGTTCCTCAATCACGCTAAAACGCCTGGACGGATTTGCGTGCAATTTTCCACAAACATAGTTTTCCCTTAGGATTGAATCACAGGCTACTTTTGGTGCCACTAAACAACATGGCTTCCTAGCAGGAGACTCACAAAAGCAGGACTCCTAGCCCCAGCTATAGACTCACACACACTGCCTCGCATTTCCTGCCTCAACCTGCCTGCACACTCCTTACTGTCACCTCAGGAGTAGCCCTCACTCTACTCACTCACATTTTACATATAGCTTTCCACTATATAACACATCACATTGTCTGTATCAAGACATACACAATACAACACATCACATTGTCTGACACAATACAACACATCACATTGTCTGACACAATACAAAACATCACATTGTCTGTATCACGACATACACAATACAACACATCACATTGTCTGTATCACGACATACATAATACAACACATCACATTGTCTGTATCACTACATACACAATGCAACACATCACATTGTCTGTATCACGACATACACAATACAACACATCACATTGTCTGACACAATACAACACATCACATTGTCTGACACAATACAACACATCACATTGTCTGACACAATACAACACATCACATTGTCTGACACAATACAACACATCACATTGTATCACGATATACACAATGCAACACATCACATTGTCTGTATCACGACATACACAATACAACACATCACATTGTCTGTATCACGACATACACAATACAACACATCACATTGTCTGTATCACGACATACACAATACAACACATCACATTGTCTGTATCACTAGATACACAATATAAGACATCACATTTGCTAGCCCACCAAACTTTTTAAAGCACTTTTACAGTTTCACACGTCTGTGTCCGCCCAATTCTCAAATCACCGCAGACGAAGTCGCGGGTAAAAGCTAGTGGTCATATATATGGTTTACATTAACGTTCCATTAATTTATCTATATGCATATACTTGGTGTGTCTGCATGGAGTATATATATATATATATATATATATATATATATATATATATATATATATCTCCCTATATTATAAAAATGAATTTCTGTCTGTCTGTCTGTCTGTCTGTGCTCTAATGCGAACCAAACGACTGGACCGATCTTCACCAAATTTGGTACAGAGATACTTCAGGTATCCGGGAAGGTTTAAGATGAGACTTCAACTCACTCGGACGTACCGTTGCTGAGATACAGCATTCCAAACACAGTGCCCCCCCCCTTAGCCAATACAAACCTGCAAGTCTTTCACTCATATTCCAACTGCAATACACACAGTCACTCCACATGCGCTATACAACACTGATATCCAAACTGAGATACACGCATCAGAGGATTAGATACACAGATCAGCACACAGTATCACACGCCACAGGATTAGATACACGGGTCTGCACACAGTCCCACACACCAGAGGATTAAATACGCACTTCTGCACACAGTTCCACACACTGAAGGATTTGATACGTGCGTCTGAACACAGTTCCACATGCCGAAGGATTAGATACACGCGTCTGCACAAAGTACCACACTCCGGGGGATTGGATACATGCGTCTGCACACAGTACCACATGCCAAAGGATTGGATACACGCATCTGCACACAGTTCCACGCACCAGAGCATAAGATTTGCACGTCTGCACACAGTACCACATGTCGTCGGATTAGATACGCACGTCTACACACAGTTCCACACTCCAGAGGATTAGATACGCGTGTCTGCAGACAGCTGTACACGCCATAGGATTAGATACACGTGTCTACACACAGTTCCACACACCAGAGCATAAGATATGCACATCTGCACACAGTACCACATGCCGCAGGATTAGATATGTGTGTCTACACACAGTTCCCCACGCCGTAGGATTAGATACGCGCCTCTTCACACAATACCACACAGGGGAGGATTAGATACGTGTGTCTGCACAAAGTACCACACTTTGGAGGATTAGATACATGCCTCTGCACACAGTACCACAAGTCAGAGAATTAGATGTGCGTCTCAGCACACAGTACCACACGGGGGAGGATTAGATACGCTCATCTGCACATAGTACCACATGCCAGAGGATTAGATACGCGCATCTGCACACAGTACCACACAGGAGAGGATTAGATATGCACATCTGCACACAGTACCACATGCCAGAGGATTAAATACACACATCTGCACACAGTACCACACGCCAGAGGATTAGATACGCGCGTCTGCACACAGTACCACATGCCGTAGGATTAGATACGCGCGTCTACACACAGTTCCACACGCAATAGGATTAGATACACGCCTCTTCACACAATACCACACAGGGGATGATTAGATACGTGTGCCTGAATACAGTACCACACTTTGGAGGATTAGATACATGCCTCTGCACACAGTACCACAAGCCAGAGAATTAGATACGCGTTTCAGCACACAGTACCACACAGGGAGGATTAGATACGTGCATCTGCACACAGTACCCCACGCCAGAGGATTAGATATACGCGTCTGCACACAGTAACACATGCCGTAGGATTAGATACGCGCGTCTACACACAGTTCCACATGCCGCAGGATTAGATACGTGCCTCTTAACACAATACCACACAGGTGAGGATTAGATACGTGTGTCTGCACACAGTACCACAAGCCAGAGAATTAGATACGCGTCTCAGCACTCAGTACCACACGCCAGAGGATTAGATACGCACATCTGCACACAGTACCACATGCCGCAGGATTAGATATGTGTGTCTACACACAGTTCCCCACGCCGCAGGATTAGATACGCGCCTCTTCACATAATACCACACAGGGGAGGATTAGATACGTGTGTCTGCACACAGTACCACACTTTGGAGGATTAGATACATGCCTCTGCACACAGTACCACAAGTCAGAGAATTAGATGTGCGTCTCAGCACACAGTACCACACGGGGGAGGATTAGATACGCTCATCTGCACATAGTACCACATGCCAGAGGATTAGATACGCGCATCTGCACACAGTACCACACAGGAGAGGATTAGATATGCACATCTGCACACAGTACCACATGCCAGAGGATTAAATACACACATCTGCACACAGTACCACACGCCAGAGGATTAGATACGCGCGTCTGCACACAGTACCACATGCCGTAGGATTAGATACGCGCGTCTACACACAGTTCCACACGCAATAGGATTAGATACGCGCCTTTTCACACAATACCACACAAGGGAGGATTAGATACGCACATCTGCACACAGTTCCACACACCAGAGGATTAGATAAGCACGTCTGCACACAGTACTACATGCCGTAGGATTAGATACACGCGTCTGCTTACAGTTTCACATGCCAGACATTGAGACACGCTATAGGATTAGATACATGCGTCTGCATACAGTACCACATGCTGTAGGATTAGATACGCGTGTCTACACACAGTTCCACACGCCGTAGGATTAGATACGCGCCTCTTCACACAGTACCACACTTTGGAGGATTAGATACATGCCTCTGCACACAGTACCACATGCCAGATAATTAGATACGCGTCTCAGCACACAGTACCACACTGGGGAGGATTAGATACGCGCATCTGCACAAAGTACCTCACACCAGAGGATTAGATACACCTGTCTGCACACGGTACCACAACGCCAGAAGATTAGATACGCACATCTGCACATAGTACCACATGCCGTAAGATTAGATATGCACGTCTGCACACAGTTTCACTTACCGGAGGATTAGATACGTGCCTCTTCACACAATGCCACACAGGGGAGGATTAGATACACACATCTGCACACAGTACCACATGCCGGAGGATTAGATATGTGCATCTGCAAACAGTACCACACCAACAAGTATTAGATACTTGAGTCTAAACACAGTACTACACGGGGAAGGATTAGATACAGCTTTACTCCAGGTATCCATAACAACTGATCATAGGTTTTTCAGTGATATCCAAAATGAGATACACACAATCACATGACACTTATGGACATACACACAAACCACATACAAAATACACCAGTGCAAAATTGGACATTTCTTATGGGGCCACTACACAAACATAAAATGTAATATACCCGTGCGAAGCCGGGTCCTCCCTCTAGTATATATATATAGTTCATACATGTTTTGTATGGTTTCCCTCTATGTTCTTCAATTTCCTTCTACACTCCATAAATATACTAAGAGGATAAAATGCTTAAAGTTAACTTAAGAGTGTGTGTGTCTGGGTAATGGCTGTGCTCAGGTACTGCAACACCAATTCACTTGAAAGGTGATCTTTTAAAAAAAATAAAAAAAATTATAGTGTGGACCATGTCAATCTGTCTGAGCACTAAGCAGTCTAAAAATCTATAGACATGATCTTACTTACCTGTACCACTGACTGCTGGTGCACAGAAGCGGTTTCCAGATTTCTGAATAAGAGGTGAAAGATTGTGGAATAGATAAAAAGATCCTGAATTCAAGGCTTGGCGACAGCTGTCATCATTTTCTTTTACTTCAAAAAGAAATCTAAGAAGGAACACAACAACAACATTAATCTGACATGTCATGAAGACCTGAGACTACCAATCATATGAAATGGACACCCCACTAAAGTTAATAAAATATTAAAAGCTAGGCATACATTTTCTTTTTGCAGGTGAAAGGAACAAACTTTGTAATAAGGAATATGGCATTGATCAAATATGTACAATAGACGTCTATGGAGAGAAGGAGGGGGAGGAAGAGAAAAGTTCCTCAAACAAAAAGACCATTGCACTATAGAGAGACTGCTTTCTTCCACATAACAGGAGAATTACTACGGTATCCAGCCTTCTCCTGACAATAATGAGTCAATTAATGTAGTAGACAGCCTTATATACCTGTCTTTCTTCTTCTCCTCCTCCCTTCTCATTATACCTCAGCACACGAATATTCATGAGGTTCACCCATTTCTAGTACGGACCAAGATCGCGCAGTTGAAAAGTTTATTCCCTTTCACCTGTACTACTGAGTTTTGCTACAAGGCTGTAGACTGTTCCTAACAAGCTTCTTATGCTATTATAATCCACACTGCAGATGATTGAATGAGGGCTCGTTCACATCTGTGCCCGGGTCTCCGTTTTGAAGGTTTCCATTTCCCGCCCGAAACTGGGTAGGAAACGGAAACCTGCAGGTATTTTACAAATCTATTCATTTGAATGGGTTTGAAAAGTGTCCTGCCATGAGCGCCGGTGAACGTTTTGTTCTCCGCAGCGAAACCGTTTTTTTAACCGGACACAAAGTCGGACATGCAGGACTTTGTGTCCAGTTAAAAAAAAAAAAAACGGTTTCACTGCGGGGAGCACAAAACGCTCACTGGAGATCACGGCCGGACACGGTCTGACAGGTTTCCGCCTTCTCTGCAGAAGACGGAAACCTGAGAACGGTGACCGAGAGTGCAGGTGTGAACCCATCGTTATAAAGGCTTAAGGGGAATTTGTCACCATAACCTAGCATATCAACCCAACCCCACAAGTAGAAGTTAGAATCACCTGAAATAGAAGATGTATCGCCATTTTTATCAATATGCAAATGAGCTCTTTAGAGCAACAATGATATTGGAAAAATTAAAAAAAATGTTATGGAAATACAGAAAAAGCTTTTTTTAAAATGGTATTTTTGTACTCCTTTTCTCGATGTATTCACTGGGGGACACAGCACCATGGGTATAGACCTGGCCACTAGGAGGAGAATGAAAAGCTGTCGCCTCTGGGTTATACCCTTCTCGCAGACAGTCAGTGTGCAGTCCGTTTGTACCGCAGCAGCAGGAGAAAGACACCAAAAAGCAAAAAAAGAACATGGAACCAACAACCACCAACGTATCCTAAACCCGAAAAAGAAGCGAAACAGCTCGAGCAAAAACAGGAAAAACAAGGATGGGATCTATTCTCCCCCAGTGAATACAATGAGAAAAGGATTTTACAGTGAGTACAAAAATCCTATTTTCTCGCTTATTTCACTGGGGGATACAGCACCATGGGATGTCCTAAAGCAGTCTCAGAAGGTGGGAAATATACAGCAAACCTAGGGCACTTGTAAAACCTTATGACCTAAGCTGGCATCAGCAGAAGACACAGAAGGGATCTGGAAAACTTAGAGTAAGTAAGGCAAGTGAGGAGAAAGGCCCTCCGGGAGGATGAGCAAGTTTTCCTCTGAGGAGAGCAAAAGGCCCTCCCCCTGGAATAGGCAAAGGAAGGAGACTACCCCAGGACTGCCCCCTAGCCAACAGGAAGGTCTAAGAGGAGTTTGGAGGCGTGGGAAGCCCGGGAAAGGGGCAGGCCTATTTGTGGCCTAGTCCCTGGCTGAAGCCAGGTGCTAAAGTAGAAATGCAGCCAGCAGAAGGGAGCTGCCAGCACAGATACTGTACGAAGGCTACAGAAGTGCTGGCCAAGTACCTAATAAAGGTACTGGGGGAAAGGACAGGGGGCACCCAAGAAATAACAGGAGCCCCCCAAAGAGAAGATGCTCAGTGAGCGGCATGAAAAGTCCCAGGAGCGCCAGGGGCTTATTCACTAAAGTGGCCCGCCATGCAAGAAAGCCTACTATGGCCCCAGGAAGATGGTGGAGGTAGGCTGAGGACATGGGAACCCATGAAAGAGCCCCAGAAGGATGCCCAGTGGGTGGGGAAATTGACATACTCACCCATCTTCTAATACTCACCTGTACCCATGCAGGAGCCCCAGAAGGATGTCTGATGGGTGGGAGTGGGGAGAGGGGATTGATATACTCACCCATCTTCTAATACTCACCTGGTAGGACCTCGCACGTGGGAATGGGGTCACCAGCAATTTGGCTGCCGATGCAATGAGTGGGGAGCAGGGACTGGGTGACTGGTGAGGTGCTCTTTTGTACAGAACTGTGCCTGCAGGGGGGTACAACTAGTGTCTCAGACATGCTGAAGACCCCCTTGTACCTGAAAGATAAAGAAAAAAAAAATGATGCAAGACAAAAAGACCTGAGTCAGGTCGTGTCTGCCTCCTACGGACACTAGGTTTAAACTGACTACTCAGTGTCTATGAGAAGGATATAGCCCAGAGGCAGAGCCAACAACTTTTCATTCTATACAAACGAGGTTTTACCACAGCCACCGCAATTATTGATCCTATATATATTCAGGTGCACGAATCTGCCCTCCGGATCGGGCAATAGAGCAGTATTCACAAATAGAAAAAAGAGATCCAGCACCAAAAAATGTTTTTGTTAAGTTTAAAACATATATTTTAATTCTTGATATCTAAAAAACATTGCGTTAACACCAGAGTGCTTAGAGAATATATAAAAAAAGATGTATAGTTCATACCAGTCCACGAAGACAAAAAAACATCAGACAAGACCTACATCAAACATGGCTGCCGCACAGCAGCAGTCCGCACAGCAGCAGTCCCACAGTCTCCTATTGGCCAGGTCTATGCCCAGTAAAATAAGCAAGAAAAATATTTTTTTACATTTATTAAAAGTAACATATAAGAAAAACTATATAAATTTGAGGTCTTCGTAATCGTACGTCACAGTGATAATACACACATTGTTTACTGCACTGTTCTCACATTGATCACCTTAGGTTCAGCTAAGGTGATTCTTAAAGAGATTAATTTTTTTTCCTGCAAAACATTTTTAAAAGAACATGCATTTCCTGGTTTAGTAAAATCAATTACCAAATGGTCTTCAATATAATAAGCATCAAACCAATGCTGTATAGTAAATTGTATAATGCACATCTGTCACAATATTTAGTACATGGCTTGGCAAGAAAAAGCAGACAATTTTACAGATGTATGGCAGATAATGTTTGCAGATCTTTTAATATGCCATTTCAGATGATTTGTACATACTATAAGCTCTCATTTAAGTATTTTTTATTCCAACTTCCATAAATGTGACACTACAGTCCTAGCTCTAACACACTTAGAAATATGACTGTTCCCAATTGTTGTATCGTAAATATTCACTTTTTATTTTACACCTTCTTTTCCCTAGCTCTTATCTCCCTGAGAAAAAGAAAGACACCGAGTGCACTAAGTGTAGTATTTTACAGTGATATGGTAAATCAATGTATTAGCGACTAGAGATGAGCGAACACTGTTCGGATCAGTCGTTCCGAACAGCACGCACCCATAGAAATGAATGGAAGCACATGGCACGTACACTTTGCCAGCAGCCGGTCACCGTGCCAGGTGCTTCCATTCATTTCTATGGGAGCGTGCTGTTCGGAACGGCTAATCCGAACAGTGTTCGCTCATCTCTAGTAGCGACATAAAATACCCAAATGGCCTCTCACCTTTTGGGGTTGTAAGACAGTCACGCCAGCTTTGGTCGTATATAAACAGTAATTCCAGGTGGGAGTGGCAGCGGCTCAGCCTGTGAACACCAGTAAACCGTGGAGATACAGTGGACAGCACAAGGACCGGTGGTCCGTTACAGAGAATCTGCGCTCTCTGGTTATATAGGCATGACACAGTCCAAAAGTTCCGGCTAAAACTTTTTTATTGAGATAAATAATACAGCAAAACGGCATGATGCGATCAGTTAATTGCACTTGATAAAGGGTCCTGTTGAAGACCAAAACGCGTTGTGCCATCCTGCTGTATTACTTATCTCAATAAAAAGGTTTTAGCCACAACCTTTGGACTGTATCGTGTCTATATAACCAGAGAGCGCGGATTCCCCGTAACGGACTCCCGGTCCTTGTGCTGTTCACCCCTGAGAACAAAGGATGAAACCAGGACTGTGCGTTATGAAGTTACCACAGGAGCAATTTCTAAAATTCGGAAATTGGCTGATACCAAAGAGCATTAGAACAAGCTAAATCTCACACAGCGCTGGGAGATAGAACTACCCAAACATTTTCAACAGAGCCTGTCGCAAAGCCAGTTGGACTTGACCTGAATTTGGACCCAAGTTATCACCCCCCAAAAAAACTGACTTCAAATCAGAATGCACAGCAATCAGAAGACAAGTCCAACCAGGAGAGCGGAATCAAAGGGATAAACATGTGCAAGGCAAAGTACCTTACATATATCATACATTTTTTACATACCACAAACCTATTACATCAAGCAAATCAGGAGCCTTAAAAGTACCAAAAATAAGTCGTCTACATCTCCTGCCAAAACCTACTATACTCAACCAGGCGACTCCTGAATTTACTTTCCACAGTTCTTTCCACTTGAAGGCAGCAGGGAAGGCACAAGGTTACACCCTACATCGTAAACCTTTCTCAAATACTTGGACATGCTGAGAAATAGCAAAGAGCCTTGAAGTAGTATTTCTTAATAATGTCCTGCTGCTCTCATTATGGGTTTTCTTCTAAGTAGATTTTCATAGTGAGATAAGGCTAAACACTTCGCTACTTGACACATTCTTCATTATTTGTATGCACCTACATCCTCCTGTTATATTTTATGTATGACACAGTATGTCAGTTTTAGTTACTTCACAGGCTGAAGTTCCGCTGAAGGAAGTGAGGTTGTCATTTACATATTGTAATTTTCTGCCACACCCTTATCCTCTATAATTATGTTCTAAAATTCCAAAGAAAAGCAAAGAATAGTCAAAAATAGCCATGTATACCCAAGTTGTGCTGTTTTTCTCCGTTACAAGGCATTATTCTGTCTTGCCTGAAGCAAAATGCTCTGCTGAGATTCCTGAGACTATAAATATTCATTGGTAAATGAGTTTTTGCTCCAGGGATCAAGTAAAAGTAAGCATGTAAACACTGAAATGTGCTTGTCATATCAAACATATAACCAACCACCAAGCTATGCAACTTTATTAAATATCACCGCTGATTAGGCCGTGTTCACACCACCAACGCAAGATCTGCAAATTTCACAGTAGGAATAGCACAGCATGTTGTATTATTCTACCAGTCTAAACAATGAAAGCCACTACAGATCCCAATGGACCCTGTTACATGTCAATGGAGTCCAATGGACACTAATGGATTCCTTGCACTCACTCGGTAAATCTCACACTGCTTCAGTGCCACCATTACAATGGTCTTGTGAGTGTGTTTGATTTGCCCTGGACATAGATGGGTAACCATAGTCAGGTAGTCTTGTACTGTACATGCTAGCATTGCAGAGAACAAGAACAGGAACTACCCCCAAAGGTGGCACTGGAGCGATAAGTGATTAGAAGAGTACAGGTTATTTTACAACATTACCCACTTTTTATAAACTTTTTAAAAAATTCTGGACAATCTCTTTACCCGTTGTGGGGTGGGAAGCTCGGTTACAGCAATGGTGCGGACACAAGCAATCAGAGACATGGACACAATATCTGGTACAAACAAGTTATTTTAAAAAATAGCAAAATAAATAAACCTTCACTTCAGGCACAAAAAACATCAAAAAAAAAAAAAAAACCTGCTCGTCTGAGCACTAACTATACGTGTGGCTTGCTACCAGCCACATGAACAAACAGATACCACATTTAGGTCTCGCCAGTTTCTCAGTATTCCAGGACAGACCCAGGCGCCTTCTCTCACTCCCAGGATCTGCCCTGAAGTGTAGGCTCTGCAGCCTTTTATGGCCCAGTCACGAGCCTAGGACCCACACCTGGGCTGAGGCCTACTCAAGACCTGCATTGGACCACACATATGTCAGAAACCTGGTGGAGATATACCATGACTCCAGCACTCTGCCTGTTACCTTCTCACACTGTGTACGATAAAAAAAAATCTGCATTTTCAACTTCTTCCAAATTTTTTGAAAAAGGTGATGAATTAATGATCGGGCACAACGAGTAATACTAAATGGCTACACATCGAACTGGAAGAAAGTCAAAAGCGGGGTGCCGCAGGGCTCTGTTCTGGGCCCAGTACTTTTTAATATCTTTATAAATGATCTGGACGATGGAATTATTGGGGAACTCATAAAATTTGCAGATGATACAAAGATAGGAGGAATAGCCAACACTAGAGAGGAGAGAGAGTGTATTCAAAAGGACTTAGACACACTGGAACAATGGGCTGAGGCGAACAAAATGGTATTTAACAGGGACAAATGCAAAGTTCTACATCTGGGTAACAGAAAAGTAAAAAACATATATAGTATGGGAGGAATAGAACTAAGTGATAGCATAGGGGAGAAGGACTTGGGCATAATAGTAGATCACAAATTCAACATGAGCCAACAGTGCGGTGCTGCTGCAAAAAAGGCTAATAAAATTCTGGGATGTATTAAGACAAGCATTGAATCTAGATCAAGAGAGGTCATTATTCCGCTGTACTCTTCCCTGGTCAGACCACACCTGGAATACTGTGTACAGTTCTGGGCGCCTCAATTCAAGAAAGACATCGATATATTGGAGCAAGTCCAGAGAAGAGCAACCAAAATGGTGGAAGGTCTGCAAACCATGTCCTATGAGGAGCGGCTAAAAGAATTGGGATTGTTTAGTTTGCAGAAGAGAAGGCTGAGGGGAGATTTAATAGTAGTCTACAAATATCTGAAAGGTAGTCACAGTGCAGAGGGATCTACCCTATTCTCATTAGCACAAGGAAGTACAAGAAGCAATGGGATGAAACTAAAGGGAAAGAGATACAGATTAGACATTAGGAAAAACTTTCTGACAGTGAGGGTAGTGAGAGAGTGGAATAGGCAGCCTCGGGAGGTGGTGGGCGCTCCATCAATGGAAATCTTCAAGCGGAATCTGGATAAACATATAGCTGGGATGATTTAGGAAAACCTGCACTCGCAGGGGGTTGGACCCGATGGCCCTTGAGGTCCCTTCCAACTCTACCAAAAAGAAAAAAGAAAGAAAGAATTCTTGTTTGCTGCCAGTAATTGAGTACATGTTTTATTTTTAATTCCAAAGCAGACTTTGTCCTGTTCACAGAGTTACGGGGGGTTTTCCAGCCCCCAGGTAGTACTTTATAGCGATGACCTGTGGATACCACTGGATAAGTCTTGGAAATGATAAGGATTTAGAACATGGAGTATATTAGTTGCAGAACTGTTTATATTGATAATGATTATACTCTTGGTACATAAAACAGAAGATCCAGGAAACATACAATACATAACATAAGACAACAGTGTATGTTAATACCATGCAAGACATACCGTGATTTTTTAACATAGGAAGAGCAATGCCTGACAGACCGGGCTGTATGCCTAGCAGCAGCACAAAGCATTTTCTGCGTCCAGTTATTACTATAGCAAAAAGATACCTAAAAACAACAAAGGCAAAACTGAGATTAACATCAAAAATAAAAAAGAGGAACCTTTTTTTTTTTGTTTTGCTCATATACAGCATTTGATATTTTTCTACCAAGAATGATAAAAATAGCATTATTCCTGATTTCTCTTCTTCATGTTGGTATATGCTAGTGATCACAAACAGTTTCGTAAGCTTATGTCTTTCCTTTATACTTTTTACCTTGAGATGATCAAGTAGTATTTGATCGAATAGCCGCCCACCATAGGTATTTGTGTTATTGGGCAAACACCAAGAGGTTAAACGCATCAAATATTCGATGCGCTTAACCCCTTGGTGATCGCCCGATAATACGAAGCAGAATTACAGTGCTGCTAAGTGCCATCAGGGTCCCATACATGGGGTGGGATTTGTTCTCCCGCATGGAGGTCACCACAGACAGTATCCTTCTGTCACCCACCACCTGTACTGGGTCCAGGGGGCTCCCCAGGACAGATCTGGCCCTTCTGATCAGCCTGTCAAGTCTATTTCTGTCCATGGTTGATATATTGCTCCCCCAGCAGGCCACACCTAAAAAGATGGCTGAAGCAACCACAGAGTTGAAAAAGGCCCTAAGAAGTGGCCCCTGGACTCCGAAGGCCCTCAGCCTCCTGAGCAGGTAGAGTCTGCTGTGGCCCATTCTGTGCAGCGCCTCCAGGCGATCAGCCCAGTCTACATATATGTATATATACACACACAGTATATGTACACATAGTGAATGTTTTAAGTTCTAACACAAACACAATAATAAATAGCTTACAGCACAACCACGTTCTATGATTCTTACATAACCAAGTATTATTATTATGTACGAATGAATTACAGCTGAAATTTTACATATACACACATACACAGACATATATTATACACATATTATAATATATATATATGTAACAGTCTCCATAATCCTAACAGTACAAGAAGTAAATATAAAATCCAACATATAAATACCTTTTTCCTTTTTTATTTAATAACGTCAATTGTTTCTTGTGCTCCAGTAACAATACTTCCGGTACAAAACAAATGAATGCTAGATAGGCAAGATATTAAAACTGGATAAGTGGACATTACTCTGTACTTTAACTACGGAACCCTTAATAGAATTGAACATTAACTGCATCTGAACAGACATTACCAATTCTTACTTGCAAGTAATGTTGGCCATGACAACCAGGAAGATTCCTGCTCATATGTACAGTGTTGGCCAAAAGTATTGGCACCCCTGCAATACTGTCAGATAATACTCATTTTCTTCCAGAAAATGATCGCAATCACAAATTCTTTGGTATTATTATCTTCATGTAATTTGTCTTCAATGGAAAACCACAAAAAGAATTGTCAAAAAGCCAAACTGGATCTAATTCCACACCAAACATAAAAATGGGGATGGACAAAAGTATTGGCACTGTTTGAAAAATCATGTGATGCTTCTCTAATTTGTGTAATTAACAACACTTGTTACTTACCTGAGGCACCTAAAAGGTGGTGGCAATAACTAAATCACACTTGCAGCCAGTTGAAATGGATTAAAGTTGACTCAACCTCTGTCCTGTGTCCTTGTGTGTACCACATTGAGCATGGAGAAGAGAAAGAAGACCAAAGAACTGTCTGAGGACTTGAGAAGCAAAATTGTGAGAAAGCATGAGCAATCTCAAGGCTACAAGTCCATCTCCAAAGACCTGAATGTTCCTGTGTCTACCGTGCACAGTGTCATCAAGAAGTTTAAAGCCCATGGCACTGTGGCTAACCTCCCTAGATGTGGACAGAAAAGAAAAATTGACGAGAGATTTCAACGCAAGATTGTGCAGATGGTGGATAAAGAACCTCGACTAACATCCAAACAAGTTCAAGCTGCCCTGCAGTCCGAGGGTACAACAGTGTTACCCCGTACTATCCGTCAGCGTCTGAATGAAAAGGGACTGTATGGTAGGAGACCCAGGAAGACCCCACTTCTTACCCAGAGACATAAAAAAGCCAGGCTGGAGTTTGCCAAAACTTACCTGAGAAAGCCAAAAACGTTTTGGAAGAATGTTCTCTGGTCAGATGAGACAAAAGTAGAGCGTTTTGGGAAAAGGCATCAACATAGAGTTTACAGGAAAAAAAAAAGAGGCCTTCAAAGAAAAGAACACGGTCCCTACAGTCAAACATGGCGGAGGTTCCCTGATGTTTTGGGGTTGCTTTGTTGCCTCTGGCACTGGACTGCTTGACCGTGTGCATGGCATTATGAAGTCTGAAGACTACCAACAAATTTTGCAGCATAATGTAGGGCCCAGTGTGAGAAAGCTGGGTCTCCCTCAGAGGTCATGGGTCTTCCAGCAGGAAAATGACCCAAAACACACTTCAAAAAGCACTAGAAAATGGTTTGAGAGAAAGAACTGGAGACTTCTAAAGTGACCAGCAATGAGTCCAGACCTGAATCCCATAGAACACCTGTGGAGAGATCTCAAAATGGCAGTTTGGAGAAGGCACCCTTCACATCTCAGGGACCTGGAGCAGTTTGCCAAAGAAGAATGGTCTAAAATTCCAGCAAAGCATTGTAAGAAACTCATTGATGGTTACCGGAAGCGGTTGCTCGCAGTTATTTTGTCTAAACGTTGTGCTACCAAGTATTAGGCTGAGGGTGCCAATACTTTTGTCCGGCCCATTTTTGGAGTTTTGTGTAAAATGAACTCCTACCCCACAGGCCCCAAAAAACCCTCCTCCGTGTCCTCCCCGCTCCAAAGCCCTGTGCACCCCACTGTCCCCCCTAATCCCTCTCCCCAAAGGCTCCACACGTGCCCCTCCACCTCTGGCGGGGCCGGAGCTTACTCCGGGTGGCGGGTTAAAAAAAAGTTATACCCCTTTGAGAGCTCTGATGCACTTTGGCAGTCATTTAAGGAAGGATATATATGAAACTTGGTCCTTGTGTGGCCCAGATTTACCATTCATGAACAGTATGCCAGAACATGGACTCCTAGCATTATAGCTATCTATGATGCCACGGTAGGTTTCCCTGCCTACCAGCATATTACTGTCCTATATTGATCACAGTACAGTTCCATAGTGATTACAGGCCTCATGCACATGACCAAGTGTGCAGCCCAAGGCTCTTCCAACAACCTGTTCCATTCTCATTTTTTATAGGACCTGCACTATAAATGTTGGGATGGAACGGAGCTCAGGCTGCACGTGGCCTGCTCACTTGGTCAGGTGAATGTTATTTATAAACGCAAATATCTCTGAGGCCTGTTAAGCATCTTGCATCTGAAATTCCCCCTCTAATCTTAATCTTGCATATGCTTTTTTATTGCGTTCAACAGACAATCCTCAAAAAGTACTTTAAGGCCGGGCCCCACGGGCCAGAAATGCCTGCGGCAGAAACGTTGCAGGAAAGATCGCAGTGTTTTACAGTACAGGCAAAGTGGATGGGATTCAAGTGAATCCCATGCCTACATTGCTCTAAAAAAACTGCTGTGCGAACATACCGGCGCAGTTTTGGAAATTGCATCATGTCAATTATATCTGCGGAAACGCCGGCAGTTTCCCCATAGATATAATTGTAACCGAAAGTCCTCAGAGGAAAACTCCACGAACTTTCTGTCTAAAGTGCTGCGGGAAGAATCGCGATGTGCTGCCGCCACGGTTTTTCCCGCAGCGCTTTATTGCTGCGGGACGTCCCATAGGGCCTTAGCCTAAAGGGGGTTTCTAGCTACAAAATAACAAATAAGCACCCACTCACAAATAACTAAGCACTGTATGTCACACCACACAAGTGTTAACCTTGCATGTGATCTACCAGAGCAGACTGCACAGAATATACCATAAATGTATATCTATCCCAAACACATTGTATCACTCGTGATCCCAATAGTCTCATTTCTAATTCACTAATCTGCATTGCTCATCTGTACTTTTCAATGCATTGCGTGCATACCAGCCATGTAGTAATGGTCTAGATTTTTCATTGCACAAATGGAAAGCAGATGTTCCCATCTGGAAATGCCTAATACGAGGACAATCCATCTCTAACAAGCTAGCACCAGAATAATCCTTTTTGCCAAACTAGGCACAACTTCATGTTTTTCCATGTACACAAAAATGTAATCCAGTTCTCATAAGAAAACAACAAACAATTCTTTCAGCAGTTTTTTCCCAAACAGATTACCGTATCATGAAAATAGCTGCCACGCCATTTCCATTTATTCTGACCAATATAATCCCCACAATATACTTTCCATACTAGACAAATCTAGTTACACGGAGCATAATTCATTCATAGACTGGTCATCTTTGCTTCCTCTTTGGCTCAGTACTTAGAAATAAAATCTCAGAGGGAGACCAAACTAAGACTTTTTAAGTGCCACAAAAATTGTGAGGAGGTTTGTGCCTCCTACTAAATCGCACAAGTCCTTCATGACTTCCTAAATCTCCCCATTCAAAAAGAAAACAGAAAGACAGCACCAGTGAACTACAAGAGCTCTTGCTCTTGTAGTTCAAAGCAGGAGCGGCCTCCCAAAAATGACCAGCATTCGCACTCGGCTCTGCTGGTGTCTCACTGGAAGAGCCAACTGCGCAGGCGTTGGAGGTGACGCAGGAGGAAGACGACAGAGAAGGGGAGGATCCAGCCGAATATAGAGGCGTCGCAGGATCATGTTCTCGAGCTGCAGTGGGGACGCCCCCATCGCATTTTCAGCACTGGGGCCCGCCCCCATCGCTGCAAGAGAACTAATTTGCATACCGGTAAAAACCGGTATTTCTAAGGAACGGCGCGGCGGAGATCACATACTAAAGGTAAGAGACGAATAGCCTTTATAAAGGCTATTCCGACGTCTTATCCACAATAAAAGAGGTTTTAATGGTAGAATCCCTTTAAACACCGATTTGCAAAGGATTCCTCTCTGGTACCATGGAGCAAGCAGGTCCGGACACCGAGGGGTGTATAGGATCAGTATTCAGACTGAGGAGAAATCCAATGGTAATCGCCAAGGACTGCGCTCTCAGAGATAGATTGTATAAATCCAATTCTTAATTTAGGTCTAAACACGACGTACGTTTCAGGGAGAGTCCCTTTGTCAAGTGTTCAAAAAGACAACCATGGTGTCAAGGGGTGGGGATCAAATATACCAATATCAGCACCAGCACTGGCCATGTTAGAGCCTTCATCATGAGAGATGGAGGATGAGGATAAACCTCATCTCAGCTTTCCAATGCTATTGATATGGACATGATAGTGTGAAATAAGTATACGTATATATACACAGCATGCGTGTCCTTTTTTAACCCAAAAAGATGAATGGAGCATGTATAAACAAATGTGGTAAAAACAGATGTGAGTTTTGGGATCTGTACACAGGGTCTGTACTTTTACAGCCTCTGACCACCTGCACAAACAACAGACACAACTTGTTATTTGGATACACAATCACATAGCTGTGCAACTGGAAAACCTCATTAACATAAGCTTCAGTCAAGTCTATGAACTACCGGGCCGGCCAAGCTACGACTTTACATTGTGTACTCTGTTTTGCCCTAAGAAACATGACATTAATAGGGGATGAGTGTCCTAAATGGCACAATCCTTTTAATACTCGATGAATGTGAGGAGACTGGTCTACAGCGGAACAGCTGAATTCTCTGGTGGGCGCCTTGCCAAAGGGGACGCCAACCTTTGCAAGAGTGGTACATGGCACAGTAAAATGACTGCACTACATAAAATAGGCAGCATACAACATATAATGGACTAGGTATAATTTTTGACAAACTACCCAGTTTATAGATTATAGATGCATTGGGTGATTGAGTTGAGCTGGGTACATTTTATCTCCTGGACCCTGCCTCCTTATCACTGTGGGGTCCCATCACCAATCATCTTGCTGAAAAAATTAAGCGGGCTCTAGTCTATGTCAAGATCAAGTCAGCAAGCTACAGAGAGGGCCACAGGACAGAAACGGTCCAGGGTAAGAGCTAGGCAGCAGGCTAAGGGTATGTTGACATAGAGGAAATGTCCCATAGCTTAAAGGGATTCTACCACTAAAACACTGTTTTGTGTTCTTTACGCTAGGTTCACACTAGCGTTCGGCAGTCCGTTCTGCATGCAGAAGACGGAAATCTGTCAGACCGGGTCCGGCCGTGAGCGTTTTATGCTCTCTGCTGCGAAACCGTTTTTTTTTAAACCGGACACAGAGTACTGCATAAACGTTCACGGTCGGACATCTTTCAAACCCATTCAAATGAATGGGTATGAAAGAGTCCTGCAGGTTTCCGTTTCCTGCCTCTGTTTTGTGCAGGAAACAGAAACCTGCAGAACGGAGTCCGGACGCAGATGTGAACGAGCTCTTAGACGTCGGAATAGCCTTTAGAAAGGTTATTCGTCTCTTACCTTTAGATGTGGTCTCCGCCACGCCGTTACTTAGAAATACCGTTTTTTACTGGTTTGTTAATGAGTTCTCCGCAGCCCTCAACCGGCGATGGGGGCGTCCCCACTGCTGCCCGAGAACCCGCTCCAGCGATGCCTTCTTCTTCAGCTGCATCCTCCCCTTCTCTGTCGTCTTCCTTCTTCATCAGCTCTGACGCCTGCGCAGTCTTGCGTTGCAGCCTCGAAAATATGGCCGCCGGCCAGCATGTGCAGTCGGCTCTACCAGTGTCTCGCTGCCAGGCGTCATAGATGACGAAGACGAAAGACGACAGAAAAGGGGAGGATGCAGCTGAAGAAGAAGGCATCGCTGTAGAGGATTCTCGGGCAGCAGTGGGGCATCGTCGTTTGAGCGCTGGGGCCCGTCCTCATTGCTGCGGAGAACTCATTAGCATACCAGTAAAAACCGGTATTTCTAAGGAGCGGCGCGGCGGAGACCACATCTAAAGGTAAGAGATGAATAGCCTTTCTGAAAGCTATTCCGACGTCTAAAGGACACAAAACAGTGTTTTAGTGGTAGAATCCCTTTAAAAATTCAACTTCAGGAACTTCAGGCTGAATTTTTCCACTTGACCAATTTCAGCGTCAATTTCTGCGTTGGAATTTTCAAATTCTGCATCAGCCAAGCAAAGATTTTTTGCCTTACATTCACTTCAATTGGAGTTATCAGGCGGAATCCTCCTGATCATGAAGCATGGAGCTTATTTTTTCTAGATTCAGCTAAATGAAAAAAATCAGCGACTGCCTCTCACTGAAATGAACAGAGACTGGTTTCAGGCGGAATTTGGAGCTGATTATGAGGCAGAATCTGGCTCAAATTCAGCTATGTGAACATATCCTACACAGAAAAAATATGTCAGTACAGTTTTAGGAATCTTCTAATGGGAGGAAGGTAATATTTGCATTTAGTGCAATATGTAGCTAGAACTACAGCATAGCTGTACAGCTGTTTCAGCCATTGCTATCTCCTTTACAAGCTTCAATGAGCCTGGTGGTTTTCCAAAAGAATTTACATTTCTCATGAGCAACCTCAAAACCTATACACAGACGTATGGACCCGATACAACTGCACAACAGCGCAAGAATCACAATAGACACCGCAACTCTGAGAGGACTTCTACTTACTTTCACTTTGGATCAACCTTCAGCACCAATCACCGGTTGGACTGGCGTACAGGAGAATCATGGGAAATGTAGTCACTGTGCGCGCGCGATGAACTAGTTACAAGGGGGGAAGGTGTTGGTAAAAACTACATGTCCCACAATCCCGTTCAGCCGCCCGCGGGCTGATTGAAAACGTCAGCAGTTTCAATGCGAGGGCGTTCCTTTCTAGGAAGTAGTCTGAATTTATTCAGATGTTATGTCAGTGACTTGTCATTACTTGCAGTATAATAGCAGCCATCTTTCTCTGACTGGAAAGTATTAGGCTTTGCTTCACCTGCTATATAGCTATAGCCATGTATGGCTCTATTCACACTGCCTAGCTGCTACTTCTATATAAAACAGTTCATCTTGCTGCTCTATGGTTACCCTTGGACCCCATAATATAAAACTGTCGGAGAAAAAAATCCTCCATGCATTTAAATCAATGGGAGGCTTTTTTCCCTATTGCTTTCAATGTGATACGCGCGTACGGGGCCAGTTGTTAGCAAAATTAAAATTACATTATTCTAAAAACAGTGAACACTAAAACACAGCCGAAAATGAGGAGTGGCCCCTGCACACAGTATTATGTCCCATAGTCACCCCTGTACACAGTATTATGTCCCTTAGTGGCCCCTGCACACAGTATTATGTCCCTTAGTGGCCCCTGCACACAGTATTATGTCCCCTAGTGGCCCCTGCACACAGTATTATGTCCCGCAGTGGCCCCTGCACACAGTATTATGTCCCGCAGTGGCCCCTGCACACAGTATTATGTCCCTTAGTGGCCCCTGCACACAGTATTATCCCCCATAGTGGCCCCTGTACACAGTATTATGTCCCTTAGTGGCCCCTGCACACAGTATTATGTCCCTTAGTGACCCCTGTACACAGTATTATATCCCTTAGTGCAGGGCCGCCATCAGGAATTTTGGGGCCCCATACAGCCTAAGTGTCTGGGCCCCCCCCCCCCCTGCCATTTTTACTTTGCGCGCCGCTGGAAATTTAGCCCCGCCCACTGTTATGTTGACTCCGCCCACTCATTAATTTTCCATTTGCCCGCACACTGTATAATCCTCCTACAGTCACCCATAAATTATATGTCCCCCTCCGTCTCTCCCCTAGCTTCATATACACCCTTCATCTGCCCCCAGATTCATGTCCCCTCCATCTCTGCCCCCAGATTCATGTCCCCACATTTCTGCCCACAGATTCATGTCCCCCCATCTCCATACCTCCCAACTTTTGAAGAACTAAAAGAGGGACAAAATGTGTGGCGCGCTTAGCGTGCCGCAGCAAATTTAGCCCCGCCCACTTTTGTGTTGACTCCGCCCACTTGTTAATTTTTCATGTGCCCGCACACAATATAATCCTCCTACAGTCACCCGTAAATTATATGTCCCCCCTCTATCTCTCCCCCAGTTTCATATACACCCTTCATCTGCCCCCAGTTTCATGTCCCCCTTCCATTTCTGCCCCTAGATTCATGTCCCCACATCTCTGCCCCGTTTCATGTCCCCTCCATCTCTGCCCCCAGATTCATGTCCCCCCAGATTCATGTCCCCCCTCCATCTCTGCCCCCAGATTCATGTCCCCCATCTCTGCCCCCAGATTCATGTCCCTCCATCTCTGCCCCCAGATTCATGTCCCTCCATCTCTGCCCCCAGATTCATGTCCCCACAGTGTCATGCCGTCCCCTCCTTCATCTGCCCCAGTGTCATTCCGTCCTCTCTTTCATCTGCCCCCAGATTCATGTCCCCACAGTGTCATGCCGTCCCCTCCTTCATCTGCCCCAGTGTCATTCCGTCCTCTCTTTCATCTGCCCCCAGATTCACGTTCCACCTCCACATTAAACTTACCTTCTCCTCCGCTCCCTCGCCGCTCTCTGCGCGTCTCTCTCGCTGACACTTATGCGGCTGAAGCGAGGAGCTGACCTGTGTCAGCTCCTCGCTTCGCCGCTGCCGCCTCTCTCGCTGACGCTGACATGTATGCGGCTGAAGCGAGGTTCAGCCGGGTTCCGGCTCAGCCGCATATGTGTCACCGAGAGAGGCGGCAACGGCGAAGTGACCTGTGTCAGCTCCTCGCTTCAGCCGTGTATGTGCTCAACTCAGATCTGCGTCCTCTGGACGCAGATCTGAGTTGAAACAGGACATACAATGACTGCTGCCGGCGCCAGGGGGCCCGGGCCCCCCCCATTTTAAAGTTTGGCCGGGCCCCTGACGCCAGTAGCAGTAGTACTGGCCTATCGGCGGCCCTGCCTTAGTGGCCCATACACACAGTATTATGTCCCTCAGTGGCTCCTGCCCACAGTATTATGTCCCATAGTGGCCCCTGTACACAGTATTATGTCCCTTAGTGGCCCCTGCACACAGTATTATCCCCAATAGTGGCCCCTGCACACAGTATTATATCCCTTAGTGGCCCATACACACAGTATTATGTCCCTCAGTGGCCCCTGCACACAGTATTATGTCCATTAGTGGCCCCTGCACACAGTATTATGTCCCTTAGTGGTCCCTGCACACAGTATTATGCCCCATAATGGCCCCTGCACACAGTATTATGTCCCTTAGTGGCCCCTGTACACAGTATTATGTCCCTTAGTGGCCCCTGCACACAGAATTATGTCCCTTAGTGGCCCCTGCACACAGTATTATGTCCCTTAGTGGCCCCTGCATTCAGTATTATGCTCCACTGTGGACACCCATAACAATTATTATACTCTGGGGTAATAATCGGAGACCCGGGGGAATAAAAACATAAGAAACTGCTGTTATTTACCTGTCCCCCGGCTCCTATGCTGTCGGCCTCTGCCGTTGGCATTCTTTAATGACGTCGGAAAGTCACATGACCCGGGACGCAGGCCGGGGTCATGGGACGTGCGACAACTAGACCGAAGCCTGCCCGGAGCCTGGAGAGATAAGTAACACAGTTTTTTATGTTTCTTACCTCTCCAATCATTATACTTGGGGGCGCAGACCCCCGAGTATAATAATAGTCTTTGCGGGGCCCGCAGTGTCACTTACCGATCCCGGCCCAGCCAGGATCGGTAAGTAAATAGGGCCCGTTACCGGCTGGAGTCCAGCCTATTAAGAAAAAAGAAAAAAACGCAGCGGTAGCGGCTGTCACCGGGCCCCCTAATGTCCCGGGCCCTGTGGCAGCTGCCTCCGCAGAAGTTACGCCACTGACTGCGCACTTGGGCACATTTGCACTTTTTTGCACTATTTAATTTATTTATCTATATCATTGATTTATTGTATATATATTTTTTATATTAGGCTCGATTTGTATTGATCCTTCATACATTCTATATCAGGGGTCCACAAACTGCGGCCCGCCAAGCACTTCTGTCTGGCTCCGCCGACAACGCTGGCAGGCGTGCATTTATAATGAAGCTCCTGGGGAGCTCGGGCCAGGCCATGGAGCGCACTTCACTTTACCTATTGGAGGGCACCGCTCCCAATGTCTGTGCGACCTGCTCTGCCTCCGGCCCACTGTTTAAAAAGTTTGAGGACCCCTGCTCTATATAATGAACTATCTACATTATCACACTTTATTATTACATGATCTTATTTGCGTCTTATGATTAGTACACTTTTTTATTCCCACTAGTATAATTGGTATGTAGGTTTTATCCATCTTTACCCATTTAATTTCTGTCGGTGGATCTGTTATTACTATTTGCCTTGTCGATCGTTCTTTTAATAAAGTTTTAATGGTTTTGTATTAGAGTATGCACAATAGACTACAACGGTGGCCATGTTGTTGTAGTAGTAAAGATCTCTAGTGATAGAATGGTCCGGGCATGCTCAATAGCATTTTTGTTGGCCATTTTATTTGGATGCTTTCTGGCATTGGCAATACAACTATAGAAATGAAAAAATGGTGATTGTACCTGCGGTAAGTCCTCTATTACTGAGCTATATACAGTCCTTGTGTCCATTCAGTCAGTGTCCCCGGATATATATCACAGTAATGATGGATTGTATTACCTCTCATGTCATTTACAAACTTATAAATGGGAGGTGAAAGGGCCTCATAAGTGGCAAAGCCTAGGGCTTCTTCATCTAAATCCGGCCCTGGTTCTTATAGAGCATATTGTTGACTTTTGGTATCAGTTGCTGAATTGAACAGATTGGACTTCAGGCTGTCCATTCCAATTGTTGACAACCCATAGAAGTAGCACAGGTGTAAGGTGGTTACAACCAGACACTGCCATAAACATGGTGCATCTAGTTTGGGCTAAAATTTTTCAACATGCTAGACATGCGACTGTGGATTCTCAGAAAAGTGAGTCATTGGTAGTCTCTAGTACACATCATTGGTAGAAGACAATTTGCATGCTATTTTGATGGAGATTTTTTATTCTGTATGCTCTAATTGATAGAAATGCATACTTGCATGTTCTAGGCTGTGTCTATCTTGCTTTTCTAGTAACCATTTTAATGGAGACACTAGATGGGTATCCATTTGCATAAGTGTTACATAGACTTCAGTGTTAAAAAAAAAAATTCCTTTTTTTTTTCTTATTGTAGATTGTGAGCCCCATATAGAGATCACAGTGTACTTTTTTTTTCTCATTTAAGTATGTCTTTGTAGAATGGGAGGAAATCCACACAAGCACAGGGAGAACATACAAACTCCTTGCAGATGTTGTTCCTGGTGGGATTTGAACCCAGGACTCCAGCGCTGCAGTGCTGACCACTGAGCCACCGTGTTGTCCCCCCCCCCTCTCCCTCTCCCCCCCCCCCTTTCCCTCTCCCCCCCCCCCTTTTTATTTATTTATTTATTCATTCATTCATTCATTTTTTTAATGGTAGACAAAACTATTCTGGTTGGAAAAAACAACAACACATGGCGATGGATCAAAAGCAAATAAAAAAAAGAAGTTAAAAATTCAAATCACCATCCTTTCCCTAGAACACATATAAAAGTTAAAAAATACTGTGAAAGGGTGCATGCACACTACGTAACGCCGGGCGTGTATGAGAGCCGTACACGCCGGCATTATGGCAGACTGCCGAACACTTCCCATTCACTTCAATGGGAGCGCTCGTAACAGCGGCGTTTACGAGCGCTCCCATTGAAGTGAATGGGAAGTGTTCGGCAGCCCTGCTGTAACGCCGGCGTGTACGGCTCTCATACACGCCCGGCGTTACGTAGTGTGCATGCACCCAAACACGTATGTATTAGATGTTTATTTTTCCTGTATGGTGAACGTCGTAGTGGTAAAAAAAAAAAAATTGAAAGAGCCAAAGTGCCATTTTTTTACTTGCCGTTTTGCCTCTGATCAAAGAAATAGACATTCCCCAAAATGCTATAACTAAAAACTTCATCTGCCCTGCAAAAAAGACACCCTATTCCCATACATGTAAATATAAAAAAAAGTTACAGGTTTCAGAATAAGGGGGCGTTCACACTACCATCAGTGTCCGACAGGTAGTGTCCGCTCCTAGTGTCCGTTCAAAATCTGGCACGGACATTAGGAGCGGACACTAGCTGTGTCCGTGACATTTTTCATTCATTCAAATGGTGATCGGGTGCGTTCTTTTGCACTCCGTGCCTGTCCTTCACTGTCCGTTTGTAAAGATGTCCGACTTTTCAAGCGGACAGAAAAAACCTACATGTCGGGTTTTTCTGTCTGCTTGAAAAGTCGGACATCTATACAAACGGACAGTGAAGGACAGGCACGGAGTGCAAAAGAACGCACCCGATCGCCATTTAACCCCTTAAGGACCAGGCCATTTTTTGGTTTCGCATTTTCGTTTTTCCCTCCTCACATTTCAAGAGCCATAACTTTTTCATTTTTCAGTTCAGAGTCACATGATGGCTTATTGTTTGCGGGACAAATTGTACTTTGTAATGGCACCATTCAATATGCTGTGCAATGTACTGGGAAGCTGGAAAAAAATTCTGAATGAGGTGCAATTGGAGAAAAAATGCATTTGCGCCATTTTCTTATGGGTTTAATTTTTACAGCGTTCACTGTTTGGTACAAATGACATGTTACCTGTGTTCTACGTGTCAGTACGAACACGGTGATACCAAATTTATATAGTATTTGAAATGTTTTGATACTTTTAAAAAAAAATGATAAACTTTGCAAAATAGAAAAAAAAAAATTGTGTCATCATGTTCTAACACCTGTAACTTTTTCATATTTCCATGTATGGAGCTGGTTGTGGTGTCTTTTTATGCGGGACAAGATGACGTTTCTATTGATACCATTTGGGGAAAGATCTGATGGTTTGATCACTTTTTATTCAATTTTTTATAGGAGGCAAAGTGTTGGAAAAAAACGCTTTTCGGCTGTTTTTATTTTTTTTTGCTGCTACGCCGTTCGCAGTACGGGATAAATGTTTTAATATTCTAATAGTTCGGGCATTTTGGAGCGCGGGGATACCTAATATGTTTATGTTTAATGTTCTTTAATTACTTTTATAGCTGATCTAGGGAAAGGGGGGTGATTTGAACTTTTATATTTTTTTAATACTTTTAAAAACTTTTTTTTTTCTTCTGTTACATTTATGATCAGACCCCTTAGGTACCTTGAAACCTAGGGGGTCTGATCGCTCATACTATTCACTGCAATACTACAGTATTGCAGTGAATAGGAAAATCGCAGCACTTCTATTAGACGATGCCTCTGGCATCGTCTAATAGATCTCGTGCAGAGACAAGCCTGGAAGCCTTCAATAGGCTTCCGGCTGTCATAGCAACTGATCACCGCCCTCATGTGACGTTCAGGAGGGCGGCGATCGGCAAAACATGGCGGCGCCCATGCCGCCGGCGCCGTTTACACACTGCGGTCACGTTTGACCGCAGTGTGTAAAGGGTTAACAGCAGCGATCGGCTCGGACACCGACCGCTGCTGTTATTGGCAGGTCCTGGCTGTATGATACAGCCGGCATCTGCCGTGTATGGAGCGAGCTCAGCGTGTGAGCTCGCTCCATACATCCCCATGCGACCCATGACGTACAGTTACGTCAAGGGTCGCTAAGGGGTTAAATGAATGGAAAGTGTCACGGACACACCTAGTGTCCGCTCCTAATGTCCGTGCTAGATTTTGAACGGACACTAGGACACTGACGGTAGTGTGAAAGCCCCCTATGGCAACTCTAAGAAAAAAATTTCTTGCAAAGGTTTTTTTTTTTTCTAAGGAGTTAAAGTGTAAATAAAACTATAGAAATTTGGTGTCACTGGAATTGTACTGACCCATAAAATGCATACATGTCGTTTTTGCAGCACAGTGAATGCCAAAAAACCCCTAAAGCCATAAGAAAGTCGCACAAATGCACTATTCCTCCATTTCCAGCCCATTCTGAATTTTTTTCCAGCTTCACAGTGCATTGTACAAAATATTAAATGGTACCCTTATGAAATTATATCACCGAGGGACAGACACTCAAAATGGAGAAAGTTCACAGGAGTGACTAAAACATAACTTTTATTACAAATAAAAAATAAAATTCTCACTCAGCTTTCCCAGAATCAGATATTTTGTTCAACAATGTATGACCTCAATGTACCAAAAGTATACAATAATCTGGAATAACACGAAGACAAGAGGACTGAACAAAAATAACAAAATGCAGTACAAACCGCAATTCCCGCGACCCTAATGGTGGGTTGCATTTTGTTATTTTTGTTCAGTCCTCTTGGCATTATACTTACTTTCCTGATGATCCCTGAAACATTAGTCTGGGGGAAACACATAAAGAGGGACTGAGGGACGTGTTGTAGAGTTTTAGAATGCTGTTGTATATAATATGGGTGCATACAAGATTTTGAGCAGCACCTACACAGCGCACCTGATGGGATCCCAGAGCAACTAATGGGTATCTCTGTTGTGTGTTTCCTCTATATACTTATCACCAGAATGTAGGGCAGTGGTTCTTAACCAGCGTTTGATCGAACCCTGGGCCCTATGCACGGTTCATTTTGCGTACCAGTAAAAAAAACATATACCTATGTCTTGAATTTGGGAAAAAAAATCATATTTGATTTATCAATAAAGAAGAGTTCGGTGAATGTACATATGAAACTGGTAGGTTACCTCAAACAAGGTTAAGATCCAATGATGTAGGGACATAGTGGAATATAGTAGTCCAGCAGATACATATTGCTATAAGGACTGGATTACATATCACTCAGAATGCCTATGCAGCTATTCTTGATTATTGTATACCTTTGGTATATTGAGGTCACACATTGTTGAACAAAATATCTGACTCTGAGAAAGCTGAGTAAGAATGGGTGTAACCAGGTCCTTTTAGATTGTGTTCACACACTCAGAGGTGTTCTTCACCCCATCATATACCTTCAATATGACTATATAGTCAGTTTTGCATCTACCAGAGAGTATTTTATTTTTGATTTGGAAGAACAATTTGCCATGCAAATATTAAGCTCTCATATGACTCTGTGAATTGACAAATAAAAAAGTTATGGCGTTTGGAATGTGGGGAGTCAAAAAAGAAAAGCGAAATAGGTCTACTAGCACCAGAATTGCTTCTAAATTTACTATCCCAACTAGGGTTCTAAGTCTAAGTTCCTTATCAGTATGTCTTTGCAGGGGGAGGAAAACCGGAGTACCAGGAGGAAACACACACAAACTGGAAGATTATGAAGATAATCTGTTTTCCCTTAGCCCAAACAGCAGCACAAAATGGGGTATTCCTGCCCCTGTGTGCTGTTAGGACAGGTGGAACTTTTAATTACTAACAGTTTTTCCCCCTATAAGAGGCCGGAGAGACCTCCTCCCCCTTGTGTTAGTCAAAAGTATAAAGGCAATACAACTACTACCATCACCAATGGGAGGGAGCCTTGTACTGCTGTTTGCGCTAAGGGAAAACAGATTATCTTCATAATCTTCCATTCCCCCTACACCCAACAGCATAACAAGATGGGGAATTAGCAAGTATAATCCCAACTAGGGCGGGAGATCTTGGCAGGCAGACGCCAAGACAGAATGTCCGAAGGCTATGGACTCTGAGCTGCGCCAGTCCAATCTGTAGTGTCTGGCGAACGTCAGATGCGAAGTCCAGGAAGCACCGGCACATATCTGCTCTAGGGAGACCGAGCATCTCTCTGCCCAGGAAGTTGACAAAGCTCTGGTTGCGTGGGCACACATGAATTCCCGTACTGCTAAGTCTTGAGCGTGAAGAGAGCAAGCAATGACTTCCCTGATCCATCTTGACAGGGAGGCTTTAGAGGCTTTAACACCTCTGTTATGGCCACAGGTATTGATTATCCAGGTCACTCTGTAGGAGCTCCAAGACCGATTCGATAGCAGAGTTGCTGAGCTGCCTATCCACACACCAATCTTGAAATATCCTTGAGATTCTTTGTTAACTCCGGTTAGTTGAATCCGCTCTTGAATGGACCAACGTTCTTAAAACGGCGCGGTCAACCTCCAGGCAGTGAGGTTGAACCTGTCCAGGTCCTGGCAGAGCTGTCTGTTTAGAGTTACCAGGTTTTGGACTTGTGGAAGCCTCCAGTAGGTCCCTCGACTCATCAGGATGAGGTGGGTAAACCATGCCCTTTTTGGCAGGAACGGCATGATCACTATAGCCGAAGTCTAGTCCTGCCTGAGTTTCACCAATACCTTCGGAATCATGGGAATCGGAGGAAAAACATATGCCAGTTTGAACCTCCAAGGTATTGACAGGGCATCCACCGCCAATGGGTTGTCTTCCCGGTAGAGGGAGCAAAACTTCATCACTTTGGCATTGTAGTGGGTGGCCATCAGATCCACCTCGGAGAGACCCCACATCTCGGTGAGCTGATGAAAGATGTCCTGATTCAGGGACCATTCGCCTGACGTCACCAGGCCTCTGCTTAGCTGATCCGCAAGGATATTCAGCTTACCTCGGATATGAACCGCTGATAACTGTGAAAGATTCCTCTCCGCCCAGGAGAATATTAGATTTGTTACCTGCAGGAGCGAAGGGGATCTGGTTCCCCCTTGTTTGTTGATCTATCGGACTGCTGTTAAGTTGTCTGTTCTTACTCTCACAGCTTTCCCTTGCAGGTGGGGTGCAAACATCAGAATCACACGGTGCACCACGGTGAGCTCGCGCCAGTTGGATGACTGAGCCTTCTCCAACTGATTCCAGGTCCCACATACCGGGATCTCCCCCAGATGCACTCCCCATCCTGTGAGGGAGGCATCCATGGTCAACAGGGTCCAGGAAGTCTGGACCGTGGAATTCCCGTCTCTGAGCTGGGACCACCAAGCCAGTGATCGACGGGTTCTGATGGATAACTGGATAGGCTTCTGTAGTCCCGAAGGACTGTGGTTCCAGACTCTCAGAATCTTGCACTGTAAGGGGCGCATGTGCCATAGGGCCCACAGAACTGCCTCGATGGCCGCGGACATGAGACCTAGGGCCTTCATGGCAGTCCTGATAGTAACTTTCCGGGCTATGGACAGGTGATGAGCCGCTTGAACAATCTTCTCCTTTTGAGGAGGAGGCAGGAAGGACAAGTCTGAACGGAGTCTCGCCACCATCTCAGTGGCAGAAATTCCCACTGAGGCCTGGGCGGAAGAGGTTGCATAAATCCGCCTAAGTGAACCTTCTACACGACGGTCCATGGGATCTTGCAGGTTGGACCCATCTTCAGCAGCGATCACAGTACGCTTAGATAACTTAGCAACCGCCATATCCACTCTAGGGGGAAACCCCCAAGAGCCCTGCTGGGCCTCGGAAATGGGAAAGAGCGCTCTGAAACGCCTGGAAGGATTGAACGGTTTCTCCGGGCGCCTCCATCCAATGGACCAAGTCTGAACTGGCCCTAAAAGACTTAGATCTTCTAGATGATCCTTCCTCTGCTGAATCCCCGTCACGGTCCTTAGACCGGATGGTTTTAATTTAATCTGGGCATCTTCTCAATTGGAAAGATGGGCTTCTCAGGCTCCCCAGCTTCATCATCTTCATCATTTGTCAACTATGCAGAGGTCTTCCAGAGGGGGAAGGGATACCTGACGGGATTCAACCCGAGGTCTCTTGGTTAGATGTGATATTGAATCCTTCATAGACTGCTCCACAAATTCTTTCACCCATCCGACAACATCCCGGACGGGTGTATCCTCAGACGGGGGGGGGGCCTCTGCACCCACGGCAACATTGATACTCGTAGCCGTCAGGCAAGGGGATCTCACAGTTCCTGCAGGCTAAGTGCTTTTAGAGGCCAACTTTCTCCTGGGATTCATCACGGAAGAGGAGGAGGAGGACATCTAGTAAACAAGAGAAACAGGTTAATTCCTAATCAGAGGAATAAATAGCCCCTTCACCAAGTAAACAGACCCTCACAATGCAAAAAATCAGTTATGAGCTTGTCAGCAGCGAAAAAACACAAGGCAGCAATAAGCTTGTGCACAAGAAAGTGGACAAGCACAGAACTAGGGGTCAGCCAGGATTATAAAGGCCAGGGAGGAAGAAGGGCGGAGCCATTCTAATTACTCCTCCCCGCCCTCCCCCTCCATCCCGCGCAAACAGATCCCAGACCGTGGGAGGACAAGGGGGGCAACAGAGGAGATAGAGGCAGTAATCCTCAGAAGAGCAGAGGGAGGAATCGACAGAGATCCTCCTAGAAATAAGCCGGGACCGAGCGCCGCGCACGCGACTGTGTTGCGCATGCGCAGACTCGACCCGGGCGCACACATCTGAAACTAAATTTCTCTAAGACTGAACTACCACTGTTTCTACCATCTAATAGGTCTGTCCTTGATATATCCATTGTAGTCTCAGGCCTTACTATAACTCCTAGGCAGCATGCCTGCTACCTCGGGGTTATGTTTGACTCAGACCTTTCCTTCACCCCTCATATTGAATCACTTGCATGCTTATGTCACCTCCACCTCAAAAAGATGCATTAAAGACACTTATTGTCTCTCTGATTCATTCTTGCCTTGACTACTGTAACTCCTTACTAATCGGTCTTCCCCTTACTAAACTCTCCCCTCTACAATCTATTCTGAATGCAGCGGCCAGGCTCATCTATCAGTCTAGACGCTACAGCGATGCCTCTGGTCTGTGCCAGTCGCTACATTGGCTGCCTTTCATTATAGAATAAGACATACAGTTATCACTCTCGTCCACAAGGCTCTCCATAATGCTGCACCTCCCTACATTTCCTCCCTCATCCGTCTACTGCCCAACCCGTACCCTCTGTTCACTCAATGACCTAAAACTTACATCCTCTATTATCAGAACCACCCACGCTCGTATACAAGACTTCTCCCGAGTTGCACCACTTCTCTGGAATGCTCTACCCCGGACAATAAGATTAACTCCCAATTTCTACAGTTTCAAACGCAAACTAAAGACACATCTTTTCAGACAATTTCTAATGTAAACCCTTCCATACTATAATTAGAATCCCCAAAATTTAACCCTCCTCTGTCCCCGCTCCCACATTACCCCACATGATATGATGCCATTTCAGGCTAACTTTATATGTCCAGGCACCATCCACATGTTAAAGGACACGACTAGGCCGCCCCTGCTAGCTTTTGTGTCACCCCCTCTAGCTCTTAGATTGTAAGCTCTTGCGAGCAGGGCCCTCAGTCCCATTGTGTGAAATGACTTTTTGTTATGTATCTTTCTGTCTGTATTTGAACCCTACAAATTGTACAGTGCTGCGGAATATGTTGGCGCTATAGAAATAAAATGTATTATTATAGGTTCTGATATGTGGTGACCACAGACGAAAATGGGAGCTGTTCAACAAACTGCTGATCCAAGTGCAAAAATGGAATTTCTCTGCAGCAAAATCGCACATTGACATGTAAAGTTATGTTTTACAAGGCTCCTAAACAGCCCTACAACAGCATATAAGGGGTGACTTTAGTGCTGCTGGACTATAAAAAATAAGATAAAACTGGAGCAGTTACCAATGCACTTAGGTGGGCAACAGCTCACATAGCACTACTAAAGTAGTGAGTCTCATGTATAAATTTTAGTGCAGTAAACACCTCATCTCTTTCACTTGACCCGGGGAGGAGGAATAAAGGTCCTCTAGTACTTGACCCCCCCCTTTCCACCAAATCCCCCCTTTAAATAACGACCAATACACACTGCTGGATTTAAAATTTGGCCTATCAGGCCGATTTATTAACATAACCATAATTTTAACATTAACATAAGTACCTCATTCAGAGGGGGCGGTACCCCATAAACAAGTTTGTTTAATAAGTTATTGTACATAGTGAAAATATTGTGCAAATCCCTAATGACCACTAACTGACCCTATTAAAGTGTGTAACACAGAAAAACGAGGAAGGGGACTCCCTCCATCATTACCCAGGCACGAGCCCCTGCCTCGGGTAAATGTCCACAACCAACTGCCTGAAGAGAAACTCCCACCAGGGACCACAGCCCAACCAAGGGACTGCCTCAGGCACAGAACTCCACACACAGGATCCTCATACCTTAGATGACGTCCTAACAACCAGCACCTAACGACCTCTCATCCGACATCACCCCCGCCACTGACTCGCAGGCTTGACTCCTTATGCTCAAGAAGCCCCGCCACAATGCAACAGCTTGCTCTACTCCTTCACGCAGCCCTAGCATCCATAAATCTGTCCCTATAGTATTTAAATTCACCCCATCTTGACACATGTGTTCCATGGCCGGCTTCTCCAGCTCACAGTGACGTACCACCCCCCCACCCGTTGCGCACCACAAAACGTCAACAACACCGCAAATACACCCCCCCCCCTTACCCGATCCTCCTGGAAAATCTACCACAACCACCCACGTTCAAGCATTACCGCGGCAGGTGGGGGCGAATGTAAAGACGGAGCCTTTCAGATTCCCAGAGCCCAAGGCGCCGGACAATGTCGTCACTCAGATCCCATTGGGACAGTTCTGTAGCCGCCCCAATTCGAAATTAATGTGTCCCAAATTGCTCAGGCGCCTCTCCTACTGCTGCCAACGCCTGCTTAAAGACCGACACAAACTGGTATCGGGACAAAGCCCCCCCCCATCCGCATGGCACAAAAATGAACCAGGAAAAGACTCCGTGCACTAAGAAACGCCGGCACCACTCCCATCGACATGAATTCTCCCGCCCGGGACAACACGCACTACCTGGTATCGCATGCAACACTATCAAGTGACCCCGACCTACTACGTCCGTCTTGGAATACCACAAGTGACTCTCGACCCGATCAACAAACAATGACACATCTACAAACTGCAAGCCACCTTGAGCTGCCAACGAGCAGCTAACCAGTTCACCCACTCTAAAGGCCCCAAAGAAAGCCAGAACAAAAGCCGTACAAAAAAGCAACACCTCAAAATCTGAAAAACACAGAGACTGCAGACTATTCACCAATCGCTCCAACAAAGCAAAAGAGAACGGCCTCCTAGAGTCCCTTTCCCGAACCCCCGTCGAAACTCTTTTAACACCTGACCCACAACAAAATCCTTGGTCACATCCTGAAGACCCCGCAATCAAAAACCAAAAGCCAACCCCATCCGCTGAGACACCACATGCGCGGATTCACCAGCTACGAATGCCTCACCAATCACTGATACCACCAACCACAACCGCTCCTCATCCTTAAAAAGTCCACCAACTCTCGTGCACGCGGCCTCCTATTCTGACCAAACCCAATAGTACCTTGACCAAGTTACTTCTGACACAGACCGCTGGATGAGGGCTGCCGCGGCACCGTCACACAAGCTCACCGGACACTCCTCCCCCACAGCGGCCGCCTCCGGCACAAACTCCCGAAATCTGTCGAACTGAAATCGAGACAACGCGTCAGCCACAGAGTTTTACACGCCCGGCACATGGCACGCAGACACACACACACACATTCAATTCTAGGCAACACAAGACAAGATGCCGCATTAAAGAAACAACAAGAGGAGACCTGGCAGACTGTGAATTGATGACAAACACTACAGCGCTATTATCACAGTTGAAACACATGCGGCGATCCCGCAACGCCGTCCCGCACAGCTCTACCGCCACCACAATAGGGAACAGTTCCAACAAAGCCAAGTTCGCGACTAATCCCGCCGTTACCCATTCTTCAGGCCAGGCCCCCGCACACCACCGCCCTTAAAAGAAAGCCCCAAATCCAGCCGAGCCCGCCACATCCGTGAACAACTCCAACTCCACGCTACTCACCGCCTGAGACAAACCACAGCATCCTACCATTAAACTGTTGAAGAAAATGATCCCAAACAACCAAGTCCGCTCTCGCTTCTGCCGTCAGGTGCACAAAGTGATGAGGTGACCTCACACCGGCCGGCAAAAGATGCGCCGGCAAAAGATCCTACCCATTGGCATGATCCGACAGGCAAAGTTAAATTTTCCAATCAGCGACTATAAGTCCCGCAACTTAACTTTTTGCACCCCTTGCAAAACCTGAATAGTTTTCCTCAAGTCCGCCAGCTTATCTGCTAGGAACCGCGACTCCACGAGCACCGAATCTAACTCTATGCCCAAAAACTTATTCACCTTCGCCAAACCCTCCATCTTGTCCAGCGCCAACGGGACCCCAAACAACTCAGCCACCCTCTCAACTGTACCCAACAAGATTATACACTCAGCAGTCAGCCCCAGAACCGACACACAGAAAACCATTCAGGTAGTAGATGATGGAGGACATACCTGAGACGTCCCGCACCACCCACTCCAGGAAAGAGCTGAACGCCTCAAAGTACGCACATGAGATGGAGCAGCCCATGGGTAAACAACAATCCACATAGAACTGCTCCTCTCACATGCAACCCAGCAGGTGAAAGCTCTCCAGATATACCAGTAGCAACCGAAAGGCCGCCTCTACATCCGTCTTTGCCATGAGGGCTCCGCGCCCTGCCCGCCGCACTAATGCCACTGCCCTATCGAAGGATGCATATGACACTGTAGACAGACCCGGATCCAACTGCTGCAGTAACACCACTATCTGACCCCATAAGGGACCCTCTGGCCCAGGACCCGCACCCCCTTCCCCACAGAACTACACTCCAACCCACCACCCATGGCCGCTGCCGCCCCCCCCCCCCCCCCCAGGGAGTGGGACCCCACTCAACTCAACCGGGCTGCATCGGGGGTAGGCCCAGACCAGCCGCTGGCGTCGGATTGACGTTCTGAACCCTGGAGGAAGAGGTGTCCGGATAAGATTCGCGGGGGAGCTCCCCCTCTTCAATGCTGGAGCTCTCTGTGTCGTCTTCTGCTGGCAGAGCGCCCTCTGCCGACGAACAGCGTGCTCGCCGCCATCTTTAGCTGGTCTCTTCCGGGCTGGATCGGAAGTCCTTCCTGTCGCTGCCTTGGCTGCACCGGAAGTGTAGGCCGCATCGCTGCTCCTATCCGCCTCTCCTGACACCAGATGCAGAGGTAACGGAGGGAGGAGGCACCCCTTCCTCTGTGCGGCTGCAGCCTCGCCGTGGATTCCTCTCGTAATCTGGGCATGCACCAGCTGAGCTTTGCCAGGAGCCTGGACCCGGAGGGTCCCTTCGGGGGCTTCTTACTTGCCGCTGCACCGCCTTAACCGCCAAGCACGTGGAACGGGTGGGGAAATGGACACGCCACCCGTGGGTCGTCTAAGGGCCTCCACTATCCGGGTCTCCAGAAGCTGTCCTAAATGTAATGCTGCTGCTGTCCAAACCATTTTTATTAGGGCCTCTAAGTCTGCCATTTCGATGATTGACAGCTGCTGAGCTCTGCTATGGCTGTGTCACATACTGCTCTCCCCTCCTCCCACCCTAGACAAACAAACACTATTGTTAACCCTTCCCGTCCCTGATCCTCCCCCTGATCCTTCCCATTGTCTGCAGCCCTCTCTTTCTCTGCACTGTCTCCACTATTATCCCCATAGCTCCTCATATGTATAGGAATAGGGAGCCGAACGACTTCGTACAGACTCGGGACATTCCGACAGCTGCTGGTTTGACGCGTGCGCATTATGTAGCAGGTTTGCGCCTGCGTTACCTCTTCAGGCCAGTGTGAGGAGTCTCACGTAGAGCAGGCAGAGGGGGGAGCCGGACAAGAAGCCTCAAGAGAGGGGTGGAGGGAACCGGAGGATATAAAGTACGGGCTGGGGCCTGCGGCTGACACTTTGGAGGAACCGACCACTGCATGGTGAGTGCAGCGCTGAGATTGACGAGGTGAGAGCGGCCACTGTCTAGGGGGGGCGCACTGGTCACGCTGTACGGTGCAACTTTTACTGCCTGCTCTGCAGGTATCACTGGGGAAACTTCATGGGAACTTTATAGAAGTTTATATGGTGATTACTGGTGACTGCCAGTGAGCGGGACATGTGTGCAGTGCAGTCAGCTAATTCATATAAGATAATACTGCTAATTAATAGAGATCTTCTAATGAACAGATCATGACTTGGCTTGCCTATAGGATGTCCTCTTATGTATTGAGTTGACTAGATTCAGTATTTGATGATACAAAGTGGCAGGACCTGTCATAACAATGTAACAACTATATTAGCACCCTCATAGTAATAGTGACATCATCAGAAAGAGAGAGAACTGGATTATCAGATTAAAAACTGGTAATGTGAATCCTGTGCCATCTAATAGCTTGCAGGCTATTGGCACATTGGATATGTGCAGCAGATTATATGTAGAGTTTGTTGTTGTTTATAGGACACTATTGTCAATGGTTCATCTTTGCCTATTTTATATATCAGAATCTGGAGCAGTTTGTCAATCCCCAAATCCAATAGATGCCAGTAGATGTATTGATCAGGCAGTAGATGTATTGACCAGGCAGCCTTCATTCAGTGTAAACTTCAACCAGAATTATAATGCAGAAGTTGTGAGGTTTTACTTCCATAAGTCTTTCCCTGTGCCTGCCAAGCATTTAACCCCTGGCGAGAACCAGCATTGTTTTTAATTTTCCATGGGATCTCCGCGGTGGCAGCAGTAGGCTGCTAGAATTTTCTAGGCTAATCATTACGTTTCCCTCTTGTGACTTATTTGGAAAAGGGGAAGTTTGCGGAGGCTGGGATGAAATCCACAGCAGTGAGATTACAGGGCTGCTGTAGACTCTTCTATTGAGCCTTTTTACGCTACAGCAGTAGGGAAAGGGGGTCTGACTGTGCAGGATGACATTCCCCAGCTGGGGGAGGGGGAGCATCTATAGATATATACGTGGCAGAGCATTCCACCTTCCTATGCTACCCCAGCATCCCCCTGCCACTGCTTCTTCTACTTTAACACTAACTTTTACTGTTTTCTCTCCTATTTGGAGAATGTGCCAGACGTCTGTGGGGAGCCAGACGGAAGTCACTTCAGCTCTTTACTTTCTTTCTTTTCTCATTATGTTTCTCATTCCTTCTCTTTGCATTAATATTATAACATGATCATATATTGTAAATGTGCCAATGCAAGTAACTAGCATTTTACAATCCTAAAATGGAAATTCCTCTTATTATTTTATACAATGGATTCCTTTAAACGGTGCATGTGTGACTCTGACACCTGACTGAATATGGGTTGCATTATAAACTTATTTCCAACACTATTTTTCCATTAAAGTGACTTGCCTCGATTACATAATTTTTGGATGAATCCCTGACACAAGTGCTTTCCAGGACCCGCACATCAGTAAAACACATGCTACATCATATTCTCTCCCCCCCCCATTCCCAAGAAGGGGTGGGATAAAGTACTTTGACTACTCAAGTGTACGTGACTTGTGTAATTCCAGTAATGGTCACTCTGGGTACAGTAAATGGTACGTGGTGGGGGCGGGCTTGAATATTTTACAGGTATGTAATTTATTGCATCCTGTCTGTTATAGCAAACGACTACATTACTTAGTTTTGTTGGCTTTAGATTAAATAATATAAATACTAATCTGATTCATTCTTGCAAATATTTTCTTTTAACACTTGCAAATAATGTAGGGGCTTGTATTCCTCATGTGGAAGAGATGTTCCAGATGTTCACTGCTGAGGTGGCTTCTTGCAGCTGCTGCAGGACTCCTCATGTTCTGTGCATCTTCTTCCTCTTCCTCAAATACTCCACCAGGATCTTTAAAGCAGGGTTAGTCAAATATTTGAGGAATAATATGTATGTTGCAATTCTGTGGTTTTGAGTCAGATACATGAGCGTCATTGAGCTACAAGTGAATATTGCTGAGTACTATCAGTTGGACAGCCCTGATGTGTAGCAGATGGTGGTGTAAGCCTGAAAGACACTTCCAGAATATACAGACACACTAAAGACAGCAATGTCCCAATGGGGAGAAAGAGAAAAGACACTGACAGAACCTCATGGTGGCGGCTTCTCACTGGACACCACAAAGGATGGGAGTGTTGGATGTGGATTTTTCTATAGGTTTCATCATATGCATAGCAGGTGGTGAAATTGCTGCAAACAGGGCAGCAAATTTAGTAATATTTTGGATACTTGATGAGCTGCAATACCAGGTATGGCCATTGGAGAAGTGTAGTGCTATTTCCAGCAGTTTTTTTTTTTTTTTTTTTTTTTTTTAATTCATTACACCAGTCAGTCACAGTATATAACGGCATCTCTGTAGTATAAATGAATGTATAAATGTACAATAGATGTCCATAATAATTCATGTATACATGAAAATATATTCTAAGGCCCCTTTTAGATGGCTGCGGATGAGTTCAGTGTGCTATCCATGTTTTTCCCAGTATAGCAGACTGACTCATTAATTTCTGTCAGACTACACATGACCATATGGCTGTATGCGGGCCAATAGTCCGGGCTGTAAAACTCGGGACAGGTCCTATTCCTGTTCTGTTTTGCAGCCATGCTTCTGTGGCTGCTATTCATTGAAAGAATGGGGCCGCAGAAGCATGGATGGTGCACAGATGACTTCCGTGTGCCACCTGTACCATTCAGTCATGGCCAGTGCTGATGCCTCGACCATCTGTGAGGGGCCTAACTACAATAGATAAGATCGCTCATAAGTTGTGTAAAGTACAAACTTACAGAAGGCTGGTAAATGAATACACAGTCAAGTAGTAGGAGATATGGAACAAACCTCCCCTGGCATAGGAGACCTGACACTTGTTTTATTCCATTAGTCAGGGGGTGCTGACCTAGTAAAGATGGCATGTGTAGGGAAAACACTAGGCTGTCTACTAACAACTAAAAGTAATATTTTATGTAAAACTATTTGACTCGGCTTTGTAGCATTCCGCCTTACTAATATAGCCAATCCAGTGGCATAACTAGGAATGGCGGGGCCCCGTGGCGAACTTTTGACATGCCCCCCCCCCCCCCCCCCCGACCGACACCGAAGACCTCGACCGACCGCGCGTTCTATTATGCCCCCATAGTGGCCCCTGCACACAGTATTATCCCCCATAGTGGCCCCTGCACACAGTATTATGTCCCATAGTGGCCTCTGCACACAGAATTATGTCCCATAGGGGCCCCTGCACACAGTATTATGTCCCTTAGTGGCCCCTACACACAGTATTATGTCCCTTAGTGGCCCCTACACACAGTATTATGTCCCTTAGTGGACACCCATAAACAAGTATTATACTCTGGGGTCTTTTCAGACCCCAGAGTATAATAATCGGAGACCCAGGGGGGAGAAAAACATAAACACTGTTACTTGCCTGTCCCCTGGCTCCTACGCGGTCTTCTCCGCTGCCTTCTCCTCTGCCGTCTTTGTTTAATGACGTCACATGACCCGGGACGCAGGCCGGGTCATGTGACGTCAGAAAGGACGTCAGGCAGGATCGTGGAGAGGTAAGTAACGTGTTTTTTATGCTTCTTACCTCTCCCAGTCCGCCAATCATTATACTCGGGGGTCTTAAAGATGGAGCCGCTCCTGCAGAGCGGTTGCCATAGCTACCAAGTTTCCGCTGTACAGGAGATCCGATAGCTATGGCAATCGCTCTGCAAGAGCGGCCAACCTGTTACTGTGCCACGCCGGAGCCTCCCCTGACCAGCCTCAATAGTAATATTGAGCATCTCCCATAGACTGCAATACAATTGTATTGCAGTCTATGGGACTTGCAATCAAATGATGAGAATACATATAAAACAAAAACACTACACATTTGGTATCCCTGTGTCTGAAAAGCCCCGGTTCTATTTACATTGGTGAAATATTATATTATGTTATTAAATATTTTACAAAAATTTTTTCTTCAAAATTTTTTTTCCCTATTTTCCTCCTCTAAAACCTTAGTGTGTCTTATAGTCCGAAAAATATGGTAGTTAGTTGTCATTTACAAGTTGACATCACATAAAGGTGAGTATATCATCAAATTAGGCATCCTTCAAATGGTTAGGACACGTTTCATTCATGTAACTGGGGCAAGCTTTGATTCTGTGTAGATCATATAGAATATACTATTTGTAGATATTGACTAGTCAAACAATTAAGTAATAACTTTAATAATGAAAATAAAATCTAAATACAGAAATATCAGGTCATTTCACAACTATGGCAGGCCAGAAAAAAGACACAATTCCATGTATTAGAGGTTGTCATCCAGATTTTTCACTCTAATTCTTAGCACATGGCCAACCTAAACGTTAGAGCAAGTCTGAAAGAGAAAAGTCATATTTGTAGAACTGGTCCGACCTCCAAGACTTCCTATCACTAGAGCTCTGCTTGGCCTCTTGTTTGTTGCAGGTTAGATGCTATAGTGAGCATTCAATAACCTTCTAGTTAGATTCTAGTGCAGTGACTTGTTTTCAGTCCTTGTCTTTTATTGATTTCTATGCACTTACACATATGAGAGTTTTTAGAGGGTTAAGCCTGTGAATTGTGGGAGTTCTGGCTCTCCGAGGATGCAGCATTCCACAGAAGCCTGAAGTATAAGTCAGATGTAATGTAGCAGTCTGCAGCGCTGCCTGCGCTCTGCCATATTCTACTCATCATCGGTCCTTGTTTTCTGGACAAGTAGCCATTTGTTTCCTGGGGCGAGACAGCAGTAATTGTATCCTGTCTACCAGACTTTTCCTGCAGAGTACCGTGGTTCTTATATACACTTGTCACATTCTTTTTGACAGTCTATAATAGTGCATTATTTTGTTTATCAGTATATACCTGAATTTTTTATGATTTTAATTTCTTTTACATTTCAGTATGTATCTTGGTATTGAGCTATATTGTATAGGTTTGATGCAGAACAGGAACTAACAGAAATGATTCCCTTGCAGTGCCTCCACACATTGCTTGATACTGTTTGTGTCACAGTACTGTGATACTGGATCTTCCAGAGTGTAGCTGCACCTCCGTATGGCTATGTAGTGACGTTCCAGTACTTTAAAGGGCCTGAACAAACCCATGTGGAGGTTGGGGAAGAGATAATATAAAGAAAAAAAACTAAACAAACATACTTGCCTATCCTCGTCCCTCTATCTGGTGCTGGTGGCCATTCAGTTCCCATTGCCGGAAGTGCAGCGCAGTACCCCATGTGACCGCTGAGACCAATTAGTGGCCTAGTTGATTACTAGTGATTCCTTACTAGTGACTAGTTACTTACAGATTCCTTACTAGTGACCACTGAAGCCACTGAATGGTCTCAGCGATCAAACGGGGTACAGGACTTCCAGTGACAAGAAAATAACAGGCATACTGAATGGATACTGGTGACAGACAGTGGAGTTGCAGGGACCAGAAAGTATGTTTTTGTTGAGTGCTGAGGCCAATCAGTGGCCTAAGGAAGAGGACCGGTGACATATGTGAGAGATGTGCTCAAATATTGTAATTCCTGGACAACCCCTTTAAATTTGAGCCAAGAGAAACTGCCAAGGATGGCGACATTTTAACATTTTTTTTTTCTTCAGGTGTTTAGCGGTTTTGAGGTACATTTTGTCAGTGTTCTTTCACCCATTCCTGACTGTTGTTTACTCGCTGTTTTAGCATGTATGTACTTGGCAAGTTTTCCCCAAGATGCACATCCAATCTGTAAGGGAGCGTTCACACTACCGTCGGTGTCCGACAGCTAGTGTCCGCTGCTAATGTAGGTTTTTGCTGTCCGCTTGAAAAATAGGACATCTTTGGGAATGGACAGTTAAGGACAGCCACGAACAGTAAAAGAACACACCCGATGTCCATTTAAATAAATGCAAAATGTCACGGATACAGCTAGTGTCCGCTGCTAATGTCCACACAAGATTTTGAACGGACATTAGCAGCGGACACTACCTGTCAGACACTGACGGTAGTGTGAACGTCCCCTAACAAACAAACCTGAAGTTCATGTGTTGTAAGATTATAGGTGGACTGACAATATGACTGCAAGTGCAGACAGGCATGTTTTTATATGTATTGCATGCAGCTTAACAGCTTACAACACCCCAATGCACTTGGATTGATTGACACTTCATAAGAAGTGCATTCATCCCAACGTAATGTATGGACGTATGGCATGTCATTTACGTATGCTTAAAGGGGTTATCCGGGGACACTTTAAAACACTCTTGCTCTGGGGATTTTTTTCTTTAGAAACTTGGGTTTCCAGACTGGTTCCGACTCGTGATCAAAAATGGCACCTGCCATCCCAGTAGCTCTGCCTTGTCCCTGGTATTTCCTGTGCTATGCGGCTGGCAGACTGGATCACTGTAATAGTAATGTTGTGGGGTAACAGAGTGGCTCATTAGTTGGTACTGGTGCCTTGCAGCGCTGGAGTCCTGCCAAGGAACATATCTGCATGGGGTTTGTATGTTCTTCCTGTGCTTGTGTGGGTCTCTTCAGGGTTACTGACTCTGGCATAATATAAGTGAATCAAGGAGTGTCATTGCAACCCCGAGAGAGCTGCTACTCCTAGTTGCAAAAGCTGTTGTAGTTGCGCAATGTTCCTCCACTGACTTACATTAGGCGACAGCTACACAACTCTTTCCCTGCCATGTGCTAGTTTGATGCCAAAAAAAACTAAACAAAATTAAACCACCACACCACCTAATATGAAATGGGTTTGCAATGGGAATACAATTATTTACTAATATATACATGTCATGAGAGATGATGAATCCTCTTTACTTTCCTAATTTCCGTTCTTCCTTCCATATACATATAGATTATTGAGGTTTGTGTCTAATATTGTCTTTTTATTCTTGATACATAGAGACAGATATGTCATGATCTTTGATCCTCACTGATTTTTAGAGCGTACAAGCTCTATGAAGAACTTGCAGTCCTTTAGTGCAATTCACAGTTGTATGGTAATTTGTACACGTATAGATCCATTCAGTCTAGCAGCAATGTGCTTTCAATGTGAACTATTCACTGTTATTTTAGATGATTTTACTGGAAACTCTGCATCCCTGTGTGCAGTGAACCATGTCTGACACATTGTATGTCTGCAGCCAAGCATTTATTGACTTGTCTTTATGTATCTCAGCGCACCTGCGGATACTGTTGTCTTCTGAATACAATAACCTGTATCCTGACAAGGGGTCACATTGAATAGTGGCGGACATAATGCTGCACGATGTACAGTTCTGTTTTCTCAGTGGTCTCTGGTAAAATCTGATATGACTTTGCCTGGCATTCTATCTGTCAGTTTTGATGCAACGTATGAATTTCCTACTAGTCACCATATTGGAGTCACTCCACTAAAAAAATCCTGTGACACTGCATTCATGTGAATGTTTATACTAGATATGCATTAAAAAAATAGTGGAGAGGCAAAGATTCTTTACTGATATGTGTGCGTGTTCGCTTTATAAGACCAGGGTCTTTTGGTGACTTAAAAGACCCATAGCTATTAGAGATGAGTGAGTAGAGAAATATTCGATATACGTTTCGAGTAGCTCCTCAATATTCGACCGAATATTGAATCCCATTATAGTCTACGGGGGAAAAAGGCCCATTTCAGGGGAAACCACAATTGGACTAAGGAGAGTCATCAAGTCCACAATGATACCCCAGGAAATGATGCCAACACCTCTGGAATGCAACTGGGACAGCAGGGGAAGCATGCCTGTGTAAGAGGGTGAAACAGCCCCTGTGTAGTGAATGTGCAATGTGTAATTGAATTGGTGTTTTCATAACCTGACATTTTGTTGTTTGACCACAAGAGGTCGCTGTTGCAAGATAACAGGTAAAAGGAAAAAGGCTGTATGCCCCTGGAGGATTGATGTGGAAACCCTGATCGTAGTAGGAGGGTTCTAGGAGCCATTTTGAGTCAGAGTGTGCTGGACTCTAGAGGAGAAGAGAGAGCTGTGGAGACATCACTGTGCAGAGAGGGTCCTTGGAGGGAGAAGCCACAGCAAGAATAGCTGAGGATTTGAGACTTTCAGAGTCTGTCCAGACACCATCCTAAGGAGAAGATTACTGTCAGAGACTTGGCTGAGAAGTGAGACTGTCAGTGAGACCGCATGCTGTCCGAGGAGCTCCTCTTCACCCTGATGCTAACAGAGACTAAAAGGTACCCAACAGAAGTAAGCGTGCACGCACCACACTGCAAGTTTTGCACCATATTGCTGGGACTGAGTAAAAAGCCTGTAGTTAGTTAGTTAGGTATAATCATCACCCCAGGCTGCAATACTGGTGAACTATCTACCTGTCTGGTAAAAGGACTAAGTCACAGAGGATTTCTACAGAGTTATATCTCCCAGAGAGGGACTTGTAAGGAAGTCTGGGAGCAACATTTAGTTTAACTTTACACTGTTTGGCTTGCAAGCTAACTAACCATTATACTTGCTTAGTTGTACTTGGTTTGGGGGGAATTTAGTAGTATTGTGATAAGATTGTAAACCCTGGTGTTACACCGCCGGATGCCTGTGTCACACACACTGAATTGTTCCTGTGTAATAGGGTAATAACAGGTAACAGGCAGCTGCATAGGCGCAGCCTGCATGTAGGTAAAAGCTTGGAGTATATTGAAGGCCACACTAGTGGGCACCGTGCTGTATAACACCAGGGTCCCAGCCTCTAGGCTGTGTAAATGTAATACCTGGGAGTGTTCTTTTGGACAAAAGAGGTTATCTAAACTAAGTAAAGTCCTATCTTGGTTAAATTGAATTGGACTCACTTCCTTTGTTCGTGACTTCGCTGTATCCTGGGGAGCCCACCTCGGTACACGGCTTACACCTGGGGGGCATCTAACACGCCCAAGTCCCAGGATTACCCCACTATCACAGCCTATCAACTAGACACTTTCCAAACTCAATAGAACCTCTATGAAAGTGGAAAAATACCTGGAAACCTTCTTTCCTCCACAATAGTATGGACAGAAACACTAATGTAAAGCTAAAGAAACATTAGCAAGCACCCCTTTAAATCACGTTGCCCATGACAACCACAGATGGCATAGACAATGGGAAATCCAAAAGTCCCCACCCTTAACTGTCATTGTTTGTGTATGTGGTGAGACCTCCAAAAATTACTTTTCTGGCCCTTCATGTGAGCTCTTCCAAATTAAGTTAGAGGCCCTTAAGCTGAGCTACCAGCAGAGACTGAGGCCCTTCAGGTGACTTGAGCCTTTTACCAGCATAGTTTTAGGCCCTTTAAGTTAGTTCAGCATTGCACCAGCAGAGTTTTTGGCCCTTGGAATAAACTGACCCTTTAACCAGCAGTGTTTTTGGCCCTTGGAGTGAACTGAGCCTTTAAACAGCAGTGTTTTTGGCCCTTGGGGTGAGTTGAGCCTTTAAACAGCAGAGTTTATTTTTTGGCTCTTGGGATGAATTGAGGATTGTAGGAGCCTAATATTATGCTCTATGGATGAATAGAGCCTTGTCGGAGCATAATATTAGGCCCTTGAGGTGAGCCTTGGGGTGATTTAAAATTTTGTTTTTCAACTGTGATGGTGGAGGAGGAGGAACTGAAGGCCTGGAGCACACATATCCAACTTCATGTTGGGGTGTTTGACACTGGTGGACATGCAAATGATGGGTCAATCCAGTGGCAGTTCATTTTGATCAGCGTCAGCTGACAGACGGCTGCGCTTATCTGTGATGATGCCACTGGCTGCGCAGAAGACCCTTTCTGATAGACCTCTGGCGGCAGGGCAGGACAGAACCTCCAACGTGTAAAGCGCAAGCTCCAGCCACAAGTCCAACTTTTACACCCAATAAGTGTAGGGCGCAGATGGATCGATGAGGACAGGGCTGTGGTTGGCCATGTATTCCTGCAACATGCGCCTATACTTGTCCCTCCTGGTGACACTAGGCCCCTCGGTGGTAGTTTGGCAAGCGGGTGCCATTAAGGTGTCCCACACCTTGAAGAGTGTACCCCTGGTGGGTGTGAACCTAATGGCAGTTGTTAGCCTCTTGGAGGAACTGTCCTCTCTGCCGCCAACAAGAGATGATGGAAACATTTCCATCATATTTTGCACAAGTTACTTGTGGCAATCATAAATGCGATTGGCCCTCCCCTCTACCGGAATGAAAGATGATATGATATTTTTATATCGGGGGTCGAGGATTGCAAAAATCCAGTATTAGTTGCTCTCTAGGATTTTGACAATGCGTTTGTCACTGGAAAATCAGCCCAACATGAAGTCAGCCATGTGTGCCAGGGGGTTAGTTGGCATGACTTCACTGCCCCCACGGGAAGGGTCACTGAACATTTCATCCTCTCCCTCCTCCCCTTACGCCCCATCCGCGCTGAAGTAATGGGACGCACTGCAATTGCCTGCTAGCCTCATATGTGACAATCATCTCATCTGCCACTTCATCCTCCTCCTCCTTTTCCTTCATCATTACAAGCTGAGAAGCGGACAGGAGTGTGCAATGACTATCCTGCTGAGATGGGTCTGCTCCTATCCCCGACTCCTCAGCGTGCAATGCGTTATCCCTGATTCTTGCATCACACACAGGAGCGGGATGATTACGCTCACTAGTGCGTTGTCACAGCTAACCCTCTTGGTGGACTCCTCAAAGACGCGTAAGGTCTCGCATAAGTCTGCCATCCATGGCCACTCATGGTGCAGAAACTGCAGGAGTTGACTTTGAGGAACCCTTGGGTTTTGAAGATGGTACTCCATCAAGGGTCTCTGCTGCTCACACACTCTGCTCAACATGTGGTACGTCGAGTTCCAGCATGTGGGGGCGTCGCACATCAGCCGGTGTTCTGGCAGATGTAGGCGTTGCTGGAGGCTTCGGAGGCTAGCAGCGGCTACTGTCGACTTATAAAAGTGGGCGCACAAGCGTCGCACTTTCACCAGTAGCTCATGAACGTTGGGGTACATTTTTAAAAACCGTTGCACCACTAAGTTGAAAACGTGGGCCAGGCATGGAATGTGTTAGAGGCTGGCAAGCTCCAGAGCCGCTACCAGGTACCAGCCGTGGGCCCAGGTTCAGTGGCGCAAACCACATTGCTCTCTCGTTGAGGATGGTATCCCTCACCTCGGAGATAGTGTGCTGTCTGTCCCCCAAACTGATGAGCTTTAGCACGGCCTGCTGATGTCTCCCCACGCCAGTGCTGCAGCGTTTCCAGCTCGTAGCTGGGGTTGATGTTACAGCCAAGGAGGAGGGGGAGGGTGGTTCTGAACCCCTGCCAGGAATCTTGGCTGGGGAGAGGAGGTAGGTCGCCCCACTTTGCGAACCGGTCCCATCCTCCACTACATTCACCCAGTGTGCTGTGAGTGATATGTAGCGTCCCTGTCCGCATGCACTTGTCCACGCGTCGGTGGTCAAGTGGACCTTAGTGCAAAGTGCAGAACTAAGGGCACGTCTGTTGTTATGCGACACATGCTGGTGCAAGACGGGGACGGCACACCGTGAAAAGTAATGGCGGCTAGGGACGGCATAGCGAGGTGCCGCAGCTGCCATCAGATCATAGAAGGCCTGAGTCTCCACAAGCCTGAACGGCAACATCTCCAGGGCCAGCAGTTTGGAGATGTTCCCATTTAAGGCTTGGGCATGTGGATGGGTTGCGTTTCATCTTTAGTCTCACCTTTGGTGGGAAGAATTTCCTTCCCGACTGGTGACCATTTATGTCCTAAACATGTCTCTGGGTATGTGCTATTGATTTACTATACTTGTGGAATATGTTGTATTTCTTGCATATATACATTTGTAGCATTACCCTTAGAGGGATTTTTCTTCTGCTCATTCATTTGTGAGAGGATTTTGGTATTTGTTTACCACTATGTGGTGAACTGTCTTGTTCTGTTTCCCCTTGTCATGTATATGTATTTTATTCATTGTAATTTAATAAATATTTTTAAGTATATTTTTTGTAGTGTCTCTGATTTTTGGTTTGTTGTTGATATTGGTTGGAGACTTCAGGAATTTGTTTTTGTTTTTTGTGCTATACTATTGCCTGCGCTCAAACGCCTGGGAGATGGTGGGTTGCTGGGAAGAGGCGCATTATGGTATAGGAGAAGGAGCGGAGGCAGGAAAAGGGGAGGATGAGGGTGAAGTCCCCAAAGTGACAAAGGCAGATGTGGAGGTGTCCTGGCTGGTGGTCTGGACTGCAGCAACAGCACTGGGCACAGTGGAAGAGGCAGTGGCGGCAACGCCAGACGACGATTGTCCTGCGTTTGCACTCTCCCACTGAGCCCAGTGCTTGTCTTCCAAATAACGGTTGCCTGAGGTGGTAAGGTTGCTCTTTTCAGAGCCCTTACTCAGTTTGGAGTTGCACAGTGTGCAAACCGCACTAAATTTGTCCTCCATGCATACATTGAAAAATCTCCACACCATGGAGGAACGTGGCCTGGATGGGGGAGTTTTTCTTGAGTGGCTAGGACAGGGAACATCTTGGGCCTTGATGGGTCTGCCCTGGCTTCTGTGAAGCAGCTGTCCTCTGCCTCTGGACGTGCCTGTGCCTGTAGCCACCTTTTTTGGTGCTGTGCTTGCCTCCAGATCTACGCTGCTTTCCCCACTAGACATCACCCCTCCCAGATCGGGTCGGTGGTCTCGTCATCCACCACCTCCTCTTCCAATTCCTCAATCTACATCTCCTCCTGCACACTGCACATGACAACAGCCTGCTCTGATGGCAACGGTGTCTCGTCTTCATCACTGATGATGGGTTGCGGGGCCACGACCACAAAATCGCCAGGATATGGCGGATGCTCCAGTGTTTGGGCATCAGGACACACAGTCATCTGTTAGCTCCTGGGATTCGTGAAGTGGTGGGACAGAGTGAGGGACAGTTAAAGGACCCGAAAACAGCTCCTGGGAGGGGGCAAAGGTGGGATGACTCTGCTGGGAAGATTGGGCATGTTGGGAGGAAGGAGGGGCAGACTGTTGGCTAAGAAGACGATTGGAAGTAGTGGCTGACTGGCTGGTGTAAAAGCTGCTGGAAGCGTTATCCGCTAGCAACTGCAACACCTCTTCCTGGTGCTCGGGCCTGGTCAGTCTTGTACCCTGCACCCTGCTTAATGTAGCCATCAAGCCAGAGATTGTGGAGAAGCGCAATACTGGCTGCCCCTCATCAGTAGCCATTGGATGCGCTGTAGCTTGACCACAACCTTGCTCCCGAGCTGCATTTCCACGCCCCCGGTCTCGTCCCCGTCCACTTCCCTTTGTGCTAGCCTTGCGCGTTTTGAGATGTATACAAATGTATGTAAATTTTTTTTGTGTGTAAGTTGACAAATTGATGGATTGTATACAAATGTATTTATTTTTTGTATATACAGAGGGTAGATACAGTATATTGGGCCTATATTCTGCTGTATATACTAGTATGACAGTATACAGGAATGAGTGAGTGAGTGAGTTGACAAACTGATGGATTGGATACAAATTTTTTTTTTTTTTGTATACACAGAGGGTAGATATATTGGGCGTTTGTACTGCCGTATATACTAGTATGACAGTATACAGGAATGAGTGAGTTAACAAACTGATGAATTGTATACAATTTTTTTTGTATACAGAGGGTAGATATATTGGGCCTATATACTGTCGTGTATACCGGATAACAGTATACAGCTTTCTTCTCACCCCTATGGGACAGGTATACAGAGCATACCACTCTTGGAGAATTTGAGCCCTAAAAAGGGCTTTTGTGAAATTTCAGGAGCTTAGTGTATATACTAGTGGTGTATATACACTGGTGAAGTAGTTTAGCTCTTAAAAGAGCTGTTGGTTTTAATTTTTCCTGCCTATCCAAACCTAAATCCTCTCTCGCCCTCAGCACAACGTCTCTCCCTATCTAACTCCAAACCGCAAATGACACGAATATGGCTGACACTATTCTTATTAATCGGGGGTCACATGATTTCGCCAGTCAATGACTTTTTCCCATTTTTTTTCGATGGTCACTTTTTCCTGCTTCCTGTGCCACCTTCCCTGCACAGTTATTGGTGCAAAAAAAGCGCTAGGTAAGGTGGGAGAGGATTCGAATTTTCACTGCATTTACCCCGTGGTATTTGATTGGAATCGAATATCTCGAATACCTTAATATTTGATGGAATATCTATTCGATCGAACGGTATTCGCTCATCTCTAATAGCTATCTAATGCTTAATACCTACCGGCTTAACAGCTGCAACATTGGCCATTACAACTTGTCAGTGTTGCTACAATGAGGGTTCTGTAGGGGTTGTCAGTAATATTCTCTGCAATGTAAAACCTGAGTAGATCTTGGCACTGTAGGATTGCCTAAAGCAATACATATAACGTTTCCCTCCCTACAAAGACACACGGTGTGCAAATATTTAATCAAAATATTACTGTAGATGAGTCAGTCTGGAAGATCCCCAACGTGGAACGTATCCACCCTTTCATTACCCTAAAAGTCTCTCTTATGGATCTATGTAGACATGCACCCATCTGCATGTGGGTATTTCTGCAGCATGCACATGCATTTATGCAAACCCATTTAGATTTATCGGACAGACAATTCTGCTATATAGTGGCCTGATAATGCAGTCATGCAGACAATGCTCACCATTGAGACAGTTTTCTGGACCAATATTGATATCTTTTTAGTATATACCATGGATATTAGATTGGTATGGGTTAAACTACTGACTCCTTTGGCCATCAAAAGTTTGTCAGTTGTAAAATATCTCCCAAAACCTAACGAGTGCTTCATAGGGGCATTTAACACAAGCACAAACAAACCCTTTGGTGTACAAATTGATAATGCAATGCAGAGATAATCTTCTTTTTATGATTTATGTGAAACAGTCTGAACAGTAGAAAGTTGCAAGTACTCCAACTCTTATTTGGAATCTCTGCCCAATTCTATCCCTTTAGCCTTGAATGAGTCACAAAAAAGAGACCTATATCTTGAAATTTTCACTCTACCTGCTAAGCTTATTACTAGACTGACAATTCTATAGGGTTTTTTTTTTCTAGCAGTCACCTCATTTACATCACAGGCAAAACAGACATTGATATCTTATGGAGGTGTTAGTAATCCTAACACCCATCCTTGCATCCACTACTGACAATCGATGACCTCACAGTTTTTCTCCCCCTCCCTCCAAAGAGCATGCCTATAATATTCTTCCATAGACTTCATTGAGTCTACTCCAGGCTATTGCTACCTATGGCCATGAGAGTGCCATAAAGTATATCTCTAATTGCTGTTAATAGGATAGAGGAGAAGCACAGGCAAGGTGGCATACTCATATACAGAAAGTAGAATAGAAAAATCTACATTCTGAAATTAAAACAAATGAGAAAAAAAGTGATTATTTCACTGTTTGGTATGCAAATTGGCCATGCACGCGTTCCTTTTAAGTCTCCGTCTGCATCACAGCGGTCTTTAGGCAAATTCTGGATTGTTAGACCTGTCCCCTAGGCACTTGCGGGCTGATTTGCGTATCCATAAATAGAGGATGATCTCTGTTGATTCATGAATGTATATTTCTACTGCTATAAATGTTTTTTTTCTTATAAAGCTGTTGTGGAGAAACGCGTTGAGGAGCTGCAATTAGTCCACCATGACCTTAGGTAAATAGTAATAATCTCTGTCAGGGCTTGTTCACATCTGCGTTGTAGGGTCCTTATTGCAGGTTTCCGTTTCCTGCATAAAACAGATGCAGGAGACGGAAGCCTGCAGGAGACTTTCTCACCCATTCATTTGAATGGGTGAGAAAGCTGTCCGGCCGTGCGCGGCAGTGAGCGTTTTGCGCTCTCCGCCGCGAAACCGGGTTTTATAATCCGGACACAGAGTCGGACATGCACTACTCTGTGTCCGGATAAAAAAATCCGGTTTTGCGGCGGAGAGCCTAAAACGCTCACTGCCGCGCACGGCCGGACCCAGTCTATGGTTTCTGTCTTCTGCCTTCCAGAAGACGGAAACCATAGTACGGAGACCCTGAACGCAGGTGTGAACCCAGCGTCATGTGTTTTATTATTACGACATGATGGGTACTTTTATTGTTTGATATATTTTTGGCTATGCTATAGAATATCTTGGTGCCACCACACTGTATATGATCTGGTCCATGATTTAGTATTATAGACTTATGATTTGTTGCTTCTGCCATTGGTCGTAAAAGTGTCACACGACAGAGAAAGACTTCTTATTACTTCTCTGACTATCCTGTATACAGGGCCAGCGTTAGGGGGGGGGGGCAAACCGGGCAATCGCCCAGGGCCCCGACACTTCATCACCATTAGCTGAACCCGGCTATGAATGATAGTCCGGACTGGCTAACGGTCATAGAGCTACAGAGGGCAGGAGAGCAGGAGCACGGACAGCTATGGAGTATTGATAATCCTTTACTTACTTTCATTTCTGTAGTAGCAGCTGCAGAGCAGAGATCGGGGGAGGGGCTTCCTGGCTGTGTTATTTGTAGCTCCGCCTCCAGCCCAGCAGGGGGCACAGGAGCAGTCGTGACCTGCATATTACTGTATTAGAACACAGACAGGGTCTCCTGCCTCAGTCTCTCTTCCTGTACAGTGTATAGTTCCTGTACGATATAGCTGAACAACATGAAATGGCAGCTATAAGGTGTACAGCCAGCGAATACAGGTCAGTCTGCTGCAGGTGTAACAGATAAAGGGGTTTAACCCCTAAAGTGAGTTATCCCTTATACATAGAATAGGGGATAACGTGCAGGTCAGTGGGGATCACTGAATGGAGCAGTGATTCTGGGCAGCACATGCAGCTTCATTCACTTCAATGGGAGTGCCAAAGATAGCTCTGTACTTCAGCTATTGCCAGCACTCCCATTCAAATGAATGGAGCGGTGCCCATACTGCCAACCATCACTCCATTCAGCATTCTCCTGATCAGTGGGGTCAGATCCCCACTGACCTGCAAGTTATCCCTTATTCTATGTATAGGAGATGACGAAAACCCCTTTAAATAATAATTGCAATGTGATGTCCCCTGCACTTAAAGCATCTTAAAAGGTAACTGGAGGTAATGGATACTGATGACCTATCCAAAGTATCTTATCAGTGGGTGTCTGACATTGGGACCCTGCACCGATCGGCTGTTTCAGCTGCCTGAAGCTGCATACAAGGTATACATCTAATACCAACTTGGCTACTAGTCAAGTGTATGGACCCGCAACCTGTATACATCTTACGACTCCGTACATTGTAATGATGGCTTTGGAGAGCCGCAGCTCCTATTCCCTTGAATGAGAGCCGAGCTACCTCCAACCATATACCTCCATATACAGCTTCAGGCAGCTAAAACTGTTGATCTGAGTGGGACATTAGTAAGGATTATTTTCAGGTCCTAGAGAACCAGTTTACCATATTCCTAAGGAAACCACACGGACCCCATAGACTATAAAGGGATCCGTGTGTTTTCCATGTGGTGTGCGCAACAAATCATGTGGAGAGAAAAGTACTTTATAGTGATTGTGTTTTAGATCACTCCTTGGAATTTAGGGCCCCACTTTGTCTAAAACCGGCCCTGCCTGTATACAGTATGTGTAGGTCATTCTGGATAAGACTATCCTCCAGATGAGATTTTTCTGTGATGTCTTCCATCATGGTAGCAGACAAACTTCATACTTCCTAAATATTTGGAAAGCCTGACATTTCAAAGATTTAAAGCAGAAAAAGTCTGATCAAATGAAAAACCTGGGGAACATCCAAATTTTTGAGCAGAGGATTTTGGCAGAACGGTTTATCAAAAAAAGGACTTCAATGAGCATTCCAAGAAACCAGGCCGCTTCTTAACTTGGTCTAGATGTCTATTCCATAATCTTATATACTGACCAGTATAGGGGACCTGTAACATTTACCATGTCTGTGCAGCTGCAGTATGTTATAGAGCAGGATTACCTGAGCAGATTCATATATAGTTAGAAGTAGAACCAGTCATGTATTCATTTCTAGCTCTATAGTGGACAGCCCTGTACAACCAGTCATCTATAGATAGCAATCAGTCTGTGGCTAAGACCACCTACTGGACTCCTAACCCCGAAATGAGCTGAATTCCCTTATATTGAATACTTTCCTACCTAAATACTATATCAATCTTCACAGTTCCTCCTCCTGATGAAGAATTCATTTTCAGACCGGTTACACTTGTTACATTACATTGACCCTCAGATTTATTAGTAGGCAGTTAAAATAGGAACATCTTAAAACTGTGACCAGGGTTCCAATACAGTGGTATATACTAATATAAGCCAGTAGTCATCCGTGTGCACATCATTGTGTGACCATGACTCTTGGATATTGCAGAAGGACTTGCATTAAATATTTGAGTATGAAATCCTAAATTAAATCCAGGGCTGTAGAGTTAGGGGACAAAAAGTTACCCACTCTGACTTGAGAATAAAATGATTATTTTTGATTATATTTTACCATTTTTTAATATTGTATAGTTTAAGGGAGTCTGTCACAAGTCAGTGTAATGACAGTACCTTGTAATGCTCTTTACACACTTTCCAAATATGTGTTTGCTGTTCATCTTTGCATCTTTAGGAGCTGAATAAGAGGCATATTTGGGAAGCGTCATTCCTTCCTGCTGATAGACTCCCTTTAATTAGATGTATAGTTTGTATTTCTATGAAAGTAAATATACAACAATCTCTAGATTTTTATTGTATTAGAGGGTCATTACTTCGATCTGGTGGAGGAGTCATATTATAGCTGCATGTTATTTTGGGGGTTTCTTTTGTAAGTCCAGGGCCACTTGCTGACTTAGAGGACCTTTCATCAGATCGGGCACATTCAGTTTTATATACTGCTGGAAAGCTGACAGTGCGCTGAATTCAGCGCACTGTCGGCTTTCCCGATCTGTGCCCGGTGTAAAGCGCTATCGGTCCCGGGACCATAGCGCTATACAGTCAGAAGGGCGTTTCTGACAGTTAGGCAGGGACGCCCTTCTGCCCAGCAGCGCCCTATCGCGCTGTGCTCTTAGACTGGGGAGGAACTCCCCACCCCACCCCCCCCTCCCTCTCCTGATAATACTCGTCTATGGACGAGCTGTGTGAGCAGAGGGAGGGGGCGTTCCTCCCCGCTCCACAGTACAGCACGATAGGCGCTGCTGGGCAGAAAGACGTCCCTGGCTAAGTGTCAGAAACGCCCTTCTGACTGTAAAGCCCTACGGTACCGGGACCGATAACGCTTTACACCGGGCACAGATCAGGAAAGCCAACAGCGCGCTGAATTCAGCGCACTGTCAGCTTTCCAGCAGTATATAGAACTGCATGTGCCCAATCTGATGAAAGGTCCTCTTTAAGAAGCTTATGTTGGTTTAACAGACATACAAAGCAACATTAATATTCTCTGTAATAAAAGACCTGAGTAGATCTTGGCTTTCTACAATTGTTTAAATTTAATAATGCGTAATGTTTCCCAGCCTACAAAATACACAATGTGCACGAAACTTTAATTAAAATGTTGTGTATGTTATTACATTGATGTGTATTTGCTGCAGAGGACAGTTAGCTTCCAGAATAGCTTGTGTCAACACTGTGACTGCATTGTGTACATGCCCACTTAGACTAACTGGATAGTCAGACACACTGCCATGTGTGAACATCCTCCTATTCCATCTTGTATACATAGTTTCCAACTTACTAGTTCTCATAAGTTATCACAGCCCTGCTCTGTATATAGTCATGGTGTCTGTATTTTTCACTGGTAAAATTATACATTTTAAACAGACATGTAGATCCGCTTGACCCCGTCACCAAACATTTTGGTTGCTTTTTCCATTCAAATATGCAATGTGTAAGATTCTACTATCTAAAATGAGAGAAATCCCTGGTCTTGGGGACTGCGATACAGTGCAAATACCCCTCTTTTTTAAATGCAAATGTGTCAGTGGTGGAAACATCCTCAAGCATTACGTGAGTGGGATCCATTATACGGTACTGTGCTTTCTTTCAGAATCTTCATCAGTTGGAAATCTGCAACAACTATAACAGGTGTGAATGTGGCCATAGACCACACCTATCAAACACATGTTCTGTGAATGTATACATCGGGAGCACCTTTTTAATAGTGCTGATGATACAACTAGGGTTGAGCCGATGCTGACTTTTCAGGATTGATTTTAAAATCCGATTTCCGATCATTTTTCATTCGAACCCGATCTCGATCCCAATTCCGATCCCAATGCCAGTTAATGGGATTTTTTTTATTAATCGGAGATTGGATTTTAAAAGCAATCCTATTCACTATACAGCATGGAATCTAAGAATTGTTAGAATCCACGCTGTGTAGTGAATCACTAAGTAGCCAGAGGATTTTTATTTTAATCCTCTGGCTACTTAGTCCCCTCTGGTGTCCACTTACCTCCAGAGATGGCTGGTCCACTGCTCTTCGCTTTGCTGCCGGTCCAGCTGCCGTCTTCTCCGCCTCGCTGTCCCCTCCCTGCCAGGTTATGTTATTTCACGTCTCCCCGCCCTGTACCCGCCCACACTCTCCTAACCTGGCAGGGAGGGGGCAGCGAGTAGAAGAAGACGGCAGCTGGACCGGCAGCGAAGCGAAGAGCAGCGGACCAGCCATCTATGGAGGTAAGTAGCTTTAGTCTCCCTTTAGAATGAATGGAGGCAGCCGGCGCGCAGGGAGTTAAGGTTGTGTGCCAGCTGCTTCCATTCATTCCTATGGAACCGCAGCGGAGCCTTCACACTGAGTATACACTATATACTCGGTGTGAAGGCATTGTGGGAAAAGATCACCGATCTCAATCCCACATAAACAGATCGTGTTCGGAATTCCGATCGTGATTGTGAAATTTTCTCGATCGCCGATCGGAATCCGATTTTTTCTGAACACGATCGCTCAACCCTAGATACAACAGAAACCCCAGTTATCAGAGGTTGAGTTTTAAAATGAACATAAAGCGCTACATACACGAGCTCTGCTATCCTGGCACTTGGGATGTGATCACTATGTACTATTATGGCTGACTGTGCTAGTCTCCACAGGGGCATGGAGGCTTGGTATATTTAGCCACTGGCAATTCTGCCTGTTAAGAAGCAACAACACATACTTATTGGAACTCTGCCTATGATGCAAAGCCTGGAAGATCTCTTCATTTGTGGGTGTGAATAGCAGCCTAATAAATCATCATCCTGATGGGCTAAATTAACCAAAGGCCAAAGTATAAGCTGCAGCTTTGGTGAAGCTTTAACTAGGTCAGATATATTTGTTACATTCCATTTTTGTTGCTGTTCTAACAGAGGCCAACGGAAAAAGCTAATGTTTTTTTTTTTTCCTGCTGGCATATAGAACATGCAGGTAGATGCTGTATAAGCCAGCTGGGCATCTGCTGGAAATATAATAGGCTTGTGGGGGCGGATGGCTTTGTTCTCCATGAAAAGTAAGATACAGTTAACACATACTTTATGCTGTCAGCATGGAGAAAGAAACAGCCAGACTCTGGCCTTGTAACAGGCGGCTTTGTGAATATGTTATGTCAAGAATCAGTATATCAAGCATGCAATGTACAGTCCCAAAATAATGAATCTGTACATTACACAAAACCAGGTATCCCATGGGTATATTACACAGAACCAGGTATTAATAAATCAGGTACTGTACTAACTCAAGTCATTCCAACCCACACACACCATAGGGAGCATCAATTCTTTCTTACTCCTCTGGTGACTTGCACATTTCCTAGTTCAAAATGGTCCCCATCATTCTTGGTCCCCACATGACATCTTTGGAAATCATGGTCCCCAGAATGGCTTTCCTCTTGTTCCAAGTCACCAGCATGGTATGTCTTTAAACTATAGTTCCTCTTTCATTTCTAGTTCCCAATATAATGTCCCTTTAAATCTTAGTCCTCAGTGTGGTCCCGCTCCTGGATCCAAGGACAGTTACCCTGTAATTCCTGGTTCCTAGTATGCCGCCTCTCCTTCCTAGACCTCATCATGTCTCACCATCCCATTTTCCCTCCTCGCTCCCAACCTCAAAAATACTTTTCATCGGCAAAAATCAAAACTTTAATTCCAATATTTGAACACCCTAAGAATGCTCATTTTGGTGCGGAATATACACGGGGCTGGGCTATTTACTGCTAAATACCCAAAAGTATGCTCTGTTAATGGATGTTAATTTGCTGACATTGATTATTTCCATTGTTTTGCATCCATACCATCCAGTCTCACACTGCTGTTGACTATATGTCGCTAACTATATACTATCCAGTAAGGTATACTCATATGAGAATTAATTTACATGGGTAGCATATAAGCAGGGGAGTTTCCTAAAATAATCATTAATTAACCAGAATCGAGGTAAAATATGCCATTTATTGCAATTTTGATTTAGGTTATAATCACCCAGCCCTAGGTATACAGAATACTTTCCCAGTTGGGAATGTCCTGGCAATTTTGGGACTGTTGGCATGTATGCTAAGGGGTGTTGAGATTGGACTGGATTGCATTGGTAGTTGCCGATTGCATTGACTATGATGTGGGCTTTCTGGCCACTGTTCTCCACCAATATCTTGCTTGATGTAGTCCGGTGTTGTGGCTCAGCACAGAACACAATTCTGATGTGTGGTCTCTTCCAGGGGGTTCCCTTTTGCTTCATTAAGTGGTCTTTGGTTAAGGGGGTGGTCTGCCTATAGAGAAGCAGCTGTCATAGATTGAGAAGGTAATCAGTCACTGAAAAAATCTGTCTTTAAGGAGGGGGGGATGAAGGGGTTCTGGACAGGTTTCACTATATTACATCAGCCACATGCTTGGCATTCCCTTTCAGCCTTCAGAGTATACATAACATAGTTTATTTACTACCACGAATCTAATAGGTGGCTTGTCTGTGCCAGATGTAGCAGAGCTCAGTTGGTAGCATCACAAAAAGTTGTGGCTTTCTGTACTATAGGCAGAAGACTTACTCCATGATATTAACTTCTAGTTAACCCTGTGTATTTGTTCTTCGGCACCTGATGTGTCTACTTTCCTCTTTGTATGGGCAATGGTAGCCTGGGTAGTGTTTTATCTGCCGTGCAGAAGGCTTGTTACTAGAGATGAGCGAGTAGTATTCAAAACAACAGTTTCAAATAGCACGCACCCATAGCAATGAACGCCGGCACACGCCCATTCATTCCTATGGGTGCGTGCTATTCGAAACTGCCATTTCGAATAGTACTCGCTCATCTCTAGTTGTTGCGTATGTGATTATTCTTGAAAGTCTAAAGTAAAAGAACAGATGCCTTTAGCTTAGCCTTGAATTATGCATGTGAATGTATTTTTACAATGTGCTTGAATTCTAGCCAAGTACTGTTTTATTCTATAAAGCACACTCACATGTTATGAGAAGAAACAGTAACTCTGTAGCAGAACATATCTGTTTTACTTTGTCCACTGTTAGAAAAAAAAAAAAAAAACATTTTTCTTCCAGAAATAACACCACACTGGTCCATGGCCTGTCCGGTATTGCTTCGTATCTTCATCACCACACTGGTCCATGGGCTGTCTAGTATTGCTTTGTATCTCCATCACCACACTGGTCCATGGCCTGTTTGGTATTGCTTCGTATCTCCACCACTACACTGGTCCATGGCCTGTCTGGTATTGCTCCTTATCTCCATGATCACACTGGTCCACGGCCTGTCTGGTATTGCTTCTTCTCTCCATCACCACACTGGCCTATGGTCTGTCCAGTATTGCTTTGTATCTCCACCACCACCACCACCACACTGGTCTGTGGCCTGTCTGGTATTGCTTCTTCTCTCCATGGTCACACTGGTCCATGGACGGTCTGATATTGTTCTTATCTCTCTGATCACACTGGTCTATGGCCTGTCTAGTATTTCTTCTTATCTCCACCACTACACTAGTCTATGGCCTGTCTGGTATTGTTCTTATCTCTGTGATCACACTGGTCCACGGCCTGTCTAGTATTACTTCTTAACTCCAACACCACACTGGTCCATGGCCTGTCTGGTATTGCTCTTCTCTCCATGGTCACACTGGTCCATGGCCTGTCTGGTATTGCTCTTCCCTTCATGGTCACACTGGTCCATGGACGGTCTGATATTTAAATTCAGTTTTACATACAGACAGCAATATATCGATTAGCATAGGGCTGATAATTTGTCGCCACAACAGGGGACTTTTGTTGCTACATTGAAACAAACCACTGAAGTCCAAACGTTCTCTTTGACCAGCCACCATTACAATAATGCGGTCTTTGTTTCTCGCCAATAGTTGTGCGTAATAGACAATGGGAAAATTTATTAATATATACGTCAGATATCTGGTGTAGTAAAAAAAAAAAAAGTTACAGATTTCAGTTTTTTACCATAATAAACACCATTTGTGACAGTAATATTTTGTACCCCATGACTTTTTAATGAATGCTTAAATGGCGCCAGAGTTGCTCTACACTTTAGATTTTTGCCATTTTACTGGTGCAAGTTATAGATTTCAGCACCGACACGGCTCAGTGGAGTAGCCGCCACATTTAAGAAAAAGTTTGCGCCTCCTAATAAATGAGCTGGCTCTTCTGCCGTAACCAAGATTGAGAAGACTAGCGTTCAATATGCCAGACGTCATAAATATGCCACTTTTGTAACCTTTGTAAGTAACCATGAGTTTACCTATTTTGTAACTTTATTTCCTAAACAGTTGTACAATGGCAGCAATGAAGATGCTCAAGGTTTTGCCGCTCTTGGTGCTGTTTTCTTCATGCCAAGCACATAAAGACTTCTTTACTTCAATTGGTAAGTTTCTTTATTCCCAAGTTCTTAATTATTTCTAGTATTTTGCTTTATGAAGAAAGCCTTCAAAAGATTGGATAGAATGAAATCAACCATGAACCTGGAACACTAGGGTATTATCCACTTGCAGCAACACAATCCAGCTTTGCCTTCGGACCAACAAATGTATTCTAAATGAATATTCGGCTTCCCGTCTGTTACACAAATCAATACATATAATATCTGTGTGTTGGTTTTTGCTCCCTGTTGTATATTATATATTATTCCTATACACTTATACTGTTATAACAAAACAAAAAATAAACCTTCCATAGACAAGAAAAGTGTACATCTTATGCATTTTATATAATGTCATTTTTATTTTATACTTTTTTAATTTTCAGGACACATGACTGACTTGTTATACACAGAAAAGGATCTGTTAATATCACTAAAAGAATATATAAAAGCTGAAGAGTCGAAGTTGGAACAGGTTAAAAAGTAGGTGCATTTTTGTTTCAGCCATGTCAATTTCCTTTGTTATATTTACCGGTACCCTTCTGTTCAGGTGCACCCACATATATGATATGACTTTAACTGTGATATATCACTGTAGAGCCTTTATACATTTTATTAGAAGTATATTAAATAACTGCTTAAAGGGGCTCGATCAGCAAAATCATGCTGATAGAGCCCCACATATGCGTGAATAGCTTTTAAAAGCCCCCCCCCCCCCCCCCGTTTTAAAATAAAACCCTAAAACAGAATATGTTCAACTTACCGAACGTGCACGGGGGGCGGGCATTCAGGGTCCGATGTCATCTTCAGCCACGTCTCCTCTTCCAGCGATGTCCTCGAGTCCCTTGCGCAGTAGCATGCTGCTTCTACTACGGCTACTGCTCATGCGCCCGCGACATTTCTTATCAATGTCAGTTCGTGAGTTAGACTGGACCCGAGGACATTGCTGGAAGAGGAGGGCTGGCTGAAGATGACATCGGACCCTGATTGCCCGCCCCCGTGCACGTTCGGTAAGTTGAACATATTCTGTTATAGGGTTTTATTTTAAAACGGGGAGGGGGGGTAGTTTAATATAACTTTTCCGGTGCCTGAATAGCCTTTATTCACGCATATGTAGGGCCCTATCAGCATAATTTTGCTGATGGAGCCCCTTTAAAGTTCAAATAATTGGGCATAGGCTCAGGAGTCACATGTGGCTGTTAAAGGGAGGGGACAGTTACAAATAATATCGGAAACCAGTGGCAATAGGAAGAACTTGGCATTACTAGAACATGGTGGTAGTGGAAAAGCCATATTCTTGTCAGTTAACACTAGGGTAAGAGTATTATCTGTAGGTCAAATTTCACCTTCCCGATTCAGAGTGGTTAAGCACCACCTGTCATATTTAAAGGCATGTTCCATTTTATTATTTTCTGCCTTCTGAAGGGTTAAAAAAATGTAACGGTACCTACTCACCTGTCCATTCATCCAGGCATCCTTTGGAGAGTCTCTGTCCAGGTCTCCGGTTTTTGCTTACTGTTTGGCTGCTGAGTTTGTGTTTAGGTCAAAATTTAGGAAGACCAGGGACCTGCACTGAGACTCTTCAATGGATATCCAGCAGAACAGACAGGTAAGTATGCACGGTTTATTATTTGAAGCCTCCTGAAGTGCTAAAAAATTCGAACACAACATTTAACCTACAAAAGGTTGGGGGACTAATAAAAACAAACAAACAAACAAAAAAAACCTGTTCACTGAAAGGGGACATGAATTTAATTAGAGATTAAGAGATTATGTAACGGTTCCCATATGAAATTTCAAAGAAAAGATTTTTGATCTCCAATTAGAATGGTTTACACCCACCAAAATTTCTGCGTAATGGTTCAATGTAACAAAAATCCTGATGTCTCATGAAATTGACCCTTTCTTAAACAGGGATTGGCATTTCCATCACCTGACCACTATGGAGCTTGCTTTTCTAACTCTAGCAGTCATTGCTAAGTCTACATTGCAAGTATGAGCCACATTGCTCTTAAAGCATATGGATGCAGGACAGGGGCACCCTTCTAATATCTAAGGTTGGCCATACACATTACATTAATGTCGGCTAAACCCGACATTTTCTGCTTGACCAGCCAACTATCTTTTGTTAAAAGGGATCTCTTGACTCTTCTGACTGCAGATGTAAAGTGAAAGCGATCATGGAGTTGTATTACAACATGCCCAGTTCTTTATTCTCAAGCAAGATAAGCGGCCACCAAGGATTCTGGCATCGGCTTACACAAGCATGTTCATCTGTTTCTATGGTGCTTGTGTGTCTGAGGGTCAGGAGGAACAGCAATTTGCCCATGTGTTACTAATGCACATAAACTTTATGCGCTGCAAAAAAACCTTTTGACCCTGCTTTGCTTGGCTACAAATACATCCTACTATTGTAAGGATACGTTTTAGCTAGAGATGAGCGAACAGTGTTCTATCGAACTCATGTTCGATCGGATATTAGGCTGTTCGGCATGTTCGAATCGAATCGAACACCGCGTGGTAAAGTGCGCCATTACTCGATTCCCCTCCCACCTTCCCTGGCGCCTTTTTTGCTCCAATAACAGCGCAGGGTAGGTGGGACAGGAACTACGACACCGGTGACGTTGAGAAAAGTAGGCAAAACCCATTGGCTGCCGAAAACATGTGACCTCTAATTTAAAAGAACAGCGCCGCCCAGGTTCGCGTCATTCTGAGCTTGCAATTCACCGAGGACGGAGGTTTCCGTCCAGCTAGCTAGGGCTTAGATTCTGGGTAGGCAGGGACAGGCTAGGATAGGAAGGAGAAGACAACCACAACAGCTCTTGTAAGAGCTAAATTCCAGGGAGAAGCTTGTCAGTGTAACGTGGCACTGACGGGCTCAATCGCCGCAACCCAGCTTTCCCAGGATCCTGAATGGAATACACTGTCAGTGTATTCCCGTATACCCGATATATACCCCGATACCCGTTCCAACGGTGTGCCCCCCCACCTTCACCCCAGAAATACCCTGCAAGTCCCCTAGCAATAGAATTGGGGCTATATACACCCACAATTTTTACTACTGGTATACAGTGCCATTGTCTGACTGGGAATTCAAAGAATATATTGGGGTTATAAATACCCTCATTTCTTGCTACTGCCATATAGTGCCAGTTTCTGACTGGTAATTCAAAGAATATATTGGGGTTACGTGCACCCACAATTTTTACTACTGGTATACAGTGCCATTGTCTGACTGGGAATTCAAAGAATATATTGGGGTTATAAATACCCTCATTTCTTGCTACTGCCTTATAGTGCCAGTTTCTGACTGGTAATTCAAAGAATATATTGGGGTTACGTGCACCCACAATTTTTACTACTGGTATACAGTGCCATTGTCTGACTGGGAATTCAAAGAATATATTGGGGTTATAAATACCCTCATTTCTTGCTACTGCCATATAGTGCCAGTTTCTGACTGGTAATTCAAAGAATATATTGTGGTTACGTGCACCCACAATTTTTACTACTGGTATACAGTGCCATTGTCTGACTGAGAATTCAAAGAATATATTGGGAATACAAATACCCTCATTTCTTGCTACTGCCATATAGTGCCAGTGTCTGACTGGGAATTCAAAGAATATATTGGGGTTACGTGCACCCACAATTTTTACTACTGGTATACAGTGCCATTGTCTGACTGGGAATTCAAAGAATATATTGGGAATACAAATACCCTCATTTCTTGCTACTGCCATATAGTGCCAGTTTCTGACTGGTAATTCAAAGAATATATTGGGGTTACGTGCACCCACAATTTTTACTACTGGTATACAGTGCCATTGTCTGACTGGGAATTCAAAGAATATATTGGGAATACAAATACCCTCATTTCTTGCTACTGCCATATAGTGCCAGTGTCTGACTGGGAATTCAAAGAATATATTGGGGTTACGTGCACCCACAATTTTTACTACTGGTATACAGTGCCATTGTCTGACTGGGAATTCAAAGAATATATTGGGAATACAAATACCCTCATTTCTTGCTACTGCCATATAGTGCCAGTGTCTGACTGGGAATTCAAAGAATATATTGGGGTTACGTGCACCCACAATTTTTACTACTGGTATACAGTGCCATTGTCTGACTGGGAATTCAAAGAATATATTGGGAATACAAATACCCTCATTTCTTGCTACTGCCATATAGTGCCAGTTTCTGACTGGTAATTCAAAGAATATATTGGGGTTACGTGCACCCACAATTTTTACTACTGGTATACAGTGCCATTGTCTGACTGGGAATTCAAAGAATATATTGGGAATACAAATACCCTCATTTCTTGCTACTGCCATATAGTGCCAGTTTCTGACTGGTAATTCAAAGAATATATTGGGGTTACGTGCACCCACAATTTTTACTACTGGTATACAGTGCCATTGTCTGACTGGGAATTCAAAGAATATATTGGGAATACAAATACCCTCATTTCTTGCTACTGCCATATAGTGCCAGTGTCTGACTGGTAATTCAAAGAATATATTGGGGTTACGTGCACCCACAATTTTTACTACTGGTATACAGTGCCATTGTCTGACTGGGAATTCAAAGAATATATTGGGAATACAAATACCCTCATTTCTTGCTACTGCCATATAGTGCCAGTGTCTGACTGGGAATTCAAAGAATATATTGGGGTTACGTGCACCCACAATTTTTACTACTGGTATACAGTGCCATTGTCTGACTGGGAATTCAAAGAATATATTGGGAATACAAATACCCTCATTTCTTGCTACTGCCATATAGTGCCAGTTTCTGACTGGTAATTCAAAGAATATATTGGGGTTACGTGCACCCACAATTTTTACTACTGGTATACAGTGCCATTGTCTGACTGGGAATTCAAAGAATATATTGGGAATACAAATACCCTCATTTCTTGCTACTGCCATATAGTGCCAGTTTCTGACTGGTAATTCAAAGAATATATTGGGGTTACGTGCACCCACAATTTTTACTACTGGTATACAGTGCCATTGTCTGACTGGGAATTCAAAGAATATATTGGGAATACAAATACCCTCATTTCTTGCTACTGCCATATAGTGCCAGTGTCTGACTGGTAATTCAAAGAATATATTGGGGTTACGTGCACCCACAATTTTTACTACTGGTATACAGTGCCATTGTCTGACTGGGAATTCAAAGAATATATTGGGGTTATAAATACCCTCATTTCTTGCTACTGCCATATAGTGCCAGTTTCTGACTGGTAATTCAAAGAATATATTGTGGTTACGTGCACCCACAATTTTTACTACTGGTATACAGTGCCATTGTCTGACTGGGAATTCAAAGAATATATTGGGAATACAAATACCCTCATTTCTTGCTACTGCCATATAGTGCCAGTGTCTGACTGGGAATTCAAAGAATATATTGGGGTTACGTGCACCCACAATTTTTACTACTGGTATACAGTGCCATTGTCTGACTGGGAATTCAAAGAATATATTGGGAATACAAATACCCTCATTTCTTGCTACTGCCATATAGTGCCAGTTTCTGACTGGTAATTCAAAGAATATATTGGGGTTACGTGCACCCACAATTTTTACTACTGGTATACAGTGCCATTGTCTGACTGGGAATTCAAAGAATATATTGGGAATACAAATACCCTCATTTCTTGCTACTGCCATATAGTGCCAGTTTCTGACTGGTAATTCAAAGAATATATTGGGGTTACGTGCACCCACAATTTTTACTACTGGTATACAGTGCCATTGTCTGACTGGGAATTCAAAGAATATATTGGGAATACAAATACCCTCATTTCTTGCTACTGCCATATAGTGCCAGTGTCTGACTGGGAATTCAAAGAATATATTGGGGTTACGTGCACCCACAATTTTTACTACTGGTATACAGTGCCATTGTCTGACTGGGAATTCAAAGAATATATTGGGAATACAAATACCCTCATTTCTTGCTACTGCCATATAGTGCCAGTGTCTGACTGGGAATTCAAAGAATATATTGGGGTTACGTGCACCCACAATTTTTACTACTGGTATACAGTGCCATTGTCTGACTGGGAATTCAAAGAATATATTGGGGTTATAAATACCCTCATTTCTTGCTACTGCCATATAGTGCCAGTTTCTGACTGGTAATTCAAAGAATATATTGTGGTTACGTGCACCCACAATTTTTACTACTGGTATACAGTGCCATTGTCTGACTGGGAATTCAAAGAATATATTGGGAATACAAATACCCTCATTTCTTGCTACTGCCATATAGTGCCAGTTTCTGACTGGTAATTCAAAGAATATATTGGGGTTACGTGCACCCACAATTTTTACTACTGGTATACAGTGCCATTGTCTGACTGGGAATTCAAAGAATATATTGGGAATACAAATACCCTCATTTCTTGCTACTGCCATATAGTGCCAGTGTCTGACTGGGAATTCAAAGAATATATTGGGGTTACGTGCACCCACAATTTTTACTACTGGTATACAGTGCCATTGTCTGACTGGGAATTCAAAGAATATATTGGGAATACAAATACCCTCATTTCTTGCTACTGCCATATAGTGCCAGTGTCTGACTGGGAATTCAAAGAATATATTGGGGTTACGTGCACCCACAATTTTTACTACTGGTATACAGTGCCATTGTCTGACTGGGAATTCAAAGAATATATTGGGGTTATAAATACCCTCATTTCTTGCTACTGCCATATAGTGCCAGTTTCTGACTGGTAATTCAAAGAATATATTGTGGTTACGTGCACCCACAATTTTTACTACTGGTATACAGTGCCATTGTCTGACTGGGAATTCAAAGAATATATTGGGAATACAAATACCCTCATTTCTTGCTACTGCCATATAGTGCCAGTGTCTGACTGGGAATTCAAAGAATATATTGGGGTTACGTGCACCCACAATTTTTACTACTGGTATACAGTGCCATTGTCTGACTGGGAATTCAAAGAATATATTGGGAATACAAATACCCTCATTTCTTGCTACTGCCATATAGTGCCAGTTTCTGACTGGGAATTCAAAGAATATATTGGGGTTACGTGCACCCACAATTTTTACTACTGGTATACAGTGCCATTGTCTGACTGGGAATTCAAAGAATATATTGGGAATACAAATACCCTCATTTCTTGCTACTGCCATATAGTGCCAGTTTCTGACTGGTAATTCAAAGAATATATTGGGGTTACGTGCACCCACAATTTTTACTACTGGTATACAGTGCCAATTTCTAACTAGGAATTCAAAATGCGCAAGGCTCCCGGAAAGGGACGAGGCCGTGGGCGAGGTCGGGGGAATGGTTCTGGGGAGCAAGGTAGCAGTGAAGCCACAGGGCGTCCCGTGCCTACTCCTGTGGGGCAGCAAGCATTGCGCCACTCCACAGTGCCAGGGTTGCTTGCCACATTAACTAAACTGCAGGGTACAAACCTTAGTAGGCCCGAGAACCAGGAACAGGTCTTGCAATGGCTGTCAGAGAACGCTTACAGCACATTGTCCAGCAGCCAGTCAGACTCTGCCTCCTCTCCTCCTATTACCCAACAGTCTTGTCTTCCTTCCTCCCAAAATTCCAAAGCTTTACAGAACAATAACCCAAACTGTCCCTGCTCCCCAGAGCTGTTCTCCGCTCCTTTCATTGTCCCTCAACCTGCCTCTCCACGTCACGATTCCACGAACCTAACAGAGGAGCATCTGTGTCCAGATGCTCAAACACTAGAGTCTCCTCCATCTCCGTTCGATTTGGCGGTGGATGACCAGCAACCCACCCTCATCGACGATGATGTGACGCAGTTGCCGTCAGGGCATCCAGTTGACCGGCGCATTGTGCGGGAGGAGGAGATGAGACAGGAGTTGGAAGAGGAAGTGGTGGATGATGAGGACACTGACCCGACCTGGACAGGGGGGATGTCAAGCGGGGAAAGTAGTGTGGATGTTGAGGCAGGTGCAGCACCAAAAAGGGTAGCTAGAGGCAGAGGCAGAGGTCAGCAGCTTAGGCGAAGCCAGGCCACACCCGGAATCTCCCAAGATGTTCCAGTTCGTACCCAGCCCCGAAAAACTCCCACCTCGAGGGCACGTTTCTCGAAGGTGTGGAGTTTTTTCAAGGAATGCGCCGAGGACAGATATAGTGTTGTCTGCACAATTTGCCTCTCGAAATTGATTAGGGGCTCTGAGAAGAGCAACCTGTCCACCACTTCAATGCGCCGTCATTTGGAATCCAAGCACTGGAATCAGTGGCAGGCAGCAACGGCAGGACAAAGGCCGCCTGCCGTTCACGCCACTGCCACTGCCTCTGCCACTGCCTCTGCCACTGCCACTGCTGACTGTGCTGGCGATGCACTCCAGAGGACGAGCCAGGACACCACTTCATCTGCCTCCGCCACTTTGTTGACTTCTACCTCATCCTCCCCTGGTCCTGTCTTATCTCCTTCTCCTGCACCATCAAAGGCACCATCAGGCGTTTCTTTACAACAACCCACCATCTCTCAGACATTGGAGCGGCGGCAGAAATACACTGCTAACCACCCACACGCGCAAGCCTTGAACGCCAACATCGCTAAACTGCTGGCCCAGGAGATGTTGGCGTTCCGGCTTGTTGAAACTCCCGCCTTCCTGGACCTGATGGCAACTGCGGCACCTCGCTATGCCGTCCCTAGCCGTCACTACTTCTCCCGGTGTGCCGTCCCCGCCTTGCACCAGCACGTGTCACTCAACATCAGGCGGGCCCTTAGTTCCGCGCTTTGCACAAAGGTCCACTTGACCACCGACGCGTGGACAAGTGCATGCGGACAGGGACGCTACATTTCACTGACGGCACACTGGGTGAATGTAGTTGAGGCTGGGACTGCTTCCCAAACTGGCCCGGTGTACCTCGTCTCCCCGCCTAACATTCCTGGCAGGGACACGAGAAGAACACCCCCCTCCTCCTCCGCCACCGCCTCCTCCTCCGCCACCGCCTCCTCCTCCGCTGTTAGATTGACCCCAGCTACGAGTTGGAAACGTTGCAGCACTGGCGTTGGTAGACGTCAGCAGGCTGTGCTGAAGCTGATCAGCTTGGGGGACAGACAGCACACTGCCTCCGAGGTGAGGGATGCCCTCCTCGATGAGACGGCAATATGGTTTGAGCCGCTGCACCTGGGCCCAGGCATGGTCGTTTGTGATAACTGCCGGAACCTGGTAGCAGCTCTGGAGCTTGCCGGACTCCAACATGTTCCATGCCTGGCCCACGTCTTCAACCTAGTGGTGCAACGTTTCCTAAAGAGCTACCCCAATGTTCCAGAGCTACTGGTGAAAGTGCGGCGCATGTGCGCCCACTTTCGCAAGTCGACAGTAGCCGCTGCTAGCTTAAAATCTCTCCAGCAACGCCTGCATGTGCCACAACACCGGCTTTTGTGCGATGTCCCCACACGCTGGAACTCAACGTTTCAGATGTTGAATAGAGTGGTTGAGCAGCAGAGACCTTTGATGGAATACCAGCTACAAAACCCTAGGGTGCCACAAAGTCAGCTGCCTCAGTTTCACATCCATGAGTGGCCATGGATGAGAGACCTTTGTGACATCCTACGGGTCTTTGAGGAGTCCACAAGGAGGGTGAGCTCTGAGGATGCGATGGTGAGCCTTACAATCCCGCTCTTGTGTGTTCTGAGAGAATCCCTGATTGACATCAGGGATAACTCAGATCACACAGAGGAGTTAGGGATAGCATCCGATCCGTCACAGCTGGAGAGTAGGTCCACACATCTGTCCGCTTCACTGCGTTTAATGGAGGAGGAGGAGGAGGAGGAAGAAGAGTTGTCCGATGATGTGATGGTGATACAGGAGGCTTCCGGGCAACTTCAAATCGTCCCATTGTTGCAGCGCGGATGGGTAGACATGGAGGATGAGGAGGAAATGGAGATTGAACTTTCCGGTGGGGCCAGAGGAGTCATGCCAACTAACACTGTGGCAGACATGGCTGAGTTCATGTTGGGGTGCTTTACAACCGACAAGCGTATTGTCAAAATCATGGAGGACAACCAGTACTGGATCTTTGCTATCCTTGACCCCCGGTATAAAAACAACATCTCGTCTTTTATTCCGGTAGAGGGGAGGGCCAATCGCATCAATGCTTGCCACAGGCAATTGGTGCAGAATATGATGGAGATGTTTCCAGCATGTGACGTTGGCGGCAGGGAGGGCAGTTCCTCCAGTAGGCAACCAAGTTCTCACCGGTCCACACAAACGAGGGGCACACTGTCTAAGGTCTGGGACACCTTGATGGCACCCCCTCGCCAAAGTGCCGCCACGGAGGGTCCTAGTGTCACCAGGCGTGAGAAGTATAGGCGCATGTTGCGGGAATACCTTTCCGACCACAGCCCTGTCCTCTCCGACCCCTCTGCGCCCTACACGTATTGGGTGTCGAAGTTGGACCTGTGGCTTGAACTTGCCCTATATGCCTTGGAGGTGCTGTCCTGTCCTGCCGCCAGCGTCCTATCTGAGAGGGTGTTCAGTGCAGCCGGTGGCATCATCACTGACAAGCGCACCTGTCTGTCAGCTGAGAGTGCCGACCGGCTCACTTTGATAAAAATGAACCACCACTGGGTAGAGCCGTCATTTTTGTGCCCACCTGTGTAAAGCACCCCAACATGAAACTCCATGTCTGTACTCAACCTCTCCAATTCCTCCGCATCCTCATACTCATCCACCATAAGCGTTGCACAATTCTGCTAATACTAGGCTCCCTCCACCCTGATTTCCCCCAACTCTGCTGGTTAGAGGCTCCCTCCACCCTGATTTCCACCAACTCTGCTGGTTAGAGGCTCCCTCCACCATGAATTTGCCCAAACTGGGCTGTTTAGAGGCTCCCTCCACCATGAATTGGTCCAAACTGGGGTTTTTAGAGGCTCCCTCCACCATGAATTGGTCCAAACTGGGCTGTTTAGCGGCTCCCTCCACCATTAATTGGTCCAAACTGGGCTGGTTAGAGGCTCCCTCCACCATGAATTTGCCCAAACTGGGCTGTTTAGAGGCTCCCTCCACCATGAATTTGCCCAAACTGGGCTGGTTAGAGGCTCCCTCCACCATGAATTGGTCCAAACTGGGGTTTTTAGAGGCTCCCTCCACCATGAATTGGTCCAAACTTGGCTGTTTAGAGGCTCCCTCCACCATTAATTGGTCCAAACTGGGCTGGTTAGAGGCTCCCTCCACCATGAATTGGTCCAAACTGGGTTTTTTAGAGGCTCCCTCCACCATGAATTGGTCCAAACTGGGGTTTTTAGAGGCTCCCTCCACCATGAATTGGTCCAAACTGGGCTGTTTAGCGGCTCCCTCCACCATTAATTGGTCCAAACTGGGCTGGTTAGAGGCTCCCTCCACCATGAATTTGCCCAAACTGGGCTGTTTAGAGGCTCCCTCCACCATGAATTTGCCCAAACTGGGCTGGTTAGAGGCTCCCTCCACCATGAATTGGTCCAAACTGGGGTTTTTAGAGGCTCCCTCCACCATGAATTGGTCCAAACTGGGCTGTTTAGCGGCTCCCTCCACCATTAATTGGTCCAAACTGGGCTGGTTAGAGGCTCCCTCCACCATGAATTTGCCCAAACTGGGCTGTTTAGAGGCTCCCTCCACCATGAATTTGCCCAAACTGGGCTGGTTAGAGGCTCCCTCCACCATGAATTGGTCCAAACTGGGGGTTTTAGAGGCTCCCTCCACCATGAATTGGTCCAAACTTGGCTGTTTAGAGGCTCCCTCCACCATTAATTGGTCCAAACTGGGCTGGTTAGAGGCTCCCTCCACCATGAATTGGTCCAAACTGGGTTTTTTAGAGGCTCCCTCCACCATGAATTGGTCCAAACTGGGGTTTTTAGAGGCTCCCTCCACCATGAATTGGTCCAAACTGGGCTGTTTAGCGGCTCCCTCCACCATTAATTGGTCCAAACTGGGCTGGTTAGAGGCTCCCTCCACCATGAATTTGCCCAAACTGGGCTGGTTAGAGGCTCCCTCCACCATGAATTGGTCCAAACTGGGGTTTTTAGAGGCTCCCTCCACCATGAATTGGTCCAAACTTGGCTGTTTAGAGGCTCCCTCCACCATTAATTGGTCCAAACTGGGCTGGTTAGAGGCTCCCTCCACCATGAATTGGTCCAAACTGGGTTTTTTAGAGGCTCCCTCCACCATGAATTGGTCCAAACTGGGGTTTTTAGAGGCTCCCTCCACCATGAATTGGTCCAAACTGGGCTGTTTAGCGGCTCCCTCCACCATTAATTGGTCCAAACTGGGCTGGTTAGAGGCTCCCTCCACCATGAATTTGCCCAAACTGGGCTGTTTAGAGGCTCCCTCCACCATGAATTTGCCCAAACTGGGCTGGTTAGAGGCTCCCTCCACCATGAATTGGTCCAAACTGGGGTTTTTAGAGGCTCCCTCCACCATGAATTGGTCCAAACTTGGCTGTTTAGAGGCTCCCTCCACCATTAATTGGTCCAAACTGGGCTGGTTAGAGGCTCCCTCCACCATGAATTGGTCCAAACTGGGTTTTTTAGAGGCTCCCTCCACCATTAATTGGTCCAAACTGGGCTGGTTAGAGGCTCCCTCCACCATGAATTTGCCCAAACTGGGCTGTTTAGAGGCTCCCTCCACCATGAATTTGCCCAAACTGGGCTGTTTAGAGGCTCCCTCCACCATGAATTTGCCCAAACTGGGCTGGTTAGAGGCTCCCTCCACCATGAATTGGTCCAAACTGGGTTTTTTAGAGGCTCCCTCCACCATGAATTTGCCCAAACTGGGCTGGTTAGAGGCTCCCTCCACCATGAATTGGTCCAAACTGGGTTTTTTAGAGGCTCCCTCCACCATGAATTTGCCCAAACTGGGCTGGTTAGAGGCTCCCTCCACCATGAATTGGTCCAAACTGGGGTTTTTAGAGGCTCCCTCCACCATGAATTTGCCCACACTGGGCTGGTTAGAGGCTCCCTCCACCATGAATTGGTCCAAACTGGGGTTTTTAGAGGCTCCCTCCACCATGAATTTGCCCAAACTCTGCTGGTTAGAGGCTCAATCCACCCTGATTTTCAAAACAAATGTTGGTGCCAACCTCAACTTACTACAAGGGCCAAATTCACTGCTGGTGACAAGCTCTCCTCACTGCAAGTGCCAAATACACATGTTTCAAGGTGTTTTCCTACTGTCAGAGAGGTGGTATTGAGTGTGTAAAGTGTGTAGTTGTTAGGCTGTGATGTTGGGGTAATAGAGGGTCTTTGGTGTGTTAGATGCCCCCAGACATGCTTCCCCTGCTGTCCCAGTGTCATTCCAGAGGTGTTGGCATCATTTCCTGGGGTGTCATAGTGGACTTGGTGACCCTCCAGACACGGATTTGGGTTTCCCCCTTAACGAGTATCTGTTCCCCATAGACTATAATGGGGTTCGAAACCCATTCGAACACACGAACATTGAGCGGCTGTTCGAATCGAATTTCGAACCTCGAACATTTTAGTGTTCGCTCATCTCTAGTTTTAGCTCTTTCTTTTGGTATAATCCCTTAGTTCATTGACCTGCCAGAATTACTCTTGTCCTGTACATTATACATGCACGTGGATGGTAGTGTGCATAGGTTTTGTCTGAAGAGTCGACACGGGTGAGTGGTGCTGTGAGAGATCTATACAACTTATGTTTACATTTTTTTTTTTGGGGGGGGGGGGATTTTACCATCAGTTATGATTGATAATGTTGTGACTTTGCTGCATTTCCTGAGCTTGTAAAAAAAAAAAAAAAAAATACATTTTTGTTTTTTTGTTCAGATGGGCAGAGAAATTTGATTCACTGTCAGAAGCTGCTGTGAAGGACCCAGAGGGTTTCCTGGGTCACCCAGTCAATGCCTACAAGTTAATGAAGAGGCTTAATACCGAATGGCTGGAACTGGAGAATCTTGTGCTTAAAGATATGTCGGATGGTAAGGATGGTGAAGGATTGTAGTGTTCAGTTATAATGAACTGAACACTACAATTTTTTTTGTAATTAATTATATGTAATATGAATTCATAATCAGAAATTGTAGTACAAGACTTGTAAATATTTAGGGGATGTCTATCCACCCTGTATATAAAAGATTTGGAGTAATTTGCTGGTCACGCTAAGCAAAGAGGAACGCCCTCCCAGTACTAGTTTTTAGATGAGTACTGTCAACAGGGAAGGGGGGGGTGTTACTTACCGCTCAGTGTCATCGCCGAGCAGTGAGGAACGCCCCCTCACAATATAGCACTACACACAGTACTGTCAAAAGCGGCATTCCCAGTTAGACTGTCAGGAACGCCCTTTTGACAGTGAAGAACTGTTGGTAATTGCACCGATATCTTTCCCTGGGGCACATAACGGGAAAGCCTGAATTCAGTCTGCTTTCTAGCGGTATATAAAACAAGATATGTATAACCCTCTTTTTAACTTATTTTCCTGCAAGGTTTCATCTCTAACTTGACAATTCAGCGTCAGTACTTTCCCAGTGATGAGGATCAGACTGGAGCAGCCAAGGCTTTGATTCGTCTAATGGACACCTATAACCTTGATACAGAAACCATTTCCAAGGGAAACTTGCCAGGTAATGTAGCGTTGATTCCATTTTCCAAATTGTATTTCAAATGACATTTAAAGTAAACCTTTCAGGTGTTTTATGCTGTGATATCTGAGCTAGAAAAGCTGAGCTGATATATATTGATTTAAGGTAGAATTTCTAAATAAAAAATAGCGGAGGTGAAAGACAGGTTTTCTTCACATTGATGCAGGGAAAGCTGTGAGTCACTCTTTGGTTTGGTTTCATATAAATCTATATATCACAAAGCTCAGCATCTCACAATCTATTGTAGCCTGCTCTCAAATAGGGCAGCTTATGTCTCAAAACCTACATAGAGCTCTTCTCTTGGCACTCAGCTCCGCTCTTCTCCTTGCGCTCCACTCTTGGCACTCAGCTCCGCTCTTCTCCTTGCGCTCCACTCTTGGCACTCATCTCCGCTCTTCTCCTTGCGCTCCACTCTTGGCACTCAGCTCCGCTCTTCGCCTTGTGCTCCACTCTTGGCACTCAGCTCCGCTCTTCTCCTTGCGCTCCACTCTTGGCACTCAGCTCCGCTCTTCTCCTTGCGCTCCACTCTTGGCACTCAGCTCCGCTCTTCTCCTTGCGCTCCACTCTTGGTACTCAGCTCCGTTCTTCTCCTTGCGCTCCGTTCTTCTCCTTGCGCTCCGTTCTTCTCCTTGCGCTCCGTTCTTCTCCTTGCGCTCCGTTCTTCTCCTTGCGCTCCGTTCTTCTCCTTGCGCTCCGTTCTTCTCCTTGCGCTCCGCTCTTCTCCTTGCGCTCCGCTCTTCTCCTTGCGCTCCGCTCTTCTCCTTGCGCTCCGCTCTTCTCCTTGCTTCCTATAAAATGATGACTATTTTTATTTTTTGCTCAGCTTACAAGTGTCTCTAACCAAGACTTTCTTCTCATAGGCGTGGACAACCAAGCCACCCTGGCAGTTGAAGACTGCTTTGAACTGGGAAAAGTTGCTTATACGGAAGCTGACTATTACCACACAGAGCTATGGATGGAGCAAGCCCTTCGGCAATTGGATGATGGAGAAGTGTCCTCTATTGATAAGGTTCTAGTATTAGATTACCTCAGCTATGCTGTTTATCAACAAGGAGACTTGGAAAAAGCCTTGATGTTAACCAAAAGATTGCTTGAGCTGGGTAAGCCACAAGAACAGTTTACTGTGTCCATGCAGATGTATCAGTATTTCAGACATAGTTGATGGGTATTATTATTCTGAAATTTCCCCACTGTGGGACTATTAAAGGATTATCTTATCTTACTGTAGTAAAGGAATTTACTCTTTGCTAGTGTCTACTGTACAGCAACCATTTCCAAGTTCAGACTTCACATCAGAATGACTATATTACAGTAGTTGCAGTATTATAGGTATACTCATCATAGTATATGCCAACAGAGTATTTTGAGAAGTACAGTCATTGTGAGCACGAAGGGTAAACTTATAACAAGTACATCCAATTTAACTTGAGCCATATTCAGTAAGGCAGTTTCTTTTAATAACTCGTCCAGCCTTTGGGTAAATGCAGCAACATTGCTGTGGGAGTCTGAGCCGTCACATTGAATTACCGTACGTTGTGGGCCACTGTTATTGTGATATTATCATAATATATATACATGTTTTGCTGAAAAATAAATGCAAATGTATTCATTTGAAAACACGGGTGTATGTGCATGTTGTGGGTTATGTTTTTGCACTTTAGGATATACACATTTGGCATACATAGATATAGTTTTTGTTGGCATGTTAAATTGTGGTATAAAAACTTGTGGTTAGCAGCATTAGTGGATGTTGAAATTACCATAACCCCGATGTTTCTAACTGCATTGTAAGGCCAAGTAAACTTCAGACACTCAGTTACTGCAATTGCTTGTAATTCTGTGATGCTTTTTTCCCCATTATTTCCTTCATTTTTTTTTTTCATTTATTCAAAATTTTACAAAATCCGAGGAAAGGGGGATGGGGGGGGGGGGAGGGGATAAACAAAAAAAAGAGAACCCTGAAGAATAATTAGGGTTTATACCTAATGAAGTAAAGTAAGACTAAGCACATAGAATAGGCGCAAACTTGACAATCAAAACAATATTGAAGTAGAAAAATAGAGATTTAAAAAAAAAACAAAAAAAACTGAGAGGTAAAGAAGAAAAAAAAAAAAAAAAAAGAAAGGTGACAGTAGGGAGGAGTAAGGGAATGGGTTTGTTCCTCTACCGTCCCCAAATCTTGGGGTGAGCGTATCACTCGGTCAATATTAGTTTGTGGGTCGCAGATCTAATTGAGCATTATCAAATGCAGTTTGGAAGAGACTCTGTACAATGTTGAACACACTTTATAGCCTGCCTCCTGTAGATGTCTGGACATGGAGGAATCATGGGTCAGGAGATATAATTTTGGATGTCAGAAGAGTTTGTGGTGGGAACGATGACGACTCTTCACTATTTTTAGAATACAACCCCCCAAAAAATTAGAATACCCAATATTTCCCAAATCTGAGTTCTTGTCTTCCTTTGGCTCACAGTTTTAGATATTGGGTGAAAAGCCATGTAGCTTTTGTAGGGGTTGATGGCCAATAGATTGCCAAGTGCTACATCTAGCAATTCAGTGGTGAGTGTGCAGCAATTATATTCGGGAAGGATGTCCATGCCATAAACAGGCAGACCTGACCCTACAGCACATTAACTAACCATCTTTTCTTATTCTAGATCCTGAACATCAAAGAGGAAACGGTAATCTGAAATATTTTGAATACATTAGATCAAAGGAGCAAAATAAATCCAGCTATTCTGATTCTGAAGCTGAAGTGCCAAAAACAAGGAAGGGTCGCCCCGAGGGTCACTTGCCAGAAAGACACAAGTATGAGATGTTGTGCCGTGGGGAAGGTATCAAAATGGTAGGTGCTCTACATATTTTGCCTAGATATCCTAGTATACATCTACTGTATATACTTTTTAATTTTTTTTTGGATGAAATGTTTGATGCAAACCTCACTTTCACTCTGTCGCAGACTCCTCGCAGGCAGAAGAGACTGTTTTGCCGCTACTCTGATGGAAATAAAAGTCCCGTCTTTATCCTGTCCCCTGCAAAGCAAGAGGATGAATGGGACAGACCTCGCATTGTGAGATACCTTGATATAATTTCTGATGAAGAGATTGCAAAAGTCAAAGAGCTCGCAAAACCCAGGGTGAGTAGTTCATTGCTTTCCTTCTATCTGTAGAGCACTCTCAGGGCGGTATTGTGTAGGTGTATGCATCTGCTGGATCTTTGTGTCTTTGACATGCTTCATCAAATATCTACAGGCAGAACGTATTCTGTAATTGCCTTGGTTCAGAATAGAAATTAGCAAAACTGTTAAGACAGCAAGCTGGCAATTTCACCGACAAGCAAATTCCCTAATGCAATCCATATTTCAGAAATTCGCCTATTTGCGAAATTACTCTTCAATGATTTCATCATTTCTATCTTTTTAACATGCCTAAGAGCGCCAAAGGTTTTTCATTTAGAGATTGCTAGTACTTATACTATATTGCGGTACGGAACGTGCTGCGTTATAGCTGTGATCTGACAATGGGTAATAAGAGTATGTTCACACACATTGGAGTTGCTGTACTTTATTACTGCAGTATTTTACCAATCCCATTTACACTGTGGTTTTTGTGGCCTTACTTCCCCCACTGATAGAAATGTAAATGGAAGCCTATAAACTGCAGTGGGTGAACATAGCTTTTTGGAATATATTCATTGTAATGGTTGTTACAAAAGCCTATCGTGATGCTAAAATAAATGGGAGCTTTGGTCATGATTTTTATATCTCCTGATATCAAAAAGGTCTGTTTGGCTGTTGAGGAAAAAAAAATATCCACCTTTGGTTATACCTCTCCAGTCACCCATGTATATACTGCAAATGCCTCAACGTTTACCACAGGTTTTGTTTGATCTACCCATGACTGCTTAGACCGCTACTGATGTGCTGTAGTATGTCAGTACTGGCAGATTGTGAACAAATATTGGTGGGGACTGTTGGGGCATCTGTGCTGGAGATTGGAGAGAGAACTTTAATGGGGAAATGGATGTCTTTTTCTCTTCTCTTCTTTCTTTCCTTTCCCATTCCCCTTCTCCTTTCCCTTTCCCCGGTTGTGCCATTTAAAAAAATGCCAACCAACACATCATTGGTGGTCTGATGACTGGAGCCTCCATTGAACAGGGGACTTGGTCATATTGAAGCTTCTTTATAAACAACAGTACTCCATTCACTTCAGTGCTGCTATTGCAGTCCTGGTAGCCCCGTTGAAGTCAATGGAGCACTGATCATGCAAGCACACTGGTGCTTCATCCACCAGGAAGCTTCAAGAGGACTTTCGTGCTGCCCTTTCTCCTGATTGTTGAGGATTAGAGATGAGCGAGTACTGTTCGGATCATAGAAATGAATGGATGCACCTAGTACTTCCGCTTTGACGCGGCCGGCCGCTTAACCCCCCGCGTGCCGGCTATGTCCATTCATTTCTATGCGAGCGTGCTGTTCGGATCGGCTGATCCGAACAGTACTCGCTCATCTCTATTGAGGATCTAACACCTATCCTGTGGATAGACGGTAATTGTCTGTAATGGCACAACCCATTCAACATCTTTCAAGGGAATCTATGTAAAGTAACTTTTCCATTGACCCAGTTGGAAGGATAAGGGATGAGCAGATGTAGTCGCAGTCCAGTTATAATACACAGCTTGTGTCAGACTCTGTTTGGCATGTGTTATAACTGGGGTCATCAATAGCTATTCTCTACATTCCCTGAGTCAATGGCCGTACAAATTGCCATATGAGCTATAGAAATCATTGGCATACGTAAAGCATATTTTCGGAGATATAAATAAAAGAAAACGTGGTTGTTTAGCCTGCACTTACAACGTAACTTGCTTCCCAGGGGTTTCTGATTGGTTGGGTGAATTTTAGTTTTTGATTGTTACAACTCTTGTGATTGGTTGGATCCACAGCTAAGGCGAGCCACCATATCCAACCCTATCACAGGAGTCTTGGAGACTGCTCACTACAGAATTAGTAAAAGGTAAGTTCTACGTGTCCCATAACCCTCTGTCGTTTCTTGGCTAGGTGCTGCTTTCTGTGTAAAGGAACTGAGATATCAGGATTTCTGTCCAGATAGATCAGTTTGATCCTGTGTCATGGCTGGTGCAGAGAAATCCATCCTTTTAGTTCTAATTTATTATATTCTGGTTGCTGAAGTTGAAGACCATGGTTTCGTTTGACATGCTACTATATTGGCGATTTTTATAAAGGTTTCTATTGTACAACCATAGATTTCAAAGCCTTCGACAAATCCTTTATTTAATCAAACTATACATAGTAAAACTATTGGGCTAGACCTCTGCACCACTAAGTGACCGTTTCCATTGTCTCTAATAAAAAGCGAAAGGACATCAAATTGCTGATTGTATCACTGTTCCGTTTTTCTGCTGCTGCCTACACAAGCATGACTGAATTCACCCCGACCAATCAGAACCCCTGGCACGGCACACATCATGCCTGCTCCCAAATTAAACCATAGTCCTTTCTCTTTTTGTAGCTGAGACGGGCTACTGTGCATGACCCTGCTACAGGAAAGTTGGTGACTGCACAATACAGAGTTTCTAAGAGGTAAGCTCTGTGAACCTGTGGATTTGACTCCATGTGGTAGAATAATTTACCCAAACCAATTTCTTATAGTTGCCGAATGGATTTTTCTCCTTCAAGAAAAGCATACCTCTAGTGTTTTGCATAAAACATCTTAAGATACAGTATACACATCAGTGTGAAATTCACATTTCTTCACATTCATTGAAACATGGCATAGTGTAGGAAGAAACTTGAATTCCTGCAGTACTTTACTTCCTCCCTGCTGATGTCAACTACGAGAGCAGATTACGTAAAGAATAGGGTTGAGCCGATCTTGACTTTTCAGGATCGATTCTAAAATCCGATTTCCGATCATTTTTCATTCGAACCCGATCTCGATCCCAATTCCGATCCCAATGCAAGTCAACGGGATTTTTTTATTAATCGGAGATCGGATTTTAAAAGCAATCCTACCCCCTGGAGTCCACTTACCTCCAGAGATGGCTGGTCCTGTGCCCCGTGCCTTCATTCTTCGCCTCGCTGCTGCTCCACGCTGCTTTTCTTCCTTCGCTGCCCTCTCCCTGCCAGGTTAGGAGAGTGTGGGCGAGTACTGGGAGGGGAGACGTCACATCTCCCCGCCATGTACCCGCCCACACTCTAAGCCACAAGCCCCGCCTACCTAGCGCTTTAAACACTAACCTGGGAGGCGGGGCAGCGAGGCAAGAAGAAAGAGGGCACTGGAGCAGCCATCTCTAGAGGTAAGTAGCTGCTGGAGATTTAGTTTAGCCTTCCATTCGAATGAATGGAGACAGCTGGCACGCAGGGGGTTAAGGCTGTGTGTCGGCTGCTTCCATTCATTCCTATGGAACTGCAGCGGAGCCTTCACACTGAATATACATCGTATACTCAGTGTGAAGGCTAAGCAATGCATTGTGGGAAAAATCATCGATCTCGATCCCACATAAAAAGTGTGTTCGGAATTCCAATGGCGATTGTGAAATTTTCCAAACACGATCGCTCAACCCTAGTAAAGAAAGGAATTACAAGCGTTTTTGTAGGAGGGCCTTCCTAGTAAATTGCCCTAGAGCACCCTTTGCACCAAGTAAAACAGTTAGGAGTTAACTAACACAAGAAAGCGGGGGAATACTGTGTGAGCTAGTAGGCTTGCAGAAGATGAAATCGGTCATTGTCTGCCATGTTACAAATAAACTGCAGTTTAGTTCTCGTTATCATTAGTGAATTTGTAAGAGATCAACAGCACACACACTTCATAGCGAAATGCTTCTTAAAGGAGCCAAATGCCTACACACTGGAGGTGCACTTTAGGTGTTTCTATAGAGCAGTTCTAGAATCTTTAGACCTATATTTAGGTCGCACTAAACAGGCCAACAAATTTCAGAATCGGCATTTATTTCCTTGGGTCATCATAGTTACATATTGCATATTAACTAATACTAACTATTAAAATTCTTTACCATTCTGTGTATTTCAGAAAACATTCTCTGGCTGATGCATAACCTGGATCTCTCTTTTTTTTTCATATAACACTATATGGGCTGTTTGTAAGAGCATCTAACACCTCTTGTTATGTATATATGTTTGTGTATTACTCTATTGTACTCCTGTAAATGCTTCACTACAGAAACTGTATTACAGCCCCAAATTGCATGGTTTTAGATAGGTATGGGCCCCACCAAATGCATGTATTGACTTGCTAGTCTAAAATTAGGTTCTAGAAAACCCCTTTCAATAACTTACCGTAGTTGGAAATATAACGAACTTAATTAATAGAATTACATCATGACATTCTCCAGAAACTACTGTCTCTACTGCCACAATCTGATGTAATGGCTTATAGTATCCAGGCAATACTCTGTTCTATACAGGGCACATTCTTGTGAATACAAAGTTATGTATGCCTAGTTTATTCCAGAGGTTTCATTTACTTTTTTTTTTTTTTAATACATACACTGTCCACAGCCAAGTCTGCTGTGAATGACAAATCCACCCTTGTTTGTAACTTACTGTGTCCTGCACGAAGTACGTGGCAATTAATGATGGCTTCTAGCCAATATCCTCCACGCTCATCCCTTAATGAACCAGGGCAGCCTATGATGTGTCACATACAGAAGAGCCTGAGCTATTTGCTGGCACTCTAGGAATTCTGACTCTCAAAAGGGTTACTGTAATTTTTATGACTTTGGAAAAGGATATTTTCAACTCTGCGCCTTCAGTAAACGGAATAGTTTTGCTATAAGTAAAAAATTAGCTGCTATTTCTCAGTTTCATGCCAGCAAATGCAAAGGAAAATACGGAGCAGGAAATTTTCTGTAAAATGTATAGTGTGTATATATAAATAGAAATTGCAACATTCTCGTTCGGAGAACTTCTAAGGCCTGGATCATATCTGTGTTCGGAGATTCCTCATGGGGACCCCTTAAACGGAATACTGAACACATTGACAAGCGGTGAGCTTATGAAAGCACATGGACCCCATAGACTATAATGGGGTCCATGCGTTTTCCGCGTGGTGTCCGCACGAATCTTGTGGAGAGGAAAATAGCTCATGAAGTACTTTTCTTTTCCGAATGACTCGTGCGGAAAACACACAGACCTCATTATACAGATCTCATTTCATTGCTCACTGCTTGTCAGTGCCTTCAGTATTCCGTTTGAGTGCGAAATCCCTGAATGGAATACTGAACGTAGGCCTAAAGGTGATTTTCTGAGGTTTTCCATCCGGATTTTGCACGAGTAAAATCCACAGCAGGTTATAAAAGGGAATATTTCCGGTTGGAAAAATCAGCTTCAGATCCATTACAGGGATTAGAGGATTGGACATTGTCATGGACTGCTGCAGGACCGCACACGGATATTGGCGTTTTCAGTGGGGCTAATCTTCATTTGGTCACTTGCCACGACTTCTGTGTTGCAACCACAGCTGCTTTTTCCTTCTACGTAAATTTCGGCCGGCTCGCAGGAAAATACATTCTGTGTGAATTACAGGACTACATTGAGAAATGCAGATTCTGACATGTAAACGAAACCAAAATCCATGTGAAAATGCCCCTGATATTATATGCAACTTAGTATGTTCTAGGCAATTATGTGATCATTGGTGACCACACATGGTTGGGGTTTTATCTGTATACAGCTGCCACTATCTTAGAGTTCAGCCTGTTGACTGGACTTAAGTGCTACTGAGCCAAGTACCTGTGTATACATAGAAGGTTCCTATTAAATGGCTGTAAGCAGAGATCTTGAAAAGTGCAGTGGATTATACCGGAACATTTGTAGAGCTTTTTATTATACAAATAGCAGTCATTCACTTTAAAGGGGGTTTTCTGACTCCTAATGCATGTTTCATACTGATAACCTATCCACAGCATAGGTCATTAATATCTGATCGGTGGGGGTCCAATACCTGGAACTAGCAAAGACTAACTGTTTAGGCAGTCTCCAGGCTCTGGATGTTACTGCAGTGGACAGTGAACTTGGCTTCCTGCTCCCATTCAGAGTTGCAGTCCCATCCACTGTATAGCGGTGGTACTGAGGAATTGCAGCTCCACTCCTACGGTATTACTTGAATAAGGTTAGACTACACACGCTCCCTGTCCACTGTGGAATGGCCATTTAACCCTGTAAACGGAATACATTGCTTGCATGGTAGTGTAATTATTATGCTTTCTATTACAAACCTAAATGTGAGCTTCATTGTTCGATATAATTATTTGCTGCCAAGATCCGAGATTGTCCATAAATACCGTATACCCTAAAGTAATACACAGTAGGCTTCCAGAACCCAACACTTCTTCCTTGTGGTAATGGCTTTGTATAGGAATAGTCAGATTACAAGGAATCTGCCACATTCAAGTCCATATGTATGCAGAGAAGCAACACTGACCTCTGTAAATGGCACGAAAGCACTTGTGCGCTGCATGTTAAATGAGACTATACTTAAAAGAGCTGTGAAACTTATCTGTATCTGACTAGAATAACAAATAATCCGTGCCCCGTCCTTCCTTTTACATCAGTGCTTGGCTGTCAGGCTATGAGGACCCCGTCATTGCCCGAATTAATTCCAGAATACAAGAATTAACAGGGCTCGATGTGACCACAGCAGAAGAACTGCAGGTATGTTGATGGAAATGTTTAATGGAGTTTACCAGAAGGGTAAAAAATAGAACAAAATAAAAGTATAAGCTAACAATTTAATATTCGCTTGTGGCCTATTCACATTACTTGCAGCTGTTCAGTTCTTGCTCCCACTTGTCCTCATGTTGCACAGTATGTGTTCATTGTACAAGAAACATTCATACTTGTTTTTTGTTTTGTTTTTTCTAACTGCAGGTGTATTTATACAAAGTCATGCAGGAAATTTTTTTTTTCTTTTTTTTGTATTGTTTTATTTTATTTTTTTTTAGCTCTGTGCATCTTTTTTTTTTTTTTCTAAGAGCTCGTTCACATCTGCGCCCGGGAATCCGTTCTGCAGGTTTCCGTTTCCTGCACAAAACTGGGCAGGAGACGGAAACCTGCCGGCATCTTTCAAACCCATTCATTGGAATGGGTTTGAAAAGTGTCCGGCCGTGAGCGCCGGTGAGCGTTTTATGCTATCTGCGGCGAAACAGTTTTTTTTTGTTTTTTTTTTAAACCGGACACAGAGTCGGATATGCAGTACTCTGTATCCGGTTTAAAAAAAAAAAACTGTTTCGTCACAGATAGCATAAAACACTCACCGGCGCTCACGGCTGGACTCGGCATGACAGGTTTCAGTCTTCTGCATGCAGAAGACGGAAACCTGAGAATGGAGTGCCGAACGCCGGTGTGAACCTAGGGTAACATGTATTATATGTGCGACTAATCTCTTGAAAATTCAACTCAAGGAAATTGTAATTCCTGTCGCTGTTAGGTGCACTGGGTGATTATATATATATATATATATATATATATATATATATATATATATATATATATATATATATATATATATATTGTAATTAGAAACACAAAATAAATCTTATACACACCGCATAGAATTAAAAAAAAAAAAAAAATATATATATATATATATTAAGCTGTTTCATTTTGTGTTGAAGTAGATTTTTCATGTCTTCTATTGCAGTCCATGCATGAAATTCAGTGCACTTTCCATTTTGGTTTTAGCATCTTCCCCGGGGTCCAGAAATATCAGTGCTATTGGCTTCAGATACACCTGACATTGGGTGTAACATCCCCTTCACTGTATAGAACTACACTGTCTACCAATAAGTATTTGGACACCCATGTAAATCTGGGGTCGTGATGTACGTCACGCCTTCCGCCGTTAAATATCGTGGTAGTAAACAGCATTGGCATTAGTCGCATGCAAGATGCCACAAAGTGCAGAGTTGTCCGATTTTGAGAGAGGGGTAATTTTCGGGTACCACAGAAATGGTCGATCCTTAAGGGACATAGCAAGCGAACTTAATTACCCAAAATCGACAGTGGCCTATGTGATTACGAAGTGGAAGGTGAACGTCGGTGATTGTCAGAACGTGCCCCGAGTTGGCAGACCCCTAAAACTGGGGGCTACTAGAGACCGATGTGTGTGACCAGAGAAACTGCACCCTACCAATAGCTCACATACACCAGGAGTTTCAACAGGCATCTGGGAGTACTGTGTCGATCAATACCATCCGTAAGGGGTTGTAGCTGGGTTCTACCAACTGTTGAATATGAAGAAATGTTTTTCTATTCAACCACCGGTGTCCAAATACTTATTGGTAGACAGTGTATAAAAGTGTACTGTCAAGGGGGTGTTTGCCTCTGTCCAGCAATGATCCTAGGCTGTAAGGCTGCCCCCTCCCAACAGTTTTTGATACCAGAATCACTGTTCTGACAGCAGTAGAGATGAGTGAACACTGTTCGGATCAGCCGATCCGAACATCACGCACCCATAGAAATGAATGGAAGCACCTGTGACGCCGGCCGCCGGCAAAGTCAGCGTCACAGGTTCTTCCATTCATTTCTATGGGTGCGTGTTGTTTGGATCGGCTGAGCCGAACAGTGTTCACTCATCTCTAGACAGCACCAATTCTGCAACTGGCGACAAGCCCAACGATACTGAAATGGCACTAACTTCTCACTGTATATCTCACTGTATATCCTGCCAAACCCCTCCCTCTTGGCCATGACGGCATCAGTTTTTAGCGACATCACTGGCATTGGCTATGAAATCTTTGGGATGGAAGCAATCTTCCAAGTGCAGTACACCCCTTGCTGTAGGAAACCGTGTCTGATATACTCCGCATGCACTGCCACCCTCATCAGAATATTTTGGGCTGCTCTGCCAGCTCTTTCAGGCATATTCATGATGGATGCTATACACATGCATGCCTTCTGAATGTGGACGTGCATTAATGAGAACAGGGACATGACACCCGATCTGGCAATTGTTGTGTTCCATCAGTCAGCCACCACTGATCTAACTTATTTCCTATCCAGTGATATGTGATAACATGTTATAATCCGAGCACCCGTTAAAGCTCTACTGTTGGTGTTATTTCCTTTAAGACACATCTGGTTTCACCATCCCATATTGATAATATGCCCTATTGCTGTTCTGCCTACTACATGCATTCTCATTCTTCACTGTCTTCTTCTCATAGGTGGCCAACTATGGTGTGGGAGGCCAGTATGAGCCCCACTTTGATTTTGGAAGGGTAAGTTTATCTTTTAGAGGACAAATAATATTCCCATGTGTCTTTTTATTCTTTTTTTCAGGTGGCAAATTATGGTATAGGAGGATATTATGCACCCCATGTAGACTTTACGGCAAGTAACGCTCTGGAGATCTACAAGCAGCACTTTTATCTCTGAGCTCTTGCCTATAACTTCAACTACCTAAGCTGAGGCTGGGGGGACTGCTGTTTTCGGTGATGCCACCATACTTGTTTGTCAATAGAAATCTTAAAATTCAGCATTTTAATCTCGTTCTGTAGAACAAATGATAAAATCACTAAGACAAAATTTTAAATTTTATCCTGGAAGCTAAAGCATTCTTCATATCCGCAGTGGTACAGTGAATGGAACAATGAATGTTCCTCAGAACATTTCCTAAAATGATGGTGCACTAACCTATCCTTGTGTGTTCCACAGAAAGAGGAGCCAGATGCTTTTAAAGAGCTGGGTACAGGAAACAGAATTGCCACATGGTTGTTTTATGTGAGTTACTATCCTCATTTCATCCGTCATTCTACCTTGTGCTGTATTTGTCCCATATATTCCATGCCATGGAAGAACCACCAAACTATGTTAGTACAGAATTCTGGAACATCTTTTCTTGCAACACTGCATTATTCCTCTGCTATTCCGGGTAGAAATAAATGAATAAATTTACAGGTGGGTGCTACCAGTTGGATGTCTCTACACCAGGGGTGCTCACACTTTTTCAGCATGTGAGCTACTTTATAAACTGACCAAGGCAAAAGATCTACTACCCACTTCTTTTGGGCGGGGCTAGGGTGCGCATATGGGCGGGCCCGGGATGGGCGTGTCTGTGGGCAGGGCCGGGCATGTGGGCGGGGTCGGGCGGAGCATGAGAGCAGGAGACAGCGGCGTTCTGTGGCCGCCCAGGGATCCCCGGTGTCTGCTTGTTCACAGCGCACACTGAGAGTTATCTCTGGACAATGGGAGGCTGGGGCTGCGGCAGCCCCGTCTGCCAGTGTCAGGAGATGACTGACAGCCTGCGCTGTGAACAAGCAGACACCAGGGATCCCTGGCTGCATCCCGCGATCGACCCGTATGTCCTTTGCAATCGACGTATTGTGCACCCCTGCTCTACACCAGGGGTGCTCACACTTTTTCAGCATGTGAGCTACTTTATAAACTGACTAAGGTAAAAGATCTACTACCCACTTCTTGTGGGCGGGCCCGGGGCGAGCATGTTGGCGGGGTCGCTCGGAGCGTGAGAGCAGGAGACAGCAGCATTCTGTGGCCGCCCAGGGATCCCCAGTGTCTGCTTGTTCACAGAGCAGGCTGAGAGTCGACTTCAGGATCCCTGGCTGCATCCCGTGATCGACCCATACGTCCTTTGCGATCGACCAGTAGATCGCGATCAACATATTGGGCACCCCTGCTCTACACTATCCAACAGGGTCAGACAGATTGTGCTATTGCCAAATTATATAGAAGTTCATGCAGATAAGTATTGTAGAAGTACTGTATGTACAATTGTAGACTACAACTCACATAAGACATATCTATTGCAAAGTTGACTGGGCTTGTTGGTCTTCTCCGCCATTTATCTCCCACAATAGTATCTGTATAGCATTTTTCATTTTGCTAAGTACTTTAGTGGGTGCTTAGCCCTATAATATTCCGGACATCTGGTTCTAGTTTTTCGCTCATTTACTGTGTGATTACAAATCTGCTTGCATGTGGGACAGACAAACAGCAACATAGTATTTTCCTACTTGTATGTGATCTTGGTTCAGGCATGAAAACAATTAGAGATATAAATCCGTATACCACTGCCTTATACTCAGTTAAGATTTTTAGGTCTCGGGCGCATATTCATCAAATGCAGTAAAACAAAAAATATATTTGACTTTTGCAGATGAGTGACGTGGCAGCAGGTGGCGCTACAGTCTTTCCAGAAGTAGGAGCTGCGGTATACCCTAAAAAGGTAGCACGTTTTGACTGGGCCAAGAATTCTGTAGTGCCTGTGTATTTTACATGCAGGATGTAAAGGGGATATCTGAAGCAACCAAGTGTAAATCTATCACATGGATTTCAGGAAGCCTTATGGATATAAAAAAAAAATACTTTATGCAATCTCATCCTGTTACCGGATATGCTAACAAAAGTTACCACTGTGGCAACTCTACACGAAATCTTGCAGAGCTTGGTGTGTGTTTTGTTTTTTCTCCAGTCTTCCCTGTATAAAACAAGGTGTCGATTAAAGTTAAAAAAAAAAAAAAAGCTACTCACCAACCTCCTGTTATATGTTGTCAGATGAGACCACTGCAGTGTAAGGGAGCCTGCACATGGAGTTTACACTCGCTCATTCTGAACGTAAAACTCGTTCAGAATGAGCGCGTAAAAAACAGATCCTATTGACTTCAATGAGTGCCGACATACGCGCGCTCCCCATTGAAATCAGTGGGAGGCTTTTTTACCTATTGATTTCAATGCAATACACGCGTCAATGGGATCTGTTTTTTACGCCGCTCACTCTGAACGAGTTTTACGTTCAGAATGAGTGAGCGTAAACTCCGTGTGCAGGAGCTTACATCTCTGGAGTGTACTAAGACGAGGCGGATCAGCGATAGCATTTGTCACGTGGGGCTCCAGGGTAGATTATTTTAGAGGTGGGGGGTGGTCATTTGTTTTAGTGGACTTGCAAATTTTGTTGCTGCTAAGATGTAGCAATTCTATTTTGTGTTGTGGAGTTGATCTCTGTCTGGAACGTTTAAAATTAACACACTGCACACACTATTATGTCCCTTAGTGTCCCCTGCACACAATATTATGCCCCACTGTGGACACCCATAAACAATTATTATACTCTGGGGCCTTTTCACACCCCAGAGTATAATAATCGGAGACCCGGGGGAATATAAACATAAAAAACTACAGTTGCTTACCTGTCTTCCGGCTCCTACGATGTTGGCCTCCGCTGTCGTCCTTCTTCAATGACGTCGGACGTCACATGACCCGGGACGCAGGCCAGGTTCATGTGGCGTCAGAGATGTCAGACAACTAGGCCTGAGGCCTGCCTGGATCGTGCAGAGGTATGTAACAGTGTTTTTTTATGTTTCTTACCTCTCCCTGGCCTCCGATCATTATACTCGGGGGAGGTCTGCAAAGACCCCCGAGTATAATGATACTGTTTGTGGGGCCCGCGGTGTCACTTACCGATCCCGGTCCAGCCAGGATCGGTAAGTACATAGGGCCCGTAACGGCCTATTAAAAAAAAAAAAAAAAAATGCAGCGGTAGTGGCTGTCACCGGGCCCCCTAATGTCCCGGGCCCTCTGGCGGCCGCTACCACGGTAGTTATGCCACTACCCAGCATATACCTGGTGTTTTTCACTTTGAGTTTGCTATACTGAACTTTCCTCTCCCCCTCCTCTTTGCAGCAGGTGGACCTGGCCTGCTACAGTGAGGAGCTCCTGCAGAGTGTGAGCTCCGCCTCCTTGGCTTTCCTCTCTCTCTAGCAAGAGAAGGGGGAGCGTCATCATTGCTGTAGCAGACACTTAAAGGATGCTCCCTCTTCTCTTAATATATGCAGGTCCTGTGCTGACTGCCTATGTATACTATTAAGAAATGAGATACACGTTTTCTTGACTCTGGTCTGTATGTCTTTTATAGGGAACAGCAGTTTTCTGGTATAATCTCTTCCAAAGTGGAGAAGGAGATTACAGTACAAGACATGCAGCATGTCCAGTTTTAGTTGGCAGTAAATGGGGTAAGTAATATGAAATACATTTGTCTAATATTTTTGTAGACACGTTACTGCCCCTGGTGGCCAAAGTTATCAAATAATTTTAAAACAAAGCATGGAAAAAAAAAATACATTTTCAATTATAAATTCCATTCAGACAAGGCATATTTTTGTATTGCAGTATCAAATAAGTGGATCCATGAGCGGGGTCAGGAATTCCGAAGGCCGTGTAAATTGTCTGAATTGGAATGATCCAAGCCTACATTTTGTGAAAAAGGAACACGTCTCAGCCACAAAGCTTTCCAGACTGTGCTTTGCCTGGATTGCAATGTACGATAAAGCCATTGTCTCAGAAATCATGGGGAGAGAATCATTTGTGGAGGATATTATTCAATATTTCCATTAAACCTTTGAAGATGGAAAATCTGCACAAATTGCTAGTAAGCATTGATCAAAACTGGAGCCACGAAATACATTTAGGACAACCGTCTCACCTCAATGCTTTGGTGACCCCAAGAGGAAAAAAAATAACCATACTGAAATATATAATGTTTTATCGAGCGCCTGTTTGGTGCAGGGTTTTGTGTTTTCACCTTCCTTTTAGAAAATTTTAACATAATATTTAGGTACTTTTTGTTTTACAGTCGTGTTATATATTGGAAAGAAATTAAATTTTTTATTGCAGATACTACCAATCACTTTAATACAGTCTAGGCAATCCTGATAAATTGTCTTATGCCGGTGCAAGACCTCTCTATTTAGTGTGCTTTGAGTCACGCACTGCCCCCTTGTGCCCTGCATTAGTTATAACACAGTATCAGGTCTGTCTGGAGTCTTATGGGTTTTTGCTCAAGCATTTAAATCTGTTATCAGGGAAATCTATAGGGATTTAGTATTTTATACTTTGAGTATCTCCTAGTTATGATGTTTGATGACTATGTAGCCTGCAGGGAACCACAAGGCAGCCACCTCATTACAAGACTGTGTTTCAGAGAAGAATAAGTCTTCTCTAGAGATGAGCGAGTACTATTCGAAACACTCCCATAGGAATGAATGGACGCAGCCGGGGCCGGCGTCCTGTCGCTTAACCCCCTGTGCGCCAGCTGCTCCTATTCATTCCTATAGTAGTACTCGCTCATCTCTAGCTTCTCCATTCCACCTAATGTGAAACTACATCTTCCTAAAACTACTGGGAAATGTAGCTTCTTTCACAATAGCTGGAGTGCTGAAGGTTTCTGATCTGTATTCTAAGGCTACGTGAAGACTATGGCCTTGGAAGCTGTTGCGTGTCTGAAGATCACTGTCACCTTGCAACATCTCACTAAATATAAGTGAATGGGGTTGTATTGAAACCATGAGGTTAGTATGACATGGTTTCAAACAATAGCAATGAACGTTTTTGCAATTTAGAGGTGGGGCTTATGTTAGTTGCAATGTAGAAAGTGTTTCAATGTGAAATCTAGTTGCTTGTTACAAGGGAGCCTGTTGCACTTTCATTCTGACTGTGGTTCCCTTTAAGTAATACTACTCCAAGAAATTCCTACAAAGAGAAGAGGTCTTCTATTATTTTAGCTGTATAGGAAAGAATGACCTCATCCTAAACCCTGCTCTGTATACATCAACACTACTCCATCCAAAACCACCTAATCTAGATTTATAATCACACTTTCTTGTTGTTGCTATATTTCTATGGATACTTAGAGGGGAACTCCGGCACCAGAACTGAGCATATCCCTGCAGGTACAGTAAATAGGTTAGGGTCACCTGAATCAAACTGTGTTTTCCCGTTGTGAATTGGTGCCTCAGTCGCTGAGATATCACAGTTTTTGTCAATATGGAAATCATCTCTTTGGAGTAATAGGTTCATTGTCGTTGCTCTGAACAGCTCATTTCTCTATGGACAATATATCAGCAATTCAGGCACCAATTCACAAGGGGAAAGCACTTATGTTAAGGTCACCTACATGAATCTGTAGGGCCGGGTTACTATATATGATCACGCTTAAAGGGAGTCTAGCATAACAATAGAAGCGATCAAGTTGGAGAACGTCTTTAGCTGCCTTAACCAATATGAAGGGTGACATTATTACATCACAGATGTTTGTGTTTATTCATAGCTAAGATCTGGACAGGATGCTTTGTGTGAACCCATCTGTAAAGACGACATAGGTAAAAAACTGTAGGTTTTATCCATTCAGAAAGCTTGGTGACATCCAGTATATTTGATACTCCTATATAATAAGTATTTGTAGAGAGATCTCCCCTCTCCCAATTCTGGTTGGTTCATTGGAAGCATTATAGTCCCTGTGTAGCAGGAGAACAAAAGCCAGTAAATGTGAATTGTGCATTACATCCTAGTGCTGCTCAATGTTTAGGTGCCAAAGGTACTAGTGGTCTGTTTCCATTTTCTGCATCCAAGACTATCACAGCAGTATTGTGCTAGAGAAGTTGAAGGACATTATGCTGCTGAAATAAGGGGTATGTTTTTTTATTAAATGCCTCTAATCTGCTAAAGTGCCCTCTCCCAGCTGGCAATGCTGTGTGAATGTGACCTGTATTAAATGTAATGCACACATTACTGTAGTTACTGGTTTTTGTTCTGTGACAAGTCTGTGCCTTAGCTTCCCATCGACCAGCTCAAGCAACGGTGTTTAATATTGTGCCAACAGCAAAAGTGAACCTATTTCTCCTATGTGTCTGCCAATTTGGATTTACCCACCCATGTGGCCTATAGCTTATATAATGATCCATACACATGAAATTGTCAGCAGCTGCAGAAATGTTCCTAGAATTTTTGTACTTCAAAATCTATTTTTGTGGCAAAATTGATCTATTTATAACCCTTTTTAATGATCTATTTGTACATGTCTGTGGGGTCCTGGAATGTGAAGTGTCTATATCTAGATATCTCTATGTATGAACAGGTTTGACAAATCTTCACTCTGTTCTAATGGTGATTTTTGTATTGTTGTGCACTGCATCCTTCCCCTAAATACATTTCTGTAAAAAAACAAGTCTTGTACTTTCTCTAAGACGACAGTGATAAAGATATTACTGATACGAGTCAAATGCCACGAGGGAATACTGTGTGTAAATGTATTTAGCTTTATATCGGCTGTGAAGGACAATGGTCCATTACTGGTGCAATACATGTGCTCTATGGCAAGTCAAAAAGCATAAAGGACACCCTACCTTCAGGGCTGAGAAGTCAGTAAACCAAACCACCAACTCAGACTCCAACTCCTTCATATGTGGCTGACGGCCATGATCAGTCAGCAGCAGTAAACCTCTAATTTAAGAAAAAGTTAATGACTGCATAAATAATTGTGTAATAAGTAATCATTTTATTTTGAAGCTGGAGTCTAACTTTTTTTTTTTTTTTTAGACTAAAAACCTAGCCCCAACTCATGACTTTGACTCCACAGCATTGCCTACCATTGTACTGCTTTCTGCAATCATTAGTGTAGAGGTCCATACATAATATGTCACAACAAATCGGCCAACTCTGAATAGGACTTTAACCATGAGAAATGAGGCAGGTTTCTGCACTCTCCTGGAGCCTGGGCTCTGTGATGGTGTTAAAATAAGGAAGATAGGTACTGATGGAAATCTCTGTTGTGTATATGTAAACTTAAAGGAATATTCCAGTTCTTAATTATACTGGATAGCAAGGCTTAGAAGGGTTGTCCACTTTAAGACCAATATCGAGAAGCCCGTGTTATTGGCAATATACTTTCTGTATTACTTTCTCACTATTTTCTAGATCTCTATTTGCTGTCATTCCCAGTGGATAAAAATCAATCCATGGTCATGTGATGGACACAGGCGCACAGCTTGTTACTAGGCAGATGTCGGATTACATTGTAATGATCTGTGCACCTGTCCATCACATGACCATGGACTGATTTTTTTTTTTTTTTAATCCCCGACTGAGGCCTGTGATTGGCTGTAGCAGCCCCCAATACAAACGGAATGTCCCTGATATGAGTTGGGGAGGGCGTGCACTGAAGCCTGAACCTGCCTGCTGGAAATGGAGGACCACCCCAGACACAACATGACTGTGATGTAGAAGAGTTTGACTGATGTTACATAATATGGGGATAACGTCCATCCTTAGGGAGAGACCACCTATTAGGTGTGTGGAGACTTATACAACCATAGTTGCTCCACTGCAAGGGAACATGGGAAGAATATGCAAATCTGTCTCCCAATATGTAAATAGGGAGACAGTGCCTCTGTTATGCTGACAGATTTGCATAGTCCTCCCATGTTCCCTTGCAGTGGAGCAACTATGGCTGTATAAGTCTCCACACACCTAATAGATGGTCTCTCCCTAAGGATAGACGTTATCCCCATAATCTGGTCTCTCAGCCTCTCACTTCTACCAAATCAGTTCTCTCTAGGCTGCGCTGATGAAGTCCAACCAGACAGAAACGGTGCCGTCGGTAGCTGAGAAATTGATTTGGTTATAACCCCGCATTATGCAGTGAAGACTTCTGGGAAGTCGAGCATGTTGTTCAGGGTGCTTCCCATAGAGGGCGGCATAACAGAGACACTGTCTCCCTGTTTACATCTTGGGAGACAGATTTGCATATTCTTCCCATGATGTTACATATTAATACAAATATTCTAAAAACATGAACAGGTTTTGTTACATTTACTTACAAAGATTACTACTGCTAGAGCATTCTCCAGGCCTTATAAAGGTGAATGACCTGGTTTTTCCTGGCTGCTATAATTCATCAAATGTAAGATCATCAAATAAAAAATGTCTAGACTAAAGAGAAAAACACAGCATGTGAGACATAATAAATAGTGGGACATGGTGAATATAAGCAATTGCCTCATTATTTGAAATAACCTCAAAGGTCAGTTTTAGTAAATGTTCCTAAATTTGGGCACATCTTTTCTTCGAGCTCTGCATTGTGCTTTCCTGTTTATTCCTCCTAGAAATGACTGAGTAAATTGACAGGTGTTTCTAGTTTGGGATGTGCCTACGCAAGCTGACACTGTTTAGTCAGTACTGACTGTATCCGACTGTTTCATGGGTAATAGAAGTATTTACTAGACCTGTCATGTTCAGGGTGGAGAAAGGTCCTGGGATAGATCAAAGCTTACAGAAGAAAATGTAGAAAACCTCAGCCACAGTGTGTAAATCAAGTCCTAAGAGTAACCAGTGATCAGTGTGTCTCCTATCTAAAGAAATATTGGGTGGGTGTGCTATGTAAGGCTACGTTCACATCTGTGCTGGGTGTCCGTCAATTTTGTACAGCAATTTCTCATAGATCTGCAAAAGTCCAGCAAACCTAATTCTTTAATCTGGTTATTTTGGTTAAAAACAAAAATCTCCATTATACTTTGTGTTGCCCCTTTGCAATCCATTTTTATCTGTTACATCTCCAATCTATTTTGGAGAGAAGAGAAGAATGGATAGGACAGTGCAGATATGACCGTGTCCTAAGGGTAAGTTCACACAGGTTTTTTTGCAGATAGATTTTTGAGGCAGAATCTGACTCAAAGACCACCTCCCTACTCTCTCAAAGTGAACAGACTTGTCAATCAGGAGTCTTTCATTGTTGAATAACAAACCGTCACCTCTGTTTCCGTTCATGGAGTCTGGTTGGGGACCCCACAAACTGAAACCTAATCCACTTAAAGTGCTTACGTGCGGACCCCATAGACTATAATGGGGTTCTCTGTCTTTCCACCCGGAAAATTGTGGAGAGAAAAGTCCAGCCGTTTAAACTGATTCAGGGATGGAAACCCCAAACAGAGACCGGGTGCAGATGTGAACTGAGCCTAAGAGCTGTATATTTATTTAATATAGCCCAGATTTCCCAGAAGCCAACACAACCCATTCTCTCCTGAGTTCAAGAGGGCTCCTTCTTTTAAAAGAGACATGAGGTAGATCCAATAGGTCATAACAAATATGGGCCACTATAAATCCTGTAGAACCTACATACCATATTCTACCCCCTTAGTGTGACTGGTGGTCAGTGTGGGACCTCATGCATTTGCTTGGTGGGTAACACTGCCCTTGTCTGCAACCTCAGTAGAAATGGCTGTGTGGCTCACAGGTGTCTATCATGTATGACGAGCTAGGGCTGCACATGTCATTTCTCATGAATACGTGACAACATGGTAGTCTATGACAACTTGGGAAATGAATCAATCCAGTAATGTCCCTTCGAAAAGTCTTCCATTTTTCCACAGCACCCAGTGAAATGAGCATGGCACATAGTCCGATATGAAATATGAGGGACGGGAGAAGTGGAGAAAGCAGGCAGCCAGCAAAGCCAAAATGTATCTGTGCAAAGCTATGTAGAAGGAGAAATGGGGAGCTTTCTGTAAGTGAGAGTGGCCATGGGAAGCAGTCTGGGAAAGAAGAGTATAGGGGATATGAGGAAACCGTATGTGGGAGAAAAGAAGCCTAAACTGTCTCAGGAAAGTTACTGTAGCATATAAGTTACCTAGTTCAGAGTGCTGAGACTGTTATTTTGGGAATACATTTATATTCCAATTTCAAGTGTGTTACCAGTAAGGGCTCATTCACATCTGCGCCCGGTCTCCGTTGAGCAGGAGACGGAAACCTGCAGGACTCTTTCTCACACATTCATTTGAATGGGTTTGAAAGATGTCCTGCCGTGTGCGCCGGTGAGCGTTTTATGCTCTCCGCCGCAAACCCATTTTTTTTTTTTTTTAAATCGGACACAGAGTCGGACATGCAGTACTCTGTGTCCGTTTTTTAAAAAAAAAAAACGGTTTCACGGCGGAGAGCATAAAACGCTCACCGGCGCACAAAGCCAGACCCGATCTGACAGCTTTCTGTCTTCTGCATGCAGAAGACGGAAAGCTCAGAATGGACTCCGGGCGCTAGTGTGAACCTAGCGTAAGATGAGGACAATGTGTTATTAGCAGAGGGACATGATAAACTTTACTCCAACAAACAGTGCAATAAAAAGGTAGCAGTGACACTGATAGAATAACAATCTGATCTTCCCCACTACCCAGAAGCTGGTTATATCAGTAGATTTCACTATCTTTTATAGTACTTTGTCCTCTGATTCAGTTCTCCGTACAAAACTCCAGTGTTCAACTAATACATGAACATAAGGAGTGTATTGCTCAATGCCTAAAGATGACTATCTTAGCATAATAGTATAGAGTAATGTAGTGTCCTCAGGGACAGACACTGACATCAAAGGCCCCTGTATGAAAATGTCTGAGCCCTAAATGAAGCTTCTCAAATTTATAAAACATTACCATATAACTTATACTTCTTCATAGCTTTTGTGCTTAGTCCTGATTTGCACTAAAGATGCCTCACTTTTTTTTCCTTTTTCTGCCCCGCTTACAATATTTTAAAACAATGGGCAGAGAGGACCAAGAACAGGGACACTTCTCGTCATCAGATGTCTTATAAAACTGGTGTGAGTTAGAGATAAAATCTACTCCAGTACTTGACTGGTGTAGATTTCAGTTCTGGCACTCGGGACCTCCCAAGACGTGCCAGAATTATTAACAGGCTACAGCTTCTTAATAATTCTGCGGCATTGCGTGCCAGCAAGAGATTTAAGACTGGTCTAGAGAACATCAGTCCTACAAAACTTCCCCCATGTGTCTAATATATGTAGATACGTGCATCACACATATGCTTCAAGTCTCTTACATATTACACACATACAGCACATCATTCACATGCTACAGATATACAGCACACATCAAAATGCATATTTTAGGCACCCACTCATACACTAGACACATTCATTGCTAACACTATACACTCATCACCCCATACATCCCTTTCTCCCAATGTAATACTCACCTGCCCTCCTTTATTGCTGAAAATGTTGCAAAGCTCCAGAAAAATAAAATCCTACCCCTTGTCTAAGCTCCAGCCCCATCTCTGAACTAACCAACTCTGTTGCCCTCAGAGATGGCTGACTTTCTGATATTGAGTTGCTTCTCTCCAGGTCGGTCAGGCCCCTCACTCCCCCTAAGCCATAGTGCAGCACTGGTGATATACAGTATTCACCTTACCCTGTTTCTGCACACGTTGTGTATCTTAATCCTACAAGACCAATATAGGCCCACCAACTCCTGAAGACACAGGAAATCGTAACAACCCCTAGGACATGCCGTGGGGTAAACACTACCACCATCAGGTACCCTGCAGGCCATCTTAGTTAGTGCATCAGCGTTCACACTACCGTCGGTGTCCGACAGGTAGTGTCCGCTCCTAGTGTCCGCACAAAATGTGGCACGGACATTAGGAGCGGACACTAGCTGTGTCCGTGACTCCTGTCATTTATTTAAATGGGCATCGGGTGCGTTCTTTTGCACTCCGCGCCCTTCCTTCCCTGTCCGCAAGTGAAGATGTCCGACTTCTCAAGCGGACAGAAAAACCCGACATGCAGGGTTCTTCTGTCCGCTTGAGAAGTCGGACATCTTCACTTGCGGACAGGGAAGGACAGACACGGAGTGCAAAAGAACGCACCCGATGCCCATTTAAATAAATGACAGGAGTCATGGACACAGCTAGTGTCCGCTCCTAATGTCCGTGCCAGATTTTGAACGGACACTAGGAGCGGACACTACCTGTCAGACACCGACGGTAGTGTGAACGCCCCCTTAGGAGGAGAGTTGGAGAAATGAGTCTAGTTGATAGCCACTGTGACCATTCCAAATACTATACTACATCTAGCCTCCAAGCTTCCTCCAACAGGTTGCAGTAACATTGGTGACACAAGTTGACATAACTATTGCATGGATATCTCAGAGTATGTGGACTCAGATTGTGATCCATGAGAAATTAAGCTGAATATTGCACATAAAGAAGAAAATAAGAACAATTACCTTTGTTGTATGCATAAGTCCTACTTTTCAGCCAAGGAAAAACAATAGGTTTCATGTTCTGATGTTCCTACCGTAATAGTGGAATTTTGTCAAGATCTGTCATCATTGGAAGTTCATCTTCTATGTAAAAAATCTTTCTGGATCCTGAAATAAAGGCCTTGATGGTTATTATATACAGTAAGAAAATGTCTAATTAATAAATTATATTATATAAATTGACTATACTGCCAGGTTTAATTTCATTTACACCCTAAAGTGTTAACCAGAACAAGAGGCTTCAACTGATACCACAGTTTTAGGGCCAGTTTTAGGTGGTGGAAAAGTGAGCAATTGCTCAGCGAACCATTTTATCAACCTAGACCAGCAAACATTGTAACCTTTACCCTCTAGGTTACAATGTGTTTGGTAATATAATTTGGATATAGTATTGCAGTATTACGTGAGCTCTATAACAGATTGGTATTTGAGTACTATATGGTGGCGTAACTAGGAATGGCAGGGCCCTCTGACCAACGCCGAAGACCCTGACTGAACGTCCCCTCCCCCCGCATTCCTGCACACACTATTATTGCCCCATTTTGGCCCCTGCACACACTATTATTGCCCCTGCACACAGTATTATTGCCCCATAGTGGCCCCTGCACACAGTATTATTGCCCCATAGTGGCCCCTGCACACAGTATTATTGCCCCATAGTGGCCCCTGCACACAGTATTATTGCCCCATAGTGGCCCCTGCACACAGTATTATTGCCTCATAGTGGCCCCTGCATACAGTATTATTGCCCCATAGTGGCCCCTGCACACAGTATTATTGCCCCATAGTGGCCCCTGCACACAGTATCATTGCCTCATAGTGGCCCCTGCACACAGTATCATTGCCCCATAGTGGCCCCTGCACACAGTATCATTGCCTCATAGTAGCCCCTGCACACAGTATTATTGCCCCATAGTGGCACCTGTACACAGTATTATTGCCCCATAGTTGCCCCTATACACAGTATTATTGCCCCATAGTGGCCCCTGCACACAGTATTATTGCCCCATAGTGGCCCCTGCACACAGTATTATTGCCCCATAGTGGCCCCTGCACACAGTATTATTGCCCCATAGTGGCCCCTGCACACAGTATTATGTCTCATTGTGGAGCAGCCATGAGCAATTATTATACTCTGAAGTCCCTTCAGACCCCAGAGTATAATAATCGGGAACCCAGGGGAGGATACAAACATAAAAAAACACTGTTACTTACTATCCATGGCTCTGATGCAATCCCTGTTGATGTCAGCCATCTTCTATGACATATGGCATGTCACGTGACTCAGGCCTGCGTCGCGACATCAGGGACGTCACTCAAGTAGGCCCAAAGCCTGCTTGGAGCTGGGAGAGGTAAATAACAATGTTTTTTTATGTTCTCTTACCTCCCCTGTGCCTCCGATTATTATACTCGGGGGTCTGAAAAGACCCCCGAGTATAATAATAGTGTTTGTGGGGGCCGGCCTTACTTACCGATCCCCCGCTTCTGCTCACAGCAGTCTCCGCAGGTAGCTGTGGGCAGGAACCAGGATCAGTATGTAAATAGGGCCCATTACCTTTAACAGCCAATTAAAAAAAAAAAAAAAACACAGCGGTAGCGGCTGTCGCTGGGCCTCCAGTGGCAGCCGCTACTCCGGTAGTTACACCCCTGTATGTGAGTCTGCTTATGTGGAACTATATAGACAATATATGCGAGTATGTTAGGTATTGTATAGCTGTCAACCACTGATTTGGACTACATGGAAAACAAAGTGGAATTTATTATACTATGTATGGCAGAAAACAGGTATATGTGGCACTTTTTTTTTTGTACATGGCGCTGATATGCACTAAAGTTGCTCCATATTTTTCTGCCCCTCTCACCATTTTATAATACAGGCAGGCAGGGATCAAGGCGGGGACACGTCAGCCAGAACTGACAGTTATAGCAGCCCCAGCCATTTTCTCGTGGCCTTGCGGCCATGCGCAGTCTGCTCTGCCCAAGGCCTAGAAGTCTGAAACCTGCGCCGGAAGAAGAGGATGAAAATGAAGTTGCTGACGAAGATGGAGGCAGCGCTGGAGAGAGTTCTCTTGCAGCATTGGGGATGTCCCCAGTGCTGTTTGAGCGCTGGGACCCGCCCCCAGTTCTGCAAGAGAACTCATTTGCATACCGACAAAAACCGGGATTTCAGGCGAACGGCGGCACAGAGAAGACAACGAAAGGTAGGAGAAGAATAGCCTTTCTTAAGGCTATTCCAATGTGTTACTCAGAAAAAAAGTGTTTGTATGATAGGATCCCTTTAATAAATTCTCCCCATAAGCTATGGTGGCAAGTAATTGGCTCTAAAAGGCCACTCCAGAAGGGGTTGTCTTCTGCTGCACCTTTAGGCCGGGTTCACACGGAGTATTGTGGCTCTTCATTTGGTACGTACACGCCGCGGGATCTTTTGCGGGCCGTATACGCTCCCATTGTTTTCAATGGAAGCCGATACCGTACATGTGGCGCTATTTTGCGGCCGCCGCAAAATCACGGCCGCAAAATAGAGTCTGAGCATATAAGAGTACTTGATCCATTTCAGGAGCCCAGCTCTATACAATATATGACGTCTGGTAACAAATATACCTGCGCTGTGTGCACAAACCATTTAAAATAAAGAGTTCTTGCTATGAGGGGAGCGTGTCCTTAATTCTAGGCATGCTGGACGTGTTTGCAGAAATCACCAGTTCACATTGTGACTAATCAGCTCCCGGTCTGACTTCCACCACGGCCAACCTTTGAACTGCCTGTTGTCTGCATTGTGATTATTGCAGTGACCTCACCAGAGTTACCATTTCAGTGGATAAAGTCCATTTTCAGGCATTATACAAAGTGCAGCCACACAGCGCAGACAGTTTCCTCTGTACATCTGAGCTCTCGCTGCAGTATGAGGGCCATTATTAAGGCCGCTGTGCTCTGTCTGGCACTTGGTATAGTAACCAGTACGGACGATGGAACTCAGAATAACACCCCGCCAATTCCCCCTGAAGACGACTCAGCAGATTGGGGCATTGGAACAATACGGGATGGATTTGAAGCAGTCAATGGTTATTTTGATTCCTTCCTAGAACTCCTGGGTGGAAGAAATGGAGTTTGCCAATACAAGTGCCGTTATGGTAAGTTCCAATTTACAACCAATATTTGTACAGATGTAGCAAACTGTAACCTGGCTTTCAATGAGATACATAAACAGTTGCAAGAAACTTTTACTTGTCTTTTTTAATGGCTTTAGTGATACGATATCACGCTTAAGCATATTAACAGATGCAATCTGAAGTTTGCTTTATATGTACATTCACCAATAAGCCATTATCAGCGGTGCATTAAAAATAGGGCAAACATTATATCTGTATCAGGTCTATGGTAGTGGGGGTTCCCCACGTCCAACCTGGAAAGTCCCATATTTTGAATGCTGTCCCGTTGTAGCAGTTTACAGGTAGTGGTTTCCACTTTATCTGCACCCTGAATACAATGGAGGAGCATGGCTCCCATCAGCTGAGCGGGAGACATCACTACAGTGTAAACCTATAGACAGCTCAGTGATACTTGAAGTGACATTAAATTGTGTGGGGTGAACCCACTTATGAAATCTTTGATCTGGGCCCACTAATAGCCAAAAACAAACCTGGCCATGATCATCTATAGATTATTCAGGGTGTTGGTAGAGTGGAAACCACTACCTGTAAACTGATACAGCGGGACAGCATTCAAAATATGGGACTTTCCAGGTTGGATGTGGGGAACCGCCACTACCATAGGCCTGATACATATGTAACATTTGCCCTATTTTTTATGCACTCCTGATAATGGCTTATAGTCTAGGATCAGTAATGGTGTAGATGAACAAGTAAAAAGTGGTTTAATCCCAATTTCCAGCTGATAATACACAAACTGACAGACACCAGTCTCCACTGTAGATTTAAATTTAATTTTGGAGGACACCTCTAACAAAAAGGGACAGTCCAAGGCAGACAAATCCTTTAAAAGCAATTTAATAATAATAATACATTTTATTTATATAGCGCCAACATATTCCGCAGCGCTGTACAATTTATAGGGTTCAGATACAGACATACATAACAAAGAACGTCATTTCACACAATGGGACTGAGGGCCCTGCTCAAAAGAGCTTACAATCTATGAGGTAGAGGGGGTGACACAAGAGGTAGCAGGGGCGGCATTGCTTATACAGTGTTCAGACAATTTTGTGCATTAGGAATTGTGATAGGCTTGTCTGAAAAGATGCGTCTTTAGTTTGCGTTTGAAACTGTAGAAGTTGGGAGTTAATCTTATTGTCCGGGGTAGAGCATTCCAGAGAAGTGGTGCAGCTCGGGAGAAGTCTTGTATACGAGCGTGGGAGGTTCTGATAATAGAGGAATTTGAACTATTATACTAAACTGTATAACCTCCCTCCCCGCCCGAGTGCTGACCCCATATCTCATGTCACTTTTACGCTCATACCTTGACACTTGCCCCATCCCTAAGTTCCCATCCTCAGCAATTGTTAGTTTAAATACTCCTGTCACAGAGGAGGAGCTTACACTACCCTTAGGGGCTTCCCGAATGGCAGGGCCCCAGGCCCGGATGGGTTTACGTATTACAAAACATTTCAATCTGATCTGTTCCCATACATGTGCCACCTCTTTAATTCCTTCCTTCATGGCGCCCCTATCCCCCAGTCTATGCTTCATTCTCATATCCCCTAGTCCCTAAACCCCATAAGGACCATCAGGAGTGCTCTAATTAACCACCCTGTTGCACTCCTGAATACTAATTTAAAACTTTTCACTAAGATTCTGGCCAATAGGCTTAGCGCCTGGCTTCCATCTCTAATCAACAAAGGTCAGGTCGGTTTTGTCCCCTGTCATCAGCCAACTGGTCTGCCACCCCTACTCTCCTTTTGAGCCTTGACGCTGAGAAGCCCTTTCACCGCCTTGACTGGTCATTTATGTCCACCACCCTTGAAAAATTTTGGTTCTCTGGAGCCTTCCTGATGGCAGTCAGGGGACTGTACTCCCAGCCCTTGGCTATAGTAAAACTCCCCAACTCCCTTTTCGTCGCCATTCCCCATCCATAATGGGACGCGCCAGGGTTGCCCTTTATCCCCTGCTTATAAACGCATAGTGTATTGAACCCCTGGCCTCCCAGATTTGATCTAAACGTGACATTACTGAGATGGCAGTTAAGGATAGGGACTTTAAGATTAGCTTGTTTGCAGACAACGTCCTTTTGACCCACACTAACCCTCACACATCCCGTCCCAACCTTCTCCAGGTGCTGAAAGTATATGGTGATTTCTCTACTTACAAAGTCAATCCCACTAAGACCAAAGCTTTACCCCTTAACATCCCTAACTCTACCTTACAACTGCTCCAGTCTAACTTCGATTTCCAGTGGAGGGAGGGCTCCCTCCATTATTTGGGGATCCAGCAATCTCCACCTTTTACTCAGTAAACTATCCCAGCCAGTGTAGTGAATTACGTTCCCTTCTAGATAAGTGGCGCCCTTTTCATATTTCCTTCATAGGTGGCGTTACCTCCGTCAAAATTACCCTCCTTCCAAAGCTTCTTTACTTCTTTGAAACGCTTCCAGTTGCTGTCCCCCGCTCAGAGCAACGTGCCATACTAAAATTGATTTTCCAGTTTATCTCAATATGCCACAGTATTCCCCGCTCGGTGATGTTGTTGGGGGAAGGTGGTGGTGGTGGTGGGGGGGAATGTTGGTGATCCCACATGTTTTGCATTACTACGGGGCATCCCATTTGCACTGTATCCCGTTCTGGCCCGCTCCGCAGGCCTAAACAAAATGGGTCGAGATTGAGAAGCTCTAGTTTGTGCAAATCCACCCATCCGCTTCACGCAACCTATTTGGATCACGTGCTCCAAATTTTTCACCTCTCTTCCCCATGTTACTCTATGGTTTCCATTTTTTACAATCTGGTACAGCCCTGGAGTAAACTGGGCCTCTTTCACATTGCTACCCTGGTGGATCTGTCGCCCTTGGAGCTCACACTTAGCCACATTTTTTGGGAGTGCTCAGGGATCCACCCTTTTTGGTCAGACGTCAGGTCCCTTACTAATGCCCTGTTTGTCCAGGACCCCTTTACCTACCTGCTTAATCTTCCTTCCCCACGCACTTAGGTAAACAGACCTCTAAATTGTTTTTATACCTACATACTGTCACCAAAACCCTTATTGCTCTCCACTGGAAGGAGACTTCTCCTTCCACTGGTCCGGAGCTTATCGCTCGAGTTAAAGACATCTGTAGTATGGAGTATTTGATGGCTTCTTTTAACCATACAACCAATGCCTTTACTTCTGTGTAGTCATCCTGAGGCGCATATTGTATTTTATGTCTCTGACTCCTCCCTCCTCTCCCTTTTCCTTTTTCTCCCCTTACTTCTCCTTGTCATCCCCCTCCTCCCTGTGTTCTTTGTGTTACCTTTGGACGACTTGTCGTTTACGCTTCTTTTTCCCTGTTTATTTTTATTTTATTACTTAGATTGTTGTTATATTATTTATGAAAATTCTAATAAAAATTACAGTTTAAAAAAAAATAATAATTAAATTATACCTACAGAAATTCTGGCATTTTCCATATCCATGAAAAGCGTTGCAGAGAAAAAAATGTGATAGTTTCCGCTGCAGTCTTTTCCGCAGTGCTTTTTGGCTGCAGCTTGCTGCATGGGGAGCTTTAGCCTCAAACAGGTTTTTGAGTGAGCTTTTGGTTTGGAAAGTTTCAGACTCCAAAATTATACTAATTGTATCAGTCTAAACCTTACTGTTTTCCCTTTAGTCACCCACACCTTCCAAGAAACCATTTACAAATTATTATTATTTATTTATTATTTTTTTTAAAGTGGCCCAGCACCCAAATCCTCCTCCTCCTCCTCCTCCTCCTACTACTACTAATAATAATATAATTAATGTTTGTTACTCGATCACGCAAAAACGACTGAACAGATATGGATGAAATTTAGCACATAGATAGTTTGTAACCTGGATTAACACATAGGCTACTTTTTATCCCGGTAAATTACATGGCTTCACCACTGTTAAGAATTTATGTTCTTATAGTATATTACACTGCTCTTGTTGCCAGGACTATCAGTTAATTGCACTTTGCTGATACAGCCAGGTCTGTTATCTCTCTATGTAACCACACAGATAACCCTAAGTCCATTGTGTACAAGTATCTTTATATTATCTGATCTCCTCTAGGCAGTGCTGACATACTGGATGGGAAAACACCTTAAATCCAAATTGTCAATTTGCCAATTTTAAACATGCCGAGAAAAAGATAATCTAATTGGTCGCAAAATTCTAAAACAACGAGAGCTATGAAGGTAGCCAGAAGTCAAAAGCATTCTCCTCAAGCGGATCTGAGGGGGATCATCAACACCAGCAACATGCTCATTATATGGCGTCCCAGTGAGCTACTAAGATGCCGGAAAAAAATCACAGGCACAGTGCGAGGAACAAGTTCAGCAGCAGGCAGATTCAGAGCTGCCGAAACACCGGAGCAGGCAAACCATCGACGGCAGCAGTTTGCTGAAAATAGCACAACAACACGCAGACGAAGTCGCAGGCAGAGGCTAGTTGTGTATAATTGAAGCAGTAAGATCTTCAGTATCTGGCCAAATAAACACCAGACTTGTTTACTGGGAATAGTGACCAATTCATGATAGTTAATGAATAGAGATGAGCGAACACTAAAATGTTCGAGGTTCGAAATTCGATTCGAACAGCCGCTCACTGTTCGAGTGTTCGAATGGGTTTCGAACCCCATTATAGTCTATGGGGAACATAAACTCGTTAAGGGGGAAACCCAAATTCGTGTCTGGAGGGTCACCAAGTCCACTATGACACCCCAGGAAATGATACCAACACCCTGGAATGACACTGGGACAGCAGGGGAAGCATGTCTGGGGGCATAAAAGTCACTTTATTTCATGGAAATCCCTGTCAGTTTGCGATTTTCGCAAGCTAACTTTTCCCCATAGAAATGCATTGGCCAGTGCTGATTGGCCAGAGTACGGAACTCGACCAATCAGCGCTGGCTCTGCTGGAGGAGGCGGAGTCTAAGATCGCTCCACACCAGTCTCCATTCAGGTCCGACCTTAGACTCCGCCTCCTCCGGCAGAGCCAGCGTTGATTGGCCGAAGGCTGGCCAATGCATTCCTATGCGAATGCAGAGACTTAGCAGTGCTGAGTCAGTTTTGCTCAACTACACATCTGATGCACACTCGGCACTGCTACATCAGATGTAGCAATCTGATGTAGCAGAGCCGAGGGTGCACTAGAACCCCTGTGCAAACTCAGTTCACGCTAATAGAATGCATTGGCCAGCGCTGATTGGCCAATGCATTCTATTAGCCCGATGAAGTAGAGCTGAATGTGTGTGCTAAGCACACACATTCAGCTCTACTTCATCGGGCTAATAGAATGCATTGGCCAGCGCTGATTGGCCAGAGTACGGAACTCGACCAATCAGCGCTGGCTCTGCTGGAGGAGGCGGAGTCTAAGATCGCTCCACACCAGTCTCCATTCAGGTCCGACCTTAGACTCCGCCTCCTCCAGCAGAGCCAGCGCTGATTGGCCGAATTCCGTACTCTGGCCAATCAGCACTGGCTAATGCATTGTATTGGCGTGATGAAGCAGTGCTGAATGTGTGTGCTTAGCACACACATTCAGCTCTACTTCATCGGGCTAATAGAATGCATTGGCCAATCAGCGCTGGCCAATGCATTCTATTAGCTTGATGAAGCAGAGTGTGCACAAGGGTTCAAGCGCACCCTCGGCTCTGATGTAGCAGAGCCGAGGGTGCGCTTGAACCCTTGTGCACACTCTGCTTCATCAAGCTAATAGAATGCATTGGCCAGCGCTGATTGAAGCAGAGCTGAATCTGTGTGCTTAGCCAACTACTCCACCGGTGTAGTTGAGCTAAACACACACATTCAGCACTGCTTCATCACGCCAATAGAATGCATTGGCCAGCACTGATTGGCCAGAGTACGGAATTCGGCCAATCAGCGCTGGCCAATGCATCCCTATGGGAAAAAGTTTATCTCACAAAAATCACAATTACACACCCGATAGAGCCCCAAAAAGTTATTTTTAATAACATTCCCCCCTAAATAAAGGTTATCCCTAGCTATCCCTGCCTGTACAGCTATCCCTGTCTCATAGTCACAAAGTTCACATTCTCATATGACCCGGATTTGAAATCCACTATTCGTCTAAAATGGAGGTCACCTGATTTCGGCAGCCAATGACTTTTTCCAATTTTTTTCAATGCCCCCGGTGTCGTAGTTCCTGTCCCACCTCCCCTGCGCTGTTATTGGTGCAAAAAAGGCGCCAGGGAAGGTGGGAGGGGAATCGAATTTTGGCGCACTTTACCACGCGGTGTTCGATTCGATTCGAACATGGCGAACACCCTGATATCCGATCGAACATGTGTTCGATAGAACACTGTTCGCTCATCTCTATTAATGAATAATTGGCATTTGTTGAGACTGGGTTTACAGAGTGCTTTTAAGGCTGGGTTCACATGCTTGCTGTATTGAGTAGCACATATTACAATACATTTCACCTGTGTGATTAGAGTGCAGGACAGTATGTCACTGGGAGGTAGGGACTCCTCACACCATAGATAACTATACTACTAGGAGTCCCACTCCCAACCTGCTGCTTGGGCTAGTGAATTGGAGGCACACACAGATCAGATTTACATCTGAAATGTGGTCATTTAAATGTAGTGTAAGGCTAAGGCCCAACATTGTGATACGCAACAGGAAAAAAAGATGGTGTTTTACAGTACCAGCATATTAATTGTAGCTGCGAATTTACAAGCATTTACTTATATATTTACCGTAATAGGTGAAGGAAAAAAAATAGAGAAAAAATTGTAGCCTGGGTCAGTTTTAAATAAAGTGTGGTCCTAGGCAAATTTAAAAGTGGCTCCCAATGCTGATATACCAACAATACTGTCATATACTGTCATTTCAGAAGGCATTGCTAGGGTCTTAATATCAGGGAAAGAGATTTATAAACATATATATATATATATATATATATATATATATATATATGGTTATGAAATAATACCACTATACTGGGGAGAATTACTACTATTATACAGACAATTATTGAACTAAACACATCGTATAAAGACCAATAGTACCAACAATACATGACCTGGATTGTAAACTACCATGACCGCTACATAGTGACACAGAGGCAATAGTGTTACTTTATGTACTGCAAGCACCACTTTTCTCTCCACATGCTTTGTGTCGATTCAGAGTGGAAACCACACAGACCCCATATGGGATCCGTGTGTTTTCTTAGTAAACGCGTGTGTATTTTGGCAAAATGCATGTGTACAAAATACACGTATAAAAATAAGACTCCCATTGACTCCAATGACATTTTACACGTGTATTTTGACGTGTTTTTTTTTTACACATGTAAGAAACGTGTCATTGAAGTCAATGGGAGTCTTATTTTTACACGTGTATTTTGCCAAAATACACATGCGTTTACTCCGTGTGAACGGGCCCATAGGTAACTTTTTATATGTATAGGTTTCTGTTCTGGCTAATCCCATCCACAAATTACAGAAAATAATCCTCAGCAGAAGTACTGCGATTTGAATAGCGCACGCGTTTTTGCACATCAGTTATGCCTACGGAAAAGCTGGCGGTTTCCACATAATGGAAATGATAAAAGCAGAAAGTTTGCAGAGGAAAACTATGGTTTGCAGGATTAAAATTTAAAATTTCATTTCGCTTTGTATCTTGCATCAGTACACTCCTTTTATCTGCTAAATGGGAGGAAGACATGCTACCCTTACGTGTAAAACTGAGAAGGGTTTCAATGTCTGGTTTTACTGTACCCTGCCATTTCTGTCTGAAAAACACAAATCTGATGCAACAGGCTGTAAGCAGGCTATACACAGGACAGCCCCAAAGCTTGCAGGTTCTCAAGACTGCTTTCTGAACATCAATGAATAATAAACCTTTTGTGTTTGTATCTTTCAAACTGTGATACCACGAAAAAAAAAAATTGCTTAAGAAGTAATTTGGAAAATATTAGGTGTCTTCCAGACATGGTTCTTCTTAGAGGATATGGCTGCATAAAAACATATCCCTCAGCTGGATATTAGTGGATCCATCATGGGAACTGTTGACATATATTACACTAAACATAAAAAAAAACACATTTATTCAACAATATCTTAAGAATTTGACCTGATAGAGCAAAACGGTTTTCAGATTTGAAATCAGCATAAAAAATAGCGTAAGAAACACTTAATAACATTTAAGATATCCACGGCAGTGTTATTGGCCACTTTGGCTTAGTGGTTAGTGACATAGTGAACATATCCTCAATGTGTTAAATTGCAATCTTGCTGCTGAGAAATTCAACTTTCCATATTCAAGTGAAATTTTTGGTGTATTTTGGACAGCTCAACACCTGCTAGAACACTCTTAGGATAGGTCACCAATTAACAATTGGCAGAGGTCTGTCAACCTGCCCCCTGGCCAATCAGCTCACACTCATGCTGCAGCCTCTTCACCACAAGCCACAGCGCTGTACATTTGTGCAGTAGTTGTGTTTAGTACTGCAGTTAGGTCACTGGTGAACCTAGGCTCTCTGCTGCCTGAGGCAGATGATCAAAAGATGCCCCCCGGCTGAATACCGGGGGTAGAAGGGGGCAATGTTCATCTTTTCATTGTCCACCTCAGGCAGACTGTGTGTGTGTGTGGGGTGGTAGTCGTAACATTACAGTGAATACAATGCAGTAATATTTTGTGCAGTAATACTCACAGGAGACATCTTCTCACATTTCCTGTCTCTTCCCTTTGGACCGCCATGACCACTGTGACTTGACCCTGTAAAGTTTACAACACAGACGTCTTTGACTCCTCACTTCTCCACGGCGGCCCCTGCAGCCTATCTTATGCCCTACAGTGGCACAATAGACTAGAGGTTTCAGACCCCCGAATATAATAATCAGAGCCCCAGGGGAGGTAAGGGAACATAATAAACAGTGTTACTCACCTCTCCAGGATCCGATGTTAATCCTAGCAGGCTTCAGGCCTGCACTAGCAATACCGTACAGGCCCAAAGCCTGTGCTAGAAGTAACAGCCTGTTACTACTAGCACAGGCTTTGGGCCTGTATGGTAATGTCCCAGATGTGACAGGCCAGAAGCCTGCTAGGATTAACATCAGATTCCTGTTTATTATGTTCCCTCACCTCCCCTAGGGTTCCGATTATTATACTGGGGGGGTCTGAAAAGACGCCCCCCAAGTATAATAATAGCGGTAGTGGGTTTGTGGCCTGGGCCTGCTCACAGCCGCCCCCTGCGTCCTATAGTAGAAGGGGAAGTGGAGAATCAGCTATGAGCAGGCCCAGGGAGGTAGAAAAATATGCCGCTACTTGCTGGGGATATTCCAGCAGGTAGCGGCCTATTATAAAACAAAAAAAAAGTATTTAACTTACCGACCTCCCCGCTGCTGCCGCCTCTTCAGTTACCCAGCTATAAGACATCTGCGTATCAGCGCAGAAGGCGTGATGACACCACCTACGCTGAGACGCAGAGGTCTAAACCAGTGCAGGAGAGGGTCGCTCGGTTTTTTTTTAAGAGCATCCCCTCCCCTGCGCTAGTTTAGAAAAAAAAAAGTAAAAAAAAAAAATCCGGAGTGCCACCTGAGGCCGTCGCCTCACCTCGCCTCATTAGAGGTGCAGGCCCTTTGACTTGCATGGGATTAAGCCAAGTGACCAATGAATTAGACAATACATAGCCTGAGAAGTGGAAGTAACAATCAGGGAGCGCTGCTTCAGTCAGTTGATCCACAGAGGTCCTGGGTATCAGAATAGGTAGGTCATTGATAAATATAAAATAAATGAATCTTGGAAACCCCCTTTAAATTTTTGCTGAAATTTAACCTTCTCTTTTTCTAGTGCACATTTTGTGATCTATATAAGCAGATGATGTTAAGCGCTTCTTTCATTTAGATCGAGTAAAAAAACTTACCATAATATGTGGAGGAAAGTGAACTTCCTATGTGGGACGCATGGTAGATGACTCCAAATGAAACCTGCAGTACAAACTACACTAGATTCTTGGCATGTTTCAGATGTATGAGTTTCCTGTCATGCAATATGTATATGATAATAATGGAAAACTGGGGATTTATCTCCAAAATGTATAAACTCCCTTCCAGTCAGGGTGCTAAGAATAAATGAGAAAAAGAGCTATGATTGATCCCGAAACAAGAGTGGAAAGAGTCCAGCTCGAAGACTATCACATAATAATTATTAGATTAGCCAATTTATTTTATAGTTAATAGACTATATCTCACCCCAAGCAATTGGGCACATTTAATAGTAATAAAACCTCTAATTGCCCGTGATGTGAGAGGCAAATAGAAAAAATAATTAGAATAATTTCTTAAAAAATTAAGAAAAAAATGTAAAAACACTTCACAATAGAATCGTTCTACTGCCCATAAGAAAAAATACTTGGGAATTGAGAATTACTCTTCTATGCAAAAGAAAAAAAAAAACTTGATGAGATAACAGAAAATAAAGGATATGTCTATGGATAACAGAAGATGAAGCAACGATACAATGAAATATGACAGATCCAGCAATGAACAATACATCTCTCTCTTGCTGTAAAGGTCATTTCTTTTCATCTATCATCAAACACATCTTTTTCGGTTAGAACATATAGACCTTTACTACCGGTTACATCATTGAAAACCGCTCCGACCAGCTACAGATAGCAAAGGTCATACAATTCTGTAGAACAAGAGCGGGTATCTTGTTAACAAACCGTTAAAAGTACTCTCAAAATTTGGTGACAAATATGTTGCAGTCTGGATGATACTACTGCGATCTTAATACAATGTTTCTTCTGAATTTCTTAAAGGTAAAGCCCCGCTTCCACGACCAGACTACAAGCCTCCAGAACCCAATGGCTGCAGCTCTTACTTCCTTGGTCTCAAGGTACCAGAGAGTGTATGTACCACTAACATCTATTGTATTAGATGCACAAATATTAACATTATTAAGGAATATTTGTCTGTATCGGTAACTCCCATAGCAGTAAATGGCCAGAGTAGCACACTTACCACTTCACAAGGCAGATCAGTGGCTGGAGGACCTCCATTCTCTGAAGGTGGGACCTGAATCCATCAGACAATTATAGATACCATAGTTGGAAATATTCCCATAAAAGTGGTTAATAAATATGTATTTGATGTTATCACACAAAGGCAAAGCTGAAACTTACTTTATAGAGGAAGACCATCCATCCATAGCATACAACACTGGAGCTGTTCATTTTTACATGATATTTATGGAACCTGAAGATGATTAAGCAATAGATAAGCTTATTAGAGGCAGGTATACAACCATAACCACAGGCACATATACAGAAATGCAAAACAGCTATACACAGTAGTCCCTCGAGGTACAATACTGGCTCCAGGACCACCAGAATAAGTTGAAACCATTGTAAATTGAGACCATAACTCTATGGAGAACTAGTATTTGGTCTCTGAAGACCCAAAATGTCACCAAAAATATGAAGATTAAAAGAAAAATCAGCCTACAAATATATTTAGCAAATCCTTGCACATAATGTCATGAAGAGACCTGCTAGAAGCTGTACACATTTTATAATGGCAAAACAGAAAAACATGGAGTTGCTCTCAGGGGTGAACCTACCCCTTTCGCCACCCGAGGCGAACTACAGAAAGCTGCCCCCCCCCAAGGAGGGGGCGGAGCGAAGGGGCGTGGCCGAGCAAATGGGCGGGGCTTAGCGCCGTTCACAGGCACGGAGATGACCTGCTCTCTGCCTGAGCTTGAGGGGAGGCTGCTGGAGCAGCGTAGATGACTCTCAGCCTGCGCTGTGAACAAGCAGCACCCCGGCTCCCTCCATCCCTAAGAGCGGCCTGCAAGTGTCCGGAGTGCTTGTTCACAGCGTAGGCTGAGAGTCGACTCTCAGCCTGCTCTGTGAACAAGCAGACACTGGGGATCCCTGGCTGCATCCCGCAATCGACCCATACGTCCATTGCGATTGACCGGTAGATCGCGATCGACGTATTGGACACCCCTGCTCTATCCTGATATCCAAAGGAGCAGCTCAGCCTGGCACAAGAAAAGTATAAAACATGTAGTAGGCCCTATACTAAGACATTGACAAATCCCACGAGTATGTTTTTGCCCTCATGCTCCGTTTCATAAATGGGGACATGACAGTCTTACTCACTTCTCCTGGGCCTCGATGAGACATCGAGTGGTCCCTCAGTAGTCCCTCAGCATCCTCTTTGCCTCTTCTGGCTTGTAATTGATGTCAGCAGCGACCAGGGACCACTGAGGCCTATGATTGGGCCTCAACAGTTATTTGGGGAACGCCAACATGATGACCATTAGACGCAAGTGTTGTGACGCAGGCCTCAGCTGTCCCTGATGGTAACTGACATTATTTAGGAAGCTGAGAGAAGCTAGAGAGGACACAGAGGGACCACCAGATGCGAGGACACAGCCCATGAGAGATACGACATTTTATTTTTAATCACATGCTCTGGGCCTCTGTCTACATACTGAAGAGACCCCAGAGTATAATACTGGTTCATCGGTGGCGACATGGATTCGACCAAACTTGAAGTTTTTAGAAAATTTCCAATGAGTCAAACCAATTTTCTCACCCCCACCCTATATAGTAGAGAGGCGCTAATACTCAGCCAGTCAATACATGCATTTCACTAATACAGGGATTTTACAAGGGAAAAGACTAGGATGATGTCATGTTGGAACCACCAACCAAACATCGTACAGTAAGTTGAGTCTGGTTTTAGTTGCAATGGTCCAAAAAAGCCATTGCATGTTGTAAGTATCCTGAGTCCATTGACTTGAAGGACGACTGGATCTGCTTCTATCATTTACCTATTGACATCTCACAATATTTTTTTCCTATGTAACAAATTTGCTTATAAAAAAACCCCAAAACATTACTGCATTATTTCCATGCAGTTTTCCATAGACGCATCAAAGCTGCTACAAAATAAAGTGCACACCTACCATGTTCCCAGCTACGTGAAAGAATGTAGACAATTATGGGAATTTACACATGATGATAAGATCTGCCAGCAGGCACTTAGTCGTCTCTATTCTCGGCAGTCGCTGCCAGTCACTTATTATGCAGGTACGGTCGCATTAATAAATAATCTGCAAATCCAGCATCAAGGCACACTGTCATTTTTTTTTTTTTTAATAAATGACCCAATTTACGCTTCTCCATCACAAAGTCACCTTTGCATTCTCTTTGCATTATCTAATTATAAACCCCTCTCTGTTAAATTGCATGTAAATACTCATGAATATTCATAAAGCAATGCGAGATCCATCAACATTTCTACCCATAGACTATTGGAAACCAGACAACACTGAACAAAATAAGGGGCTGTGACGTGTGATCAGCCAGCCAGGCAGAAATATTTGTTGTGGGCACACTATAATCTCTGGTCCTGCCAACCCACCCTAGACAGCAAATGCATGCAATATTGTGCCACTCGGCTGACTGCACGTAAATGTTCTTTATGAGCATCTATTCGCGGACTGAAAGGTTTAATCTGCAGCATAATTCAATAAACCTAGAGGCAATAAAAGGAAAAATGGAAATCTATATGCAAATATTTATACTGAGGAACCCAGCCATGGTCTCACATTCAGCCCTCTGCAAAAGTGAATGGAAATTCATGAGTTTCACTAATTTTGTGAAAGGGATTTTACGTGTTTTCAATATTGAATATGACTTATCCCTTAATATCAATAATAAAGGGGTTGTCCCAATTGTTAGGATAGGCCATAAATTCCTGATCAGTAGGGGACAGACAACAATCAAATGTACGGAGTCACTTCCAGCTCAGTGCCCATTGAAGTCAGTGAGAGCTGAGCTGCTGTGATAGCGTCTAGCCAATATATGGGGTCATTGCTTTTTGCTTCCATCCTGTATTGTAAGAAGGGTGCCAGAAGCAGTTCCGGCCATCTGATCGGTGCCAGGGGGCTTAACCGCGGGTCAACCACTTTATTTTCTCAGAAGACTTAACTTCTACGTAGATATCTTGGATAAGCAGAAATGGAACCATTCTGCTGACATTGTGTATATTAGGCCCCTTGTAGACCACCGAGGCCATGGTCAGTGTGCTAGCAATGTATTTCACGGATAGCACACTGACCCATTCTTTTCTATGGGCCTGTACACACAACCGTAAATTTCACAGTCCCATGTGAGGGCTGATAGTTCTGGTCACAAATTATAAAACAGGTCCTATTTCTGTCTGATTTTGCGGCCCATGTTTCTGTGGTTCCTATTTCTGCTAGCAGAAAAAGGATGCCATTGAAGTCAATGGGAGGCTTTTTTTTCAGCGCTGAAAGTGCACATCAAATTCCTCACCATTTTCCTCCGTGTGAATGCACCCTTTGGCTTCAATTTGACTTACAAGCTTGCAGAGGGTAATGCTTTTTCTGCAAAGTTTTTATTTTAAATTTGGCTTTTATTGAGAAAAAATTTTCAACGTATAAAGTCCAACAATAAAACAAGGGTACAGAAATAGTGGCCCGGTCAGACCATGCTAAAGAAAAGAACAGAGAGCAAATTCATGACGAGCCGTCAGAATAACAAACAAATGTCGTCCAATGTCAGATTGAGCCGAGTCTAGGACAGGGTGGGAAACAGGGAGGGGTGTGGCGGGAGGGGGGAGGAGAGAAACGGGACAGAAAGAGTATAGGATGTAGGGAAAGAAACGAAAAACAAGTAAACCAGTGACTCAATATGTATGTAAGGTACTGCGTACTCAGGACAAGGTGATACCATTCTAAATTTGGCGTGACAAGCAACGCACAGAGGAATAAGCAAACACTTGCGACTATTATGGTAATAATGAACCAGCGTGCGAAGCACTTCAGGGAGTTGTGTCAGGGGGAGGACGTGGGGTCTGGGCTAGGGCATCCTTCCTGTTCTCCATAAAGGAGGACCAAACAGCCCATCTGGAACGAAAGCTAAAGAAGGTATGCTTTTTGGATGCCAGCATCTGCTCCAGGGTAAAGGCCGAGTCTAAGTGGTAAATTGGTTTGCCTACTGTCAAACAGGGTGCAAATTTCCATTGCCTCACTATCATGGATCTGGCTGCTAAAATTATTTGACCCAGTACCACCTGCATACCTGTGGGAAAAGACCCAGTGTCCAAAAAGCAGAGTGCCAGGCTCGGGGAGGGAGGTATAGTGAGACCAGCCATAGAGGAAATAAATTGGAAGACCGCTATCCAAAAGGCTTGGACCAAGGGGCATTCCCACCACATATGTAGGAGGGTGCCAACCTTCTCGCAGCCTCTCCAACAGAATTTCGGGAGAGAGGCATCAATATGGGCCAGTTGGCTAGGGGTTCTGTACCAGCGCAGCAGGATTTTTTGGGCCGTCTCCCAATGGGCCGCTACTTTTGAAACACGTTTCACAAACCCACAGGCTTCGTACCACTCAGGCAGGGAGATAGGTTGAGCAAGGTCCGCTTCCCATCTTGAAAGGCAAAGAGGTTTAACCCGTTCAGAGGGGGTAGAGAGAAAAACATAAAAAGCTGAAATGCTGCCCTTGACAGGAACGGACTGTCTCCGCAACCTCAAGGCAAGCCTGGGGAAAATGAGTCTCGTCACTCCGTGGGTTTGTAAAAGGTGCCTGATTTGTAAATATTTAAAGAAATCCCTATGGAGGAGGTCAAACTCCTTCTGTAGCATGGAATACGGTTAAGTAGAGCAGTGGCAACTTTACAAGGGGGACAAGATCTTCCAAGGAGGTATGCGACATATCGTACCTCCAAGCCCATATAGAAGCTTTAATGCTTAATAGGGGGACCTGAACACAGTGGGTGCCACAATCTTTAGGACGTAAAAGACTCATGAGAGGAGTGCCCAGCATCACCTCTTCCATCTCCGCCCATCTCCAGTTAGCAGTATCATCCCACCCAACTCTACGCTGCTCCAAAACCGCTGATGCAAAATATTTTTTGACATCCGGGACTCCCGCTCCCCCTTGAGACCAGTTCCTAGACATGACCTGAAATCGGACTCTAGTCCTTTTGCCCTCCCATATAAAATGGAACAGGATACGTTGAAGCTTAGCTAGGTAGATATCTGGTATAAGGATGACCACTGTGCGGAATAAGTATAAAATCAGAGGCAGTGCCATCATCTTAACAATGGCGATCCTACTCGCCCCAAGACAGCACAGGCTTAGCAATATTGGCTAAGAGGGAGGACACCTTAGACAACAGCAGAGAGTAGTTTACAGAGAACAAATTGAAGCTAGGGGACGTCAGGGTGATGCCTAGATACGTAATACAGTCGCCCTTCCACTGGTAAGGGGTAAGGGTAAGTCAGAGGTCGTCTTGTAGGGGGGTGAATGAGAATAGGCAGAATTTGAGATTTGGAAGGATATACTTTATAATAAGATACTTTTCCAAATTTTTAAAGGACGGTAGTAGCAGCCCGCATAGAAGAAGCAGGGGAGGTCAGTGCTAAAATGACATCGTCTGCGTACAAACCTATTTTATGTTGTCTCTGGCCCACAGTGATGCCCCTGATGTCCTCATCCATTCTAATTAATTACGTCAGCGGTTCCATCACTAAGGCGAAGATGATGGGGGAAAGGGGGCAAACTTGGCGATTGCCATTAGAAATGGGGAAGGATTCGGACAGGAAACCCGAGGACAGCACACGAGCAGATGGGCAGGAATATAAGGCCAATATCGCAGACTTAAAGGCAGGGCCCATGCCAAACTTATCCAGTAGGCTGTCCCGGTAGTGCCAGTGGACCCTATCAAATGCCTTTTCAGCTTTTAAGGCAAGGAGCAGGGATGGTGCCCCATCACGCTCCGCTTTTTGAATGAGTTCAATGAATCCGCCTGTGCCGTCCGAGGCCTGCCTACCTAAAACAAACCCCACCTGGTCAGTTTGAATCAGCTAAGGAAGGAGGTGTAGCAGGCGCTCAGCCAAGATTTTGGCATATATCTTAACATCTACATTCAATAGTGAAATAGAACGAAAGTTAGCGGGTGTGGTAGGGGAGATGCCTGGTTTTGGGAGGGTAACAATAGTGGCAGTAAGCATCTCTTCTGGAAACCGCTGGTCCTCCGCAGCGCTCCTGGACACTCCCACGAGATAGGGGGATAAAATGTCAGAGAATTTCTTATAATAGATCCCGGAAAAACCATCGGGGCCCGGGGATTTTAATGGCTTCAACACAGAGATGGCACTTACAGTAAAGTGATGGGCTGATATGTTCCTGAGTCACTTCTAAGGTTATATAGGGAGCTGTAATAAGAATGAAACTGTTCAGCAATAAGACGTGGGTCAATGACTTTATCTCCATGTTTATTTAACAGATAGGCTATAAGTGTCTTGGGCTTGACCTGTTTAATTCTCCTGGCCAGGAAAGTGCTGGCTTTGTTGTTGTGCACATATGCCTGGCACTGAAACCTTTTAAAAGCCAAATCCTGTTGGTAAACCAGTAAACTTTGCAACCTTAGCTGGCATTTTCTAATCTCAGCGGAAGTACCATTTTTAAAACTTAGAAAGGATAAAGCGGTACAGTGTAGCAGATACATAAACCAATAGAGCCCTAGAGTCACGCGGAAATACAGAATCAAATTGAGCAGTATGCCAAATAGCATGTAAAAACAAACATAGTAAGTAATGCAAACTGAACATCTTGGTGTCAAAAAACACTGATTAAGCTATGTAAGGGGGAAAAAAGAATCAAACATCTTCTACAAGATGGTGTAAAAGCCTAGGCAGGCCGCAGGCACTCTCAGAGGTAGTAGTGAGCTGCTTGAGCAGCAGTCTTTTATTGTGTTTCGCTTACTTTAGGGCCTAAGATCTGGATGCAGCCTATTGAAGATGGCAGCCGGGATGAGGATGGAGGGTCCCGGTGTAGGAGACGCTTGATCTACAGGCTTGGAGGTGACTATAGGACGACCCTTAGTTGTCAGGTTGGCAAGCACAGTGTCCTTGCTCCGTGTCACGCTGGTGAGCTGTACTCCCCTTCCAATGCAGCTGAGGCCTAAGATGGCAGGCAGCCTGAGTGTATGAGTAGGCCCAGAAGTGCAGCTCTCTCTGGTTTGGCAACTCTGTAGCAAAAACACCCCCGATGGGTTCACTGAGGCCTGTGGGAATGCCTCCGGGTGGTTTTAAGTGTTTGTAGCCGTGGATGGAAGAGATAATTCGCGGATCATATGTTGTAAACTGAGGAGCTCTCTTTAACACATCTTCTTCCTCTGCTGGCTAGCCACGCCCCCTCTATAGCGAAGTTTTTGATGGATGTAAATTCCATTAAAAACGGACATTGTCAGCCATTTTACCTACATTCTGTTCTGTTTTTCTATTTTTAATGGCTGTGGAGTGTCATCAGTTTTTAACTGTCAATGAAGAAAAATTGATAACTTCCATCTTGAATCCAACCCACTGAACCATTTTTAACATACGTGAAAGTGATGATAATTAATTTCTCGGCCATTAAAAATGGGTCCCATAGACTTGCATTGAGTCCGTTTGGCCATCAAAACAGCCAGAGATTGCGTGTAAGTTTTTTGTTGAAAAAAAAAACACACCGTGAAAAAACTGACACAATGAATTCAATATATTCTCAAAACAGACATATGGCGGATGATGGGAAAACATCCATCACATGTCTGTTTTTCAGTGTTGTGTCCAAAAGGCCTAAGTCATAGATTGTGAGGAATTCCTTAAAGGGGTTGGCCACTTTCAGACTAATATTGACAAACAAATGTACAATAAAAAGATATACAATTTTCCAATATACTTTCTGTATCAATTCCTCACGGTTTTCTAGATTTCGGCTTGCTGTCGTTCATTCTGTTACTTGTAGTGGATAAAACTCTGATCATGGTCATGTGATTTACGGTCCATGGTCATGTGATGAGCACACAGGCGCACAGCTGATTACCAGGCAGATGTCTGATTACTGGGCTGTGACTATAACGAGCGGCACCTGTGTGCTCATCACATGACCATGGACCGTAAATCACATGACCATGGACCGTAAATCACATGACCATGGACCGTAAATCACATGACCATGGACCGTAAATCACATGACCTTGGTCAGACTTTTATCCTCTAGAAGTAACAGAATAAATGACAGCAAGCCGAAATCTAGAAAACCGTGAGGAATTGATACAGAAAGTATATTGGAAAATTGTATATCTTTTTATTCTACATTTGTTTGACAATATTGGTCTGGAAGTGGCCAACCCCTTTAATGCATATGATAGGTGTTCAGCTGAAGATGTTACAGAGTAAAAGCAATTCTGTAAAGAGGCTTATAACTTCACAGATTAATGATGCCGAGACGTCTTAGGTCTTTAAGCTTGGAATTGATTTTCTAGAGATACTGCTGGATTGGAGCAGGAAAAGTGTCAGTCATTATTAACATAGTAGGCCTGATAAATTTCACTCATGAATAAGTTATTGCATATAGCACATTGCAAAGTAACAGTATTATTTATCAGATTTGACACCGAAGGTCAAAAGCAGATATCTTTGTGAGAACCGAAGCGCCAGTAGGTAAAAGGCAGTGAAGACATGCAAAACTGGAAAGGAACACATAAGATTAATACATTGGCTTTCTCTATAACCCTCTCCCTACATGCATGTGAAAAACAACTGTGTGCACCTAGTACAAATATTGGCAGTTTGCTGATCTGGAGCAGTCAGGCGTGTGTTTACAATTCATCAACACATTTCTGGCAGTTTTCTGACTTAGATGTGCGATTATGTGAAGAATCTTTGACACAAGGCCCTTTCTTGCACTTAATATGCTTCAGATGCCCATTCCATGAATATGGGCAGAGTGGGGTGAGATGGGGACACCTCAGGCTGACATATTTATTATAACTGATGCCTATTTTTTTGCATGAGTTATACAGGTAAAACTACACTGGTTCCTGACTGGCGTAGATTCCGACAGGCGTGCGTCTGATTTATTAAGAGACCAGAGCTTCTTGTTAAGTCAGGTGCGCCTGTCAGGGACTTTATTAAAGGGGCTCTAACAGCAAAATTATGCTGTATGAGCCCCACATATGCGTGAATAGCCTTTAAAAAGGCTATTCAGGCACCGCTAATCTTTTTTTAAATCTCCCCCCCTTTTTAAAATAAAACTATAAAAACATATATGTAAATCATACCTGAACGTGCACGCTGGACGGTCGTGCACGATCCAACGTCATCTTCGGTCCCTCCTTTCTCTTCTTTCTTCTTCCAGCGACGTCCTCCTGTCTTGGTTCTTCTCCACCTTCATCTTCTTTTCTTCCGGATATGAAGGCGTTCACGGACGTACTGCGCATGCTCGTGTAGTTCTAAGGGATACTTAGAACTACAACAAAAATGGTGGCGGCACGTGCAAAGTAGCGCTCCAGAAGGAGCGCTACTGCGCACGCATGGGATTTTAACACAACCCGCCAGAAAAACAGAAGATGAAGGCGGAGAAGAGTCAGAACAGGAGGATGTCACTGGAAGAAGAAAGAAGAGAAAGGACAGACCGAACATGATGGCGGATCATGCACGACCGCCCAGCGTGCACGTTCAGGTATGATTTACATATATGTTTTTATAGTTTTATTTTAAAATGGGCGGGGGGGGGGGGGTTAAAATTAGAATAGCGGTGCCTGAATAGCCTTTTTAAAGGCTATTCACGCATATGTGGGGCTCATACAGCATACTTTTGCAGATAGAACCCCTTTAAGGCTGGTGTACAAAATGTCAATTTTCATAACTCTGCTCAAATGACCTTAGAGAAGCAATTGTTGCTATCCATCAATATGGAAAAGGGTCATAAGGCCATTTACAACCAATCTGAAAAGTTGTTATTGTATAGTGAGTAAGATTATTAACAAGTAGATAACATTCTGGATGGCTTATATTACAATCTTCCCAGAAGTGGACATCTCAGTAAGCTCTCCCCAAGGCCACATTGTCCACAGAAAAATCACTAAAAACAAAACACAAAAATAGCCATATCTAAGATGCTACAAGCCTCAGTTACACAGGCGTACCTTCTTGAAGCTCCTGCTCCTCAATGTAAAATGTGTAATGGTGCTCCCACTTACTTTGTGCTATCTATAATATTGGTGTCTGATATTGTAGATCTGCCTTTTGGGCCCTTTAAGGCCCAGTAGCAATTGCTCTTTGCAGGATAAGGACAGTACAATTAGAACAAGACTGATCATGGCTTGTATGGAATGGTTCCCAGGATATAGCCTCTTCTTTCTAAAAAGAACACTGCTTTAACTTAACAAGTTGCATCTGAATAAACCACAAGACTTCTGGAACACTGTCTTTGGAGAGGAGACCAAGGTGGAGATGTTTGGCCATAAAGCACAATCAACGTGTTTGAGGAAAACCAAACACAACATATCAGCACAAACACCATGCTTAACGGCTGGTATAAGGTGGTGGATTGGTGATAAATTGGACAAGTTTTGCAGCCACTGGATCTTGGTACCTTGTAGTCGTATACCAAAGTAATTCAAGTATTTCAAGTCTACACTAGTAAGGATCTGGCATAGATTTCCATTGGAAACTGGCATGGATTTTAGTAGCTCAGTCATCCTTGATCCCTGCCCCGCAATGCCCACATTTGAAGAATGTGGTTGGTGAGACACAGATCGGAGTTTGAGACACACATTTGGTGCAAGAAAGGGTCTTGCACCAAATGTTTGCCTCAATATCATTGCTCTACGTCAGTTTTCTGGGTATGTGGGATGATAAATTACCCCCATTGTATTTTTCGCAGGTGTGCACTAGTTTTACTGTGGCACTCATTTCTGATGCAGGGGGAGCTCCTTGTTAAATGTTATGCAGATGTGTTAGTTTAGATGCTCCTTTATAAGCTATGTGTACTTTGCTCCTTTATTGCTAAAATTAAGGCACTATTGCCCCTATTTAATCCTGTCTGATCCGATTGGCTTTTTTTATGTTGCATATATACTGGAGTGCATTTGCGCCTTTTTTTGTCCCTTTTTAAATAGACGCAAGTCATCAATTCAACATGAAAAGGATCAGATTTTATCACCACTGCGGTCGGTCGGAGATAAAATTTTTCCAACTTGCTAGACAAATGGCTTCACTTGAAGAGGGAGCATGACAAATGTGACAAAGGGTGTTGTAAAATTGTGGCTGAGGATAAGCCGAATAAACTAATAAAACACCAAAAGGTAGTATAAACCTAGACTACACAGACTACAGATACACCAGATTTCTCATCCAGCATCAGTCATATGATAAATCACAATATCGTGCCTCCCACACGCAGGTCTGCTGCCGAGGACGCAGGTCTGCTGCCGAGGATTACAACGGTATTCTTAAACTTTTATTGTCGCTTCTTAACTTGTTACTAGCCGAGCAGTTTTGCAAATTTACCTGGGGAACCGCAAGGCTGATAAAGCGAATACGTGACAATAAATGTGTGTAAATGTAGTTTGTGGGGACAGAGCACAGGCCAAACATGAGCTTATTGATCCATTAACGAAACCAGTTTTCTGGCCTAATAGTATTATATCAACGATATGTTTATGCTTCTTGGCACTTTGTCCATAGATTATGAAATGTATGTATTTATTGAAGAAAGGGGACATAAATGCCATAGGGTGATGGTAGTTTGTATTAGGGATTATTCATATGACTGGGAAAAATGTCATTGTGATGTGAAATTTTACAACGTGCGTTATACTGTGTACGTTGACATGTCCAGGGTTTTTTTAGAATATTTTTCATGGCTATCAAAAGAACTGATGTGCACTGTCTGTCAAAATGGACATAAGTAGTGCCATAGATTAATTGAATAGCCCATGGGATGTCCTTGAAAAATGGCATGGCCGTATTGATAAGACCTTGCTGTCGTAAATGTGACACACCCTGAACCTTAAAAATTAACAACAAATAAAGTAAAAGTACAAAAATTCTAAGAGATTTGTGGCTTAGGACACACGTCTGGTCTACCACAGAACGCCCATAACAGGCAGCAGATCCACCGATAGCAGATAACCCCTCAGATAATCCCTAATGGGATTTGTCTGAATCCCCTCCCCTACACTGTGTCTGTAGGCCACAGAGGGTTAGCCAGCTACGACTGCATAGAGGTTAAAGGGGTTGGCCACTTTCAGACCAATATTGACAAACAAATGTACAATAAAAAGATACACAATTTTCCAATATACTTTCTGTATCAATTCATCATGGTTTTCTAGATTTCGGCTTTCTGTCATTCATTCTCTTACATCTAGAGGATAAAACTCTGACCATGGTCATGTGATTTACGGTCCATGGTCATGTGATTTACAGTCCATGGTCATGTGATGAGCACACAGGTGTACAGCTGATTGTCTGATTACTGTGCTGTGACTATAACGAGCAGCACCTGTGTTCTCATCACATGACCATGGACCGTAAATCACATGACCATGGACCGTAAATCACATGACCATGGACTGTAAATCACATGACCATGGTCAGAGTTTCATCCTCTAGAAGTAACAGAATGAATGACAGCAAGCCGAAATCTAGAAAACCGTGAGGAATTGATACAGAAAGTATATTGGAAAATTGTACAAGTTTTTATTGTACATTTGTTTGTCAATATTGGTCTGAAAATGGCCAACCCCTTTAACATATCGCAAATTCAGCATGTGTTACCGGCTTAATGTAGTTTCCATCTTGTAATCTACAGGTAACCCCAGCATTTAATATTAATACTGCGCCACCACAGGGTAAATGAAGCAAAACAGGGTAACCACTAAAATAAAAAGGATATCCTTATAATAAATTGATGTCTCAGGTCCTCTAGAATGGCTAACTCCCTAAGTTTAGTAACTGGGAACGTCCAAACAGAAATTTGATAACCTAGACAACCCATTTAAAGATTTTTTTCCCTTTCCAGTTGGATATGGGCATCCCGGCTATGACAAAATGCTGTAACCAGCTGGATATCTGCTACGACACTTGTGGGGCAAACAAGTACCGATGTGATGCCAAGTTCCGCTGGTGTCTGCATTCCATCTGCTCAGACTTGAAGAAGAGCCTGGGGTTTGTCTCCAAAGTTGAAGGTAATTTTTTCCTTATCTGAGTATTCCCGAGCTGAATATTTTTAAAGATACACTTGCTGTGAAGCATATTTCTTGATTTTCATGCTGCCATGTTTTATTAATTTTTCCATAAAATGTTTAGGGAAAATTCTCTCTTATTTCCCGCTAATAAACTCTTAGTAATTGTTTCTTAATATCTTGTAGAAAGTTACCATGGCATTAGGCCAACCTTTCCATTATCAAACAGAGTTGTGAAATGCAAAAACAAGAATATATCTGTGCTCACAGATGGCGATAGCTACAGAATATAGAAGTATCTTGATGTCCTGTGATGAAGTAGACCTGGACTGATAGAGTTCCTTGGTGGTTGGGCCAGTATGAAGAGTAGGCAGCAGTCTAGGCCACTATTAGGGAGTGGGGCATAATTTATGGCTCCGTGTCTAGATATACCATATATATTGTGAAGAAGGGATGGTCTCTACTTCAGATAAGAACATGAAATAAATAAATAAATAAATAAATAAGAATAATAGGAATTGGGTAGGGAAAAGAGAGCAATTCCAAGTTAATAAGTTAGGGACTGAGGTTTGGGAGGCGGGAATCCTGAAACACATTCTTGGGAACCAAGAGCACTTATCCTGTCCTTCCCATTATATGAGGCAGGCAAGCATGGGGTTGTAATATCACATTTATTGATCAACTTGTATTGATCTCCATGATTAAAGCAGCTTTCTGTCTGGCTACTGGACCTGGAATGGCTAGTCAAGCAAGACAATAGACATGAGTTAACCCCTTCACTACCCTAGACCACCAGGGATGCCAAATCACACACCTTTAGTACTAGGAATATTACTATTAAAGTTATGCAACCCAACCACTGGGATAAAATTAATTATCCATTAAACCATTCTAAGCACCCATGGATACTATTAACTCACCCAACCACACAAACTGGGATAAAATCTATTAACTATCAAGCCACAAGCCTCATACACCAAGCCCCATATAGGGATCACAATGTACTTTTTTTTTTTCCTATTAGTATGTATTTATAGAGTGGGAGGAAATCCACTCAAACACGGGGAGAACATACAAACTCCTTGCAGATGTTGTTCTTGGTGGGATTCAAACCCAGCACTCCAGCGCTGCAAGGCTACAGTGCCAACCACTGAGCCACCGTGTTGCCCAAGCTATTTTCAATATTAAAGATGGTTTTACCAGGAGTTAAATAGTTGACCTATCCTTAGGAAAAATTATCAATATGTAATAGGTAGGGGGATCCATTACCAAAGAACTCCACAGATCAGCTGCTCAAAGAGGCCAATTCAGCTTCATAGGCCATTGATGACCTGTTAATTGGTCACGTGGCCAGTTTGCAACTCACTCCCTTTTGAATCAATGGGGTTGATCTACAACAACACGCATAGCCCCTATACATGTTATGGTGCTGTGCTCAGTATACAGTGAACAGGCTGCAGCACTCTGTGGTCTCTTCAAACAGTGAATCGGTAGGGGGTCCCTGATGTTGGACACCAGAATATCTCATATTGGTGCACTGTCCTAAGAATAACATACAGCTACAGTATGTGTGGCAATAGAGAGCTTGCGACATATATTCCCTCCCTCTCTTGGTATATGCCTTTCCAGTGAAAAGAGTTGTATAATATATTAATATTAAAAACTATTAAAATGAATCAGAATAGAATACGCCAACTAATAGTATGTATATAATAACTATGCTTTGTTTCCATCCAGCCTGTGAGTCGGTAGCAGACACAGTATTCAACACTGTCTGGGCCTTGGGATGTAGACCTTTCATGAACAGTCAAAGAGCATCCTGCATCTGCAATGAGGAAGAAAGAGATGAACTGTAAGAAAATAGAGGCTTCAACCAAACATCAAAGAAGACAGCTGCAGTGCACGGCCTGGTGGACAACGCAGAGACGTTACAATACTGCATCCAGTGTCACATTATATTACTGCTATCAGCACTAGCCCACTCGCTTATTTGTAGGATAAGTTGCAACAGGCCATTGGGCTTGTATAACTGTAAGTTAAAGACCTTGGAGACCAGCTCATTGCAGATTCCAGGGATGGAATTAAGAGGTGCCATCCTGCTTTCTGTGTTGGCCATGTCAAGATACACATTTACCCAATTTCATTTAGAATAAATGTCTATTTATTGTGACATTCAGTACTGGATATCCCCCAGGACAATGCAGAACATTTTTTGCACTAACTTGGCAACCAGAGACTTGAATTCCACTAGATAGTATCAGGCTCATAACCCTAGATAAACACAGATATATATATATATATATATATATATATATATATATATATATATATATATATATATATATATATATATATATATATTGTATATATATATATCTTGCAGAGCAGAGAAGCCCCGTATAGAGCTGTGGAAAATAAAAATACTCTTGTTTCTCCTACTTGTGATTTCCCCCCCATTAGTCTGCCCTTCTTTCTTCCAAGGTCCTTTTAAAAGGAGTACAAGAACCTTCTTAAGATTGGCTACATGACTATGCAGTGCCCATGACCCTTATCTGTTCTCATCTGCTCATGAGATGGCATAACCATGTTCCAGATTTTGTACACTTAAGCATGTGTACAAATAACACATACATAAATAAAAAGAGCATCATCTCATTTTAATGAATCTCAATAGACAGATATATTAACAAGTATTATTTTAATTGGAAAAAACCAATGGAATCTCAGTAATAAATTATGTCAAGCAGCCAAAGACCAGCAAGGGCCACCAAATCATACTCACTAAAGTAACCCATCATCCCGAGGCCCCCCAATTCCCCTTCCTCCTCAGATGTTCACATTCTAATCTGTACCGGTACCCTACTATGGAAGATGCAGACCATGCAGACCTTGACACCTTCCTTTATCTCAAGTGCTTCCACCATTCTTGCACCTGGCATTGAGGCTGCCCTTGACATTTTGGGTTTCTGACTGACTAGAAGACTCATGTACAGTATGTCAGACACACAAAGTCAGATGAAAATGTGGTAACCAAGAGCTGTGGCAATGAGTGCGCTCCTCAAAGAAAATGCATATTAGTCAGCTACTGATGTCTAATGCTTCTCCTAACTGCTGCCCAGCCAGACATGGATGGATTGGTCTGCAGTCTACACCTGACACACAGAGTTCAGACTTCGTAGAATACAGTAAGCTTGCAGAGTGTGAATGACACATAATCATTGGCAGGACATGATCCTGGAATTGCGCTTCCCCCTTCATTCTGATCACAGGTGGCACCCTAGGCAGTTGTCTATTTCTGTCTTCCCATTACCCTGGCAAGAGGAATGAAGCAGCTTTATATAATTTGTAATTTATTCATGTATATGTGTGCTAGTGTGCATACAAAGAAAGCAAGTCACTCAGTAGACTCAACCACATGATGGTCTGTACATACCTGGGGTTCAATGATTACTCACCTTAGTAGTCTCCAATGTTGTTCCGATCGTAACAGGAGGCTAAACACAGATGGTAAATCTTCATTTTTAACCTATGCAGTGATTATAGGAATAAGAACAAAGAGAGTGTAGAGAGGACCGTGCAGCTGTCATTGTAAGGCTGCACAGTTCTCTCGGAATGATTCAGAGCACCAGTTCTAGAGCACTTTGTCCAATCATTAAGATGAGATTTCAGGGAGTCTGCTCTGCACTTTTGATTATTTAAAGGTGTTGTTCCAAAAAAATAAAGACTGGAACCCCTCGAGCCTCTAAAAAAAACCTCCTGATTTCCTGGTGGTGTTTTCATCAGATATAGATTTTCCTTGCGTCATGTACTACAGAGATGGCTCAAGTCCACCAAAGCAAAAACCTCTGTGTTTTTGTGGTTCCCCTATTGACCACCCGTGCAGGAATTGCCCTTTATGACGTTAATGTGTTTTAGAGGAGCTTTGTGAGAAAACCTCTAGGGCCCCTTCACACGGCGTAAGCGCTCGGCTCATTCTGAGCCGTACACGCGAGCGCTTCTAAACACTTCCCATTCACTTCAATGGGAGCGCTCGTAAAGCCGAATGTTTACGCCATGTGAAGGGGCCCTAATAAACATATAATGGGGTTTAGGTCACAGTTTTTCCTACTTGGAAATGTCAGATGTGTATTAGAAATTCCGATGTCAGTTGCACAAACCTTCTAATAGAAGGCCCTAAAAATGTTGAATTACAGATATCCATGTAGTAGTGCATTGGAGCCCCTTAGGCCTTCAGAATGGCAGGAATTTTTTATGGCATACACAGACATCATCCACAAGTATCTGAGGACCCAGTTGTGCCATGTAAACGTAATCTGGATTTATCTAACTAGGTGATGTTTTTCCCACTGCTCAGTGATACATTTTTTGCAACCTTTTTCCATTAGGAGTCTTCCCATTCTCTTTTTCTTGGAGACCAATGGCACTCAAGTTGCTCATCTGTGGTGGTAATCTGTGCAATGTAGTGACAATCTGTGCAATAGAGTCAAGCTGTGCATGTTGGATGAGGCACCAGTATTATATTCAGCAGCAATATGCTTAAAGGCCTTGTCCGGGAATTTCATTTATGGCCAATCATTAGGATAGCCTCTAATTATCTGGTGGAAGGAGGGCGTGACAGGCGTGACGGGCATCCCCCACACAGATCAGTTGTTCGGGGGCACTTCCAACATCCATATAATACAATGTAAATCACTGATGTAATGGTGCCCTTCCACTATACAGGAGCCAACTGCTTCTGGCTCTATACAGTGTCCAGTATGGGTGTCGTAAGTAGCCCTAAAGAGCTGATCCTTAGCATATCCTAAGGATAAGGCTATGAATAAAAATTCCTAGACAACGCCTTTATCTAGCCAATAAAATACTGGCCCCTGTTAGTCTAGCACTGACAATCCTGACTCATTTCAAGTTGTTCAGATCACTTGGTTTTCACTTTCTAAAGTGAATTCACACTGAACCTAATCCACGGCAAACTTTATACCTCGCTACAGGGTCCCATTTCCATTTAGTACATCTATCTTGGCAGAAGTAGTGTAGAGAAATAATACCCCTCCTGACACTAGATTCCAGAATAAGACACACATCTAAATGGTTAAAACAATGTAATAATGAATAAGGAGATCTATACAACTGTCTGAAATTGGATGGAGATAAAGGTATTAAATATAAATAATATGAAAATAAACAATGTTTACAAAGAAATGAATGAATACAACACAAATGTCGAAAATACACGTAAAGGGAATAAAAAAGGAGAGATTAAATTACAAAAAAGTAATTCGGGGGCAGTTTAGAGGAGCATATTGAAGTGTCACTGATATTTTAGGGAAGATTGACATATAGAGACATGAAAAGTTTACATTTGTGGGGGGGTCTGACTGCTGAAACAATGAACATTCTGTAAAGTAAAGGGGCAGAAATTCAACAAAGTGTCAATTGGGCTGCTGTCGGCATTTCTCGGCATATGATAGAACTATGGAGGCTGCAGATATACTGATACGTATGTGGCACAGTGTTTGGTGAAGGTGAGCAGTCCGACTATAACTGTATGGCAGCCCTGGCCATGGTGCTGAAGACTACAGAATACTTAAAGGGATTCTAGCACTAAACCAACATTTTTTCTAATTACCACGTCGGAATAGCCTTAAGAAAGGCTATTCGACTCTTACCTTTAGACGTGGTCTCCGCGACACCGTTCCTTAGAAATACCGGTTTTAACCGGTATGCAAATGAGTTCTCCACAGCAATGAGGGCGGGCCCCAGCGCTCAAACGGCAAAGGGGGCGTCCCCAATGCTGCCCGCGTGCTCACTCCAGTGACGCCTCCATCTTCAGCTGCAACCTCGCCTCTTCTGCCTTTCGTCTCGGTCCAAACTCCGACACCTGTGTAGTACGCTCCTCTATTGAGCTACAAGAGCAAGAGCGGCCTCCCAAAAGGCCAGGAGCATACTGCTGGTCAGGAGCGTATTGCGCAGGCGTTGGAGGTTGGACCGAGACGGAAGACAGAAGAGGCGGGGTTGCAGCTGAAGATGGAGGCGTCGCTGGAGTGAGCTCTCGGGCAGCAGTGGGGACGCCCCCATCGCCGTTTGAGCGCTGGGGCCCACCCTCATTGCTGCGGAGAACTCATTTGCATATCGGTTAAAACGGGTATTTCTAAGGAACAGCGCCACGGAGACCACATCTAAAGGTAAGAGACAAATAGCCTTTCTTAAAGCTATTCCAATGTGGTAATTAGAAAAAATGTTGGTTTAGTGGAAGAATCCCTTTAAATACAATGGTTAAAAAAATAGAGCAATGGAATGACTATTGAAGCAATTTATATACAGCACTGTGGTTTTGAAAGGCAGAAAGAACTACTCTTCCATGTCTATTATTATGGGGCCTCCAGTGAGGAGACGACTTGACAGGTGACTTGTTTCTTCTTCTACATCAGCTGATCTTCGCATTCTACGGCGACAACCTTGAGCACATCGTGATCGCTCATCTGCGGCTCCACATACCAGAATTTGGCAATGTAAGAACACCTCCTGCATGATGGGAGAACAAGTATGAGAGTTGTGAGATTTTTTTTTTACTAAGGAATATTCTTTGCAGTGTTCGGGTATACTGCTGTAGTTAAAATCTTTACAAAAAATAAAAGTAACTAGACGAGTATTAAAGAGATTGATGAAAAAAATGTACTGGCAAAATACACTGCAACATATTTCCATACAGGTCTATGGTATACACAAAATAACCCACATAGATCTCAGATTAAGTAGAAATCAACTAGAATGAACTTCTGGCTGCAAGGAATCTTCATATGTATTCTAGCTGTGTAGTACATGGTTATACATAGAAGAGAGGAGGCCCCACAGCAAAGATGGGGCCAGGTCTTGAAGGCCTTGTCAGCAGTGTCAAACTAGCCCACCAGAGTACCAGATAATCCAAAGGTGGGCCCAAGCTTTACCATGGTAACGGACTAGCAGAAGATATACAAATATGATGGGCACTATGGTCTATTTCTGAGAACTTGTTGAAGGGTGGGCCCCCTGATTTATGTTCTCTTGTGAGATCAAATAACCTCAGTAAGACACTGCTCATCAGACTCTTCTGATAACCTTTAGGTAACTCTCCACCTTATGGTTTGTTAAAGGAGATGTTCTAGGTGCAGATCAATATTACTACAGGCTTAGTCTATGCCTGAGCATATTGCCCATGCGACATTGGTTACTTCACTCCTAAACCCATTAGAGACCTGTTTGCACTATGTTATGTATGTAATTTACCTGAAACACTGCTCAACTCCCCATACTTTCTTTCCTGCCCAAATAAATTTAGTAAGTATGCCATTCACAGAAGTGGAAAACGCAGATGGGAGAGTAATATGTAATGTACAAAACAAATATAATAAACGAGGAAGAAGAAGCATCTTAAAAGCTGCAATTCTGCCCAAGCAGGAGATCTTGTTTAAGCCAATTTGATCTGCCTCTGCATAGCTTCTTGCCACTCCATAGAAAAAGTAATTAAACCCACCTACCCTTTTACCCCTAGGGGCATTGCTGTTTCTGTATTTATATAAGGTTAAGATGACATTGAAAGAGCCTGGAGTTTCCTCTTAGAAATCATTTATGCTATAAAATGTGGCCTTGTAAGCTTATTTTATTGTCCATTTATGTGGCCTTGTAAGCCAGTTCCCCACATTTCTTGCTATCTTTCACTTGAGCACTAATCTATTGCATTCACATGCCCAATTATATGTACTTAGTTACTCCTCAAATATTGATGATCCTGCACCTAGTTATCATATCTCATGGAGAGAACCTGACCTTTACACCTGCAGCTAACAACTATTATCTAGAATACACAAACTTAATGGAAGTCTAAGATTCAGTTCTTAGGTCTTTCACTGAGCAGGCTAAACTCCTTAACTCAGCTGATTCAAGTATGATATAAATAAATAAGCTGTCTTATTTTAGTATCAGATCTAATGAAGGGGACAGGGGTAATCTGAGAATCTCTTTAAATATGATCTACTAGGGTTTAGGCCATAACAAAGTTGTCCTGCAAAAAAACAGCAAAACTCTCTGCCCAGAAGGATCCTCTGACATCCTCTGACCTTAATGGATGTCCATTCACATCAATTAGAACCACGTGATGTGTCAAAATGATCAATAACTCTGTGCACTTTCCTGCAAAAGAAGCTGACATGGCATACAAGACTGCCAACTACTGGTCTTGAGTAGGCATCAGTCTGGGCAGCTGTCCAAAAACGACTATAGGGCAGATTTACCAATACCATATAAAATTAAGTATATCCAAACTAGTCTTAAACTGCACCAGATTTACTATAGTGTCTAATGCTGAATGGCGTATCTTTAAAGATGCCCTTTCATGTGCTTGGGCACATGTGGTTTTATATACCACTAGAAAGCCGATAGTGCGCTGAATTCAGTACACTCTCGGCTTTTCCCGTTATGTGCCCTGAGGGAAGAGATATCGGTGCAACTACCGATAGCTCTTCACCATCAGAAGGGTGTTCCTGACAGTAGTGTCCATAGTGCTGTACTGTCAGAGGGGGTGTTCCTTACCACCCAGCCATGAGGAGTGCGGAACGTTCTTCATCGCTCAGCATCATGGCTGGGCAGAAAGGAATGCCCCCTCTGACATTACAGCGCTATGGACAGACTGTAAAGAGCGGCTTTCCCAGCTAGACCATCAAAAACTCCCTTCTGACAGTGAAGAGCTATCAATAATTGCACCGATATCTGTTCTCCCAGGGCACATAACTGGAAAGTTGACAGTGTGCTGAATTCAGCGCACTGTTGGCTTTCTAGCAGTATATAAAACCGAATGTGCCTGAGGACAAGAAAGGTTCTCTTTAAATTGTCTAGGCATATATTAACCCATCTATTAGTTTGTTTACTTATCTGATAAAACAAGTGCCAATTTTTTTGGCGCACGGTTTTGCATCATAGGCCATACCCCTTTCATGCTCAGCCATATCCCTTTTTTGGTAAGCCTTGCACCCTTTTCACACAAGTCATTAAAAAAGTTTCTAAAATGCATAATTGTGGTGCAAGGTATGTACATCAGTTTTTGGGGCAAAGTATCCCAGAATTCTGACACATTATTATTAGCAAATATGCCCCATGTCTATTAAAAAAAAAATATTTTTGACTACTGTATACACCATCCTGCAGTTATGGCATCTGCATGTGCATCTGCACGAGAATGTATGGCCCATGACCGTTGCAGCAAAGTAAACAGAGCTGCGTCAGATGAAAAGAGTAGGTGGTCTTAGTGTTGTTTTTTTATTATTATTATTATTATTATTATTATAGCATTCCCAGCCATTAGATTACTGTTGCAAATATTCCATCCACTCCCAAGGTCGACATAAAATTATCCAAATTATAAGTCTATTAAATTAACAGTAGAGATGAGCGAACAGTGAAATATTCGAGATTCGATATTCGTTTCGAGTAGAGCCTCAATATTCGACTACGCAATTGAATATCAAATCCCATTACAGTCTATGGGAAAAAATGTTCATTTTAGGGGAAACCACTATTTGACTAAAGGAGAGTCACCAAGTCCACGAATAGCAGGAGGAGAGTGTTTAGGAAGAGCGCTGTGCGCATTAATTACACAATGCTTGCAGTTGCGCTGATAAAAAGTAAGCTCCCTCGTAACCGCAAGCTGCCAGCTCTCCCAACTAGCAAAGACGAGCCTTCACTGCTTCTGCAGCAGGCTCGTCCTTGCTAGTCGGAAGAGAGCTGGCAGCTTGCTGTTACGAGGGAGCTTATTTTTTCCATAAATACAGATATGTGACTAGAACCATTGGTTCTGCCAGAGGCTCATCTGTGAGGAGGCGGAGTCTAAAATCGGACCACAATGGAGACTGCTGTGGTCCGATCTTAGATTCCGCCTCCTCACAGATGAGCCTCAGGCAGGATCAGCATTGATTGGCCAAATGCTGTACACTGGCCAATCAACGTTGGTTAATTCATTCCTATGAGAAAAAGTCAGCTCCCTCGTAACAGCAAGCTGCCAGCTCTCCCGACTAGCAAAGACGGGCCTGCGGCAAATCAACACTGGTTCTGCAGCAGGCTCGTCCTTGCTAGCCGGAAGAGAGCTGGCAGCTTGCTGTTACAAGGGAGCTTACTTTTTCTCATAGTAATGAATTGACCAGCGTTGATTGGCCAGCGTACAGCATTCAGCCAAACAATGCTGGTTCTGCGGGAGGCTCGTCTGCGAGGAGGCGGAGTCTAAAATCGGACCACAATGGAGACTGCTGTGATCCGATATTAAACTCCGCCTCCTCACAGATGAGCCTCTGGCAGAACCAGCGTTGATTGGCCGAATGCTGTACGCTGGCCAATCAACTCTGGTCAATTCATTCCTATGAGAAAAAGTCAGCTCCCTCGTAACAGCTAGCTGCCTGCTCCTAACAAGGACAAGCCTGCTGCAGAACCAGCATTGATTTGCCGAATGCTATACACTGTATGCCGAATGCTATACCTACTCGATTGAATACTACTCGCTCATCTCTAATTAACAGCTTTTCTTTTATAAAGCACTGACTTAAAATTTGAACTATAATTGAGAGGTCACTTTATATGCAGATTTTTTTTTTTTTTTTTTTTTTTTAACAACTGACTGACCTATCCTATTTTAATGGGGTCATTATGCATCAGACCTGCGAGGCCTGCGTTCTCCTAGTTTACAGTTATTCAGTCCTATTTCTGGAAAATCAATTATGATGATTATTATTATTATGACTTCCAGTTTCATAAGTTAATAATATATAACTCCTTATGTCCTGACTCCTATTTGCAATCCTATTAAAGGACAGGGCTTGGCAATAATTGAAATACTTATAGAAAATAACTGAGAATTTAATTCAAAATCTAACCCTGGGTTTCTATCCTTCTATCTCATAAGACCTCATGTACACATTTTTGTAACGGCCATCACATGGACATTTTTAGAACACATTGATTTCAATGATTCTATTCACATATCCGTATTTATGGAAAAAAATAAAATAATAAAGACATGTCTTATTTTTGTCAGTTGTCATGGATCCATTAATAGACTTAAATCCATGAAGGATCTGTGAAAATGCCCCAAGGATGAAAAATGGGTGTGTAAAAAAAAAAAAAATAAAATAAAAAAAATAGACGTTGCATCTGTTTTTCACAGCCTTTTTTTTTTTTTCTTCATTGTTCGTGTGCAAAGGGCCTAAATGTATTCTTGTAGGCTGTGATACAACTGCTACAAGTAATCTCAGCAGTTCTGTAATAATCTACTGTATATAAGCAATGTATACAAGCATTATATTTATGGTCAAAGAAATGCTCAGTATGTCTATATACCTTTTTGATTTGCAGAAATTATCTACTATTCAGTAAAATATCAGAAAATACACAGTAGGAAACTCGTACAATTACCTTGTTGTCTTTTCCCACAAATTTGAAAACTGGGACCTGGAAGTGTTTGGCGAGTTGATCTTTTGAGGTGTATTGTTTTACAGCCTCATCTGAGACACAACTAGAAAGAAAAAAAAGGAGAAGTTCAATCTTTAGAGAAGGCAAAAAGTGTCTGATTCAGCCATCTGTTTGTCATCCATGTGATGCCATGGGTTTTCTTGGCCACCACACGTAAAAATTTCACAAAATAGTAACATGATCACAAAACCCTTTGGATAGACCACTAGCTCGTACCGTGTTTCCCCGAAAATAAGACAGTGTCTTATATTAAATTGTTGTCCTAATTATAGGACCTGTCTTATTTTCGGGGGTGGGGGGGTGGGGGGGTGGGGTGTCTTATGACAACCGGCACTTCCTTAGCGGAGCATCAGCATGACTGCCGGTTGTAGGTAGTGTAGGGGAGGAGGGGGAAGGTATCATACTTACCTTTCCCATCTTCATAGTAGTGCTGGTGCTCGTTCATCCCGGCAGTGGTGGGCGGGACTTGGCGAGCCTTCGGGGGCGGTGCTTAGTGGGCCTTTTATGGGCAGGGCATAGCGATCCTCACTTCAATGACACAGCAGCCGGCCGGATGCTGCACTCTGTGCTCCGTGTGCACAGGAAAGTCGGCTGCTGCCTCTTCTTTATCCCAGCTGCTGCCTCTGCCTCTGGGATGAGCTGGGAGAGCTTATCCTACAGCAGCAGGGACAGTGGACACAACAGCAGAGGCAGCAGCTGGATTTCCTTTGCACACTGAGCACATCGCACAGTGTTCAGTAGTCTGCAAAGATTTTTGGGCATGCCTTATTTTTGGGGGGTGCCTTATATTAGGCAATTCAAAAGAACCCCCCCCCCCTGCATGCCTTACTTTCGGGGGGTGTCCTACTTTCGGGGAAACACGGCAGTACTCACTAAGAAAAGTTATTGAGGGTGTGGAGGCACAGGCATATTGTTTATGTGCCGCCCTATGTGCATGTCAGGGTCATATCAGCTGTATTGTAATCCATTTTTGCCTACATCAGTACATTGCATATATTGCACTACAACTATAAGGGTATTATGAATAATACAGGACAGAAATAATTAGAGGATACCTCCAGTTTTATAACAACTTTTCATACATTAATACTACTGATGAATATAAGAAACATTTGGAATGTGTTTCCTTCTCCATTTATCGGGTTGAGTTACTTGTTACATAGAAGTCTACAGAGAGGGGAGGGAGAGAAGGGTGCTACTGTAAGAGACACCTTCTGATAGAAGAATGATCTCATTCACTGTGTAACACTGCTACCTTTCAAGATAAAACTCAACCACTGCACAGATTGAGTAATACATCAGTTCATAGTTGGTGCCTCCTCCTCCTCCCCCTTCCCCTCTCCATATACTTGTGTGTGATATGGAGACCGTTTCATCATAAAAAAAAAAGTAGTGTGAGTGAAGATAAGAATGAGAGGAAAATCCCAACAAGTGAAGAAGGAACCATATTTCTTGTGAGTTCATCTATATACAGTATTGTGCCCTTACGGTACCCTTAGCACTATATAGCACAAAGTCAGGCATCCACAAGGTTAGTATTACCTTTACATTATTATGTAGCATAAGTTATATACAATACTTGCCCATCTTTAATGAGATAGTATTTCAGGATTTCATCATTTTTGGACGATGGTGTAGCAAAGCAACTTTCCACTAGGGTTTCCAGGCCATTGACACGCATCAGAGGTTCAATGCCAAAGTATAGGGAGTCTCTAAGCTTTAGTGTTGGCAGAGTTTCCTTATACGGTTCATCAAAATCTTTGTCTTTGAAAATTTCTAGGGTGAAGGGAAAGGTACCTCTGTTGCGCCCCATAATTTCCAGTGGTGTGTTCTTAAGATTAGGTACATATCCTTCTGTGATTGTGTAAAGTCTGGGGAACTCGCATGTAATAGGGATAAGAATTTTGCTTGTGCGTATTATAATGTCCCCATTGCTTCCTGGTGTCTGCTTGGGCATGCCGGTGACTAGATTGGTAGCAATGATCTTATCACTTACTACCTGCAAACGATGGAAACAACTGAAGTCAAGGGCAATGCAGTAAACACATATAAATATAACACAATGAAACATCTTAGATCAATAAAATCAAATCTCAGCTATCTTTGATTTGGCTACACTACTAAATATCAGAAAACTTAGAATATGATAAGGTATGTCTTCATTTATGGTAAAGTAATATGTACAATAGGGGCACCATTCCACCTGATCCCATCTCCCACTATCCTACAATAACCCTCATTAGTAGATCAGGAGCTCCTGTCATACTCTAGCGCAGTACAGGGGCTTAGCTGTAGAGGGCACAGTGGTAGCAGTTGCTACTGGACCGTGGACAATGACAGGGCCCTAACGTTCCCTCTATCACATAAAATTTACCACTATTGTAAATGGTGCATGGTAGGTAGTGGCTCCTCTATGGATTTTGCACTCGGACAAGATGCGCCACTGACTCATTTATATAATTACAAAATGCTGATCTAAAGGGCAGGTAATGCCTCTATGTGAAGCTCCTGGGCCCCAGAGCAAAATGGTAGCCAAGGCCCTCCTGTGCCATTTATATGTAGCAGAGAGACCATTAGAATCTCTCAGGCACCAGGGCATGGGTGAGACTCGTAATGTTGCACCTCCTATAACCACGCCCATGAGGACATATACATGAAAATTATATATATATATATATATATATATATATATATATATATATATATATATATATAGGGGGGGAGAATATGGCTCTATATCTATATATAAGGAAGCCAGGGCACACAGAGAGAACAGAGAACTTGATCTTCATTCTAAATGAGTTACATACATTAATAACCGTCCCGCAGGTCTTGAGGCTGAAGTTGATGTTGACATGGGTGCCATTGGAAACACCCTTGCAGGAGGAATTGGTAAGTGACAATTCAAGTCCGCCAACTAGATCCTTTGGGACAGAGACCTCTATGAAACTTGCCTTGCATAACACTGGAACTGAAAAACAAAAGTAGTGCAGAAAAAGAAAGTATTTAACCTTCATTGTAAACTACAGATCTTTATTTTGCAGCAGAACCACAGAGAATCAGGTCACACAGTGAGAAAATGCAATTTGCTATCACTTCTCTCAGCGTCTAGGAGAAGAATCCCTGGTGTTATTAGCCATAGAATGAAATGTTCAATCCCAGACAGATCTATGTAACAAAGCAGAACATTGACTCTCCGCCACAGGTCAATGGTCTCTTATGACTTTCACACCAATACACATGGAGAATGACAAGTGCTTGCACATGCAGGGTGTGTATTAGCTCCAGCAATAGAATACAGTACCTAAAATGTGCAAGATTATAATCTTAACTAGAAAGAAAAGATCCAGCTATATACAAGCAGAACGCGGCAGTGCTGTCTGTGCAGATACATTTTAAAAACAAGTACTGTATATCAGTAGTATATAACTAGTATACCAAGAATACAAAAATCAAAGAATACAGGAATCAATGCTACAGTCTTCACTTATAACACTGCGGTGTATGGTAATATTAAATGTGGCAGGGACTTATGGGCCCACCAGAATACCATAAGGTTCCTCTAATGCGCCTAGACGAGATCAAAATAAGAGGCCTCCATATGTCCAGCAGAGGACAACCACTACTAGGGTCTACTTCTTACGGATAGGATCTTATGTGGAACATGTTTTGTGGGTGCAATGATAAAATCTATGCTTACTATACACACAGTTCTGTATAGATAGAGGGTGGTCCTTTAAAGAGGACCTGACACCAAATGCACAATGCTTCATGCCATACAGCATTTGATGTAAACTGTGTTTGGGATTAATTTGGTGCTTCTTTTGTAAAACTGGTTCACCCGTTCAAGTAATAGGACTCTTGTTCTCCAATGGGTAGTCACCTATTGTCTTTCTCAGAGAACATAAGAGAGAAATAATACTTACCTCCACCTCCACTATACTGGAGCTCCCTGCAGTGTAATACTGTGCTGCGAACAAAAGCCATGCCCACACGTGACAGCTGTAGCCAATCACAAGCCATAAAGGTTTTATCATTCCTGCACCACAGTAAACACCAGCAGGGATCAGAGCAGTGGTGCTGAAACGGCAGGGATCTAACAAGTACTACAGTGGTCCCTTGACGTTCGCGGGTCCGACCTTCGCGGAAGTTCTATACCATGGGTTTCAATATTAATATTAATGTTCTTTTTTATCACCACGGGTTTTCCCGCGGCCGCTCAGCAATATCATCAGAAAAGTTTTGTGTATCTTCTTCAATGGTGAGTTCCCATATCATTTCATATACTGTACTGTACGTAGACTATTTTGGATATGAACAGTATTGCAGGACATCCCCTAACATGAGATTAAACACCGCATCTCCACTTCGCGGAAATTTGACTTTCGCGGGCGGCCTTGGAACGTATCCCGCGCAAAAGTCAAGGGACGACTGTACTTATTTATTTATACAATTCCCTTCCATTATTTTTGTTCCTTAATCCAAGAAACCTTTAAGCATTGACCTACTAGAAACTGGCCATACCCTAATACAAATAGTAATAACAACAACTTGAAAATGTTCAATAAAGTTTTTTTCTACAATACCTTGACATGTGTGGTTATCCTCGGACAAGATAAGCCCCCGTGGACAGAGACACTGGTATGAATCGCCAAAAGCGGCACAGGTGTGACTGCAGCCTCCATTGTTGTTCTGACATCCCTGAATATCTAAAAGGAGATGTGTAAGGATGTGTAAATGTTGTTTTTGTACTGTTTTAGCCAGTGGGTAGGAAATATAAAAAAACCAAAAAACTTGAAAGTCTTCAGTAGATGATACCTACAGGTATCATCTACTGAAGACTTTCAAGTTTTTTTTGTTTGTTTTTTTTTAGAAAGGAGATGTGTAAATACATAAAACTTACTTTAACATCCCAATAAGTTTAATTATTAGCAATAACACAAAACTGGAGTAAATTAAAAAAAAATTAAGAATAGCATATAAGCTACTTAACATTATGGACCAGAAGGATGGAAGGAGCAAATCTGCCCAGATGACTAGAGGAGTATGTTAGCGAAAGGAATAAATAAGAACTCTAGTACAAAATAGTTTTTGTCTCCTCCACAATGGAGACTGCTGTGGTCTGATATTAGACTCCGCCTCCTCACAGACGAGCCTCCGGCAGAACCAGCGTTGATTGGCCGACAGCTGTACACTGGCCAATCAACGCTGGTCAATGCATTCCTATGAGAAAAAGTTAGCTCCCTCGTAACAGCAAGCTGCCAGCTCTCCCGACTAGCAAGGACGAGCCTGCTGCAGAACCAGCGCTGATTTGCCGAATGCTATACACTGTATAGCGTTCGGCCAATCAACGCTGGTTCTGAATTGAATATTTACTGCGAATAGCTAGTAGTATTTGATCGAGTACGAATATTTCGAATACCGTAGTATTCGATCGAATACCTACTCGATCAAATACTACTCGCTCATCTCTAGTAGATCACCCCTATTGATTTCACTAGAGTGAAGCTGCAATAGCCAACCCAATTGATTTGTTTTGGATGAAAATGGCCTTATTTGTGGTTTTGGCATCTCAGACATTTATGGCATTTCTGCAGGAAGCACCATAAAAATCATCTTTCTGGGTCTCACACATCTCAAGAAGTGGGGCATTCTAATAATTTCCATGGAGGTCCAAAATTGGCCAACTGAGAGTGTCACGCATGCATTGACAATGAACATGGAAGAAGAGTCCCCAATTCTCAATCTTAAGACAGATATGGGTTGCATCTATAGGACATTTATGGCCTATCCTACAAAACAACAACATTATTTTGCTGAAAACCCCATTTATGCAAGAGACTATACATGAAAAGAAACATGACGATGTAGTCACCTTCACATGTTTTCCCGTCACTGCCAAGTACTCGACCTTTTCCACAATCACAGCGATGCGAGTTCTTCAGATTGATGCAGATCTCACTACATCCACCATTGTCCTGCTCACATTCATTTTCATCTGCAACATATATCAACAAAAACCTGAGTACAGTCATGTACATTTCTCTTCCACATTCATCTATTAGTTCCCCTTCACATAGCTCATATCCCTTTAAATAATCATGTATGAGAAATGAAGAGATTTCCAGCAATATGTCACAGCAGATTGCTACCTGTTATAAGTGAAGTGCTGGATTTTACATCGCATCTTAAGGGTCTTTGCACTGGTCTATAAGGATGACATTAACTAGGGGAATTGGTTGAACTGCTGATATCACAGATCTTAGGATCTTTGTCTCTGTCCCTTCTCTATTCCTTCTTGTTCTGTATGTCCTTTACAAGTAATATTAACAACTCTCCGCTGTCCCATTTCTCTTGAAGTTGCCATATTTCTAGTATAATTTTGCAGGAATAAATGAATGGATCAGTAATAGCTGCTGGCAGATGATTTTTCCATCATGTATCAAGTCTGGGGCGCTATAAATCAGACAGTACTCAGAGTCTGCTCTTTTGGCAGATGGAATCTAAAAATATTCCAGGTCCTTCCCATATACTGTCCTTACCGGCTCATTCTTTATCTCTAGAAAGGCATTGCTGATTATCCATTTAGTATTGAGGCCCCCCACTCCAATATACACTATGTGATCAAAAGTATCCGGACACCTGGCTGAAAATGACTTACAAGTTTGTGGTGCCCTCCATCGGTAATGCTGGAATTCAATATAGTGTTGGCCCACCCTTAGCCTTGATGACAGCTTCCACTCTCGCAGGCATACGTTCTATCAGGTGCCAGAAGGTTTCTTGGGGAATGGCAGCCCATTCTTCACGGAGTGCTGCACTGAGAAGAGGTATCGATGTAGGTCGGTGAGGCCTGGCACGAAGTCAACGTTCCAAAACATCCCAAAGGTGTTCTATAGGATTCAAGTCAGGACTCTGTGCAGGCCAGTCCATTACAGAGATGTTATTGTCGTGTAACCACTCCGCCACAGACCGTGCAGTATGAACAGGTGCTCGATTGTGTTGAAAGATGCAACCACCATCCCTGAATTGCTCTTCAACAGTGGGAAGCAAGAAGGTGTTTGAAACATCAATGTAGGCCTGTGCTGTGATAGTGCCACGCAAAACAACAAGGGGGACAAGCCCCCTCCATGAAAAACACGACCACACCATAACACCACCGCCTCCGAATTTTACTGTTGGTACTACACACGCTGGCAGATGACGTTCACCGGGCATTTACCATACCCTGCCATCGGATCGCCACATTGTGTACCGTGATTTGTCACTCCACAATCATCCAATGTTTACGCTCCTTACACCAAGCGAGGCGTCGTTTGGCATTGACCTGCGTGATGTGTGGCACCCAATCACCTGACCACGTTCGAAGTCCATGAGATCCACGGAGTGCCCCATTCTGCTCTCTCACGATGTCTAATGTCTACTGAGGTCGCTGATATGGAGTACCTGGCAAAAGGTGGCAGCACAATGCACCTAATATGAAAAACGTATGTTTTTGGGGGTGTCTGGATACTTTTGATCACATAGTGTATGTCACATCCACATGACTTTTGTTAAGCTGCTCATTCATCCCGTTGTTAGCTGAACCTAATTTTTTTTTTTGGGGTGGGGGGGGAATCAGCTGATCATCTATTGTATATGGTGATGTCCTGACCTCCCTATAAAAGCAGATATTGGAGGAGAACAGGGTCAGGCATGTTGGATTGCTACATTTTGTTTTCAATGGAGATAAGCCTCTGTGAGAGGGGTCTTGCAGTGACATGTCCCTATATAAAACTCTCAACTGTCCAGGATTCTGAGTGCTGTCCCGCTGTCCCGGACAGCAGGTGATATCTCCCGGCTTCAACTCATGCTGCATTGCCATGTTATGTTAAACTGGCTCCAATTGTGTTTTATAGGACATTCCTACTATGGATAAATTTGTTTCAGTGTCCAGCTCCATGTACTGTATAATACAGGGACCCGGCACCCATCCAAACTGCTGGCAACACAAAAACAAGTTAAAATTAATTTCTGCGGGGGAAGTTTTACTAAGCAAAGTAGTAAAAAATAACCTATAGAAATAAATTGTGTATTGTCATAACTGGCATTGCATTACAAGATCTCATAAAATACATAGATATCAAATATAAAATGTTATGAACGTTGGAACATAAATGGAGATAAAAGGTTACTGTTTCAAGGCTAAAATGAGTTCAAATTGAGATACGGTTAAAATGCACATAAAGAACCATAGATATGTGCCTGCAATATTTACTAGAAACATAAAGTCACAATCTGTAATAAAAAGAAAAAGTGACATTTGCAGGAAGGTTTTTGCATTTTTAATCTAACTGTTGTGGGGGTTAATGACATTAATCCCATATCCATTTAGTAATATGGGACTGCCAAAACAGCAATCTTCAGCAGCCCCATAGTAGTGAATATGTTGGTGGCCAGGCATATGCACCACTCAGGAGGACTTTCAGACCCCCAGTTAACTGATAAGTGGGAGGGGGTCCTCTGGGGGTATCCTGTGGATAGGGTATGCATATCAAAAGTGGGAAAACACCCAAAAGTGTTTTTGTATTAAAAACTGCCTATATGTTGGCAGGACTCATTGGTGAAGCTTGAGAGTCCATCTCCCACCACCCACACTCCACAGAACGATCACCTCCAGTTTGTGAATTTGTATACATGCAGAACTCTCTATCACTTTGGGTGGGCAGGGGGAGAAGAATAAAAAAAAATTGAGCACTGTTAGGTTCTAATTTATTAAGACTGGTGTGCGAAATGCCCTATGGGTGCAAGGAACGCTTGATTTATCAAAAGGCTTCGGCTTCTTCATAAATCAGCCCCACGTCTATGTACCATGATGGACAGCTATGCCAGTTCCTCACTGCTGCAGATTTTCTGTATATATTACACCAGAAAACTAGCATTAGTTATAACAACCTGCCCTCCGCCCATATCACCAAAAGTGGCAAGCGAGACACAGAACACAAAACATGGTGCACATTTGGTGGAAGAAAGGGCCTTGTGCAAAATGCACAACAATGTCACCCATCTGCCCTCCAGTTTTCTGGCATAGAGCATGATAAATTTCCCAAGAGTGTATTAGAAAGTTGTCCAACGTTTTACTATGTAATGCCGATACAATGTTGGAGAAGCATTTAAGTTTTAAGATTTTCTTCTTACCCAGACATGTTTGCCCATCAGGACCTAGAACTGTGCCAGAGCTGCATACACAATCTCCGGTGTCCAGACACGTTCCTCCGCACTCCATCTGATCGCAGATATCATAAAAGTCTAAATAACAGATACCATGTTAAAGGGAAACTCTAGCAACAAATAGAATATAGTGTCAGTCTATGAAGCGGTTAGGTTTTTGTTAGGGACATCTTTATGCTGCTTTTTCCTGTGGTGGCAGGTGTCTCAGAGACATGTAATTCTTACATATGCACATCAATGTCTTCCAGGTAGTTGTAGGTTATACTTCCTCTGCACTGATGTAGCTGAATCGACAAGCATGAATATATGCAAAGATATCACAGAAGCTTTGCATATGGAAACTCCGCCTTAATATGAATGCAGAAGAAGACAAGACTAAACTAAACCATGTGTGATGTTCTAGGCCCGGTTCAGATCTGTGTTTGGTATTCCGTTCAGGGAGTCCACTTGGGGACCCCCTCCTGAATGAAATACCGAACGAATTAAAAAAGCGGTGAGCAATGAAACCACACGAACCCCATAGACTATAATGGGGTCTGTGTGTTTTCTGCAAGTGCTGCTTGAAGTTCTTTTCTCTCTGCATGATTCATGCGGACACTGCACGGAAAACACACGGACCCCATTATAGTCTATGGGGTCCGTGTGGTTTCATTGCACACCGCTTTTTAATGCATTCGGTATTCTGTTCGGGGGTCCCCAAGCAGACTCTCTGAGCGGAATACCGAACGCAGATGTGAACCAGGCCTAACACAATAGAAGTAGACTACAGTGTGCCACATTTCACATCCAGAATTTTCTTTGACAAGTTATTTTGCGCTCTGATGTTTAGAAAAAAAAAATACATTCCCATCCACTTTGTAGGTATTGGAAAAATGAAGCTTTTTTTGCTGCTGTGTTTCTTCCATGGCCAATACGCTGAGTGTTCACAATGTGGGGCTTGAACTAATGTAGGAAACTTGAAGGTCACATGCTGCACCAAAACCTTGTACCAAATGACGGGACTGTACATAGGGATGTACCTACTAATATGCAATGGAAAAAAACCTGCAGTATGCTTGTTACTGTAAGTCGTGGAATTGCCACAGATTCTCAACACTGATCACACCATTCACATTGCAGTATCTGTATGTATTACACGTCATTGCTGTGAAATTCATGGAAGAAAAACTCTAATATGACCACTAAGGGTCTATTCACACTGAATTTGTAGTGTATACTCCAGGAACGGCACTTGGAGTGCAGTCCTATAATGTGCTTGGAGGTTCTCATATAGTAAAGTGGTGCTAACATCTACTGGGCTGGTATATCTTTAGTTTCAATGGATAGAAAACCACAACCTGCCATGTATACCTATGCCGCTGGACACTGTATAATAGTAGTATGGTGGTCTGTGGGCGATAGAGGCACCTTTATGGTCCAAATTATCCAGTATTTTGCAATGTATATGTTAATCTTATACCATAAACAGAGTGTGAATAAGGCCCATACTTCCAATCCATTCACTGTCTATAGGGCTACTAGAATACAATGCTTGGCCATGTTCACCAGTGCCATAGAGAAGGAATAGCGCAATAGTGCACACATGCAGATTCCCATTCCACCATGTTATTCCCTATTGTCTGGATAAAGGAGAACATTATAACTTGGGCCGACTCCTTTAAACTTCATTTCTGAACACTGAGAATTAGAGTACTTACGTCCACAATAGACATGGAAGCAAACATTGGGTCTTATAAGTCGGTACACATAATACCCTCCTGGGCAGGCCTTGATATCCACAGTTGTGTTCCATTGGCAGCAATTATTACTGAAACTGGCACAGGCTTGTCTTTGGACAATGCCCTCTGATTCATTTGGATGACTGCCATTAAGCCAAATGGGTGCATGTGTGCCACAGTGGTTTTCTGGGATGCAAAATGTTGGCATAGCGTCTCCAGCCATACCAGTGAACCGATACCATTCCCCATTTAGGTGGTTGTCACACATTGGTTTCTCTTCGGATTCATTCAATAAGTGGTCCGTGTTTCTCCAAGGCTCATTCAGGCTTATGTAAGCCGAACATGGATCCAAGGCTTAAAATAAAGAAAAGAGGTTTTTAGAAAAGTCTATGATAGTGAACTGTGAAATACTGTACAAAATACATAAAGATGAATAATCTTAATAAAACATAAGAAATTACACAGAAAAGTAATATTAAAACTAATAGAAATGATGCTGTAGTATACGCTAATATATAAAGGTAGCAGAGCTGAATTTATCCTACAGCCATTCGGACCTTCGTTGTGCATGGTCATAGCCCTCTGAGATAGGTTAAGGCCACATAGGCTGACCCTTAGGCCTTTAATGGCCTCTTTTTGTCCTTCTACTAATTTTCTAGGTAACCAGCAGTATCCCCTGTGTGTAGCGATTCATTTGTTGAATTTCTAATTGAATGTGTAACTAGTTGGTACCATTCCCCTTGTCAAATGGCATTTCTATATTGGAAAAACTGATTCGACAGTACGAGAGTGTACAGAGACCAGCGCCAAACTGGTAACACCTTATTGGTCATTTGGCAGACTGACCTGACTATTCACACTACAGCCAGAAGTCCCTGGTTTCTACGTATGTATGTATGTATGTATGTATGTATGTATGTAGGCACTTGAAAGGCTTATCCATTTTGTACAATTGATGGCCTATTGGTGGACTTCAATGAGACAGCGCTGTAGTACCCCCACTTACCACTACAGTTTGTACAGCGACTGATCAATGTGGCAAGATCAGTATCGGAGATCTGTGAAGGTCCTGGGTGTCGGACCACCCACAGATCTAATATCAATGACACCCTAAAGGATAGGTTATCAACTGTAGAAAGTAGATAATCCCCTTTAAAGGAATTTTCTAAGTTCACAAAATTGATGCCCTATCATAAGGACAAGCTGACACCCTGAGACCCCATCAATCAGTCGTTCTCAGGAGCTTATACACAGACAGCAGGAAGCAGACAGTTCTGGTCAGACATGGTTACGGTAATTCAACTCCAACTCCTGGATGTCGGCAGTCAAAGTAGACTAGGCCGTAAATAGTAGACAGGTACAGCAGAATTCCACGATAATACCAGGGGGTGCTCTCCTTGCAGAATTAAGGACCGGAACCAGATGGTACAAACAATTCGAATTTTATTGGATTACGCATTTCATGGTATTTGATGAGCACAACAGATGCCACCCCTTCATCAGATCTCTTCCAGTTCAGGTGCCTACGAGTAACCCAATAATTCTAATTTTATTTGTACCATCTAGTTCCCATCCTTAATTCTACAAGGATTGAACCCCCTGGTTCTTCGGATTGTGCTGTACCTTAAACATCAGTACTCCATACTACTACCGTAGGATAGAGGTTAATATAATTTGCCAGTGTGGGGCTTTAAAGTGAACATTTCACCATTTACATGAACTCAATCTCTTTTCAACCTGTAATAGGTGCTGCTCTACTAACTCCAATGCACTTGGATTTTTTTTTCTATAGCCCACACTGTTCCTGAGCAATCAGTGCAATTATTGTTAATGCCTGATATACTAACTAGACTCTCTAACGTCAAGTGGGTGGAGTCAGACAGGATCAGGCAAGCGGAGGCGGGAGCTAGAGAGAAAAATGACAACTGGAGCTGTGCCTATACTAAGGGATGCAAAGAACTGGAGTTGGTGGAGGTGGTGAAAGGTCCTCTTAGGCTGTGGCCCAATGTTGCCGGAATGCAGCATTTTTTTTTGCCGTTTTGCTGCGTTTGTGAGAGCCACAATCAGTAGAGGAGTTAACAGAAGGGAAATGTCTAAGAACTTCCTATATGTTCTCCATTCCTTTTCAAACTTTGGCTAAATAAAACCCCAAACCAAACCACAAAAAAATCTGCAATAAAAAAAGTGGGGCCTCAGTCTATGGGAGCCTTCACACGGAGTTACGCTCTGCTCATTCTGAACATAAAACACGTTCAGAATCAGCATGTAAAAACCAGCTCCCATTGACTTGAATGGGTGCCGGCATACGAGCGCTCCCCATTGAAATCAATGGGAGGATTTTTTCCTTATTGCTTTCAATGTGATACGCGCGTATTACATTGAAGGCAATAGGGACCCCCCAAAAAAAAGCCTCTCATTGATTTCAAGGGGGAGCGCTCATATGCCGGCACCCATTCAGGTTCCAGTTTTATTTAAATAAAGCTCAATCTGTATATACATTTACTATGGTCCTATGTCACTTTTCTGATGAAAACAGTCAGTATGCCACTTTTTAAATATTGTCATAAATGCTGTCTTTATGCTGCCTTTGGGCACAGCAGGGGACCCAGTCAGCTTTATCATCAGCTGCAAATGTTATTTATTCCCAAAAGGTACTGGCATAGATTTCAGTACAAGTACGTTCTCCCTTACAGCAGGGAATATCAAGACAAACATGGAAAACTCTGGTCTTGACAAATCTTTTTCTTACTTATTGTGACCGGGTTATCTTCTCATACATGTAGTGTCCCTGCCTGATAACCTGTCCACAATAAGGAAATCATGGCTGGGTTTCTTCTGACCACTGTCACCCCATAGAAAGTTCACGGTCGTATGTATTGGCACCTGATCAAGACATAGAATGACCATATGATGTTGCAGAAAATACATCCTGGGACCATTGTCCACTGCGTTGGGTATGGTTTGGAATATGTGCGGTTTCCCATACCGTGGATGCCATATGCAACGTTATCCTGAGAGGTCAAATGTCTAGATGTGCAGCCCTCATATAACAAAGATTGCAATTTTACAGGATAACAGATTTGTGCATTGCCTAGACTAGATAAAATCATATCCACTTCTCAGGATTAGCTGCAGAACGTATGGGTTTCGAAAATGAAGCACAAAGTATATTAGAAAATCACAGAACTCTTCATTATACAAGATAAATGTGACATTACTGTGCTAAGCATGGACTTAAATAGCAAACACAATTATATAATTTACTAAAAGATCAAAGTCATCTCTAAGTAACTTGTCACTAGGAGTAAATTGTAATGTTAATTTTACGTTAATTAATGTATCCGTCCATCCCGCAGCCAAGATGATAACCGTCATGACTTTTAAATTCCTCCATGTGAATAACACCAGGGGGAGGGGGGATTTATTAACATTAGAGATGAGCGAACACTAAAATGTTCGAGGTTCGAAATTCGATTCGAACAGCCGCTCACTGTTCGAGTGTTCGAATGGGTTTCGAACCCCATTATAGTCTATGGGGAACATAAACTCGTTAAGGGGGAAACCCAAATTCGTGTCTGGAGGGTCACCAAGTCCACTATGACACCCCAGGAAATGATACCAACACCCTGGAATGACACTGGGACAGCAGGGGAAGCATGTCTGGGGGCATAAAAGTCACTTTATTTCATGGAAATCCCTGTCAGTTTGCGATTTTCGCAAGCTAACTTTTCCCCATAGAAATGCATTGGCCAGTGCTGATTGGCCAGAGTACGGAACTCGACCAATCAGCGCTGGCTCTGCTGGAGGAGGCGGAGTCTAAGATCGCTCCACACCAGTCTCCATTCAGGTCCGACCTTAGACTCCGCCTCCTCCGGCAGAGCCAGCGCTGATTGGCCGAAGGCTGGCCAATGCATTCCTATGCGAATGCAGACTTAGCAGTGCTGAGTCAGTTTTGCTCAACTACACATCTGATGCACACTCGGCACTGCTACATCAGATGTAGCAATCTGATGTAGCGGAGCCGAGGGTGCACTAGAACCCCTGTGCAAACTCAGTTCACGCTAATAGAATGCATTGGCCAGCGCTGATTGGCCAATGCATTCTATTAGCCCGATGAAGTAGAGCTGAATGTGTGTGCTAAGCACACTCATTCAGCACTGCTTCATCACGCCAATACAATGCATTAGCCAGTGCTGATTGGCCAGAGTACGGAATTCGGCCAATCAGCGCTGGCCAATGCATTCTATTAGCCCGATGAAGTAGAGCTGAATGTGTGTGCTAAGCACACACATTCAGCACTGCTTCATCACGCCAATACAATGCATTAGCCAGTGCTGATTGGCCAGAGTACGGAATTCGGCCAATCAGCGCTGGCTCTGCTGGAGGAGGCGGAGTCTAAGGTCGGACCTGAATGGAGACTGGTGTGGAGCGATCTTAGACTCCGCCTCCTCCAGCAGAGCCAGCGCTGATTGGCCGAATTCCGTACTCTGGCCAATCAGCACTGGCTAATGCATTGTATTGGCGTGATGAAGCAGTGCTGAATGTGTGTGCTTAGCACACACATTCAGCTCTACTTCATCGGGCTAATAGAATGCATTGGCCAGCGCTGATTGGCCGAATTCCGTACTCTGGCCAATCAGTGCTGGCCAATGCATTCTATTAGCTTGATGAAGCAGAGTGTGCACAAGGGTTCAAGCGCACCCTCGGCTCTGATGTAGCAGAGCCGAGGCTGCACAAGGGTTCAAGCGCACCCTCGGCTCTGATGTAGGAGAGCCGAGGGTGCACTTGAACCCTTGTGCACCCTCAGCTCTGCTACATCAGAGCCGAGGGTGCGCTTGAACCCTTGTGCACACTCTGCTTCATCAAGCTAATAGAATGCATTGGCCAGCGCTGATTGGCCAATGTATTCTATTAGCCTGATGAAGTAGAGCTGAATGTGTGTGCTAAGCACACACATTCAGCTCTACTTCATCGGGCTAATAGAATGCATTGGCCAGCGCTGATTGGCCAGAGTACGGAACTCGACCAATCAGCGCTGGCTCTGCTGGAGGAGGCGGAGTCTAAGATCGCTCCACACCAGTCTCCATTCAGGTCTGACCTTAGACTCCGCCTCCTCCAGCAGAGCCAGCGCTGATTGGCCGAATTCCGTACTCTGGCCAATCAGCACTGGCTAATGCATTGTATTGGCGTGATGAAGCAGTGCTGAATGTGTGTGCTTAGCACACACATTCAGCTCTACTTCATCGGGCTAATAGAATGCATTGGCCAATCAGCGCTGGCCAATGCATTCTATTAGCGTGAACTGAGTTTGCACAGGGGTTCTAGTGCACCCTCGGCTCTGCTACATCAGATTGCTACATCTGATGTAGCAGTGCCGAGTGTGCATCAGATGTGTAGTTGAGCAAAACTGACTCAGCACTGCTAAGTCTCTGCATTCGCGTAGGAATGCATTGGCCAGCCTTCGGCCAATCAGCGCTGGCTCTGCCGGAGGAGGCGGAGTCTAAGGTCGGACCTGAATGGAGACTGGTGTGGAGCGATCTTAGACTCCGCCTCCTCCAGCAGAGCCAGCGCTGATTGGTCGAGTTCCGTACTCTGGCCAATCAGCGCTGGCCAATGCATTCTATTAGCCCGATGAAGTAGAGCTGAATGTGTGTGCTTAGCACACACATTCAGCTCTACTTCATCAGGCTAATAGAATACATTGGCCAATCAGCGCTGGCCAATGCATTCTATTAGCTTGATGAAGCAGAGTGTGCACAAGGGTTCAAGCGCACCCTCGGCTCTGATGTAGCAGAGCTGAGGGTGCACAAGGGTTCAAGTGCACCCTCGGCTCTCCTACATCAGAGCCGAGGGTGCGCTTGAACCCTTGTGCAGCCTCGGCTCTGCTACATCAGAGCTGAGGGTGCGCTTGAACCCTTGTGCACACTCTGCTTCATCAAGCTAATAGAATGCATTGGCCAGCGCTGATTGGCCAGAGTACGGAATTCGGCCAATCAGCGCTGGCCAATGCATCCCTATGGGAAAAAGTTTATCTCACAAAAATCATAATTACACACCCGATAGAGCCCCAAAAAGTTATTTTTAATAACATTCCCCCCTAAATAAAGGTTATCCCTAGCTATCCCTGCCTGTACAGCTATCCCTGTCTCATAGTCACAAAGTTCACATTCTCATATGACCCGGATTTGAAATCCACTATTCGTCTAAAATGGAGGTCACCTGATTTCGGCAGCCAATGACTTTTTCCAATTTTTTTCAATGCCCCCAGTGTCGTAGTTCCTGTCCCACCTCCCCTGCGCTGTTATTGGTGCAAAAAAGGCGCCAGGGAAGGTGGGAGGGGAATCGAATTTTGGCGCACTTTACCACGTGGTGTTCGATTCGATTCGAACATGGCGAACACCCTGATATCCGATCGAACATGTGTTCGATAGAACACTGTTCGCTCATCTCTAATTAACATGGGCACCAGTCCTTGGGCTAGTGTAGATTTCGGTTTTGGCACAAGGAATCTCCCAGGAAGCGCTGGAATTATTAAGAGGCTTAAAGCCTCCAAATTCTGACACATCTCATGCCAGTGGAGGAATTGATGAAGATTGTCTTAAGATCCCCCCATTGTCAACACAGAGATACTTGGATACCTGGTTTACCATGCACCCAATAATAATATATTTTTTGCTTTTCAATTTGCATACCTTGTAAAAAACCTTTGAAAAACCAATAAAATGAGAATTTAAAAAAATAAATAAATTACATAATGCACTGGGCATTGGTTTAGTCTGGCACTGCAGGGTGAGAATCACCTTCTATTTTAGCAAAAACCTTCTCTTACCGTAAATAGAGAAACATTTATTCTGACAGAATCCTTCACATACTATTTGTTCAGCGGTTTTTAATATTTATTTTTTTATTTAATTATTTTTTAAAAATGTCAAGCTTTTAAGACTATTTTGTTTTTTATTTTATAATGTAATGTTTTTTTTTCTGGCATTATTAAAAAAAGAAAAACAACATAAAAAAACCCACACAAAACACCAGGACAAATGTGACTATTTTCAGCAAAACACTGTACATGAAGATTGTTTCCATACATTGCAGTTTAGGTAACAGTTGTGGTTTTTGTCACGATTGATAAACCTTCTATTCCTTCAGAACACACAAAAAAATCCTACAATGTACTATAATAACTTGATACAAATAAAAAAATAATAGAACAAAATCACCAAAAACTACATCTGCAACATGAAAAACTTATTGAAAAATATGAGGAACATCTAAATGAACACCAAAAATACGAGGAACATCTTAACACAAAATTGTTGCTGCACCCAACATAGGGTTGTCCAATGATATACATTGATGGCAAGATGATACCAAAAACTGTAAGAACTACAACCCAGGAGGTAAATACACATGTTGGGTTTTAGAACCATACATACATTAACTTAATCCTAAGTATATATACACAGTTCAGCTCTAGAAAACATGTAGGGTTCCCGTTCCTTGACTTTCTCTTACAAAATGAATGTTACTCACCCAAGGGGGTCACTTGATTAAATCGGAGGTAGAAACAGAAGGCCAGGAGAACAAACATGTTAACAATCCGAGTGTAAAGTGAAGTTGTGGAGCTGGAGTAAGGATCCTTGTCAGAGGGTCTCCGTCTTCTGTGCCTCTGAGGGACAGATGATCTTGTTTTCCTTTATTTATCACTATGACCTCTAAGTTATCATTTTCAGTGGACACATTATCAGAAGGAAGAGGATGAAATGGACCAAACCTCTGACCCCTCCAGCAGAGATCTGCCTTGTAAACAAGGATATTTTTATGGATTGATCCTGAAGTCTCATCCTCCCATTGTCTCTACATGCTGGAATTCTCAAAATGATACATTGTTATCCGCAAGGGAACTCTGAGGAGGGACACTCAGGAGACAGGTCATTAGCTGAGGTCAGCCCTTCCGTATGTCCTGTCCTAAGTCACATGTTTCTCCTTCGGTCAGCCTGCATATTTAGAATAGTGACGGTCCATAGACAGCATAATGGAGGAATTTTGGAAAAGAAAAAGTTATGGAAGTGTAATGTTCACAGTAATGATAAATATTAAAGCTGGCATTGACTGTCCGGTTAATATCTATAGTATGTATGTCTTCTAAACACTGAACCCAATAATACTGTAATTCTTATTTTTGCATTTCAGGTATTGATCAGAAACCAGACAAGGATCATAAATAGAGATGAGCGAACAGTGGTCGATCGAGTACATGTTCAATCAGATATCAGGCTGTTCGAGATGTTCGATTCCAGTCGAACACCAGGTGGCAAACTCACTAAAAATTTGATTCCCCTCCCACCTTCCCTGGCGCTTTTTTTGCACCAATAACTGCGCAGGGGAGGTGGGACAGGAACTACAACAACGGAGGCATCGAAAAAAAAAAATCGGAAAAAGTGATTGACTGCCGAAATCAGGTGACCTCCAATATATATGAATAGTGGATTTAATATCCCGTTCATATGAGACTGTGAACTATGTGACTGTGAGACAGGGATAGATGTACAGGCAGGTTAGCTAGGGATTACCTTTATTTAGGTGGGAATGTTACACACACAGCTCTCTGGGGCTCTATCTGGTCAGGATCCCTGTCAGCTTGCAATATGCGTGAGCTAACTTTTTCCAATAGGAATGCGTTGACCAGCGTTGATTGACCAGTGTACAGCATTCGGCCAATCAACGCTGGTTCTGCCAGAGGCTCGTCTGTGAGGAGGCGGAGTCTAAGAACAGAATGGAGACTGCTGTGGACTGATCTTAGACTCCACCTCCTCCGACAGAACCAGCGTTGATTGGCCAAATGCTGTACTCTGTATGGCATTCGGCCAATCAACGCTGGTCAATGCATTCCTATGCCAAGATGTAGCTGTGCTGGCCATGCGCTCAGCACTGCTACATCGGAGATGAAGCAGGCTGAGTGTGCGCTGAACCCTGCTGCACACTCGGCTCTGCTACAGCTCTGATGCAGCAGAGCTGAGTGTGCAGCAGGGTTCACATCTCTGGTGTAGCAGTGCTGGCCGTGCGCTCAGTTCGGCTGCATCTCCGGTGTAGCTGAGCTGAGTGCACAGCCAGCACTGCTACATCTCGGCATAGGAATGCATTGACCAGCGTTGATTGGCCGAATGCCATACAGAGTACAGATCAACGCTGGTTCTGCCAGAGGAGGCAGAGTCTAAGATCGGTCCACAGCAGTCTCCATATTGGTCCGATCTTAGACTCCACCTCCTCACAGACAAGCCTCCTGCAGAACCAGCGTTGATTGGCCGAATGCTGTACTCTGTATGGCATTCGGCCAATCAACGCTGGTCAATGCATTCCTATGGGGAAAAAGTCAGCTCCAGCATATCGCAATCTGACAGGGATCCCGACGTAATACAGTGACTTGGGCTTGTTAGATGCCCCCAGGCATGCTTCCCCTGCTGTCCCAGTTGCATTCCAGGGTGTTGACATCATTTCCTGGGGCGTCATAGTGGACTTGGTCACCCTCCTGAGTCGAATAGTGGTTTCCTCCTAAACAAGTATTTATTCCCCAGACTATAATGGGGTTCAATGTTCGATTGAATAGTCGAGTATTGAGCGGCTACTCGAATCTAACTTTTCACTGTTCGCTCATCTCTAATCATAAACCAAATATACTGTACAATACATCTACTTTAAAATAGGTCCATATTGTTTGTTCCTAATGTCCAGTTCTCTTTTATAATTGTACCGATTAGTAATGATAAGTCCCTCTAAATACTAGAGGATACCTTCTAAATGTTGTTAGGAATACATGACAAAGTTGTGTTCTGTAGGAGAGGGGACCAGTTCTAGACCATGCAGCTACTAAGTGGAAGACATTAGGCAGCTGGGTTTTATCCCACAAGGGACACGGCACATGTAAGGAATAGTCACAGCAGCCTACTCTGGTATATAGGTGTAAACATGTAAACAGCAATATGTAATCTGTCTCAATATAGAGAATAAAAGTACAAAGTGGACTGAATGAAGAACATATCCCAGACATACTTAAAGAGGACCTTCCACCACCCTCATCAATTAAAGTTCTGAGCACCTGGTAATGGGGACTGATTCACTTATTCCAGCACAGTTTTCTCTAGTCCCCACCTTTCCAAGCAACAAGTGCGGTTAGTTTTGGTGCCTGATGTGCCATTTAAGCTCTGTAATGTCAGAAGGGCGGTGTCAGGCAGGGGGTGTGATCCAGAGCTCCAATCAGAGGCAGTCTGTGTCACTCAGAATCACACCCCCTTGTCTGCTCCTGCCTGACACCGCCCTCCTGACATTATACAGTTTAAATAGCACATCAAGTATCAAAACTAACTGCACTTGTTGCTTGGAAAGTTGGGGACTTCCAACTGTGCTGAAATATGTGAGCCCATTTGCAGCCACTCCGCAGTGAAACTGTTTTTTCGCACAGACAAAGTCCTGCATGTCTGACTATGTGTCCGTGAAAAACCCCCCAACAAAAAACGGATTCACCGCAGAGAGGCTGCATATGGACTGGAGATTTGCTTTAAAAACCCATCAAAATGACTGGGTTTTAAAGCTGAATGGCCCTATGCAGTTTTACCTGAATTTTCCATGGACAGCGGCGCTAGTGTGAACGCCCCCTAAAGATTATGTCTGGTTTGGACAGCCTCTTTACTATGATAGGTCCCACAATGATGAGCTGATTAGCCATCACTGCTGGAGATTCCTCATTTTCCAAGCAGTAGTGCTTCAGTTGTGGCCTACATAGAGAGTCCTGAGTTGGTGTTCCCAATACTGGATCCATATGCTGTAAACTGAAGTTCAAGGACTATGTACCACAATCTACTTCCAGAGGAACCAGGTGAGGAAGAGATGTTGGGGCTAAAACTTGGGTGGAATAAATGTCCACTTTTCAGATCCTGGTAGGATGGTAAAGACTAGGGTTGAGCCGATGTTGACTTTTCAGGATCGATTTTGAAATCCGATTTCCGATCATTTTTCATTCGAAACCCGATCTCGATCCCAATGCAAGTCAATGGGATTTTTTTTTTACTAATTGGAGATCAGATTTTAAAAACAATCCTATTCACTATACAGCATGGAATCTAACAATTGAATGCTTTAATTGTTAGAATCCACGCTGTGTAGTGATTTTTTTAAATCACTAAGTAGCCAGCGGATTTTTTTTTAATCCTCTGGCTACTTAGTCCCCCCTGGTGTCCACTTACCTGCAGAGATGGCTGGTCCGGTGCCCTTGTTCTTCTTTGCCTCGCTGTCCCCTGCCTCCCAGGTTAGGAGAGTGTGGGCGGGTACTGGGAGGGGAGACGTCACATCTCCCCTCCCAGTACCCGCCCACACTCTCCTAAGCCACAAGCCCTGCCTTCTTCCTAGCTCTTTAACACTAACCTGGAAGTCGGGGGCAGCGAGGCGAAGAAAAACGAGAACACTGGGCATCGGACCAGCCATCTCTGCAGGTAAGTAGCTACTAGAGATGATAGCTAGTCTCCCATTAGAATGAATGGACGCAGCCGGCGCGCAGGGGGTTAAGGCTGTGTGCCGGCTCCTTCCATTCATTCCTATGGAACCGCAGCGGAGCCTTCACACTGAGTATACACTCCGCTCAGAATGAGCGGAACGTATACTCAGTGTGAAGGCTAACATGGTTAGCTTTTCCCACAATGCTTGGCCAGTAGCAAAGCATTGTGGGAAATAATCACCGATCTCGATCCCACCTAAAAAGATCGTGTTTCGAACACGATCGCTCAACCCTAGTAAAGACCAGTGTTACTTATAGGATACTACCATATCAACAGACCTAGACTTTTCTGACATTGTTTATCTGTCAAAGAATCTGTAATGTCACAATACAATATACTAGATCCTTATTTTCATGGACACAGTTATTCGACCCCGTTGTAACAAAAATGCATGTGGAAAGAAAATATCCACCCTTTCGCCCAGAGAAAATCTGAAACCTTAAAGATCACAACAACAACAAAAATCCCAAGAAAGTAATAGGAATGCTTAGTTTATGTAATGTTTATGTAATTCTAAGATTATGTCATGTTAACCTGCGAGGTTGCGGAGGATCATAGACTGTCCACAAATCTATCCAGACAGTCGCCTGTTAAACTATCATGATGTATTGCGGACTTCATGTGAAGGATGTAGAGAAGGAGATAAAACGACATTTCCTACCAGTGGTTTTCCAGTCAAGGACATTTCAGACCTCAGATCTTGTAAACAACCTGTCAGTTTTGCCAAAATTAATATCATTTATCAATGTAGCACAGATATTACGGGAACCCCTCTCTAGATTCCAGGAAGGCACGGGCTGCATAACCTCAGTACATCCATGATCAAATCCTTTACAACTTTATTACTTTACCGATTCCCCGCATTAGTATCAATAACATGATCTAGCCAATAACTGTAGTGACACCTGTAGGTAACAAATAGTACTACAATCTATTTTTAGTTGGAAATGACAAATTATTCAACATTTCTACTTCTGATAACTCACAGAATTACATGAGAAGACGATCACTAGAATAAACTAGAATTTGTTGGGTTACAACACAATAAACAAACTAGCACCCATTGGCATGGAAAGGTAGTTTCAACATTTATTCATTCAATGGCCACACGATTTTAAAGGGATTTTAAAGGTCAGACACATTTTTATCTAGGTACCACGTCGGAATAGCCTTAAGAAAGGCTCTCCTACCTTTCGTCGTCTTCTCTGTGCCGCCGTTTGCCTACAATCCCGGTATGTCGGGATTCAAATGAGCTCTCTCACAGCACTGGGGGCGGGCCCCATTGCTCACACAGCACTGGGGACATCCCCAATGCTGCGAGAGAATTCACTCCAGCGTCACCTCCATCTTCTTCAGCAGCATCATCTGAAGTCGTTTCTTCTGGTGGTGGCTTGTAACGTCTAGGCCTCGGGCAGAGCAGACTGCGCATACCCACAGACCAATGGGCGCTTACAATACTGTGCAGTGGTGGTGTGAGGTCAATGGAACACCTGTAGCTGGTTATCTGACTTATAGCTCAATGTCATGTAAATGACTTCTGATGTTTTGCCACAATACACTTCGGATGTGACCTCCAAATTCATTTGCAGTACAGAAAGGATCACTACAGGCCATTTTTCTCATGAAACTATCCCTTCTTGCAGAGGTTCCCATCTTGCCATCATATTGTTATTATGCCAACCCCTAGGGCACACATTGTTGACATTGTGGCCTAGACAAGTAGCGATCTGCAGGAGCGGTCAGTTCAAAGATTCTGTCCCGCTCGCTTGCAAGTGGAGAAAACTAGCACGTTGACAAAACAGGAGGCATCACACAATAATCCCATACCCAGTCATCCAAAATTTGAGATTTCATGTGGCTAAATGGAGTCACATTGCAATCCCTAGGGTGCTGTGACTTCTGATTGCAAAGACAATGAACACTATTAAATTTTTTTTTTTGCAGCACCTTAAGGGTCACAATGTGACTCCACTCACTAACATTAGCAAGAGTCACAGGGTTACTCAGTGATTTTTGGTCACAGAGCGAGAGTTGAAGCCAACCTCGTGGTGTAACCCTAACCTTAGTATTGAGGGTATGGGGAGAGTAATCCTATTAATACATTGTGCTATGCTGTAGACTGAACCCCTTACAGGTTCTAGTGTTGTTAAGCCAGCATACTACATAGTCAAAGGGACAAATGTCTGCAAAATACCTAATAGTACACCCACCCTGCCCTGTGGAGGCTATGATTCCAAGCAATAGGATAGGAGAATGTAAAATAAACATCGCCTCTTTCCTAACTTGGGAAGCGATCTGCAGGGAATAGACCAAGAGAAGTGACATGAAATATTCATTAAGAACTAACCCCTTTGCAAGCGTGAAAGCTTCAGTCATATTTTATTTAGAGGAAGAAATAAGCCACATACACTTTCCTTTTTCTCAGCTGTTCAGATCTTTTAGTGAATTTGTAACAATGTCCAAAATGCCTAAGTCTTATTCAGCATCTTTATAAGGTTGCATCATATAGGCATGCTGTACCATATATAGCGGAAAGTTACTATAAGCAGAGGTAACAGGTTAGGTAGTGGATTTCTGCTAGATTATATAAGGACCTGCAATACAGTAATGTATACAGAGTCCTTTGATTCAATCTTGTAGTAATTCTTTAGTGTTAAAGTTTATATAAAATGTGGAACTAGTGGAGGCTAAGACATCTAACATCTTGGCCAGATCTAGCAGCCACATATCTGCAGCCTTCCACTCCAGACACGGGGATAACCTCTTTAATCATCTCAAAAATTTAGACCACAGGGACTTATCCCCTATCCATAGAATAGGGGAAAAGACCATTAGGACCCCCAGCAATCAGAATGGAAGCCTAACAGTTGCCCTAAAATCAGTGTGAATGAAGCAACAGTCTGCTTATGTAACAGGTAATACATTCATTTCAATAGGACTGCTGGGACTGAAAGCTTTGCCAGACCCATTGAAGTGAATGGAGCACCAGTCAAGCAAGTGCATTAGTGCTTCAATCGGGGAACCTTGGGGACCATGTTCTCCTGATCACTGGAATTCCAAGTGATTGGACAACCAGTGATCTGACACTTGCCCCATTGAAACAACATTGCTACTCCTCCATTTTCTCTTTTGCTCCTAGGTAGTTTCACGCTACCATCTGCTTAACGGTTTTTAAAGGGTCAGTTCCTTCAACTCCCTTATGCCCATATCAGCTTAGGAGACCAGACATATACTCAGGCGAAAGAGCGCAAGTCACTGCCTAACACCTCTGATTTCAAGAAATTTGTCAGTTGACAAAGAATTGGCGACGATGAAACCCAACATGCCGACTCTTCTATATACGGACATCTGCCATTTTGTCAATGGTGGAACACTACCGTAAATTAGATACACTTGTTGGACCCAAAACATCAACGTCAAACGAATCTTAGACTAATTCTTTGACTATATGACAAAAGTGTTTGACGAGGGTGGGGGCTATGGATATTACTTACCTGGAATTCTACAAGGCCATTGAGATTGTTTGATTATTGAAAAGTGGATTTAATATCCGGATAGTTCAGTGGATTTCCAGTTGGCTGATTGATAGATACGAGAATGCACTCCAGTAATATGCAGTGTACCTCATGGGTTGGTCTTCCGTCCAATTCTTTTTAATATTTTTGTGGGTGACACAGGACAAGATTTAGTAGGTAAGGTTCACCAGTTTCCCGGTGACAAGTGTCACTGGCAAGTGTCATCGTGGAGGGATTTATAACATGGAAAAACATCTAGCTTTACTGGATGAATGGTCCAAACATTGGAAACTGCAGTTCAAAGTTTTCAAATGCAAGATAATACATCTGTTTGGGCAGAAGGAGCCCCCTGGGTATGGTATTGGCAGAACGGTGTTAACTAGGATTTTAGAAGATATGGATCTAGGGGTCCTGATGTGCAGCCTGATAACTCAACGGGACAGCCGGGGAGCAGGAAAGGCAGGTAGAGTGCTTGACATTATAGCTAGAGGAAAAAACAACAGGATCCGAGGGATTGCGATTCTGCAGTGTATAGAGCGCTCGTGAGACCACATCTAAGATACTGTGTCCCTTTTCGGTTGAGGGAGGTGAAGGGGAAGAATTGCAGGAAATGGGTCAAACATCGGGAAGATTGGGTGGTTGGGAAATCTATGGTAGGTGTATTTATGAATGCCTGGGATAAACATGTCTAGCCCAAGATAAAATGGTAATAAAATAAAGGGCAGACTAGATGGACCATGTGGTGTTTTTCTGTGGTGAATCTTCTATGTTGTTTCTAGATGATGGATTTGGTGGACACTCATGTATTGTGTATGGCCACTTTAAGTGGCAGCTTTTGTCACATGCCAAGATAACTATCAATACTGGTGACCCACAGAAAAAGTGATGCACAATAAGATCGAAAATGCCTAGAGATGTCCTAGGACCCATCATACACAGCAAGAGGAATTGTAATAACAGGAGAAGTAAAAGCCAAAGAAAGAAATAAACTTCAAACTCTACTTGAAAAACTGAATAAGTGTTTATTGTTGCAGAATTACATTTTTATACATATTTCATAAATGATACAAGATTTTACACATCTATATTTTGCTTATTTATAGGACATTCCTCCATGCTCCAAACCTCCCCACACACTCACACATACCAGACCCTTTAGAGACGACTCCTGTGTTTTTACTGTTCTTATAAACCATTTATACAAACAGGATCAGGCTATTTGCTGCTGAAGGGACCAAAGTTGCTATTTTTTCCAGCTCCTTCAGCATCCGAAGTGCAAATGGCAAATGAAAAGCTTCCGGTTCTTTAGTGTTAAAAGAAAAATCTCCTATTCAAGATCAGTTACCCAAGCAGAAACTTTAGGATGATGCTATGGCCATCACCATATTAAGATTTCTTACGGCATAAAATTGGGTTGCCTTTAGGCATCCAAACCAATTATGATGACTTCATACAACCAAAGATCTGCATTGTTACTTGGGCCTCTAAATGTAGATGATTGTCGATCACTATTATTCCATAGCAGACATTCATGCCCAATCGATTATCACAATTTAACAGGGCACATCTTAAAGATATGGATGTCACATGAAGGCATGATACACCTCCAGAAAAGCAAGATCACACGTTACGTCTGGAAGTGGTTTATTGCCAATCTCCTATATACTATGTTCTGCATGGATCTAACAATCCTGAAAAAAAATTAAATATACAGGACACAATAGAAAAAGTTCGAAACAAACAATAAAGTATGGAAAATGGATTCAATCCACCTGAGAGGAGAGCCTTAGGTTAGAGGCAGTTACTTAAGACTACAGTTGGCAGCATCTGCCAGCCATGTTCCACATGGGCACAAGATTTAGGCTGGCAAGGAGTCCATGGTAACGTAACTGCCAGTCAAATAATATATGAAGAGAACATATACACACTCTCCTCTCTATTTCAATATATGCAAGGCACCAGTCAACTGGCTTCACTTCTTTAGTTCTGTAATCCTTTCCCTGAAGTAGGAGCCTTTCACAGTGGGGAGTCCTTAAAAAAATTGTCTCTGCAAAATTGAAGCCCAGTACCACCCATCATTACCCCATGCCAACCCCAACAAGAGACTGCACCATTTTGATATTGAAAGTCTGTGGAAGAGCAGCTTATTCCAAAGGAAAAAAGGCAAGAAAACCCCTGAAAACTTTGGAGCAAAAAGATAGAGGCGATATCTCAGTCGTTGTCACTCTCCAATCCTTCAGTGGTTTGTAGATACTGTACACAAAATATAGACAAGGCCGGATATCTAGAGATTTCATCCAGGAAGATGTTGCGCTTCTATCAACAGGGGATGAATCAGAAGATGCAAATCTTTATGAAGATATTAGATGTTCATTGCATTAGAATAAAGGTGGTAACCCCTTCATAATCATGCAACCCTGATTTTTCTACCCCACTGATCCTCCAATCAAGAGTGCAGAGCAGGGGAACAACTCCCTCCCAAAAAAGAAAGAAAAAACAAATAAAAAAAAGACATAAAAACCTACCATGCATCGAGCCCCTGAAGTATATATATAGCCAAGGCAGTGGGAGGGAGAGGGATGGGGGTAAGGGACATAATAAAGTGATTACAAGGAAATAGAAAAAAAGGAAAGAAAAAAAAAAAGAAAAGAAAAAAATTACATGCGGTTTCTTAAAATGCATAGCAGAAAGTTTCACTGTGTTTGGGGCTTGGATTAAGATTGAACAGCGTTGTGTCTAAACACAGAAAGGCATGTGCATGAACCTGGAGATTATCAGGACGGCTAGGCATCGGAACGCCTTCACGTCATCACAGCAAATGCTTGAAGACTGGAGACTAGCTTTACGCTGAGGTTACTACTGGTCCAACGCTTCTCCAAATAGCATTAATTGTGTGCTACGTTACTCATGTGACTCCACTCAACTAGTGGACCATTACCCCAATGTGTTCTACAGGCACTGCCACAATCTAACGTGCCATAAAAAACAAAACATAAAAATGATCATTCATAGAACTTTTAACTTGTATTTATCATCCATTTGTGTTCATTGACAAGTAAAATAACTAATATGGTTTAAGTAAGAAATTTTCCAAGCCATAGGAGGCGTTTAACAAAGTCAAGGCTCCAAGCTCTCCTTTCATTCACTTCTGCCTGTTCTTTAACAGCAGCATAAAAAGTTAAAAAAAACAACATAAAGGTATGGGAAAAACACAAAATAAGAGGGAGAAATGATCACCCATCCCAATACCACATCCCAGCTACCACCAATAATGCTTTAATTTCAAAGGCAAGAGATATCCACAGGTTTTGCTGGGGATTTAGGAGTCCTGCAATGATCTATCTTTGTCATCAATTTGTTGGATCGGGAGATGCATCTGCAGGGGATCACGCAGTCTTTTAAGGTCCAACTCAACCTAGATGTAAGGGGAAGACAAAGTTGGTTTTTAGTTTATGTTTGAAAGCAGTTTATGAAGTATTGAAGTCTACACCTGAATTCATTGAACCCTAAATTTGATTGTGCGATCCTGCAGAATATCTTAGATGACACTCCAAGAAAAAGTAAGAGAACCCTTTAGAATGACCTGTATTTCTGCAGCGATTGCAAACAAAATGTGGTCTAAAGAAATGAGTTTAGAAGCAAATTTCACAGATGCTTCACCCATTAAATAAAGTCACACAAAGCCTGGTTACGGACGTATCTGTTATTCTCAAGAAAGACTGTTTAGTGTTAACCAATAGAGATGAGCGAACACTGTTCAGATCAACCGTTCTGAACAGCACGCTCCCATAGAAATGAATTGAAGCACCTGGCACGTACACTTTGCCGGCGGCCGGTCGCCGTGCCGGGTGCTTCCATTCATTTCTATGGGAGCGTGCTGTTCGGAACGGCTGATCTGAACAGTGTTCGCTCATCTCTATTAACCAAGCCTAGAGGTACACAACATTTGCAAAATATGTAAAAGTTGAAAACGGCAACAAAAACATTGCTAAAGAAAAAACAAAACCTATGCAAATCTATCCATTGTTAGACATGAAAAAGATGTCTATAAATGCAGAAAGCACAACTATTGCTCTTTTCAGAGTGGCTTTAATAGGATGTCCTCTTCCAAGATAACAATGGCAATCATAAAAGAGGTAAAAACAAACCCAAAGGTAGCTGCAAATGATCTACAAACTGTAAAAACACAAGTTCATGTGTTAACCATTAAAAATAAATAAATAAATCACTAAACATGGACACTATGAAGGAAGCCACTGGTGTCAAAAAATTCTGGCTTGTCTGAAGGATGCCTGATGCTTCTGTGAATAAAATTCTATGGATAGAGGATACGAATATTGAACTATTTAGAAACAAAAGTGCAAAACTTTGTTTTGAGGATAAAACACAGCACACCTCCACATAACATTGAAGTATGGTGGAGGAAGCATCATAGATTGGGGTTGCTTTGCTGCCTTAGGGCCTAGACATCTTGTCATTACTAAAGAAACAATGAATTCTAAGGCGTAATAAAACATAAAAAGGGAAAATCGAAAGGCAATTGTCCATGGACCTCTGCGGACGCGACACTGGATGAGGTGTAACTCAAAGCACATGAGTTAAGGAATGGCTGGAAAAAATATATTTCTATTGTGAAAGGGCCTGAACAGGGCTGAGCAACCCAAGGCATCCCAGAAATACTGATGAAATGACATTTTGTAGGGAGCAGTCGTCAAAAAGTCCTTCTTAATGTTGTGTAAATTTTAACTGTACATCTTATGGAGGAGACTGCCGCTAAAGGGGATTCTATGGGTTCTTAAATGTAAGGGTTCACTCACTTTCTTCCCGCGTTGCGTAGGATCGCTCAACAGTCTCAATAAAAGACGCAAAGTACAATGGCTTGCGTCTTTAGTTAAGTTACATTGTGACTTGTAGAACAAGCAGAATTCGTGGAAATTTCAAAGAATTTACTTTAAAAGGGTTCATGCAGGACTCAAAAACATTGCTGCTTTCTTCTTCTTCTCAGGAAGTGACATCCTGTCCGGTCACATGGCCTTGCAAGCAAGCCTTTATTTTTGACTCCTGCACAACCCTTTTATTGACTTGAATGAAGTTGCTTCAATGTCACACACATTGATTTCTGCAAGCCCTACATCTGCTTTGGCTTAATGTAAAGGGATAAGAAAGGCACCATGTGTGCGTTACAAGATCTACATCTTTTATTCACCATTTATTGCTAAAATATCGATATAAAGAGGAATAATTTTCCACGTCTTATTCAGCACTAAAATTTCTTACAAAACCACAATCACAATCCAATTTCTCTAGAAGAAACATACACTCACAAGAGACTAGATTACACAACACTCCATACCTGAGCAATATCATCCTTGAGTCGATTGTATTCTAGATAATTAAAACCTGTTTTTTTGGCCGTTTTATGGAAATAATGTAAGTACTGTCTGTCTGAGGCTTCTGGATAAATATATTCCTGTAATGGGAGAAAAAAAAACAGGTCATATTCAGTGGTGTCAGCGTGCTTATTCTTTATAACTTATCAAGTATGTTTTTTTCTTCACACTCCTTTTCTTGTCTGCAATTATATAAGTGACCCTTCAGACCTCATGCATACGACCATGTGCAGTCTACCGGTCACCCGTATTGTCATCTGTGGTTGTGACGGACCCTTCTATTCTAATGAATGGGCTGAAACGCAGGTATATAGCGCTTGCAGCTCTGCTCTTGTATATCTGTCCAGTGCTCTAGTGGTTCAGCAGTCACCAGGCCATTGTGTGAAATGAAATTATTACATAGCTCTGTTGACTATAACAAGATGGTGTCAAAACAGGTTGTGATGGGTCATGACTGGGGGAACTGGGCTTGTGATCCGCATGTCAAACTAGTCTTGAGATTTTTAATTTTTTTGTAAAAAAGTTGTAAAGGGCCTTTTAAGTAACTGGAAGGCCTTCACTTTAAAGACAAACTTTCCAGGAAATACTAGGAAACTGCTTCTACGCCAATCTTTCAATATACTTTTATTGGAATGTAATGTCCACCTATGATAGCCATTGGAAGAAAGGATCAGACATATTGAATGTTGCCTCCTGATCCTTTGCTCTGAAGAGAGATTAGCAGCTGCCAGATGTCTAATAGCAGTCGATTCCCCTTGTCCTATTGAAACAACATACAAGCTCTGCCAAATGGAGTGTGCATGTGCTTGGGGGAGTCATTAGAATAGCTGTAAACTAAATGAGCATTCAACTAACGACTGGTGTGGTCACCAGAAGATGGTTGGCCCAAGATAAGTGTTTATTACCTATATGATAGGCAAAACGTAAGATCTCTGGGGTCCAAAGACACCACTGCTCCGTTCATTTTCAATGTGTCTGACAGATATTGAACGAAGCAGAAGTGAACATGTATGACTTCTACTTTATTGGAACAGAAAACCTAGGATCATTTTTCTTGTGCTTAGTAGGAACTGTATCCTATGGATAGGCAATAAATGTATTTAGTGGGTTAGCCCTTTAACTCTCATGAGATGGCAATGGCAGGCATTCCAGTATTAATGGTTGCCCATCTTTTTGGACTACATACATCAAGCTGTAATATGACGCAAGGAGACATCAGATAGTTCCAAGAGATGCCGCTTAGTAGTTTCATAACCATCACTGATATAGAACATACATGTTCATAGAAGAAAGGTACAACATGGTTAGAAACTCATTGTACATGTATTCATATAATATTTTTTCATCAACAGCTTGTATATCTACCTACATTTTACCCCTTTAATGGACTTATCTGCATTAAACAGATACTGAAAACCACGAATATCTAAGGCTGGATTCACACTTGAGTTGGAGTCTCTGAAAAAGACTCTGCTGCAGTTCCACTTAAAATTGGCAGAGAGAGGAGTCCTGCGGGTTTGTACGTAGAAACCCCGCATGTAACCACTTTGTAAGCAAACAGGGTCTCTGTCTTTTGGGTCCCCATGCATCTGCTACACAACCATTCAAAATAAACTATAATGAAAAATCACTCAATATAGCTCAATAGAATTTCTCCTTGGGTTACATGGCATTACACGTCTTGTTACAGATTTGCAACAATAAAAAACAAGTGCTCTGATCATTTAAAGAGACAGTGCATGGCCCATGTAAACCTGCATAAGGATCAAAGATTACAAATATGATTCCCAAAACAGTTTGCACCATTGTCAACAACACATCCCCTGTTTACATGGAGAACTTGTGTTGCCTGCAAACATTTCTTGGCTGAAATAAAAAAATAAAATAAAAATAAATAAAAATAAAGTGATGGGTAGAAAATTGAGCATTTGTTGGCTGATAGACCAATGATGGGGAAACTGGCATTCCCTATAAATATCCGTCCAATAGTCAGGTCTGTGTAAAAGGCCCTTGAAGTTGATCCCATATTGCCCCCACTACTCCAGGTGTACAAGTTTGGGTGAGTATCAGCCAAACAATTGTTTCAGTTATCAGAAGAAGCTGTTGGGACAGCGATGCATGTGGGAATCCATAACCACTAGAGATGAACGAACACAATTCAAAACAGCCGTTTCGAATAGCACGCTCCCATAGAAATGAATGGAAGCGGCCGGCACACAGACTTTGCCGGCAGCTTAACCCCCCGCGTGCCGGCTATGTCCATTCATTTCTATGGGAGTGTGCTACTTCAAACAGCTGTTTCGAATAGTGTTCACTCATCTCTAATAACCATTATTGGAAATCACCAGTAGAACACATCATTTGGCATCAGATAATCTTTTTTTGTTAGTACATGTAATACATCTAATAATGCAATATGAAAGTCTATCAGGTATACATGTTTTCTTTACTGCTTCGCTCATTGTTCAGTGACCTAGCACAGTGACATTATTATTATTAAAGAGGACCTTTCATCAGATTGGGCACAGGCAGTTCTATATACTGCTGGAAAGCAGACAGTGCGCTGAATTCAACGCACTATCGGCTTTCCCGATCTGTGGCCCGGGTAAAGCGCTATCGGTCCCGGTACCATAGCTCTTTACAGTCAGTCAGGAACGTCCTTCTCCACAGCAGAGCCTATAGCGCTGTACAGTGTGAGTGGGGAGGAACGCCCCCTCCCTCTGCTCACAGTACTCGTCCATAGACTAGTACTATCAGGAGGGGAGGGGGCGTTCCTCACCACTCACACAGCACAGCACGATAGTCGCTGCTGTGGAGAAGGACGTACCTGACTGACTGTCAAAAACGCCCTTCTGACTGTAAAGCGCTACGGTACCAGGATAGATAGCACTTTACCCAGGGCACAGATCGGGAAAGCCGATAGTGCGTGGAACTGCCTGTGCCCAATCTGATGAAAGGTCCTCTGTAATAGATGTTTCAGTCTGACAGAAGGAAGTCTTACCTTGCCTGTAAGTAGAAAATAACAATACATTCCAATGATACCGCTATAAGTAATGAAGTAAGTGACAGGCTCCATGATATCCCAGGAGTATTCCCACCACGTCAGACGAGCGAGGATCCCAAACTGTACAGACATATAAGCTAAGCCGCCCCACTGGACAATCCTGGTCAACTTTGCTGCTTTCTGAGCAGCCTGAAGCCGAGCCTGTAGAAATATTGGTAACACATTACTCAATGTAAAAATTGCAGGTAATACAAGACAAAAACAGTTTTATGTAACAAAAATAAACAGTATTCTCATTCTCCCAAAGAACAAAAGGGAGACTGGGAAAAAAAAAAAAAAAAAACCTGAAAAAAAAACAAAACTAACACTTCAACACAAATTTTCCCATCTCAGATCTCGTCTTGCAAGCTCAGTCACGCTCCTAACAGCCAGGTCTCTGCATAGTGATCCTGTGTTCACTGCAGAGCAGATAATAGAAATAGCTTTTTCAACTGCAAAAAAGCAATTTTTATTAGCGGCGCTGAAATAAACAGAGAATGCAGATTATGCTGTTCTGTCAATCACAGAAAAAAACAAAACGTGAAAATAGAAGCTTGAAAAATCTGCTTAACATTAGACTCAAAGGTCCGCTGATACGTTTTATATATCAGCCGGATGGACTGCAATAAGCCCCCAAAGTATCAAAATAACCAACATAAAAACCCAACCCATTTCATTATTTATTTATTTTTTTAATATTATTGATAGTTATGGTCAGACAGACTCCAATGCAAAAAAAAAAAAAAAAAAAAAAAAAAGTGATGTCGTTGCATAAGAGTAAACATGCTACAAAACCAAAAATCTAACATACGATATTGTAGAACAGAATGAAAAATAATTAATCACTTTATTTTGAAGCTGGGGTTGGTAATTCAGACTTCACTGAAAACTGGCCCTAACTCAGACGACAAAGCCCTGAATACAACACAACAAACAGTACAAGACATCACAATAGGGAATGGACAATTTAGCGTAAAAATATAATCTAGATTTATTTCAAGCTTATGGGCGATTCTGAAATTTAATCAGGTCTGAAAAAAAAAAAAAAAAAATCAATCAGTTGGCACAGAGAGCTGGAGTCAGATACACCTTCTCAGGTAAAAAAGGAATCCAGCATGGCTTTTTTCAGGGAAATTAAAACTCCTTCTTTATTAGTACATCAGCGTAAAAACACTTGCACACGCATCTTATTCTTTAAACATCCTAGCATCACACTGACACGTTTCAGAATACTCTTCCTTTCTCAAAGCCTTAGAGAAAGCATTGAGAAAGGAAGAGTATTCCGAAACGTGTGACTCTGATGCTAGGTTGTTTAAAGAACAAGATGCGTGTGCAAGTGTTTTTACGCTGATGTACTAATAAAGAAGGAGTTTTAATTTCCCTGAAAACAGCCGTGCTGGATTCCTTTTTTACCTGAATATGTGATTATTGTACTCCATGCCAAAGGAGTTGATTCTCCGAGCAAGAGTCAGGGAGTATATTGAAGTGGAAGAGCTTTATGGAAGAAATTATCCGCAAGTGGCTGAGTATTTCTTTTCCCATTTTCGCTCCATGCTGATGTCAGATACACTTGATGCTGGTAGGCTTCTTGTCCTAACACCTAACTATCTAATACAGTGAAGAAGCTGCAAATCATAGCTTTGTAGCAGGAGGAAGAAGCTTGCATGGAATAGATTAGGCGCTAGGGCAGGGCTGATATTGATTTCACAAATTTGCAGAAAAATCTGAGTTGTGTTTGCTAGAAGTGTAAAAAAAAATCAAATTAATGAGATCAATTGCTCAGTTTCAATAGAGAACTATACACCAATATACACACACACATATATATATATATATATATATATATATATATATATATATATATATATATATATATATATATATATATATATATATAACACACAACCAGGATAAACTGAGAACTAATTCCCTAAACTAAACTCCCTCCACCTAACTTCTAATTTCCTTCCATAAAAAAAATGGAACGTCACCGTTACTCTTCCCCCTCCCCTATCCCCATCAATACCAAGCCTTCCTGTGTCCAGGGAACAGCTCCTCCCCTCTTTCTGTCTGCTAGTAGTGGGCAGAATAGGTTAGCTAGAGAGACAAGGGTAGGATGGGAGGGGCTAGTAATGAGCGGGATCACTAGGCTTAGTGAGACAGGAAGGTTGGGAGGGGCTAGTAATGGTCTGGTTCACTAGACTTCGTGAGACAGGGAGTGTTTTGTAACGGAATGAGGGGGATGCTGAGTGAGAGGCAGTTAGTGTACCAGCTACACAGGAATCTGCACAGCAGAAGGCTAACACCCTGTAAACAAAGGGAGAGAATTCCAGCAGACATCAGAGACATCCAGAAATCATTCCAAACACTGCTAAAAGTATATGGGTGTACTTATTCACCCATTATTAGCATTAACAGATCTTTCGTTAAAAAAAATAAAAATTCTGCCCAGAAAACCCCTTTAGGCTGGGGCCCCACGGGACATAAATGCTGCGGGAAAAATCACGGCGTTTTACAGTGCAAGCAAAGGGAATGCCCACTTTGCGGAAGAAATTGCAGCGCGAACACGCTGCAATTTGCAAAGCCGTTGCGGCTTTGCAAATCGCAGCATTTCAATTATATCTACGGAAATGCCGGCGGCATTCCCGTAGATATAATGGGAAGAGGAAGTCCGCAGAGGAAAACTCTGTGAACTTTCTCTTCAAAGCGCTGCGGAAAGAACCGCAATGCGATCACGCAGCGATTCTTTCTGCAGCGCTTTAGCGCTGCGATTACAGCCCGTGGGGCCTTAGCCTTAACCAGAACTTCGGCAACTTGTTGAACTGCTGCAGTGCGATTTCTTTTCACAACAAAAACCAAAGAAAAGTCATTAGAAAAAAACAAAACATATTAATTTATAATACAAACACGGAAAACACAATTTGAAAAAAAAAGCGGTGGCAGAATTAGGGACTGATTTACCTTTTCATGAGGTTCGAGCTGCCCTTGGAGCTGCTCTAGTCGACTGCAGAGCTCCTTCTCTCTGTTGACCTGGAAATCCTTGATATGCATAGAGGTGTGCAACTGCTGCACAAGATGCTTCACATCATTCATAGTCGTTGCATGTTCATGGCTTAATAGGTCTGAACAAGGAAGAAAACCACAATGTTGATTCTCAGATACACAGAGCTTACAAAATTAAGCACTATTTATATACAGTTTATGGATATAGAGAAGGTGCCATGTAAACTTGTGTTCAGCAAGGACACATTTGGAAGAACTGAAGAGGCTGGAGTGTTATATGCTGACTAATCTAAATCCTGCTGGTGTGCACCAAAATTTGGTCTTCTTTCATATATTATTTGTCATTGTGGCTCTGCGTCAAGTGCTGATAACATTAGTGTCTCACTGTGTAACATTAGATGCTGTTACAATAGATTTCAGAAGATGGATAACCCCTTTACAATAGAAAGAAAAAAAAACAAAACAACAACTAAGCTTTACATATAACGCTACCTCTTTTTGGTGTCCGCACATCATAAATTTTATCATTAATGGACAGTTTGAAGTCATCTAATAGAAGAACGTCAATTCCTGTGGAAGAGGCTACACGGGCTCCATCTGGAAAAAGACAAAAACCTCAATGAAAACTCCTCGGAAGATCACCCCCTTGAGAAGACCCCCTTCCTCCCCTAAAGCCATGAGACCAGGAAAAAAAAAAGGGAGCCATACCGGGGTCCAGGAGTACCAAGATTTAAAGGGATAGCATGCTGGAGACGAGGAATTAGAATGGAAACATGCCAAGGACCAGGAACGAGAGGTGGAGACATGGTGGTGAACAGGAACAAGAGGAATGACATTTTTTGGAGACACTGCATGCATGCCGATTCCATTAGACAAAGGTTTCATAGTATATGACTTCACAGATCAAGGAGGATAATATATAGAAGCCTATTAGGACATAGGAATTTAAAGGCAGCCTACCACCTACCCCAACTGCCACCACAGTGTAAGAGAGCATATGACAGTGATAAAGATCATGTATGTCGCTATTGTATATTTGGAGGAAAACAACCTTGAAGTATTATGCATATGAGGGAGTTGGTGCACTGGAGACGGGACTTCATCCCTGGGAGCACTGCTCTTGCTGCACCAGTGGGATAGGCGATACCACAGCAGTGTGAGGAGCAGCGGTGTACCGTGGTGGTGGTGGAATATGCTTGGGAAAGGTGATTGACTACTTTTTATGGGCAAGGCTGGCCATACACACAATATAGTTGCTAGCCAAATGGCCAAATGATGGTTTTGTTACCAGACATCTCTCCCCAAACTCCCATGCACATGCATGCTCAGCAGAGGGTGCATGTGTTGTTAAGAAGAGAGAGGAAGCAGTTGTTAAACAATCGTGGCAGCAGCTTATCTCCCAGAGAACAAATGCATCGGCCATGTTGAAATCCAAACATACTTTGCCCAAAAATCTGCCATCAGGGGAAGGAGCTGGGAGCCCACCATCCCCTCTCACCAAACACATTAGATGGTTGGCAGGTCCCACCAAAATCAGTGGATTCAGCCAATATACAACTAGGGGGCTTGGTCATCTTAAGATGGAGTCACCAATTAAAGATCTTTCCCTTAATAATCAGAGTCCAGCTCCAGTAGGTACATTATAACACAATTTTGGATTTTGGAGATCAGGTACAGTCGCATGCGTTCCAACCTGTGGAGTAGATTGCTACTCTGTCAATTCCTCGATCTTCATTCTGGAGCTGCTTCAGAAATACTCCAACTGAATCTGAAATAGGCTTCAGAGTAAATCGGCATTTCTCCTGGCGGGACGGGAGGTGAACGGTTATCACAGGAAACCCGTTTTGGTAAACCACAGAAACATCTAACAAATGAATGAAAAAAGGCATTACTAATACTAAAAAAGGAACTAATATAGTTGGTACAGAATTGTATACGGGTACCAAAATAATAATTTATGAAATCAATATCTGCAGATCAGTAGCCTAAATAACACAAAGAAATTACACCTACTCACCATCAGAGGGCGATGCTGCACTGCAAAATGCTACTTTTTGGCTCAGCCATGCAGGAAGTCTCTGGTGCACCTAGAAAACAGAAGCACATATATGGTTAATATCTAGGGAGGAAGGTTAGGCTGCAGCTTTACTTATATTAGGACCTATTATAAGCCAAATATTTCTTAGAAATAGTAACTACAATATAGAAAAATGCATCAGAGTGACATAAATGTACAGCATGCTTATCCATTACATGATGCCGGAATTAGAAAGACCCCAGCGGTTAACTCAATTAAACCCGCTTCTAATAGCCAGGACGATGTGACCACTCCTTGTTAACCCGTCTCACAAGAGCTACGTATAGAAAATCTCTGCAGCAACAGAAGCCACAAAGCAGTGCAGTATACTCCAAGCAATGAAACCTCTTATCACCGTCCTGCTGCCCACTCCTTGCTGCAAGCACAACATAATACAGATCACCTTTGGACTTAAGATAGTTCCACAATGGCTAATAATTACTGGAAATTCCAATATGTATGTATATTTGCAGCCACAATGCATCACTCCTCCATTCCCCCTGCAGCACTGATATCCATAGTGATATGCAGGTGGAAGATACCATAGGGGTGACATGACACAGACATCTCTGGAACACGTCAGGCCTCTCAGAAGGTTTTACTTGGCACAAGCAGACCTCTTATCCCAACCCTGAACTTCTATACCAGCCTTCTCTTACAGATGTCTTTATTAGAGATGAGCGAACACTAAAATGTTCGAGGTTCGAAATTCGATTCGAACAGCCGCTCACTGTTCGAGTGTTCGAATGGGTTTCGAACCCCATTATAGTCTATGGGGAACATAAACTCGTTAAGGGGGAAACCCAAATTCGTGTCTGGAGGGTCACCAAGTCCACTATGACACCCCAGGAAATGATACCAACACCCTGGAATGACACTGGGACAGCAGGGGAAGCATGTCTGGGGGCATAAAAGTCACTTTATTTCATGGAAATCCCTGTCAGTTTGCGATTTTCGCAAGCTAACTTTTCCCCATAGAAATGCATTGGCCAGTGCTGATTGGCCAGAGTACGGAACTCGACCAATCAGCGCTGGCTCTGCTGGAGGAGGCGGAGTCTAAGATCGCTCCACACCAGTCTCCATTCAGGTCCGACCTTAGACTCCGCCTCCTCCGGCAGAGCCAGCGCTGATTGGCCGAAGGCTGGCCAATGCATTCCTATGCGAATGCAGAGACTTAGCAGTGCTGAGTCAGTTTTGCTCAACTACACATCTGATGCACACTCGGCACTGCTACATCAGATGTAGCAATCTGATGTAGCAGAGCCGAGGGTGCACTAGAACCCCTGTGCAAACTCAGTTCACGCTAATAGAATGCATTGGCCAGCGCTGATTGGCCAATGCATTCTATTAGCCCGATGAAGTAGAGCTGAATGTGTGTGTTAAGCACACACATTCAGCACTGCTTCATCACGCCAATACAATGCATTAGCCAGTGCTGATTGGCCAGAGTACGGAATTCGGCCAATCAGCGCTGGCTCTGCTGGAGGAGGCGGAGTCTAAGGTCGGACCTGAATGGAGACTGGTGTGGAGCGATCTTAGACTCCGCCTCCTCCAGCAGAGCCAGCGCTGATTGGCCGAATTCCGTACTCTGGCCAATCAGCGCTGGCCAATGCATTCTATTAGCCCGATGAAGTAGAGCTGAATGTGTGTGCTAAGCACACACATTCAGCACTGCTTCATCACGCCAATACAATGCATTAGCCAGTGCTGATTGGCCAGAGTACGGAATTCGGCCAATCAGCGCTGGCTCTGCTGGAGGAGGCGGAGTCTAAGGTCGGACCTGAATGGAGACTGGTGTGGAGCGATCTTAGACTCCGCCTCCTCCAGCAGAGCCAGCGCTGATTGGCCAGAGTACGGAATTCGGCCAATCAGCGCTGGCTCTGCTGGAGGAGGCGGAGTCTAAGGTCGGACCTGAATGGAGACTGGTGTGGAGCGATCTTAGACTCCGCCTCCTCCAGCAGAGCCAGCGCTGATTGGCCGAATTCCGTACTCTGGCCAATCAGCGCTGGCCAATGCATTCTATTAGCCCGATGAAGTAGAGCTGAATGTGTGTGCTTAGCACACACATTCAGCTCTACTTCATCGGGCTAATAGAATGCATTGGCCAATCAGCGCTGGCCAATGCATTCTATTAGCTTGATGAAGCAGAGTGTGCACAAGGGTTCAAGCGCACCCTCGGCTCTGATGTAGCAGAGCCGAGGGTGCACAAGGGTTCAAGTGCACCCTCGGCTCTCCTACATCAGAGCCGAGGGTGCGCTTGAACCCTTGTGCAGCCTCAGCTCTGCTACATCAGAGCCGAGGGTGCGCTTGAACCCTTGTGCACACTCTGCTTCATCAAGCTAATAGAATGCATTGGCCAGCACTGATTGGCCAGAGTACGGAATTCGGCCAATCAGCGCTGGCCAATGCATCCCTATGGGAAAAAGTTTATCTCACAAAAATCACAATTACACACCCGATAGAGCCCCAAAAAGTTATTTTTAATAACATTCCCCCCTAAATAAAGGTTATCCCTAGCTATCCCTGCCTGTACAGCTATCCCTGTCTCATAGTCACAAAGTTCACATTCTCATATGACCCGGATTTGAAATCCACTATTCGTCTAAAATGGAGGTCACCTGATTTCGGCAGCCAATGACTTTTTCCAATTTTTTTCAATGCCCCCAGTGTCGTAGTTCCTGTCCCACCTCCCCTGCGCTGTTATTGGTGCAAAAAAGGCGCCAGGGAAGGTGGGAGGGGAATCGAATTTTGGCGCACTTTACCACGCGGTGTTCGATTCGATTCGAACATGGCGAACACCCTGATATCCGATCGAACATGTGTTCGATAGAACACTGTTCGCTCATCTCTAGTCTTTATCTGAATCTGACAGACACCAAGAAGACTTGAAAATAACAGCTGCCTCGGGGTATATACAGATGTACCTTATTAGCAAGGATCTCAGCTACATGGCCTCTCCAGTGTTCATAAGAAACAGAACAAGGACACCGAGCGCACTAAGTGTAGTATTAGGCGTATAGAGATGGATGTGAAACTGGGTAAGTATTGGCCAGATGGCCTCACACCTTATGAGGTTGTCAACAGCCACAACACTTAAAAGTGTATTAAGGTGAGAGTGGCAGCAGTTCAATCCGTCACCGGAGGACCGGGGAGATACTGGAGAAGAATGAAGGACCAGAGGTCCGTTATGGGAGAACCGCGCTCACTGGTGTGTACAGGAAGATGGTAAACCAGGATCCAGATATATACGATTTATTGAGTGATTAGGAATACAGCACGATGCGTTTCGGGCCTTACACTGGCCCTTTCTGAAGTTTAAGAACAAGAGCACCAGACTGGCTTCTTCCACAATGCATCTGCCGACACCTCCAGCCGGATCCCCCGGCAAGACCCTTTTCCCTTGTGCGAGCACTGAACAGTTTCCTACTAGCGCCTGTTCCCGGCATGAGGCGCTAGTGCGGCTGTTGTGTGCTTGTGTGTCCGGTTAGGAGGACACAAGGGTCGCACAAGGGGACAAGGGTCTTGCCGGGGGATCCGGCTGGAGGTGTCGGCAGCTGCATTGTGGAAGAAGCCAGTCTGGTGCTCTCGTTCTTGCACTTGAGAAAGGTCCAGTGTAAGGCCCGAAACGCGTCGTTTTGTATTCCTATTCACTCAATAAATCGTATATATCTGGATCCTGGTTTACCATCTTCCTGTACACACCAGTGAGCGCGGTTCACCCATAACGGACCTCTGGTACTTCATTCTTCTCCAGTGTTCATGACCTGGTAGGAGCTCAAGGTGTCTACGTGTCTACGATTAACATTGGCCTGACCAACTGATTTTGGCAGAAGCTAAGGCTCGGGCATGTGTGGCTTTATACATCCAATCCTTCTGTTCTCATAGAGGAGATATATGGCAGCAGTGTTCTCCACTCTCCCCATTCAGATCACATGTACAGTCAGCTGAGCAGAGGGTGTATGAAGGAGTTCCTCATACACTTAAGATGGCTGTTGGCTGAACAAGTCACGGTTAGTCTTCTAGCTGACATCCTCAAACATGTATGCTCAGTCAAGATGGTTTTTAATATGGGAAGGAAGCACCAGTCTACTTCATGTGGATACACACTGTGTCTGAATATACCCTTATCTGTAGCCATTCAGCTCTACACCTGGCTACAGCCATGAACAGTCAAAACATACAAATACATTTGTTTTAATCAAGGGCTATTAAAGGGATCCAATGATCACCTTTTAGGCCCCTTACCCACCATTATGTGATTATACTTTATGGGCATAGGTTTCTAAGGCTACATACACATTACAGAGGAAAAAAAAGAAATACTAAAAACTGATTCAACTGTCAGTTTTCAACGCCAGGTTTCCATCAACGTGCCCGTTATTCTTCATCAGTTAGGCTAAGTTTACATCTGCGCCTGGCTGCTGTTCTTGTCCGTAGGGGGACCACAACAACGTACAGATGGACTGATAAAATAGCAGTTACATACAGAGCCCGACGGATCCCAAAGACATGGGTATGTCCCCATTGGCTCCCTTATTTTTCTTAATGTGCGTGTCTCACGTTCTTGTGTGCGTGGCCTAAAGGTGCGCCTGCATAAACTGTATGTTGCAGCAAAAAGCAGCAAGCAAAGTTCTGCAATAGCACAAGCTGTAGGCTGATAGGGAAAAGTCATGAAGGCGGTCCAATTCTCCTGAGGGGTCATGCAGTCTCACACCGTATCTGGCATGACCAACGTGCCATTGTAAGCAAGCTCCGGCAGTACCAGGGAATGTGCAGTAAAGTAAGGTAATGGCATCCTGTGCCGGAGCCATTATAAATAAGGTAATCTTGACAGAGATACGCTGAATTATTTATGAAGAGAATTATCATTGCATTTGATAGAAATGCTGCGGTGAGGTCTGCGAAAAAAACAACTTCTAACAGGAAAACAAAAGCTACACATGCGGGCAAGGGAAAAATTTTTAAAAAAAAGTCTCAGCGCGGTCTCGCTTCACTGTAGCTGCTTTTTTTCCCCTTCATTAAAATAAGCCATTTATACAAAACCAACAAGCATTTCATGAGCCCCGGACGCACTAAATGATTCCAGCTGCGAGGAGATGAACTAAAAGCCTCTCTGTATATTAACATTCACAAGGTGTTCACATGCAATAGGAATGTTCTCCAGGAATCCCCAGCTTGCAAGGGCTGCCTGCTAAACTAGATGCTTGTCAATGAGGGTTTCCCCCCCTCTCGGGTCTCCCACCTATGCCTAGGAATATGAAGCTCTGAACAATACAACGTATTCATAACAGTAAGATCGCTACCTGCAATACCCTGAACAGAATAGGCTTCAATGGGAGCGGAATGGGATAATGTAGTTGTATTAAATTCTTATATTACCATAAAGTAGCTCTGGAGCATATTTTCTTATAGTGCTATTTTGTGCCGTTTCTCTGTTATTCTTCCTACAAATTTAGTAATGATTTGCTAAACTCACTGCTTTACTCACTGAACGCTGATCTGTCGGTGTCAGACAGGGCAGAGACACAGTTATAAGATAAGCAGGCCCATAATTCCTATCTTATGAGGAATACAGGGATTCACGAAAACAGAGACATCAGGAGTGGTGACAAGGCCTCTTGAAAAATATATTAAAATGGGTTTTCCTGACCCAAATGGATTTTTCATATAGATGACATATCCACAGGACAAGCGGACCATGCGCAGATCAGCTGCTCTGACATCGTCCATTGGTGCCGAAAGCTGCAGCAGTGCATGGGGAACATATGCAGGTAATAGAAGCTGCAGTGCCACTGCTACAGTAGATGGGGCTGCAGCACCGCTCCTATTACTCCGCCCACTGCAGCAGTTTCCAGAGATCAACATGTACTACCCCAACATGGGCCAAAAGTACACTCTTCTGACCTCAGTGTGAACAACTATAGATACATACATTAGGCCATAGGCCAAGTATGGCCTAAGTGTAGGAGTCTAGCTACACAGCGCAGTCATATTGTAGGATTTTATCATGATTTTGCAAAAAAACTAAGCAAAAACTTCTATTTGACCACCAGGCAGGGCTTCTACTTCCAAAAATAAACCATAGTTTTCCATTCACGTAAAGCATGCAGGATTCCTAAAACAGTGAGGTATCTTATCTTATGGTAGAGTTGGAAGGGACCTCAAGGGCCATCGGGTCCAACCCCCTGCGAGCACAGGTTTTCCTAAATCATCCCAGCTATATGTTTATCCAGATTCCGCTTGAAGATTTCCATTGATGGAGCGCCCACCACCTCCCGTGGCAGCCTATTCCACTCTCTCACTACCCTCACTGTCAGAAAGTTTTTCCTAATGTCTAATCTGTATCTCTTTCCCTTTAGTTTCATCCCATTGCTTCTTGTACTTCCTTGTGCTAATGAGAATAGGATAGATCCCTCTGCACTGTGACTACCTTTCAGATATTTGTAGACTGCTATTAAATCTCCCCTCAGCCTTCTCTTCTGCAAACTAAACAATCCCAATTCTTTTAGCCGCTCCTCATAGGACATGGTTTGCAGACCTTCCACCATTTTGGTTGCTCTTCTCTGGACTTGCTCCAATATATCGATGTCTTTCTTGAATTGAGGCGCCCAGAACTGTACACAGTATTCCAGGTGTGGTCTGACCAGGGAAGAGTACAGCAGAATAATGACCTCTCTTGATCTAGATTCAATGCTTGTCTTAATACATCCCAGAATTTTATTAGCCTTTTTTGCAGCAGCACCGCACTGTTGGCTCATGTTGAATTTGTGATCTACTATTATGCCCAAGTCCTTTTCCCCTATGCTATCACTTAGTTCTATTCCTCCCATACTATATATGTTTTTTACATTTCTGTTACCCAGAGGTAGAACTTTGCATTTGTCCCTGTTAAATACCATTTTGTTCGCCTCAGCCCATTGTTCCAGTGTGTCTAAGTCCTTTTGAATACACTCTCTCTCCTCTCTAGTGTTGGCTATTCCTCCTGTCTTCGTATCATCTGCAAATTTTATGAGTTCCCCAATAATTCCATCGTCCAGATCATTTATAAAGGTATTAAAAAGTACTGGGCCCAGAACAGAGCCCTGCGGTGAAACCTTTAAACAGGACACAATCTGCAAACACAATTTCTGACCTTAAATCAGCCACCAAACTAAAACTAGCGCCGATCTTACACCGGAAGCCCCACCAAGTTGTACATAGCTCTGAGTACGGAGCATTTACTGTAAATGGGATGACAGATCCTTCCTCATTACTATCTAGTGACAGCATCTGATCTAGCTGCCGGTCCTCATACGATGCCAGGATGTACAGGGGGAACTTCCTCTGGTCATGTGAGGTTACAAGAGCTGCCTCATTGTCTGATGTGGATCGATAGATTTCAATCTCTCACTTGATCCCTTCACTACATCATAAACACCCGCATCCATACAATCACTGGTTAATACAGTAGATCTGACAGCTTACTGTAGTAGGAATCACTACATGAAACACAGGTTCACGACAGATGAGCACAGATAGCAATTCCCTAACATATTAGGCAGGACTACTTATGATGAATGTTATTCCATCAGTAAATGTAGTTTCACTTGCCATGAGCTCCGAACACTAAACTTCCTGAAGCCTACCATTATCTGTGCCAACACCCTTATCTGTGACCAACATGTGGACGCACAATACAGTACAGCGCTCTAACAAGTGTACTAAGAGAACAAGGAGCCGACATGGTGAGAACGCTATATACTTACATGCACAGTATTTAGTGACAAGGCTGATACAATTTACAGAGTTATGCTGGGTCCATGTCTAAAATCTCCAGATAAAAAAAAAAAACAAAAACACCTGCAAATCCAATTTTTTTTGTCTGGTGACTTCATAAAGGAATGGGCATCCAACGGGCACCATTAGAAATCAATCAAGTCTCTGAGGTCCCATTGGTGACCGCTATCCTATTTACACAGGGGTCGCCCACAAGTAGCCCATAATGCCCCATGTGAACATAGTAATGGAGAGTTGCTGATTTGTTGCCCCTTTCACTTCTATGGAACTCCATTTCTAAAGGTGGAACAATTTCAAGGTACACTAATGCCAGAAAATATTCCCATGACAGGTTCCAGAGCAGAATATCTCCAGAACCGGGTCTGCTGATCCCTAGCCATCATGTCCAATGCCATGTCCAATGTGAATGGCGTGAACATGCAAAACTATCTCCCTTCACTTCTATTGGGGACTCCAAATACAGTAAAGCATGTATGGAAAGAGCAGCATGTGCATGGTTACCTCTCAGCCAAGTAGACAGGTTGGATGGAGATTCTAGAGATAGCAACGTGTGCGCTTATCTATCAGACATTTAGCGTGTATCCTATGGAAAAGTCACAGATGTCACCCCACTGATCAGATCATGCAATGCAAAGGGTCAAATCTACACTTAAATTAATTTTGCAATTGATTTCTCAAAAAATTTTTCTTTGAAGTTAAATGCACCCGGTAAATTTTATCCTGAGGAATCTCCCCATTACTGCTATATCCCTTTCCACTGGTATGAGAGACCGCAGTAAATACGGAAATATGGAGGTAAATCTTTGAATGTGATTCACATAGTTAAGGCTAGAAATGACAACGTGATAAATAATTTAGCTTTACCACCGCTGCTAAGTAACTTTTCTCCTCTTGAAAGGACAAAGTTTACAGATTAGTTTTCGGCCCTACAAGTAGGTATCCTTTGGCGCATAAGGCGGCACTGGGTGGCACAAGTCTCCCATACTGGCAGCGCTAATCTCTAAAATCATTCTGGCAGGCACACTACACAGACATTTAAGTGTTTTCACACATCAGTAAAATATTAGTAAAGTGTCAAAAATTAACATAATCCCTGAGGCTGACTGGGGCAATGAGGTGGCAAAGGAGAATTCAGAGAGCCGAGACCAAATTGTGCTGCTCTGGGACTGGTTCCAAAATCTAGATGAACTTAGAAGAAAAAAAAATAAACTTCCCTCAAGCTGGCTCCATTCTACAGTCCGCTTATTAAAAGGTCTGCACCTTTCATGAACTATGCACTTTATTGAGCTGAAAACTCATTTGGCGTAGAACAACTGTATTAACTGATTAAAAGGGAGTTGTCACCAGGCCCTCAGAATGTCAACCCAGCCCTGCAAATAGATGGGTTAGGGTCACCTGAATCAAACCGTGTTTCCCCCTTGTGAATTTCTGCCTTTCCAATAGATCACCTTTTTTCGGTTATTAAGCAAAAGAGCTCTTTGGAGCAATGAGGGTGTTGTCATTGCTCCAAAAAAGTAAGCGGCAACACACCAATTGCTCCAAAGAGCTCATTAGCATATTAGCAAAAAAAGTGAAACCTCGGAAGCAGAGGAACCAATTCACTATAAGAAAGAACAGTTTGATTCTGGTGACCCTAACCCATCTATTTGTGGGTCAGCTTGGACACGCTGGGGTCTGGTGGTAGTCTCCCTTTAGTATTTGGCTTTCTGAATCTACTTCTATTTACTGCAGAAGTTTTTGTGGTGGGTTTCCACTACAGACAAATGCTTTTCTATAAGCCCCACCCAGATGACTAGAACAGTCATCAACAATCTGCCATGTGTGACCCTACCCCAAACAAGTCTAGGCAACTACATGCCACACTGGCCATCTGAGTTGTCAGTCCAACATGTTCAGGTTGGTATTGGTGGTCAATATTTGTCCGATCTATGACTGATGCTACAACCAACATGTCAGACTGCGTGTACTCTCAATATAACACCAAACATGCTGTAAGAACAGATGGCACAGACCTGTCATAAACCATATGCAGTTGATCGATGGCAGAAGACGGCACATGGATGACAGATCTCTACACAATTTTTATACATAGAAAATGCAGTAAAGAAGGATTTTAACCCCCATCCAACATGAATTTCCAATAGATAAGTAGCTCCAGCAAAGCATATATTGTAACTGGACTTATGTCAATTGTGGCCATATAAATGTAATATAGCAGCAGGGCTATTACTAGTTTATATACTGCTAGTGACCCCATCTTATTGGCTACAATGGAAAAGTTTCTCCTTGTCGAGGGCTGGGCACATTAATAAGGTCCCTTGCAAACTACGTGCGCTATCCGTGTTTTTCACACTGACCCATTCATTTCCTATGTGACCAAGTACACTACCATGTGCTCCACAGATCTGTGTGGACCTGAGCAGGTCCTATTCTGCTCAGTGTTTGCGGCACGGACTTTCCCATAGGCTTCTATTCTATGTGTTGTCCGTATTTGTGGAACAGTTACCTTGCTAACCCCAGGAATCTATTTGCTGAAGCAATACTGTCCGTACTATTTGGACATACAGCACTGATGACACGGTCGTCTGCAAATAAGGATAACGAAAACCTTTACTTCTCCAGAAGCGTCAGAATATAGGAAAATAACAGCCAGCAGACATTTCCTCTTATATTAAGTATACTTAGATAAGAATCACTAACTGTCCACTTATTCCATGGGTGAAATACATTTGACACCACAATAAATATACATTACCAAGTGCATGATATTAGTTATTATCAAGAACTGTTGAATTAAGGATTTCTGACCTCCATCAGGATCATTTGCATAAACATTACCATATAACCGGAGATCTATAACCTCAGCTGACAGCAAGGGCGAGAATCTCCAAGATGCATGGACTTACCGAACATCCCATCAAGCTTACACGCCTGAAAGTGTTCTTATCTCCATTGACTGAAAAGGAAGATCCTAAACTATGGTGCTACAACCACAAGAACACCTTAGTAGGCACTATTCACACATCTCTGTAGTGTACGCTCTACAATGTATAGTCAATGGTGTAACGCGAAGCTCCTGTGCCTCAAAGCAAAATATGTGGTGGGGCCTTACCTACCTTGTGTCCTTTAGAATAGCGGCAGATTTTGTGTTAGAGGTGCTTTTGGAGCTCCTTCAGGGTTCACGGCTTAGTACCGGTAGCAACTACTACTGCTGCACCTCCTATAGCTACGCCCCTGTGTAACCCTGTCAAGGCACATGCCCCGTGGGTAAATCTGTCACAATCTAGACACAAAGCTACAATGTACCACTATTGAATTAATAAAACTAAAGTATTTCTAGAGACGGCTCCCCACAGTGTAGTGGCCATGCCCCACAATCGACACCATCAGAGACAGTCTCACCCTACACCCCCGACAACCCATCTACCCAACTACTCGCTGCTCCCCAACCCTGACCTGTGTCTCCACCATCACTCACGAAAAACTCTCTTCTCTAATCTCTAAATCCCACCTCACCTCCTGCACATTTGACCTGATCCAGTCACATCTCATCCCCAAACTCACTGAAGTCATTACTCCAGCCCTAACCCATCTCTTCAACCTATCCCTAGCCAATGGATCCTTCCCCTCTGCCTTCAAACACTCCACAGTCAAACCCATACTTAAGAAACCGTCCCTCGACCCGTCCTCTCCAGCCAACTATTGTCCCATCTCACTGATCTCGTACGCCTCAAAACTGCTTGAGCAACATGTACACTCCGAAATCTCCTCCTATCTCTTGTCCAACCTGCTCCTTGACCGACTTCAGTCAGGCTTCAGACCCCGGCACTCCACTGAAACTGCCCTAACTAAAGTCACTAATAACCTTCTAACCGCCAAAGCCAAGCACCATTACTCTGTCCTCCTCCTCCTTGACCTCTCCTCTGCCTTTGACATAGTCGACCACTCCCTCCTGTTAGAAATTCTCTCGTTCCTTGGTATCTCAGACCTGGCCCATTCCTGGATCTCCTCATACCTCACCATGCCCTCTCTCTGTAAGTGTCCCCCAAGGCTCCGTCCTAGGACCCCTCCTGTTCTCCATCTACACCCTTGGCCAACTCATAGAATCTCATGGCTTCCAGTACCTTTGCTATGCTGATGACACCCAAATATACATCTCTGGACCAGACATTACCTCTCTGCTGGCCAGAATTCCAGATTGTTTAACGGCTGTAACCTCCTTCCTCTCCTCCCGCTTTCTCAAACTCAATATGGAGAAAAGGGAGTTCATCATCTTCGCTCCACCCCGTATGGCCCCTCCACCTGACCCATCTATCAAAGTCAACGGAACCCCACTTACCCCTGTCCAACAGGCCCGATGCCTTGGAGTAACACTGGATCCCGACCTATCCTTCAAGTCACACGTTCAAACCCTCAACACTTCCTGCCGCCTCCAACTCAAGAACATCCACCGAATCCGCTCCTTCATCACCCCTGAAAAGACTAAGACGCTCGTCCAGGCCCTCAATCTCCCGCCTAGATTACTGCAACACCCTTCTCCATGGACTCCCAGCTAACACCCTCGCCCCCCTCCAGTTCACCTTAAACTGTGCTGCTCGCTTAATTCACCTCTCCTCCCGATCTTCATCGGTTGCTCCCCTCTGCCAGTCCCTCCTCTGGCTATCCATAGCCCAGTGAATTGAGTTCAAGCTACTAACATTAACATACAAAGCCATCCACAACCTGGCCCCTCCATATATCTCTGAACTAAACTCCTGCTACATGCCCACACTTAACCTCAGATCCTCCAATGACCTTCTGCTCCGCTCTGCTCTCATTCGCTCCTCACACAACCGTCTCCAAGATTTCTCCCGTGCATCCCCCATACTCTGGAACACCTTACCAAGACACATAAGACTGAGCCCCACAATCATAGGCTTCAAGAAGGCCCTGAAGACTCACCTATTCAGGAAGGCCTACAACCTCCAATAACACTATCACCACACCACCATCTGTACAGTCTCCCCCTCTCCTTCTGTCTCTATCCCCGTCCCTCATAGATTGTAAGCCATTGCGGGCAGGGCCCTCTACCCCACTATGCCAGTCAGTCACTGTTTTATATATTTTGCGTACTGTATGTAACCCCCAAATGTAAAGCACCATGGAATTAATGGTGCTATATATATATATATATATATATATATATATATAAAAAACGCTCCAGAGATTGAATTCCTATGAAGGTAAATATGTAACAAAGTATACAACCAATTCATTATTCAATATCAATAACTGCATAATATAATATTCATTAATTTATTATAATAATTTATTTTGAAGCTTTAGTCAAGAATATTTTTTTTGTTTGTTTTACTCCAACCACGGCCAACGTTTGAATTCAGCACACTGTCGGCTTTATAGCGGTGTATTACACCGCATGTGCCCTGAGGACGTGAAAGGTCTTCTTTAATACAGTTCTGGCTTGTGTTTTATGGCATTATGATCCCTGTAATACCCCTACAACTTTTTATGCAAGTGCTGTCCCATTGGCTACATGACGGGACTATTATAAGCGTTTTTACAATTAGGGATTACCGTATATGAACAATCTGTTATGTTCTATTACTCAAAATGTAACAACTTTTTAAAAAGTTACTTCTATGTACAGACATTGCTGTTACATACTTGCTATAGCGCCCCCTGGTTTTCTTAGGATTCCCTCTTCTAAGGAGGTTCACGTGCTGATAAGATGCATTATGTAAATATTTAATTATGGGACAACCCCATTAAGAAATCTCCATCAAGTCAGACCATTGCAGAAAGGGGGTCTAGCAGCAGGGGAAATAGAGATGTTATATTACAATGACAAGATTCCCACCATCAACTTTATCCTGCGGAGAATAAGAGAATGACATGAAATTGGATTTTCCATGAAGAAACTGCTTACTGGTCCTTCCAGCTTGTCATATGATAAATTATTAAAGCATATATCTGAGAGAAGCAGACAGATATAGGTTAATGTCCTCCTAAACACTCTCTTAGCTGTGGTGTTATGAGATATGAGATGTCATACCATATTGCCTGTGAAACACACGGACAGTCGCAGAAGCCATGGTTTTTTATAAAACAACCACGTGACAACAAGAAGCAAAATTTCAAGACTTAGAAACTGAAAGTTTTACATTCTCATGACCTGGAAAGGTCAATAAGCTATTCCGAGTAACCACAGAAGTTTGAGCTCAACCTTTTCTGCAAATGAAGAGGAACTGTGGTGGTAAAACTCAGTACCATGCAAATACAATGTTATATCTGGAATATTGTGCAGGATGCTAGCTAAAGACCTATAATATGATCCTAAAAGGATACCAGAAATAAAAAAGTGTACAGCATAAGGCCTGGTTCACATCTGCGTTCGGTAATCCGTTTGGGGAGTTTGCATGGGGACTCCCCGAATGGAATACCAAACGCAGTGGCAAGCGGTGACTTTATGAAAGCACACGGACCCCATAAACTATAGTGGGGTCTGTGCTCTTTCCGCGCCGTGTCCGCATGGAACATACGGATAGAAAAGTACTTTGTGATCTACTTTCCTATCCCCATGACTCGTGAGGAGACCGCGCAAAAAGCACACGGACCCCATTATAGGCTATGGAGTTCGTGTGTTTTCACTGCTCACCTCTTGCAGATTCTCCTTCAAGTCCACAAAGTAAGCGATTGACTTTGGTAAATGGCACTACCCAGATAAATTATGTACATAGTCTATGCTCCATTCCGATCCTGTATTTATAGAACAGGTCCTATCCTACTATGGAAACAAAACTGAACCCCATTGGAATAATTGGAGTACAGAAGGAACTATGATGTTATTTAAGTGGCATCCATTTAAAATAATTAAAATTAATATTCGAACCCACCCGGTCTGTCGCGTACTTGAAGCCTTGGGCTGGGTTTACAGTGTGCTTTTCTCCACAAAAACGCATACAAAAATACACGTAGCTGCCATATAAAAAAGCACAAGCATTTCTGAAACAGACAAATTTTACAAAAAACGCTTGCATTTTTGTATGTGTTTTTGCAGAGTATAGCACACGTAAACCCAATCGAATATTGAGACATCTTTCTGTAGCAGACACCTTTCCCTCGGTTTAGTAGAGACCAAAGCAAGGAAGCCCCACTTCCTTGAAATAAATAATCCATTCCTCCTACCACAGCAGCTGTTCATGGAATAAATAATGTGATGCAAATGGTGAAATGCCACATAAACACAAAAATCTCCATAGTTAACAGGAAATCACCGTTTTGTATCGCAACGTCAGACATTTCATCCTAACATCACAGAAAAAGACAATAATAAAAGCCAGTTGTTGTGACCAGGGTGACTTACTGCTTGTCATTACTACATGGCTTCTTGAAATTTCTTTTCGCTAGCCAAGACTATTTCCTTGAAACCAGATCCAGCGCAACGTCTTTTTACGCAGCAGATAACCTTGGTTGGGACAACTGCAAGGTTACAGCATCGCCACCACTCTTATTTTATCCTCCTCATCTGTGTGTGGCGATCGCTGGGGAAAGAGAAGCAAATACTGCAGAACACAACTCTTTCTGCATGCCAAGCACATCAGTGGGAAAAAAAAAACAAAAAAAACAAAAAAAAACACATAAAAGCCATGAAAGCGAGAGAGGATTATGAAATGCATCTTAGGATCCCCGGAAGATGACGAAACAAGGATTCCACCAGAGTAGTGTTAGTCATAGGTTGCCAAAGTAAAATACTCCTGAAACGATATAGTCATATCATCCCCCCACATACTATTCATTATCACATCCATAGATAGAAGCGCCAGAGAACCTGGATACTACAAGTCATGGCTGCCAAACCAAAACGCAAACAGTGAGTCAATTCTCCTGCAGTCCAAGTCTCACAGGGACCAGGGCAAAAAGCAAACACAGTTACTGCTTGCAAATGCTTAGAGAAATATTTAACCATCCGCTGCCAACAAAACGGCGATTGGATACTTCATTAATAGCCGAGATCCGCTCCATGTGATCGCTGGCCATTTCATTCTACAGCACATATAACATTTTATTTCCCCGGCTAATGCCAAATAAATAGATGGAGAAATAAAGCAAATCCCTGGCTGTCTGAACGGATCGCTTTACCCAGTCATTTCCGAGCGTACATTACATTCATTACTGGGCTGCTGTCATGACTCTGAAAGCAGCTGTCAAACTTCTACAGCAGTACAACATGAAACTGCAGGTTCCTACCAAAAATACATATAAAATTGTGCACAAACACATTATATAACCGTCTTTTATGGAAAAATGAAATAGAAAAAAGCCCACTGGACATAACTAGGTCAATTATAAGGTATCCCGCCAACCATCTTATGGGATGTTATTTAATGCACGTCCAAGTTAAAACTTTACCTTCCATTCCTACCAAGTATAAGTATTAAAAGGGCCTTATATAAGGAATGATGATTGCCTGATCGCTCATAGGAAGGATTCCCGTGTAAGGGTCTGTTCCAACATAGAGGCAACCGCATGCAGATTGAACCACACCCATATGCAGACGCCAATGGAAGCATGACTAAGTACCTACGAAACCATGCAATACATGTGAACTGGGTTTGGTTCGCAACTATGCTGCAATGGTCCCTAGAAGTGTCCAGTGATCAGATGATAATTGGGGAAATGAACACATCTGCACCAGTTTTTTGGCATAGGTGCGTGATGATGTAGCGCATCTTTGGCACCTTTGGGCCCTTTCTTAGGCTGGTCTTACACGACCGTAGTGGTTTTTGTAGTCCGCAATTTGCAGATCCGCAACACAAATTTCAATCTAAAAACTCATTCCGCAGACGTCCGTGCCCAAAGTACTGCAAAGTGCATCTGCAACATTCTGTGTGTATCAGTATTATGCGAATCTGCAAAAAACAAAACACACCACAAAACACACATGCTGACATCCGCAATTGTGGATATACACTGATGTATATTCAGTGTATATCTGCATAACTGTACGTGCCCATAGACTTGTATAGGACTGTCCGTGCCGTAAAAACACGGCCATTATGGACATGCGGTATACCGTCCGGACCACGGTTATGGCATGCCACACCACGGACAAAATCTACGCTGGTGTAAGAGGCCACATAGTAAACAGTGGGTCCGCAATTTAAAACTCGCAATTGCGGACCATTTGGGGTCTTAAACTACAGTCGTGTAAAAATCTATCCGCTGTTCTGCTGTGTCAGGGATTCTTCAGCTCCACGTTGATTATAACTCGGCGTGAGTTATACAGGAAATTTACACAAGTTACTGAACGGCGTAGATGTTTATTATGATGCACAAATGCAGCCCTTTTATTCATGCCGGCGTACAAAAGACCCCTTTGCCTTTACTCCGCATCAAACACCGGTAGCAGCATTACAATTACCGGTAGGACATGAAAAGGAGCCATAGAAGTAGAGATTGACCCAGAACGCCAAGTAATTGAATAGTTTTTGTTGCTTACAAGCTGTTAATTTGATGTCATTGAATTATAAAACCAGCATCAACGTTCCAAAACAGGAGCAAAAAAAATAAAAAAAAACGCAGATCAATATACAAGACTTTCCAAAAGGAGGATAATAAAGCAATCTCTCATATAAGAGGGACCATGAAGCATCTGGGTTCTTGGCAAGGTCTTTTCTGCCTCGTTCAACAGATTAAAACAATGGCATACACAATCGCAGAGGGCTCCAGCTAAACCGAAATGGAACACGGAAACAAATGAAGTGCACAAAGCAGTCCTGACATTTACCGCAAACGCCATTAGCATGGAAACCAATATCGAGAGCGTAAAATATGGGTGAATAACTTAGAATATTCAGAACTTTAACAAGCAATAAAAATCAGGTCCTTTGAATTGTAGGTCCCATGGTCTTTGGAGGCGATACAAGACACCTCTAGGACAGAGTCTGCTTACCCTCAAGAGACTAGGAGGCAACATTGCCTAAGTCGATGGCCTAACCGTTGTTGTGATCTTCTACAAATTGATGGTCTGCAGCACAGATTTCACTCCACTCCTATTTGGTCATACTATAATGTTGACCCTTCTATTTCAAGAATAGAGCGCCTGATCTATAGTAAAGAAAAGCATTACATCTGGACAATGCTTCTCCGGTCCTGCACGACATTAGGTGAGAATTACACACCCGTATGCAGACGCCAATGGAAGCATGGCTTCCACTAGGACAGCTGAAAAGACCATCATTGGGATTGGGAATAATGCTATGCTTATTGGTGAAGAGAAACTAGACAGTCTTAAACTGCCCTAGATTTATCACATTGTCTGGTGCGGGATGATAAATCTGCCCCTAAATTTTTAGACCATTTTTACATACTGCCATGACGCAAAGCGTCTAAAACGCCAAGTGCGGTGCAAGGCATGTATTGACAACATTTTTGGTGCAATTTCATTAATAAATCATCCCCACTGTGCTTTTTGGAAACTAGCCTTAAGCTAGGGGCTCCATGTGGCGCAAACGCTGCAATTTGCCAGAGGTGGAAACGCCATGGAGAAAATAGCAGCATTTTACAGGCAGAGCAAAGTGGATGGGATTCTAACAAATCCCACGCTCACTTTGCGGTACAAACCACAGTTTTGGAAATCGCAGCATATCAATTATACCTATGGAAACATCGGCAGTTGCCCCATAGGAATAACAAACAAAGTTTGCAGAGGAAACCTCTGCAAATTTTCTGTCTAAAGCGCTGCGGCAAGAACCGTGATGCATTGCCGCCTCGTTTCTTTCCGCAATGCATTTTTACTGCAGGACGCCATGTGGGGCCTTAGCCTAATAGACAGATATGTCACCACACCCTGTTGCAACGTCTAGATAGACAACGTATGTAGTCTGTTTCCCAGGAAAGTTTTAACAAAAAATAGTTCAATGTGAAAAAATAAACCACTATTGTTTATAGAAGTACATCTAATTAAATGAAAATGTAATATACTAGATACTCCCTTAAACTATACTGTCTACACTAGTGTGACTCACCCAGGCTATAGCAATGGAGATATATGTACTAACAAACAGCCTGGGAACCCTCCGCCACACCACAGAAGGCACATATTCATTCTACATTCCCTCCATTTATCACTCCTGACAGCGGCACTTTTCATCTGTCTGCCTATACATCCTTCCACAGTTGAGTGGAAGAGTTAATGTCCTGAGGAGCCCAAGGAAGACCATAAATACAAGTTCCATTAATACCCGTAAGTAAAAAGAGGAAACCCCAAGCTGTGAATCAGCTACTGTCTATTCCATCAGTGCAAATGCAGATTAATAGGATTCAGAACTTATGAACAATTATTCATTTGTAACATTTTCTATCTAACGATAGAAGGTCCTCGACTTACTGAGTCTTCAATCTGCTAGTAGCGACAGGGCCAAAATGGGAAAAATTAATCTGCAAATATCAATTTTGGATTAATATTTTATCCAGGCTTCCCAGAGAACTTGTTTAAAACTAGTCCTTATCGTCATCTGAATGACAAAAAAACAACAACAACAAAAAAAAAAAAAAACACCCCAAAAACACAGTTATCCAGCCACCTAAAGGGAAGTTTGTGTTGAAAATACAATGCAATGTGCAGGCAGCATGTTATAAGAGAAGATGATGGTTAAGTGGTGGTATAAACCCGATTGAATCCAGAAATTTTATGGATTATTTCCATATTCTCCGGGCCTCATCTGGCTTCATGTGCTGGCAGAAATATGCAACCAAATCAGGGTTTATATAAAAAAATCCAAGATACTGTGGTAGTCAAAGTGAGGACTGTAAAGGAGCCTTCACACGGAGTTTACGCTCCGCTCATTCAGAGACGTAAACCCGTGTCAAAGTGACCGCTGTAAAACACAATCCCATAGGCTTCAATGTATGCCGGTCTTACGCGCGCTACACATTGAAATCAATGGGTTTAAAAGCCTCCCATTGATTTCAATGTGTAGTACGCGTAAGAGCAGCACATATTGAAGTCTATGGGATTGTGTTTTACAGCGGTCACTTTGACACGTGTCTACGTGTCTGAATGAGCGGAGCGTAAACTCCGTGTGAAGGCTCCCTAACAGGCTGGTCTTACACGGCCGTAATGATTTTACAGTCCGCAAATTGCTGATCATCAACATAGACACCGCAGACGCCCGTGAGTTCTGTGGGCGAGTCCGTGCAGTGCCGTGAATTCACAGCCATTACGGACCTGCTCTATAAATTGCGGACCACAGTTCCGGCCTGGCCACACCACGGATAAAATATCCAGTAGTGTAAGAGGCCGCATTGAATATAATGTGTCCGCAATTGAAAACCCTCAATTGCAGACCATTTGCGGACTTACATTGCGGCCATGTAAGACCAGCCTAAGGGTATTTTCACACGCTGAATACACCTCAAAAACACCTTCCATACATTTCAATGGAAGTTAGTAGCGGTTTTTCTCCCTCTAGCTTATCTTTTCAGCAGGAACAAAAAAAAAAAAAAAGCACACGTGTCATGTCCTGAAGCAGATTTCATCAGCCTGCAAAAAACTGTGTGAACATATCCATAAATTGTCATGCACCTAAAGAGACACATACTTGACTGAATAACGACTCTCAGGGTTATAAGCATCAGTCAATGAAATGTTACAAGACAGACAAATGGCATCCACTCTTTAACACACTGGATCTAATGGCAGACGGTGCGTAGGAGGAAGGGTGCGCTGCAGCAGCAAACAATCACTATCCACTGCAGCAACCTGACTGCAGACACAGCACTGGTGTAATCCCTACATGCAGGGGGTAGGAGGTTAAAAACTCCAAAGGGATCCTGTAAAATAATAAGCCAATGACCAGTAAATGAACTGAACTACAGGGTTTTGGTGGGTTTAGATTTAAAGAAAGCAATCGTGTAAGCATAAGGGTTAAAAAGAAAACCTGAGAATTATAGACAGCTGATAGAAGGAGCAGACATGTCTATGACACTAAGACAACATTATGCCATTACTAAAGAGCAGCAAGTGAAAGTCTTGGTCAGAATCAGAAGAGGTTGTGATTTCGAAGAGGAGAACTAAGGGTTACTTCTCCTTCTGGAAACCAGGTCAAGTTAGAGATTATTAATCATAATATATTCGGTGGAAAGCTCCAGGTAGTGGCAGCTTCTCCAGCAAAAGACTGACGTGTCACCACCCTTGTTTTTATGAAGGTTCCCAGCTCAGAGCCTCTACCTCTACTTGAAAGACGACATCCCTCTGATGCAGAAGGTGATGGAATTTCCTGGAGGCTGTCTGAAACCATCTGAGATTCTGAGAAGGATCAGGATTACACACTGGCTGAAGGAACCAGGAGATATCATACCCAGCCTTACAGTCTGACAGCAGTAATGCCCCCTGCAATCACAAAGAGGTAAGAGCAACTCGAATATTTTCAGGATGACACTTAGAAGTCATCCAAGTGGCTTCCATTCCAACCTGTTTTCACTGATCCATTACCAAGAGACATACTTGAAGAAATGTGATCAATAAAAAATAAAAAACAAACGCTTGTCAGTGTAACATGGACGTTACAAAACGGACACGCAGAAACAGATGGAAAAAAAAAGGACCCTTTAAATTGGATTCAAAATTGAAATGGTTTGTGCATGGGGGTTACGCTAGGATCACACTTGCGTTGGGGTTTCGAGTTCTTCCGGTCCACCCAATTTGCTTAAAAAGTGGTAGCCCACAGAAACTATAGACTATAATGAGATCCAACCAGAAAAACACAAAGAAACTTTTCTCTCTGTATTTTTCAAGCGGAATGGGGGACGAAATTCCCAAATGGTGATCGAGGTGTGAACCCAGCCTCAGAAGCCAGTTGTTAAACCATTTTGGCGCATTTGTCCAGCTGACATAATATACTACTAACCTTGAGCACTTCTTGCACACTCCTTTAAGAACTTTATTTACTTCGCACTGAAGAACCCTTTGCCATGCAGGAATTAGGACTTCTGATACCTGCGCCTTTATATATCACGTTTCCTAGTTGCTATACACAATTACATTATGAAAACCTTTATACTATATATTAATGTGAATATCCTAGAAAAATAGACAAAATAAAATACCATAGGTATATGTCCGTGTTCTTTTTACAAAAATTTGTTGTTGTATTGCTCTCCAATACAAATCTACGAGCTGTCCGGAGGTCAGACATGGATGACTATTACGAGTTGACCTCATATTTACTCGGACACGAAGTGGCAGTCATTATGAGAAACAGGGCAGAGCTCATGGGCTTACACAGTGCAGCGTAGATCCCGCCAAGGGTTAACCTTGCAGAATCCCTATTCTATCTGACACAAGCACAGCAATCCCAGGAATCACTGAACACGTTCTAACCTGACCATATGACCCAGCGCTCGCTAAATAGGATTCTCTATGGTAACGATAGCAACACAGATGCATGATAACTAGTTCCAACTGTATACCTCCAGCGGAGGCCTTGGACTATGCTAGCATGCACTATCCTCATTACCATACATGGAAATTATGTCATCCCAAAGGAAATACTGCACAAGCCATTCTTATGAATGTATCCATAGGATACAAGCAGCGGATTCACTTACTGACATTAACCCCTTAGATTCAACCCGCACTTATGTTGCAGGTTTAGTCAACTGATTGTGATGCTTCTGAGAATAGATCCAGAGCACTCGGTGTTTGCCGCCCCCACTAGTCTCAGCTACAGCATTAGCCCCGATTATCACCCTAGAAATGTCATGTCAGAAATAAGGGCAGACTCCGGAGAACAACTACTTCAAGGTTGTGTTCTATAATAAAGAAGTCTAGTTCAAGAAAGCAGCATGAGAGATTGATCAAGACTGAGTTCACACTAGTATTGTGACTTTAGTTTGTAAAGGAAGCCACAGGCCTCTGCTGGATCAGACTTTCATCATTTTGATGGAAAGAATAGTGCTATTGTGTCTGTCAAATCTGCCAAGACTGCCACTTCAACAGAGTCTAAATGAAATCAAGTCAACAGGTATACTCTGCTGAAGAAGACACTCAAGGCTGGGTACAGATGCCACAGTGAGAAGCCCCCATAATGGGTACAGATGCCACAGTGAGAAGCCCCCATAATAGTAGCTTGCCACCCATGAACTACTATTATACCCTGGGGATTCTTCAGACCCTCCGAGTATAATTAGCATAGGCCCAGGGGCGGTGAGGAATCGTAACAGTGTTACTTACCTCTACTAGGCTCCGGCGCTGGTTTCAGGCCTCCTGGGGCCTCCTCCGGCTTCCTGAGTTACGTCATGGATTGCTGAGGCTTGAGATAGGGCCTCAACGGTGACAAGGTGTAATGCCATAGGACTGCTTGCTCCATAAAGATCACTGGCTCCATTTTATAATATGTGAGGGTCATTATATTACATGTGGGAACACTGTGAGCGCCATTATACAACATGACAGGGCCATTACATAACTTAACAAAAGCTCCATATGAAGCCTTATTTTATTAACATTTATAAGCGATCACTACTTTGGGGGTACTTGGATGGGATGGTTTCTCACTAGTGGGCAATTATATAATAGTGGGCAATAATTATATAATATGATTAAAAGTAATTAATTTTAAATTTTGAAGCTGGAGGAAAAAACATTTTTTACTGATTCGGACTTCAAAACACCAAAGTTGCCTCCAAATCTGCCTCCCTCACCCTGAACATCCTTATGCCTTTTATAATGGAAAATAAAAAATAATTTAAAAAAAACCTGTACAGGCTCCTCTCGGTACTCTGAGTACAAGAGTTCTTACTTTATGGGTATGTTCACAGGTGGTAGATTTGTTGCTGAATTTGGGAATATATTAATGGGAAAAACTGCTACGACATGAAAACCCTAAAATTCATGAAAGTTTAGGGTTGCCACATGTCTGTTTTCATATCCGTAGAAATGGACAAAGATAGTATATCAGTTTTTTGACGAACATGTACAACCGCCCATTCACTTACCCGTTTTAATGGCCGTACAGCCATTTTTTCACTCTTTTGTGGCTAAAGCCTTAGTGGTCATATATGGATGACATGAGTATCCTTCAGACTTTGCACACAGGCCAAATCTGTTGATAGCATGCACCTATATAGAATGGTACCTTTTCAATTTTAGTTGTCTTTTGATCATTTAATGAAAAGAACAGAAATGCTAAAAGAGTGAAAGGGGCATTAAAAAAAATAAAATTATGGGGAGTAAGGTCAAAAAGTTATCGATGAACAGGACATCAAAATCTCTCCAGCGAAATGTTAATTCTAGAAACCTGTCTCTCTAGCCCTTTAAGATCGGGTGTTTTGCTGCACACAAGTTAAAGGATGCAGGCGCTCAATAATTTATAGCCATCCACAACATTACCTCCAGCATTTTAGGGAATTTCTACTACACCATATGGCGTGCGATTAGAAGACAACTCAACTGTAACAAAACAGGACGCATTGAAATCCAATCAATAAGTTGCGATAAAAAAGCACCCCCTTTATGCATATATATCGACCATCCCTACACAAGCGCAATATTGTGTTAGGTACGGCTCTTACATATTTACGTGTAATTAATAATGACAAATCGGCTGCTTTATTTTTCATTTAGGATTATTGACGTTTTCTTACTCTAGCGCGATATAAATAATGAAGCCATCAACTCAACCGTAATCCAAAACCAAAAGGGAAATCTCCTTGATACATGGTCATAGCTACTGTATCGTGGAGGCTTCCACCAGTCTATTAATATAAGGCTTGCAGAGACTTAATATCATCTCTAGTCTACAAGCATACATGTGGCGGAGCAAGAATACCATCAATTCTGTATCTGCCAACAATGTGGCAAAAGACCCCGCTTGTTTCTGCTCTCCTCCTTTATGCTGTTCAATAAAAGCAACCTGAAGATTTATACATTTGTTCTAGCCATTTTGGTTTCTGTGCGGAGAGAAGATCCCATTCACATCTTGGCTCTTGTACACATGCAATATCTGAACATCAGTGCTCAAGGTCACTGTATTTGTCGCTGAAAATACAAGGTGGAATGGCTTTTTTTCTTCTGTAATGCTTTTGAGACTGAAATAAAAATTCAATATATGCTGTACATGACCTATTTCACTCGAAATATTGCAGCAAGTTAATTTATCTACAGTATTATATGAATGTGGAAGAATCATTCTAAAGCCTATCGCAACTGCACATTAAGGCATTACGGACCAAGTATAGAACCAAAACGGCAAATAAACAGTTAAACAGATCTAGAATAGCGTTACTGAACAAGATTAAAAGATAGGAATATATCAACAACAAAAAAACCGGAAGATACTTATTTCATCCTCCCCCTCTGCAAAGCCATGATCTGTATCATGTACTGTCACATGCATTTACTAGTGCCTGAGAGGCCCAAAAGACCCTACTGCATTTAACAAACAGAATTGTAAATTGTACATGGTAGGTGAGGAACATGAGTTACAGATTTTGCACTGGGCCCAGAAGCACCAAAATATTGGAAAACCCAGTCGTATGCATATGGACCTAGATGGCATACAGTAACATTTCTGTGCGTTCTTGGGAAAATGCAGTATATTAGTTTTCGCTGCAGAATTGCAGAGCGCATTCTCGACAGACAGAAAGAAAGACAGACACACAGAGACAGACACACAGAGACAGACACACAGAGACAGACACACAGAGACAAATGAGAGGAAATGCAGCAAACCCCCTCCAATTTTTACACATTGTTTCGCTACATGGGCTCTTAGCCTTAAGGTTATGTTCTGCCTGAAAATTGGTTAAGGAAAAACTCCTGAACAAAACGACTTTTTCCCAAATATCTGTTTTAAATTGACAGTCATACATATTTTGGCTCTGCCAATATTGGCAAGTTTGTACGACAATAATCTAACGTGTATGTACTGCGTTGGTTATCCAATCATTGAGCAGTAACTAAATTTTAGCAGTTCTTTTAGTTTTTTTTTTTTTTATAACTAATTTTTATTGAGAATTTTAACAAAACAAGTAAGAGAACAAGTGCAAAAAAAAAAAAGAGACGCGAAAAAAGGGAAAGGCTAAACTGCCAGTCCCGCAGTACATAACAACATAAAAAGTCATGTTAGGGAGAACAAGGATACTGGGGGGGACAGACACAGAGACAAGGGGGGGGGACGAGGGGGGGGGATACTAGGTCAAGGCCTTGCAGGGTGCAATAGGCATCCCAGGAGGACCAAATGGAGTTGAAAGCATCCAACAAATCATTAAGACTAGCCATCAAAAATTCAAGGCTCCGTACATCCTTAATGCGGGCCAAGAGTTCTGTGCCAGAGGGGGGATTAGAACTCTTCCTATGCTTGGCTATAAGGGTCTTAGCGGTCGTGCAAAGGTGAAGAAAGAGTCTGGAAGTCTTACTACCGAGATGCCTAGGTGAAGAGGTTTAGGATATAGATAAGGGGATCTAAGGGAACTTCTTGTAAGAAAAGAGAGTCAGTTAATGCTCTAACCTCCTGCCAAAAGTCTAGTATGAGGGGGCAGGTCCAAAAAATGTGATACAAGGTACCCACAGCAGTGTTACAGCGCCAGAACCTCATGGGGAGGGCAGGGTTAAAAGCATGGAGGAGGGCCAGTGTATGGTACTAATGCATCAGGAGTTTAAATTGCGTTTCCCTGAAAGTGATGCACTGGGAAGATTTCTGAGCTCGTGACCAAAAAATCTGCCACTGTCCCTGAGAAATAGGAACACGCAGGGCCTTCTCCCATTTGGACATATAGTGGTGTCGAAGAAGGATGCCAAGCGCCAGACAAGAGAAGAGCTGGTAAACTGAGGTGATAAGGTAGAGGTGCCGGCACGACAGATCCTCTCAAAAGCCGTGGGAAGGGAAACCCTGGAGGATCCATGGAGAGATCGAACAAAGTGTGCAACCTGAGAATAGTGAAACCATTCAGTCCAGGGAAGACCTGCATTAGTCACAAAATAATCAAAGGGCCTGAGCTCCAACGACACCGGGTCTACCATATCGGCAATGCAGAATAAACCCGCTGTGGACCACACCTTGACCATGGCAGAAGACAAGCCAGTGGGTAGGAGGGGATTGCAAAGGATGGAGACCATCGACGATCGTGGGGACATTAGGGAAAACTGGGTCTTACAGGTCGACTAGATGGAGCGGGTAAAGCGAATGGCACCCAATAAGTAGGGAGAGGGGAGAACAGGTGTGTGTGTGGGGGGGGGGTTGGTTGATTTTGGGAGGCCACCCATAGAAAAGCGTTGGGATGCATGGGAGCAGTTCTTTTAGTTTTAGGAATATGTGTTAATATTATATAATAATATTTTATTTTTTCTGAGATCTTCACATAAAGCCAATCTCTAAAGAAAAAAACAAAAAGAGGATAAGAAGCATAAAATATTGCCAGTCTAAGTATCTAAACACTAATCTATGGAAACAGCTGAAGTTGCCAAGTGCTCAGCGTTTTCCTATCGGTTCCTTGGCACATACACTCAAGACTTGGAAGAGCAGGACATTCATCATAAAATGAGAGGTTGGGGATTTTATCAGAAGCCAGGTATGTGATGAAGGTCATAAAGAAACAGAACATTAGTATACCATATGCGTATGAGAAAAAAAGCTATTTTATAGAAAACTGAATTGCAAAGATGCAAACAAAGGCGTAGGAAATATCCAACGTGAGCCTTACCGAGGAAGGAGGGGGATGACAAAGTCAACAGATTATAAAGCTGTATTTAACAGAGCCATACATTTTATGCCAAAAACACGACTGGAAACCATCAGGGGAAAGGATGGGAATCTTTCCCAGCACTTTCCTTTGGGAAAAGTTTCCCTGTTAAATTAAATGTCATCCACACAGAACAAAGAGCCGTGTGAAAGTCTGTTAGGTAAGAGAGAGCTAGAAAAACGGCCCATTTACACAAGGGAGCGATAGGGAGCTTACTGGAAAAAAGTGGGGGGACAATCATCAGAAAGTGTTAGAAAATGAGGGAATTTGTTGAAAAGATTTTCAACGTGGAAAAGGGGGCCAGAATTCAGATGGAACAGAATTATGACTGCCATCTGATGTTAACATAGCTGAATACTAGTTGGACATTTGACATACTCTCCCCATCTACTAACTTCCAAATTTGTTTTTTGACTCAAAATGTGCACATTTATAAAAAAAAAAAAAAAACCCACAAATACCTCTGTTTCCCCCATGAAAAAGTCAGTGATCATATGTAGCGCTGTGATGTGAAAAATAGCTGCCCTCTTGGTTCAACTAGTACACTGACCCAATATATTCTAACGACACCGTACACATGCTGTGTATTATTACAAGTCCATATATGAGGCCAAGAGTTCCGGGCAAATCTCAGTTTTGTTGGCTGGGCTCATTGAAAGAAATTAGTGGGTTCACAAAAGGCATGAGCTACACACAGACTTTACCATGGACCTGGCACATGCACATGTTTGTGCGCATATAGCTTTAGTCTGTGTTCCATTTATACACTACTAGCCTCTGCCCGCGACTTCGTCTGCGTGTTGCTGGTGTCGATGATCCGCCTATATTTAGCAAATTGCTGCTTCGCCTTCGCCGGCATTTCGGCAGCTGTCAAGCTGGCCTGCCGCTGAACTTGTTCCTCGCATCGTGCCTGTGATTGTTCCCGCATATCAGCAGCTCACTGGGACACCATACAATGAGTGTGTTGTTGGCATCGATAATCCCCCTCAGCTTCCCTTGAGGAGAACTCTGTTGACTTCTGGCTACCTTCATAGCTCTCATTGTTTTAGAATTTTATGACAAATCATATTTTCTTTTTCCGGCATGTTTAAAATTGGCAAACTGCCAATTTGGAATAAAGGAGTTTTCCCATCCAGTGTGTCAGCACTGCCTGGAGCAGATCAGATAACATGCAAATACGTGTACACAATGGACTCAGTGCTATCTGTGTGTTTACATAGAGAGATAATTGACCCGGGCTTTATCAACAGCCTCCAATTAACTGCGATAAGCTGCTGCCAAGAGCAGTTTACTATAGTATATGAACATAAATTCATAACAGTCATGTCATTTACCAGGATAAAAAGTAGCATATGCGTTAATCGAGGTTACAAACTACATGCCAAAATTCATCCAAATCCTTTCCGCCGTTTTTGCGTGATGGAATAACAAACATCCAAACTTTTACATTTTAAATATTAGTAGTGATTTGGGGACCCGGGTATCTCAGTTCAGGAGGCATCTTGACTTTGAAGGTCTAGCTGAGGGAATCATTCACAGCCATCAAGGCACAACGTCTACCTAGGACATATAAATTAGGTAGCCAACACATTAAATAGACCCGCGCCACCATATACAGCTAAAGAGTGAATGTCGCACCAAGCGGGCATATTGAAACCCAAGACGCTAACTCCTTTTGCACACCAGTGGTTAAAGTTGGGGGCCCAATACACATTGAACCCATCTAAAGTTTAACTATGGATTTGTAGTAAACCTAGTCTTTAGGGCATGAGCAGTGCTACTGTTCATTTTTTTTTTTTTTAAATCCTTTTTAAGGTTACTGGACTGCTTCCAGATGCTGTACATGCTTGCTAAGCCTCGCCTAGTGTCATGTAGCGTGCAGCCGCTGATGGACTTTCTACACCTGTTGTAGCGTGTGCAGTCACAATGAGCGAGGAATGGTTGGAAACAGCTGAGTGTAGACAGAAGTGCTTGATCATGGTCACTCGGTTGTGAAGGGCATACTCACGTCTGCACTAGGGATTATTTCTAGAAGACTGAACGCCGTACAGACATTGGTATAAAACAAGTTTTATATGATAAAAGGCAAGCTGCAACCTGGATCTCCCCTCTGTGCAAGTCTCCTGACCACAGGTAACCCAATCTGGGTACATTCCCAGTCAGATATATTTAGTCTGACGTCACATGTTTGCTACTCGTAAATCTAAGGTTTCATGCCGCCTCAGCGAAACATTCTATGTGCAAACCAAACATATAATACAGTCAATGGGCTGGGATCTAGCCAAGGACAGACTCGTATGGTTGATACTACGGACCGTGGTTATTAATACAAGAAAAGGTTACTGATAAAAAGGAGAGAATCCACCAATGAAAGCCACAGGAGTCACAAAACTTATATCAAATCCCTATTTAACATTTGCTTACATATAAAACAAGGTTGCCAGCCTAGTAAAGGCAGATACTTTACAGGGGTAGTAGATCAACCAGAGCCAATATGTTCACAAAAAAAACCATGAAAGAAAAAACCTGCTAGATTAACACTGTATGACCAACAATAGCAAACTCAAACTTTACCATTTACAGTATGTTAACTCAAGAAACCAAAGACTAGGATGAATATATTTTAAGCAAAACAATATACCGTACATTTCATTGTACCAGTTTAACATTCACAACCTCTAAAACGTGAACCTGGACTATCCCTTATACCAGTCCAGCAGCATACTCAGTCAGGGCGGATGGTTTCCATTCAAAAAACAATATATGTAAAAGAGCACTAAGGTGAACAGATGAGCACACAGTTACAACAGTCAATAGAATACAAGGTGGAACAGTTTTGCTTTTAGTCTTAGAGGTCCTTTCATCATTTCAGGTTTTTTGTATTATTATATGTAACCCTCAACTAGTCCCAGTGCAGTTGGAATTTTTTCTCTAGATCAAGCCGTTTCCAAGTACTAGGTGCAGTCGGTCAAAACCATCTAGACTCTCTAATATCGAGGGGGTGGATCCTGCCAGACACCACCCACTTAACATTAGAGAGTCTAGTTAGCATATCAAGCACCAAATCTACTTGCGTTGATATCTCGGGACCCGTAAGAACCAGAGAAAAAATTCCAACAATCAGTAACGCGGCGCCTGTTAAAGAATGAAAAGAGCTGGAGTTGGTGGACGTGGAGAAGGTTATTCTTTCAATTGGCCAAAAATAAAACCGTTTCAGGTGATCGATGTCTCTCTCTTTATTGCAAAGATGTAGATGTATTTATACTCTCTAGCGTCTATATAAGACTATTTTCCTACATTGATTCTGCTGAATTGTGCAACCAGTGAGAATAAATCCATCATCCCCTTGATCAACTAGCCAATAACACTTTATAGCTCCAGGCATAAGTAGATCTAGTACAACCCTTTTCTGATCATATGCAAAGCAGCCACTTATGCTAAAAGGAATAAACAAATCCAGACTCTCTTAGTATGTGGTTTCTGGCTTCCCTCCATAACATAAGCTATAATGCAGTGCTGATCACACTACTATGGACCCCATTGAGTGTCAAGGAGCTGCAAAGGTCCCTGCTTTTCATGTCCTCATGTAGAGCGCCCTCTATTGGGTTGCATGACTGAGGCACTGACTTGCTAATTACATCATGGAAGACAGATTTGCATATTCTTCCCATGCGCTGTCTGGTACCAAATTACTTTACAGAATGAACCATCTATGAGGAAGTTGACCATATACATTATATAAAAGCTAATGGAATCCACTAAATCTATGAATAGGGACTGAATGTGATCTTTCCCGACAGACTTTAACATGGCCAAACCTTTCCTCTGCCAAGATATAAGAGGTTAATGTAAGTGTCTGGCAACAGTTATCTCCTGGTCTCCTGCTGAATAAACAATAGGCTGAGAATGTTTATAGGATATAGAACTGCTGGCTATCTTATCATACCATCAACAAATATCCTTAGTATAACATTTATCATCAATAAACAGGGATCAACCACTAGTAATTTACATGCCAAGTCTGCAAGAATCACAATGGAGCCATCATTTAAGTCTGATGTAGTTCAACACAATACACACTTGTGCGTAGCCAATGTCCTTGATCACGCATGCATTTCTCTGGAGTCAAGATCACCACAAACATGGCAGTCTGTATACAATAATATGCAAACGATCATGTTTATTTAACTTCCAGTGAAAACAGCCCATCCGCCCACACACTGACAGCCCTCCCCATAAGTGTATATACGCACAGAGAATGCTAGCATTCAGTGTGTGGGGTGGGGAATGACGGATCCACACTCTCATTCACTGTGGACAGAACATCACAATCAAATTTTGACTCTAAATTTGCAACTTGAGCTCAATATGACTTCTCTAAGAAAAGCAAATAAAAGGAAGACGACAAACCGATGGCCTGTAGGGCTCACAGTACTGAGAAGATATGCCGACAATGTCAAATCTATAAGAATCTGACCACGGAGAACATCGTCAACACCAAAAACTTTCATCTGCAATTTGAAACTTCACTTAGTGAAAAACACCAAAACTTCTTATTTAATATGAAAAACAGGAACTAAGACTATAAATAAACAAGATGCATAAAAAGAAGAAAAATCCTGCGCCAGACAAAGAATATCATGCAGCTGCTATGGCTGGACAAAAACTATTAACAGCTGCTACCAGGGTCAGTCCTCATGTATATGTATTATGCCTCAGTTAATTTAACATCCCCCCACCCCTTCAGTAAGAGAGTACAGATTTACTTTGCTAAACTAAATGTACCCATGAACTAAATGTACCCATGTACCCCTATACAGGACGGTATCGACTTTTTCCATACGGTCAAGTGCATAGGGCTTCAGCCGAAAAAACTTAAAGGGGTATTCCCACGTCGCATACTCACCAGTCTTCACTGCTGTAAAATCTTCTTTCTTCCTGGTTTCTTGCGTCATTTGGTGGGTGGGGTTTCATATGCAACCTGCTGTTTGGCTCCACCCCCAAATTAGTGTGTAGCTCCGCCCACCACATAGCGTGATCCTATGGGGCGGCTGAAGGGCCTGTGATGTCATCAAAGGTCCTCAAATAACACTATATGTACAATATTGGACTATGAAGTACAGGCAGGAGCAACTCCATTCTGTGTTACATACAGAGACTGCCTGTCTCTGCCATAATGAACACAATTGAATTAGCTAGCCTGATAACTGGGAGAACAGAAGAAATGAAAGCAGCTCCTCTCCTCTATCTGATAGCAGGAAGCTAGGTCACGTGGTGTAGACACATGAATACCTAGATACACAGGCTCGCTTCCATGCACTTAGCCCCTCCTCCCTCCCCCCTGAGAGCAGGCAGATACATCACTTGACTTTTGAGCAGATAAGTCAAGGGCTGTGTCAACAATGAATTGAATAAAGTAAGATAGTGGACAAACAAAGCAGTTTTGCTGAAACAGTGTATTTAGGAAAAGTCTTACATCCACATTAACAAGCAGTATAGATAGGATCCTTGTGATGGGACAACCCCTTTAAGCACCAGAGATAATTCCTACTGCAGAACATCCATCATGATACTGAGATAGCGTTACCATTTATAACCATATGGTAAAAAGAGTTACATTTACAGACCAGGCATATTACGATACGCACATACCATTGACTGATCAATCTAAACCCTTACCCAGATGGGAAAAATGCTTAAATCCCTCGGCTGGGTGACGGAGGTCGATAGAAGGCATAACCAGCACCTTAATATTCAGACTATGCTCATACATCAGAGTTTGGAAACTGTCTAGTGGGCAGCTTTTCAGTCTGACTAGCTAATATTGCTGTCCTCCTCAAGCCATGAAAAATTCATTGATCTTCCTTGAAGATAAATGGTAGACCACTCTGAAACCAAGCATGCTGCAATATCCAATCAATGGGAAGTAGACGGCGATATGTAACATATGCACCCAAGTGTAATAGATCCATTGACACTCTTGATACATACCATTTTTCTAATAAAGTATTCTGCACATATACTCCACCTTGAGATGACCAGGAAAAATGTAAAAGCAAACTTAACAAAAGCCTCTACGTACTAACTTTTATTGCCCTAATCAAAATATATGGTATATGGTTTCAGTACTACCATATCAATGGAATATGGTTTCAGTACTACTACACAAATTGTATAGGGTTTCAGTACTACTACACATTGTATAGGGTTTCAGTACTACCATATAAGTGGTATAGGGTTTCAGTACTACCATATAAGTGGTATAGGGTTTCAGTACTACCATATAAATGGTGTATGGTTTCAGTACTATTACACAAATTGTATAGGGTTTCAGTACTACTACACAAATTGTATAGGGTTTCAGTACTACCATATAAGTGGTGTATGGTTTTAGTACTATCATAAATAGTATAGGGTTTTAGTACTGCCATGCATCGTTGTCAATTTACAGTCCTAAGGTCAGGGTCCTTTGGTCTTCAGCTCAAGACTTGTGTAACAACTAGATAAGGAGATAAACTTGGTAAAAGTCAAGTCATGTCTTCATCTCATTTCTCTATTAACCAGATCAGTGACAGATAAGAACATATATGTTATACATCAAGGCCTTCTAACTGTACGGGTAAGTTCAATGCTCCGGATTGTGTATAGCAGTAATAAAACTTAACCAGTCCAGGTCTAGCAGTGGGTCAGAAGGGGTACAATGTCATTAGGGAGAGATGCTATAGAGGTTTATTAGGCTGTGCATGTCTTATCTGACTAATGTCTAGACCTCTCACACTGCTTTGCACCAATGAGAGGAAATAACCTCGAAACATCTGTCAGCGGACAGGATCTTGTTCCTTCTGGAGGAGTTATTCTGGCTTGGTTATCATTCCTAGATTATGCGGTTAGGTCTTTTTGAAAATCAGGTATTAATCTACGGAGTTACCTTCCAAATGGTGGTGCTAGAGCACCAAGGAGGTCTTCTCTGTGTATCCTTTATCCAGAATTCTTAGCAAAGCATGCATGGTCTGGTAAATCCATGCAGTGTCTCAATATATATGACAATAAATGGAATAAGAAGATGAAATCTCAGAATCTGAGGCTTCCATAAATTCAGTAAAGACCAAATGCACCTCTGTGAAAGGCCAACGATGGCTCCATAAATTGACTCAAGCTGTATGGAACACAAAAAGACACTTCCCCCACTGCATAGCACCATATAGACCAGGGTCGCTTCATCTCAATTCAGTTTGGGTACTGTGCATTTCATTTGTGTACTTTCCACTGCAGAAAGCACCTGCTTTAAGTATCTCCTTTAGTGACAACCAGTCAGGTGAGCGGTGCTAGAGATGAGCAAATAGTATTCGATCGAATACCTCCCCTGCATAGTTATTGGTGTACTCGGTCGAAAACCACACGGGAAATATTCGATTCCCCTCCCACCTTCCATGGCGCTTTTTTTTTTGCAGGGGAGATATTTGATCGAATCTACCGTATATACTCGAGTATAAGCCGACCCAAATATAAGTTGAGGCTCCTAATTTTACCACAAAAAACTGGGAAAACTTATTGATTCGAGTATAAGCCGAGGGGGGGAAATGCAGCAGCTACTGGAAAATTTCAAAAATTAAAATGGTCAGAGTTTTTGGGTGCAGTAGATGCTGGGTGCCGGGGAAGGGGAGGGGGTGTTTTGGTTGTCTGTCTGCCCCTTCCCTGAGCTTGAGGACTGTTTTTTCTTCCCCCACTTGGAATTCAGTCTGGCTGAATATAGGGTATCTGCAGTGCTCCTATTAACCCCTTCCCGACGGAGGAGGAGAACTGCAGATATCCTATATCCAGTAGACCAGGCACTTTCAGACACAGGGATAGCTAATGTGTATGTGTTTTGCAGTAATTTTCTACTTTTGTATGTATTCTAGGGAAAGGAGGGACATTTTTTTTTTTTTTTTTTTTTTAATTTTTTGCACTATTTTATGGGAGATTCTATACATTGATATTGTGGATATTTTTTTATTTTTTTTTTGCTGACTCGAGTATAAGCCGAAGGGGGGCTTTTTCAGCACAAAAGCTGGGCTGAAAAATTCGGCTTATACTCGAGTATATACGGTACTCGCTCATCTCTAGTGTGGACACGTAAGCTTCTACTAACACTCTGCCTCGCTTGGTACCTAGCTGAAAACAGGAACTAAAACATTACAAAGTACTCTGGTACTTATTTATCGAAGAAATGACAAAAAAGTCCAAGGTGATCTGAGACGATCCAGTACCATGCAGCGGAATAGATCAAGTAGTCATTCTCCCTGAACATCGGATCCATTTAAACCAATAAAGGAGTGCACACTTCTTTATTGGTTTATATACATAGATATGTGAGAATGAGTGCTTGTAGGAGTGGTGAATCTGCAAAGTTCTGTTTGTAGCCGAGGGCCGATTGCTACACACTTCATAAGAGTGACACGCTTTTAAATCCATTTTAGAGAATCGGATCTTGCTTTTCTATGCATAAACCCTTAGTCCTGTTTCTGTGTCTAATGGGTGGAACTAAACTCTATCTGCTTCTTAAAGCTTAAATGATTTCAAAGTCAACCAAGCTAGGTTAATAGCAAAAAGCTGCACAGAGCCAACCAAAGAGATAGCCACGTAATGAGCCCAAGGCCTCAGAGTGAACTAAGAAAAGCGATGGGACAGTATACTTGTTCTCTAGGGGGAGAGGTCAATGCCAATAGTAGTCCTTTCACATGGTCAGATAAACTGCAAATAAGTAGCACCAAGTCATCCGAAGACTAAAAAATTATCCTATCTGGTATCCCATCAATACCAGATCGGCAGAGGTCTGGATCCCTGTACTCTAACAGTCAGCAGCGGATACGAAGAGAATGAAGCAGGAAGCAGATAGCTCCATCCTCCATGTAGTGGCCAAACTAGGTACTGCAGATCAATTCTTATTCTGCTACTACACAGAGAACAGAGAGGTCTGCTTTCAGCTCCGTTTCTGCTGGGATCAATGGGGGTATCAGTCCCCCATCAATCTCGTATTTCTAACCTAACATTAGGATAGGTCTTCAATATTTTTAGCCCAGATGACCACTTTAAATACATCTATATGATTCAATTGTTCGTCTTTTTTTAGTATACTCATCCCCCCACCCCTATACATGTCCTGTTACATAACGGGGTGCGGCCAACAACTTAGAACAACACACATTTTATTGTTTAATCGCTTTGCCATTATTACAGGGGGTAAAGATTGCAAACATTTACACAAGAGATCATCACCTTATATCCCATGCAAACAAAAACTGGAGATGAAATGAAGCATCCTCAAACTCCCACTCACCCCCAACACATTTGTAAGATTCACATGGCACTGCACTTAAGATAGTTGAAATCACCAGGTTTGGACAACTGTACTGGAGCCTTGAAACCTGGATTGTAGACATGTACCCGACATGCGTTTTGAAGCCACCAATTGAAAATAACCAGAATCAGCTCAGAATTTTGCTTTTCATTCATATGAAGTATTATAGTAGAGTTTTGAAAAATATATAAAAATGACCTGATTCTTCCCTTCCCTGCTCACATCTACAATGACTTCAGCTTCAAAGCTACGGCAAGACTGGCAGAATCCCATTTCTGCTCAGTCGCTCGCCTTTCACAGCAGACTGCATTCACACTAATGAGAACCTGAGTGATGCTGATGAGAACAGCACACATGATGAAAGGTGACCTAGCCCACATTGGGGTCACCTACACGCCTGCACCTCATCCGCAGGGAATTACAGAATTTCCCAGGAAAAAGACCAATATAATAGAGTATGTCAATATATCAGCAGCAAGTTCAAGATGATTTTCTTTAAACGCTTGCCCTCCCGTAAATAGGACTTGCGCTAACATTACACGTATACAAGCAGTGCTAAGACCCTGCACATGGCCATCAGCCCTGTCAGGTTGCCTGCTCCAAATGCTCGACTTTAGTTTCCATGCTGAGAAGCCAGCTGCCCCTTACAGGGATAATCTCCGTTTCATTCATGGAGAAGAAACGGAAGTCCTTAGGAACTTTGGAGATGCATAGCTGCAGATCATATGTTAAAAAATATAAATATATATGTATATGGAATGCAGTGTGTGTGTGTGTGTGTGTGTGGGGTGCCTACAAAATTCTATTTTATTCATACGGGCAGATATCTTAGTAGTTTAAGGATATCCAGGAAGAAAAAAAAAAAAATACTGAATGTTGTATCCAGTAGTACCGAATGCTAAGTTTAAAGAAGACCTTTCACCACCCCTACCAACTCCAGTTCTTTGCATCCTTCAATACGATACAATACCACAGATTCTGGAGCAGTCGAACTTTTTATCTTTAGCCGCTTCCATTCAGGACCAATTGGTGCAGTTCGTTTCAACACAATGCTCTCGTCTGTCAGGTGGGGGGGGGGGGGGGGGGGTGTCAGGCAGGAGCAGACAGACAGGGACCACCCACCTAACAGTAGAGAGCATATCTGCACTGAAACGAACTGCACTATTTACTTTGCAACAGTAGGGAACACATCGCCTTCTAAATCTGCAAATTTAGAATCCGTACTACAGGTCTGTCTCTGCGGCAATTTTTTTTCTTCAGTATGTGAAAGGTTTGGGAAACAATTTGCAGAGATCGTAAGATGCTGCATTTTTATGCAACAGATTTTACAGCAGCAAATATGCCACATTTCTGTACACCCTCAACATCATGATCCCCTTTCTCTGTAGCCTTATATTGGTAGTTCTTTTTTGCTGACTGATCTGCATTGTACACTTTGTTAGGGCAATTAAAGGTGGTTGTGTCACTAATCTCGTGGATAGGGGATAAGTGTCAGATCACTGAAGGTCTGATCACCAAGTACTCCAGCAATCAGGAAAATACAGGGCAGAAAGACCCTCCTTAGGCTGGGTTCACACAGGGGGTTTTTGGACCGGATTTTGACGCGCCTCAGAACCTGGTCCAAAAACCGGCTAGCCACAACTGGATGCTGGTGCAGTGCAAACAGTTGCAGCATTCCACTCCAGATTAGGCCCAAATGAATGGGCCTAGTCGGGAGGGAGTGTCATGAGGCGGACATTCGGCGGCTGAATCAGCCACGGAATCCGTCTCAAGAAAGGGCATGTTGCTTCTTTTGTCAGTGAGCAGAAACAAACCGCTCGCGGAAAAAGGAACCCATTGAATTCAATAAAAGAGGCGATTTTTTTGAGCCGGATTTTGACGCGGATTCCGTGTCAAAATCCAGACCAAAAAACCCCATGTGAGCCCGACCTTAAAGCCCTCTTGAGAATGGAGTCCTTGCGTGACCAGTTCTCCATTCACTGCTGTGGGGCTGCCAAATCTGTAACCTGCAGCAGTTCCCACAGACTTATAGCAGTGAATGGAGCACTTTAAAAAGGGGAGGGAGATCAGATTTGTGTCCCCCATTTTCCTCATTGCTGGGGGACCCAAATGTTGCAGGAGATGTGTGTCCTTAAAGGGGTATTCCCACCTCACATACTCAGCAGTCTTCACTCTTGTAAAATCTTCTTTCTTCCTGGTTTCTTGCATCATTTGGTGGGCGGGGTTTCACAGGCAACCTGCCGTTTAGCCCCGCCCCCAAATTCGCGTGTAGCTCCGCCCACCCACATTGAACTATGAAGTACAGGCAGCAGCAACTCCATTCTGTGTTACATACAGACACTGCCTGTCTCTGCCGTAATGAACACAACTGAATTAGCTAGCCAGATAACTGGGAGAACCGAAGAAATGAAAGCAGCTCCTCTATCTGAGTGCAGGACCTAGGTCATGTGGTGTAGACACAGGATTAGCTAGATACACAGGCTCGCTCCCTGCACTTAGCCCCCCTCCCTTCCCCCTGAGTGCAGCAGATACATCATTTGACTCAGGAGCAGCTAGGTCAGGGCTGTGGCCACAAAGAATTGAATAAAGTAAGATAGTGGACAAACAAAGCAGTTTTGCTGAAGCAATGTATTTAGGAAAAGTCTTCCATCCACATTAACAAGCAGTATAGATAGGATCCTTGTGATGGGACAACCCCTTTAAGTCACAATTCCTTTAATAAATTTCATTCAGTTAATTCACCATTTCAAAAAAATGTACAACTGAGATTTACATCATAAAACTGATGTAAGCTTTGCCCTGAAGTCTAACATATTCCATGCAGACTCTTTCTTCCTGCCAACAGCCATGATGGACACTAATAAAATAGCTGGGTGGTAGATCAAGGAAGCCTGCAAACCTCCCTCCCACTGTGCCAACTAACTGATTTTTAATTTTTGTTTTTTGTTGTTTTTTTTTTTTTTAAGAAAAAAACAATAAAATTTAGGGAAAAAAAAATAGAATTGCCTGTAAGGATGGAGGGTAGGGAATTAATTTGTAGGCAAAATCCCCCAGCACTTGTCTATGTTTACATGTGCATTGTGGTCTCCTTCCATAACAGAAGTCGTGTCACAGTACCATAACTGTTTGACAGATCCCAATGGCACCAGTTGACTTACAATGGAGTCTGTCAGGGTTTCCATTGTTTTAGACATAATGGTAATGCAGAGAGACTGCACATTATTTGTCATAATGCTTATTGAAATAATTCCCCAGAAGGGAGACATTCTGCAGAATTTCGATTCCGCCTCACAAAAGCATCAACAGGTCCTAGAATCTTAAGAAAACAAAAGATACAAGTGGAGCAAAGAGCAAGGAGGCATTACATGCAGATATAGACATAGCGGGCAATTTGTCAAGCTCTGCATCCCAGAATTCAGGAACGTGAACATAAATTGAGAGATTTTTGATCTTATGTTTATACATAAGTTTGCCCTGCATGCTAAAAAAAATAAGACTTCAAAATGTTGCAATGCAGAAGGTGCTTTTTTTTTTTTTTTTAAGAAAACATGACGCAAAATGTTCTAGCCAGGAAAAATAGATGCAGAGAGTCCGTCCAGCAGTCTGTACACCATATTTATCAAAAGCAACTTTAAAAAAAAAAAAGCTACAAAAAAAAATGTGACACCCCCCCCCTGTGCAAAGGGGGGGGGGGTGAGTATGACCTGAGGCTATATAGATGAATAAAATAAGAAAAGTTGAGTATGTTAGTCCTTATCTATAATGCTTTGTTATGTTCATATTTAGCTGAATTTTTTTCTGTATTCCACTGACTGGATTCAATACCATTTTTGGATGAAAAAAATACAACTGCCATACAGACAAGTCACAGCTGTTGGCACATGCCTTGCATTGTAAGCGCTGCACAAAAGGATCCTCAGTCCTTGCTCATGTGAAGGATTTCAGTAGTGTACTCATTGTAGTAGATAAGTACACTTACTAATATACATGCCGGTCCCCTGTTGCCCAGATTCTGAGCCGTTCATTGTACTGCAATGGTGGCTGAAGTCTTGGGGTCCAGTCCATTGCTGACACTCCTTTTCATGACCACCTTACCCAGAGGACAAGCAGAAGTAGTGGAGAGGGGTCAGACACGTGACAGAGTTGGAGGGTCAGGAGAGGAGACAGAGCTGTAAAACATCTAACCTTTCATAACGCTATGAAAACTCAGAATCTAGGTGACTAGGGATCCGCATCTATATTAGTAAACGTGCACCTGTACTTAAGTAAGTCAATTACTAAAAATTTTTATACCCCACGTAACCCTTTTAGGTCCACCACAGACATTAAAGCAAAGTCAATTTAACCCTGCCAATTTTGTCTGGACTGGGCGAGTGTTAGATTTGTATGAGGCCTCCCAACTCCCAGAAATTTCACCATTTATAGTAAAGCATTGTAATACATATATCATAGGTATATAAAACAGATAGAGCTAGAAGTTCTTGATGCAAAAGCTTAAAGTCAGGGATATACAGCAACTTGGGTCATGATTCCTATCACAAGACCAAAGATCTCCGTGTTGCCCTGCGACTCCTTCACCAGTGTAAATGAATGGATTTGCACTGGGACCCCATATGTGCTGCAACTGCAACTTCTAGTAACCAAAGAAATCCACTAGTGTTCAATTTGTTCGTGATGAAGTCACAGTCGGAGCCCCCTTGGGTAACAATGCAACTCCATTTACTTACATTAGTGAAGGGGTTGTTCTGCAATGCTGCAGGGGTTATGGCAAGTTGCCATGTAGCCCTAGCCTAAATAAAGACAAAATACAATAAAAAAGACAAACTCTGAATTCAGAGGCCTCTCCCCTAGGCTGGAGGTCTGCAGGCATCAGATTTACTCAAAGCCAAAGACAGATGCATTTTACGACCAGTTCAGACTGACATAAATACACTGCAGATCAGATTTTCTTGGTATAGCAAATGGTTCTCAAATCCTCCTCATTAAAGTAAATAGAATATGGATCAGCTTATTAGGCAAGAAGAAAGAAAATCCTAAGAAATTCATAACCAAATATAATATATATTTTTAAAAAATAAAAATTTTTATTTATTTTTAAAAAATAAAAAATTTCATGTCCAAGCTGCAAATACAATATTCGTCTGTATATAACAGCTGGTACAGAGACAATAGTAAATCTCATCAGACAGATCTGGTGCCTGTATGGTGGCCAAGTCCTGTTATTGCAGCTCACCTGCCATTGACATCAATATGAGCAGAGCTGCAATAATGGCGCCCAGCCACTATACAGGGCTCAGTGCACTGTATAGTACAGGGACTGGAAGTAACTTCAAACAGCTGAGCCATTTGGGAGGCTGGCTGCCAGCCCTCCACTAATCACATATTTAAGGACTATCCTAGAAAAAAAAAAAAAAAAAGCCATTAATAAATCCTCAGAAACGCAGCTTTTTTTTGTTGCAGATTTTGCTGGTTTTTTTTAGCCAAAGCCAAGAATGGCTACAAAAGGAATGGGAAACACTTAGAAAGCTCCTATACGTCTGCCTTCTGATCAATCCACTCCTAATTTGACTCAAAGAAAAAAAAAAAAACTAGCAAAATTTGCAACAAAATGGCTATGTTTCCACAACCTGGGGCTGCAGCCTAACAGGGCGGAAATGCCCGTGTGAAAAATTGAGTTGTATTACAGTATAGGCAAAATGGATGGGATTCTAGGGAGTCCCATGCCCACTTTGCAGTAAAGACCGCCAGACGGACACGCCGCGATATCCAAAACCGGCGTGGTTTTGGAAATCACAGCATGTAAATTATACCTACTGAAACGCCAGCGGTTTCCCCATAGGTATAATTGTTGCATAAAGTCCGTGGAGGAAAACTCTGCAAACTTTCTATTTAAAGCGCTGCAGGTAGAACAGCGATGTGTTCCCGCAGGACTTTATTGCTGTGGGACGTTCTATGGGGGCGCAGCCTCACATGGTTTTTCAGACAATCGTCATTTTTGATCAAATTTATACTAATGTATGTGGTCACCTGTAATATTTCAACATACCTTTATTAAAAAAATTTATTAAAAAAAACCTTAATATCGTACTAGTGAGGCTGCTATAACTCTAGTCCTTGACGTCCCACCACATAGTGCCCCTCCAGAAATCCCTTTTGTCTGTAAAGTCAGTGTTTCGGCTTTGCCATACGCCCCGCAGTTGGTGCCCTGGCTGAAAAGAAAGGTCGCAAAGAAAAACGATACGTTCCTAAAACAATTAGCCACACAAAGGCTGTCGCTATTCCCCATTACATAATGCTCATAATAGATCACAGACAATTAGGGGAAGTCAGACTTTATAAAAGGCGACCTCTGATGTCTGCAAGAAGACATGCTGGGAGCTGCGGGGTGGTCTAAAATAGCAGCTTTCAGTTCCCCGTCTGATAAGCTAATAAGAGCGGGAAATACATTTCTCCCAGGGGAACCCGTCCTGAAAGAGAAAATGGCCAGACAGATTAAGCAGAAAATGATGAGCTTCCATGTTTGTGAGTAACACAAAGATCTTATAACTTGAGAGAGATTTCTTAAAGAAGATCTGTTACCTCAACCAAGATGTCTGATGGAATAAATAATTGTGATCTTAACAGCTTAATTCTGTAGCATTTTTTTTTTCTTTGGACCATTTTTTTGTCATTCACCTGCGAGGCCTAGTTCACATCTGCGCCAGAGTCTCCGCTGGGGGGGCTGGCTACCGGCTACCCTGTTGGAGACTTTGCCACAGAAACCGCCAAAAATTGAAGATAAAAATCCTGACTGGAAGACTTGTCTCTACACCAGTTTCAGTTCTGAAATGGTGGACGACCAACAAACTCCTTTATAGTCAATGGGTCCCGCCAGTGTCCGTGTGTAGCCACTAAAAGTGCAGCCTGTCTCAGTCTTTTGGGTCCCCTGGCGTTGAGACTGGCACAGATGTGAACCTAGCCGTATACATATATAGTAAACAGGTACCAGGCAGCACGCTGTCTATCAGGGCTCATTTTTCGACAGCTCGACTCCTACAACCATGGTCAGCAGTATAGATCCTAAAAGCTAGTGATTGTATTCCTATGTGAGTAAATATACAGCAAACTCAACAATATAGTGATAATTGTATTCTATAATTAAAATAATTAAGCATTTTATTTTGAAGTCTGAGTCGGTAATTTTATTCCACCCAAAACAGGTCCTAACTCCACAACAAGCTCTATTCTCCGAAGGGTGGGTGCACGTGGCAGTAGAAACTGTGCATACTCCCAAATTCGTATTCAATAATATAAAGTATGGAGGCAACACCCCCATGGTATGGTTTATTTAGAAAAACAGAATAAAATAAACCTTGACTTCAAGCACAAAATGAGCAAAACAAAATACAGCCTTAACTTCAGGCAAAAATAAAATAAAAACCTGCTCGTCTGAGCCACTAGCTAAACAGAATGGATAACCTTACTATACGTGTGGCTTACTACCAGCCACATGAACAAAACAGGAGCAATATAGTCTCACCGGATTCGGGATGTGGCTCATCTCAAAAAAACGTAGCTAGTGTAGTGTTGTGGTAGTATAATTCGTGCAAGTATTCGGATGAGAAATCCTTCATTGGGCTTCAAAATCCGATCACTGTGACAAGGCCATAGCAGGACAAGGGATCCTGCAAAATTCTCACCATGGAGAGAGGTGTGGAGGAGACCAGGAGCGGTAGTACAATATATACTACATAAAATCAGCTTCTAGGGAACAAAAATCCTACAGAAATTCTAATAAGACATAGGCTGAAAGAGGAAAAATAGGGCATGACGGTATAAATAGGTGAGAGCTCTAACACACCATCGCTAGGGTACTAGTGTAATACCAATAACGCTGCAGTTACTGAAAGCTGAAAAACAAAAGGTCCCAAAACCACAATGTGAATAACACAATTAGCTAAAGCGTAATCGCTGCGAGCGCTCCATCAGCCATCTGGCGCCATCTTTTATATCTAGCCATCAGTACAAAGAAACCTGTCTGCAAAGAGTTTTAAATGAAATATATATAAAAATGAAGGCTATAGTTTAATCTTTTAAGGAATGTAAGGATGGACAATAGTAAAAGAAGAAACCCCCCATCCCAATGGTTTGTTTATGCATAATGCAGGGCCCGAGTGGGTGCTGCACCACAAATAGGACATTGTAGAGAATCTGTGTCATAGGTCCTAGTCACCGAGTACATTTACTATGTATTCATGGGCTAATGTTTCTGGCAATCTAAAGTTCATATTATGCGGCTACTAATAAAGGAAAAATGGCTCCTAATTTCTTCTTTAACCTGTCCAAACTTTAACTCGTGAGAGCAGAACAGTTTGGATATCACTGAAATGTGGAATTTTTCCAGTTTAGCATACAGTGAATGCTACAGAGTAGCTTTAACTCCTTAGGCTCTGTTCACACTACAGTTATTGGTGTCCGTTGCTGTCCGTTACCATAGACACTAATGTAAACCACATGACTGACTTTTGTAATGGAAGAAAAAGTCTGCATGTAAAAAAAAAATTTCCCCATTAGAAAAACTAGAAACATGATGAAAGTTTGTCATGGGTTTTTGTGTTTTTTTAAACTGGGGTAAATGCAGACGGACAACAGAGGGGGCTCTGTCTATATCTGTAATTTAAAGGGGCTCTATCAGCAAAATCATGCTGATAGAGCCCCACATATGCGTGAATAGTCTTTAAAAAGGCTATTCAGGCACCGTGAATGTTATATTAAACTACCACCCCGTTTTAAAATAATAACCTAAAAAAGAATGTTATCTACTTACGGATCGTGCACCCTGGGCGGGCATTCAGGGTGTGTCTTCATCTTCCTCCACGCCTCTTCTTCCTCCGATGTCCTCCGGTCCCGTCCTCCTCTCGCGCTCGCAAACGGACACTGATATATAAAAAAAAATAGCCTGGGCGCATGCGCAGTAGAATGCGGCTTCTACTACAGCTACTGCGCATGCGCCCAGGCTATTTTTTTTTTATTTTTTTTTATCAACGTCCGTTCGCGAGCGCCGAAGGAAGACGGGACCGGTGGACATCGGAGGAAGAAGAGGCGTGGATGAAGATGAAGACACACCCTGAATGCCCGCCCAGCGTGCACGTTCGGTAAGTAGATCACATTCTTTTTTAGGATATTATTTTAAAACTGATTTTAAAGCATGATTTTGCTGATAGAGCCCCTTTAATGTCCATTGCTCTCACCCTGTGACAGATGAGATCAGCAGATAAATAATAGTGTGAAACTATCCTTAGCTGGCACAATGACAAGTCATTTTTGTTGAAGGTTGTCAGCCTGACTTGTTTTTGTGGACAACTTTTCCAGAAATTACAGTCACCATTTTACCAAGCCAATTGTATAGCAATCACACTAGTCTAAAAATATTAAAGGAAGAATTCACTATTATTACAGACTACTCATAAGTAACTGTTCAGACAGGAAGAATAGTGCAGCATGCAGAGTCACTCTTCCTGTCCAAACAATGGATACCACAACCCAACTCGGATGTCATTATCATTTAATGGGGTACGGCAAGTGCCATTGGGGTCCTTTTGGTGTCAAAATTAAACTGAAGCCTCCAAGTAAAATGCAGGGTGATTAAATATAATGCAGTAAACAAGGTTAAGAGACTCATTTAGATGACAGATTTAACTAACTCAGCCTGACTCTAAAAGTGGCCTAGAGCCAACATCTTACAAGCTTTTGTGGAAGACATTTGTTATGCTGGATCTGACATCTGCACTGCTCCGATCACCAGACATCTGCCTTGCTTTGACATATGTTCTTGACACTTTAAAATTAAAACTTTTCATTATAATGCATACCATCCTGTGCCAAAAATATGCTGCCATACCCCGAGTCACATAACCCTAATGGAGAGAAGATCTAAAATACACAGCCGATTTATGGGAATGAAGTCATGCTACACAATTCACACATTATAAGGCACCCAAATATAGCCTACGCCAGAAAGTAGGATCTTGTTCAGACTTGAAGCATAATCAAGGGACTTTGCAAATATGAAATGTTGTTCCTAGAATTAACTGCAGCTTTAAGGGCAACTTTTGTATTGAAAAAACAAACAGGCATGATATACAAAAATCATCTCCCTAAATACAGGTATACAGGTGATGAACACCACACTTATACACTGATAGATCTGTGGAGTTGACCTTGGTGTACCAGATCTTGCAATTGAAGGATCAACCTCAGAGATGATGGACAAGAGCCTTTTTAGGCTGAGGCCCCACGTTGCGAAAACGCAACTTGCTTTGTTGCAGATTTTGCTGCGTTGCTTTTTCTTTGAGTCAAAGTCAGAAGTGGCTTGAAAAGAATGGGAAATATAAAGGAAGCTCTTAGACATTTCCCTTAGGATAAATTCACTCCTGACAAAAAAACCCAGCCAAATCTGCAACAAAAAACCCTGCATTTCCTCAACGTGGGGCTTTAGCCTTGCAATATTTTTCAGTTTTTTAATAAAAGTAAATCTTGCTATAGGGGTTTGTATCTTACAGGAGTGCTAGAGTGATCAGAGCTGGTTAGGAAGAAGCTACATATATAACGTGGACATCAGATTGATCATGACCAGACATGAGCCTCATGGGGTTTTTTGCATTCCCCTGGATCAACACTGTAGGGGATTGTAGGGTTATAGGTTGGACTTGATGGACTAATGTCTTTATCCAACCTCATCAACTATGTAACTATGACATATATCTCAAGTCTGGGAAGAAGAGTAATTCCTCCGACCACCAGATATAAACTACCCTAAGACACCGGGGCAATGTTAAACGCCCCTAGATACTAGCCACATCTTCTACCCCAAGTTACCAAGGAACTTGGCGCTATGACAGATAATAATAAAGAGTAACTCCTCTGCTACCCTGGACCACCAGGGGAGTATGTGGTACAAACATAATATATATGACTACTATATCATGACTTTTTATTTCGGGGGGTTGTCCCACGTCACTAATCACTTATCAATAGGCTTACCTAAAGAAATGAGAGCACATAATGCAGACGACTGCTGGGAGGACAGTGATAAGGTTACAGACCTATATCATAGACATAATTCTTGTCGCCGTCAGTACTAAATGCAGCTCAGCGCTAGATCAGCACAGGCGTGGACACACGTATCCATATTTATAGTATGAGCAGAACATTTCCCCCTTTTTTATCCTAATAATGTGTGAAGACTGAAGAAAGGGAATATGGTAAGTAAGGCAGCCGGTGACCCAAATTTCCATACTCTCACTACTTTGTGTGTAATGCATTCGCGTGGTTGTCTCGTCAGCAGTGAGCGAACAGCTGGCAGCGGCCCAAGGAGGCGAAGAGCAGCAATAAAAGTGTGAAAGTATTTCAGCATGTAAGGAGGGGTCACAGCCATATTCATCAGAAAATGTGTGCAACACCCACTTGTCAAGATACAAACAGCAACACGTTGAGCCTGTTTTTCTCAGATAAGACATATGTAGCATTTACAATAGTCTCTCACATACATTTCTGCTCATTTTTTATCATTATGTATTATGGGATTTATTGTAATGGTTATGACTCACTAGAGAAGGATGGCGGGGGTCTGTGTAGAGAACAGGTAGGGAAAGCTTTAGGAGACTACAGAGTACCAGGACTCAAAAATACAGGACCAGAGCTACAAGGTAGGAGAACTTATACTAATGATTAGAGATGAGCGAGTAGTGAAATATTCGAGATTCAATATTTGTTTCTCAGTAGAGTCTCAATATCCGACTACCTGATCGAATATCGAATCCCATTATAGTCTATGGGAAAAAAATGCTCATTTCAGGGGAAACCACTATTTGACTAAAGGAGAGTCACCAAGTTCACGAGTAGCAGGAGGAGCGCTGTGCAGTTAAAGCGCATGGACCCCATAGACTATAACGGTCTGTGTGCTTGCAGCACACTGCCCGCACGAATGATTCGTGCGGGCAGTGCGCGGCAAGCACACGGATCCCATTATAGTCTATGGGGTCTGTGCGCTTTAACTGCACAGCACTTGCAGTTGCGCTGATATTCCGTTCGGTGGGGGGGCGTTCTGCGGACTCCTTCCGGACGGGGGGCAGGCGCTAATGTGAACAGGTCCTTACTCGTCCTGCAGAACCAGCATTAATTGGCCGAAGGCTATACAGTGTACAGCATTCGGCCAAACGCTGGTTCTGCCAGAGGTTCATCTGTGATGAGGCGGAGTCTAAGATCGGACCACAATGGAGGATGTGGTCCAATCTTAGACTCCGCCTCCTCACAGACGAGCCTCCGGCAGAACCAGCGTTGATTGGCAGAATGCTGTACACTGTATGGCATTCGGCCAATCAACGCTGGTCAATGCATTCCTATGAGAAAAAGTCAGCTCCTGCATAACCGCAAGCTTCCACCTCTCCTGACTAGCAAAGACAAGCCTGCTGCAGAACCAGCGTTGATTTGCAGTTGATTATACAGTGTATAGCATTCGGCCAATCAACGCTGGTTCTGAATCGAATCTTTATTACGCACAGTGAGTAGTATTCGAATGAGTACGAGTATTTCAAACACCGTAGTATTCTATCGAACACCTACTCCATTGAATACTACTCGCTCATCTCTACATAGGATATCTTTTAGGGGAAAAAAAACAAAAAAAACATTAGCTGACCCATTGAACACTAGAGCCCCTCATTTTTCCTAATTGCACAACCGACGCTTCATTCAAGGTTTAGGAACAAGTCCAAACTATAATGATCCTGTTGGCCTCAGAAATCGAACATTTATCACCTATACAAAACCCTTCAAGAACTTCAACAGCGTAGCTGCATGTTTTTTGTCAATGTACATATTTCCAAAACTACAATATCGATGACCTATCAATAGGATAAATCATCAATATGAGACGGGCAGGAAAACCCCACAGGTCAGTTGTCTGAAGCAGCGGAAGCGCTCAGTTGCACGCAGCTTGCACATCACAGTCCAGGGGTCGTGATGTCCATCACTCACATGGCCTGCTTGCAATTCTGTCCTAGTCAAGCAGATGGGGCTGATCGGCAATACCAAAAACAGACTCTATACAATGGACATTGCCAAGCTTAGTAAGTATTGAAGAGGCCTCAGCATTATTTGGAATGCTGCAATCTCTTCAAACAGAGGACTGGTGGGGGAGCCGGGTGTTGGACCCCTAAGGGGGCCGTTCACACTACCGTCGGTGTCCGACAGGTAGTGTCCGCTCAAAATCTCTCACGGACATTAGGAGCGGACACTAGCTGTGTCCGTGACACCTGTCATTTATTTAAATGGGCATCGGGTGCGTTCTTTTGCACTCCGTGCCTGTCCTTCCCTGTCTGCAAGTGAAGATGTCAGACTTCTCAAGTGGACAGAAAAACCCGACATGCAGCTAGTGTCCGCTCCTAATGTCCGTGCCAGATTTTGAGCGGACACTACCTGTCGGACACCGACGGTAGTGTGAACGCCCCCTAACCAATTTGATAATGGCAAACTATCCCATGACAAAGCCAGAAATATAGTAACAATGTATAATGACATAGCTTCTCAGATTTTCCACCAAGGAGTCCACAAAATGCGTATCAGAGCCCCTATGACATAGCGTAGGGTTTTCTGGCAAGAGAAGAAAACAATCACGATAACCATTTCAAGGGCAAGTTCCACAGATCGTCTTCTATGGTGCTACCTATTTAGGTTGAATCTATTAGAGTAGAGAATACAATGGCCAATTTAAAGCCCCAAGCTATTAGGAAGGCCTCTGCCAGGCTGCATAGAAATCGCCTGCTAAAAATTAATGAATTAATTAATAAAAGAATGGGATCTTCAGCCAATTATATAAACTTTCCGTGCAATTGTCCATTAATACTTAGTGCTGCTAAAACATTGGAAAAAAAAACAAAAAAAGAAAACTAATCACGAGATAGTCATAAGAGAAAAGAGATATAAAAGTATGGTGGCGTCAGTAGGTGATTTGGCCGACAGCACTGAAAAAAAAAAAAAAATACTTGACAGCCCCATTAAAAGGTAGAAGAAAAATATCTAAGAATATAAAAAAATAAGTGAATATTTTTCTGCAACCCTTGTGTTAATTTGCAGCTCAGTGCTTTAATACTTTCAGTACAACCCTGGCAAGTTCCTCAAAGCTATATATTCCAAGTTAGTGTGCAGTAGTTTCTTATGTACAAGCACAGGCCATAGAGATGACAGGAATCAGATTTGCGATAAGCAGCACTGATAGGAAATGTACATTTTCCAATATGCTCATTATGTCAACACTGTGTAACCCAGCATAGGATCCAATACTCCCGTGTATAATTGCTCTGCTCTGATTTTCCATTCAAGTTCAATCCCGCAAGGATTATTACAGCATTTCATAATGCACCCGCACATCAGAGCGGGCACACGGCTTACTGGCGAGGAGACAGGCACTCAGCAAGGAATAAATGCATAGAAGCATTGAATGCTTCTAGAGAAAGGCTATGGCGATCTACAGGAGGATAAAAGGTTTTACAAGTTATTTTTTGTGCTGTATTAGCATTACTATATGAAACCAATTACTAATTCATAGACGGAGGTCATCTATTCTACAAAGCTCTTTCTCAGTGCCAACCAAAGATGCTAAAAGTAGAAATCTATAATAATTCACTAAAAAAGGTAGTGCAGCAACAAAAGGAAATAATTAGAGTTGAGCGAGTACTGTTCGGATCAGCCGATCCGAACAGCACGCACGCATTGAAATCAATGCACGCAGCCGGTTAAGCGGCCGGCTGCCGTCAAACCGGAAGCACCAGGTGCTTCCATTCATTTCAATGCGTGCGTGCTGTTCGGATCGGCTGATCCGAACAGTACTCGCTCAACTCTAGAAACAATAATAACAAAAAATAAACACCTGCCCGGCTAGGCTCTAACTAAACATAGAATAGGTTACCTCACCTAGAATAACAGAAATCAAAAGCCAGTTGAGTCATCCAGGACACAGCTCCAATAATATGACCTCTCTCTTTGGCTCTCCAGCCAAGCTCTGCCCCAAAGTCTGCTGCTAGAGCTGGCTTCTTAAGCCTCCCTTGATGAGCAGACTCTCTGCAGCTGATTCGCTGCCGGAACATCCCCAAAGTGTGGACTGGAGGGGGGTGGAATGACAGGTCCCACTACTAACCTACCTGCCATTCCTAAAAATCCAGACCAATACTGATCATTTACCAAAATGCTCAGCAGACAAAAGTTGTCTGCTGAGAACAAACATTCCTTCTGGAGTTTTCTCATCTCACCCACCTTAGTAGTCTGGGTGAGACGAACACCCCCTCCATTACCTGACCAGCCATCAGCTTACTAGATAGATAGATAGATAGACAGACAGACAGATAGATATATAGATAGATAGATAGTGAGAAGGTGACAGGCAGAGTGGTGGAGTCCAGATATATCAGCCCCAGGTTTCTGACATATGTGTGGTCCAGGGAGGATCTGGAGTATGCCTCAGACTAGGTGTTCTTGGCTCATTACTGGGCCAGAAAAGGCTGCAGATCCTGCATTCCAGTGCAGTTCCATAGGGTAAAGGGAGGTGTATAGTTCTGTCATGTAATCCCGAGTCTGGTGAGACTATATTGCTCCTGTTTTGTTCATGTGGCTGGTAGTAAGCCACACGTATAGTAAGGTTATCCATTTTGTTTAGCTAGTGGCTCAGACGAGCAGGTTTTTATTTTGTTTTCGCCTGAAGTTAAGGCTGTATTTTGTTTTGCTCATTTTGTGCTTGAAGTCAAGGTTTATTTATTTTTCTGTTTTTCTAAATAAACCAGTTTGCTGAATATTTTGTGTTCCTTCACGTGTGTGTGTGTGTGTGTGTGTGTGTGTGTGTGTGTGTGTGTGTGTGTATACATATGTGTGTGTCTGTGTATTTATATGTCCTGCTGGTTGGGGACCACCACCAGGGATTTATGAGAATTGGGATTTGACTTTTTTTTATTTATCATACTTTAAAAAGTTTTCCAGTATTGAAATACTTCAACTCCCATGACCCCATGAAGATTAGACAGAGCAGATTGTTTGCCTTGCTTGGGTGCCATAGCAGATACAGTATAGGAAGAAGATTTCTGCTGAAGAAAGCTTCCACCTGACGTTGTCAGCAAAAAGAATGACATTCCCTAAACATTAATCTTTATTTCTAAACTCACTGAGTTATCCAAGAGTCAAAATGTTGGTAACTAAACAGTGAACACAACTCCAAAGTCATTGAGAGATATCAAGACTGGCCTTTACAACATCATTCTAAATTCCCTCGCTGGGGGGTTACGGTCAGTGTACAAGAATTGAAGTCTGTGTGACCAGTTTTCTGGCATGATTTATAGTAGATCTGAAGGGCCAAGGTGTCCCCACCGTAAGTTGAAGTACAACAAAGTAGTGCATCTTTGGCTCAAGTTGGGTCAAGACAACTAAGACGTGCCACTGTTACACCAGTTTCCTGCCATACATATTACAGTATATTCACCCACTGGCTGTCCCTAGCCTAAACCCCACAACTTTCTAATTACATAAAATACCAAATCTGCAACTAACTATAAACCTAACATAACCATCACAAGAAATATTCAGTATTCTCCTTCTGCAATTTACAATACAAACCAGATGAGTACCTCAAAATCCCATGGGAACAAGCACCACCAAAGCAATACATGGTTTCCTTTACATCAGACCATTAGTCAGAAAGTCAGAGACTGCTCAGCGACTTCAGTTCAGCCGAACGCCTTCCTCCTAATCTTCAGAAATAAGCAGACTACTTATCTGCTTCTACATATGAATATCATCTTGATCTGGTGCATTTTACTAACGGTGGGGGAGAATTAAAATATACATGCGATCTGACTAGTTAACCCTTCCAAATACCCAGAAGTAATCATTATAGGATTCTCTGCACTACATATAATATTGCTACAACGCGCCTTTCTACATCAACATGTGTTTTTTATTTGTTCTCCCACAGCACATAGAATAGAAAGTAAACCTTCTGCCAGGTCCAATGACGTCAAGAGAATGCTGCGAGGAATTTCTCTGTGCTCGGGATACAGACATGAAAGTGCACAGCTAACCTAGTTAGGATATAAAATTAGGCAGCGAAGACACAGACTCTCTTCTCCGATGATGCCAGGTTCTGCATCCTAGCAACAGTCTATTCCAGACCCTAAAACAAGATACTTTCCTAAAATGCCTTGGAGATTCTTACAGCTTAAAGGAAGTCTACCACCTCCTCCGAGCCTATTAAACTGCATTATAGTATGTTCACATGTAGGAATTTGATGCAGATTCTGTGCATTCAGAGATTGGAGAAGGGTGCTGAAAAAAAAAACAAAACAGCATTGTGCTAAATTTTTCAGATTCAAGTTCAAGTCACTCCACTGATTTGGCCCATCCATCTGAAGGACCCCACACAACTGAGCGTGCACGCCAAGGCTTTCCCTATGCTCTGATCCATTCCAATGATTATAGAGCAGGTCCTATCCTGTAATGTGACATTGGAATGGAACCCCCAATTGATATTAATTGGGAGGAAGACATTCGGATGTCCTCCGAGTGCATTCCGCTCTAAAATCGCCACCCCCACCCCCACCCTGCACAGTGAGTGCTGTGGCAGAAATCCAAAGGTAGAAGTCACCTGTTCCGCTGTGTGAACCAAGCTTTACAAAACACACTGCTCTGATAACCACCATACCTTTCTCACGTAGGTCTGTTTAGTATACTTTGAGACAAGCTGCTTCGACACCTTATGCGATTATGTAGTTGGAGAACTGGTGGCATTCCTAGAGGTCCTAGAGCATTGCAGGTCCATTCCCTGCCAGTGATGCATGGAATACTGATCCTTGCACTGCTCTGAAGTCAATCCTTGGAAAATTCCCCCATTGAATTGGGAGTTTGTCAGCCAATCTGACCTTACAAAAGCTGAACTGACCATGGCTAGGTAGGAATTACGGAGATACTTTTGCCCATGCATTAAAGCAGGGGGAAGGGAGTATGGATCAGCAGAGTGTACTATTTATCACAGCCGCAAGTTCAGAGCTCAGTGGGCATTCCCTGTCAAGGATGTACAGGACTGCAGGATCAGACTACATGGCTGTTTGTGGTCTGTAAGCACTTCCACGTAAAAACTCTATACTCCAATTCAATGGAGAAAACATAAATAAAAGGGGTATATGGGATGTATACAACATGATAGAAGAACCTATAGACCAACCAAAAAGGTTTATCGGACAACCGTGAAGTCACATGACTGGAAATAAAAACAATCAACTCCAGGAAGCGGAGAGTGCTGTATATACATTAGATATAATCTAATCTTTGGCAAATGCCTACAAACTCATTCAGCATTTTATACCGCCCCATTCACATAGTCCCTGGGGTGGATGTGCATTAAGCCTTTACTGTTTAAGTGTTCTCTCAATACTAGAAATGACATCTATTCTCTGCATACTTCCCTATTCATTAGATAAGCATGCAGATGAATGGTTATTAGGTATATATGCTATATATAACCATGGTGTGAAAGGATGTGGTCTCTGGGTCAGTCGTGTAGTTGTGTTTCTTACATAAAACCTTTATAGCCTACCCTTAAGGCTAAACAAGAACTAAAACTGGTCATGTACATAAACATCCATGACCTACAAGTTCTCAAACTCACTCACATGTTACATCCAAAGTCTAATATCTAATAATAAAGACTACACGCCCTGCACAGGCGCCTCCTGCAGACTACAGCCGGGCTCATATTACACATGTTATAGCATGATCACCTCCACCTCAAGGAGGCCACGATACCCCACCCTTGTCATGTTCTCTCTCCGCAGTGAAGGCAGAGTTACTGGGCGGGGGATGGGAGGCGAGAAGACGTAGCATATTACTTGTCAGTTGCCTTGTGCGCTCAGAGCTGGTATGACAACAGTCTCAGGATTCCACAATGGTGACTAACCAGGTGATTAGTCGCTGCTTGGGTGTGACATGCAGACACTTTCTTCCTGGGATGCAGGTGTGTACCGACACATACATAGGAAGAGAGCTATTAAACCTGGCACAAAATAAAAATCAAGATGACCCGTCATGTCATCTGATAAACCGGCACCCCCGCACTGAATCCTTCCGTTATATCACTTCCAGAGGTATGTGGTGCCATTACCTGTGACTACAGATAGAAGTGCACTGTCACTGCCCAGCACTGAAAGAGCTGCAATTCTCATAACCGTTCCGGTGTGTGAACATGCCCTTAGCCCAAGATCATGTCACTACCAGTGTGACATACAAGCTAAAAATGTCTACAGAGTTACAAAAGACAGATATAGGCCACAAATCGCCTGCACGGTACGCTGCAGTATAAAAGGTGTGACAGATACCACTGAATCCATCACAGGCGTCTATAACATATGCACCCTGACACTATCCTTACATCAAAAATACTGGAAAGATTGATGGAAACCCAAGCAGAACAGAAACGTGCACACAGCCTGACACTTGGCCCTTATTCACACATCTGTTTTACGTACATGTTCTCTTTTGTACACCAATCTTAATAAAAGCTGGAGACTGCATAGACGACCTTTATTTACTGCACTGCCCTCCAAGTCTCATTCATAGGGGTCCAGGAAACTGAAACATAGGGGCTAATTTATAAAGACTGGCTTACTGTACACCAGTCTTCGGGGGGGGGGGGGGGGGGTTCACACTACCGTCGGTGTCCGACAGGTAGTGTCCGCTCAAAATCTGGCACGGACATTAGGAGCGGACACTAGCTGTGTCCGTGACACCTGTCATTTATTTAAGTGGCAATCGGGTGCGTTCTTTTGCACTCCGTGCCTGTCCTTCCCTGTCCGCAAGTGAAGATGTCCGACTTCTCAAGCGGACAGAAGAACCCTACATGTCGGGTTTTTCTGTCCGCTTGAGAAGTTAGACATCTTCACTTGCGGACAGGGAAGGACAGGCACGGAGTGCAAAAGAACGCACCCGATCGCCACTTAAATAAATGACAGGTGTCACGGACACAGCTAGTGTCCGCTCCTAATGTCCGTGACAGCTTTTGAGCGGACACTAGGAGCGGACACTACCTGTCGGACACCGACGGTAGTGTGAACGCCCCCTTAAATAAACCACCAGAACAATGCAGGGAAAGGGAGATTTCTAAATCTCCGTAAGGCTGAAGCTCCACGTTGCAGAAACGCAGCCTTTTTTGTGGCAGATTTTGCTACGGCTTTTGTGAGCCAATGTCAGGAGTAGAATGAGCAGAAAGGAAAAGTTTAAGAGTCCTATATATTTCCCATTGTTTTAGTAGCCATTTTTGGCTTTGGCTCAGAAAACCGCAACAAAATTTGCAACAAAAAGAAGCTCTTTCTCCACAATGTGGGGGCCTCAGCTTAAATCTATATGTCATCCCTGTGCCATAATAGAAATAGAATGGTGTAGATTTCCATTGTAACTCACACCAAGAAAATCGGCATGCCTTAGCCTGCCCCGATCCCTGACCACAAACATACAATATGGAGGGCAAGGAGCATATTGGGGCTTGAGGAACATCTTTGGGGCAAGAAACGTGCGCCTCAATATCATCCCTCTACACCAGTTTTCTAACATAGAAGGAATGACAAATTTGTCCCATAGCGTAAGATTTTGTAGGTCCTCTATTCCAGAAAGCGTGAGCTGTAAATGAATGCATTCAAGTAGAAAAGCTCCAAACATGTACCACAGCCAGAAATGAGTAGATTTGGAGAGCTCAGTATCCCCCTGCACTCGGATACGCACCATTCCTGTCCACAGTAGCCAGCCGCCCCATCAGCAGCATTCTGCTCATTCACTAACACAAGTTTCCAAAAAGATATTCCATATTAACACGACATATTTTATTAATGAGATGCTTCCTACCAAAAATAGCTCGGAGATGCAAGTCTGCCAGGATGCAGAAAGGAGCGTGCCAAAAGAGGAAATTACGAGTACAAAATTCCAGCACCTGGACAACGCTGCGACGGGTTTACGGACAACGATTGGTCAACAGCACCTGTTCCGTAGATGACACAAAACCACCCTGACAGATACATTTATACAAAGAGAGAGAGTACAAACACTCCCTGCCTGGTGAGGGGCCTTATACTGCAATCCTTACTTAAAGGGGAAGAACACTAAAAAATAATTTTCTGTCCCTGACAAATGTATCACAACTGAATATCCCTAATACCGCAGATGTTTCCCCATCTTATAAAGTCACTTTATTGCAGGGATATCTCATCACTATATAAATGAGGGGTCCGATCTCTGTACAATTGCTTGCCTAGGAGCACTGCTATGCAGAGAAGACATGGAAGACTACTTGCGCTAAAGCAGTTTTGGGGGAGTTTTTGCACATTTTTTGAGCCAAAACTAGGATTGGCTTGAGCAGAAGGGGTCCAGGAAAGCTGACCTGAGTAAGACAAGCTCTCATGTCTGGTCAAAAATCACCAACAAGAGTGCTGCAACCCTGACTTTTCCGTCTGGCGGAAGTGAACGCAGCGTAAATCTAACCTAAATAATGCAAGAGGCTATCACGCTGCAGTGTACGGTAGCAATGCAGCGGAGGGGATTTAAACTATTTCCATCCGCACACTGCAGGAAAAAAAAACAAAAAAAACATGCATTGTGTGCAATTAACAACTGTTCGGCTGTGGTTAGACCAGCCGCTCATGCCCAAAATAACCAATGTTGGCTATGTTTTCCTAGGAGTACATCCAATACAGGTTATCCTGTGTGGCCTTAAAGGGGTTGTCTGGGGAGTGTAGCATCATTTACTCATTCAGGCGGATTCTTCATGATGGACCGCAAGCCTTGTACAGACCCCTGGGTCATGCAATTGGAAGCCGCACTCCAACCTCACAAGTAAATTACCTATGCTATGGGGGCGGCCATTGTTAGATAGCCCAAAAAGCACAAGTATTTAACTTGAGATGAGGGAAGTAGGGAGGGGAGAAGCGACCCCTGCATCTGGTCACGTGACCCAGATCCATCATCAGGAGTCTGACTGAACAGATAAGCAATTCTGCAACTCCATGCACAACCCCTTTTAGCAGATCTTGATGGTCTTCACAGCTGTGTCTTTGAAGTAGGCGCCTTTTTGCAAAAATTCACAAACTCTGACAAGTAAAAACCACAAACTGACTGATCTGTAATGTCACTTTAATGGTGTTATTATAATTTAAAGGCAGATACCACTTCTACATCTTCAGACATCCAATGCAGGCTGCAAAATAACACCAGCGATGGTCTCTGAGCCGGATGGATAGAGAACACTGTAAGTAACCCAGTCACACATGGTTCCAAAATGGCTTCTATTCAGGACCGCACCAAATCATAGGTCTTGGAAGTAACTGGATGCATGGACACCACCTATATACTATACAGGCCACCAAACCCCAGGTGCACCCACTAACCTATGCTAGCTCCTGTATATATTACCTCTCCCAGCTGTCCACTAACACACGCACCCAGCTCAGACATGCCACCGTCAATAATATGTGACATTTACCCTGGAGACTGTTGGTGCCAGCCATGTGCCAAATCATTTTCATCCTATGACTGAGCAAAACAACAGTGACTACTAGAAGTGATGTGAACACAGCCCAATATGTGGCAAGCTTTTGCTCTATTGAAAGATTTTACTTATTTTTACACGGCTCTTCAGGGACAAATCCTGTTTAAGGCCTCATGACCATGACCATATGCATTGTCAGTCTGCTAGCCATATTTTTTTTACAGCTAGTATACTGATCCCGATCACTTTATAGCACCTTACACAAGACTGGATTTTTCTATTTCGGTCCGTTTTGTGGCCCGTGACACTGACGAAGGTGGACGCGAGGCATGGGCGGCACATGGGTGTCATCCAAATGCTGTCCGTACCGTAATCAAGGCCCGGCTACACGCACTTGGTCATGTGAATGTAGCCTTATGGCGATACACAGATAACCAGCTGGTTTTTGCCACCGCGCTAGGACCATTTTGATCCTTTACATTGAAGGCTGCAGCAATAATTGACCTGCTGCGAGTTCCAAATCCGAAATGTAAGACACTATAAGCTGCACGTTTTTCCGGCAGTCTGTGGATGACATTTTTTTTTCAATCCATTCACTTCACTGCTACTATAGCTGATGCCAGGTTAACCCGCAGCTAACGCTCTGCAATCTCACAATGTCTGGGCCGAGCCTAAAAGATAATATTACAGCAGAAAAACCCTCTTCCTCAAGTCAGCCTGCAACAGAAAAAAAAACTTACGTTACTGAAGAGGTTGACCAGCCTATTGATGATCTACCCTTAGGATACCTGGTACTCCTACGGATCAGCTGCCAGTGCTGGTTCTACAAAGTGGATGGAGGTTAAAGCACCCCGTTTCGTCCATTGTGTAGTAGCCATGCCAGGTTACTGCAGCTCTAGTCCCGGAGTACTAGATATAGCTGAAGTATAGCTTTCGCTATTTCTGGCGCTCCCAGTAAATTAGTGGATCGGGGGGAGCAGTGGAAGGAAAACGCCTCCCTGATCTGAGGATCAGTGTGGGACTCAGTGGTTGGACCTCCACTGATCAGCCATCTATCCTCTACCCTATGGATGAAGAATACATCATTATCAAGGCATAACTCCTTTAAGAAATCTGCATCGCTTGCACAAGCACGGTGGTCCCTTTAACCAGCTGATCAGTGAGGTTTCCAAATGTCAGAACCAACCCTTACTGATGAGCTATCAAGATACTGATCTTGGGATACCCCTTTAACCTTCTGTTTCTTATACTAGGAAATTCCAGATAATTTTGCAATTCTGCTGCAAACCACTGCCGGATTTAAGAAAAAAAAAAATGTTATAAAAAAGCTTTAGTGTAGGGTATACAAACGACAGCCACCAGGTATAATATTGTATCCATAAATACGCACAAAAGACAGATCAAGCATGAAGCTACGCTCCGATAGCTACAGGGGAATCCAACATATAATAAGATGACAGGAGGCAGCACTAGAAAACTACCCATCATCTGTACTGAGCAGGGGACCACGGGGACGATCACATCCTACCGTTACTAGATACACATCTGCAGCAGCCGCTCACACTGAATGCAAGGAAATACACACCGTATATAGAAGATATATAGTGTGCAAGGAATGGCGCTATTAGTCGGATATATACAATGTGCATCCACGAGAAGACAGTAAGGTCCCAGTCACCTGGTCCATTACTGCAGAAATGGTGACCCCGGTGTATACCCCTCCTCCACGCACCATCACAACGTTTGTCCTTACACGACATGCCCACTGTGCCAACCACCGGCATAGGTGACTACATGTATTGTCCTATATAGGAAGTTACTGCCTTCCGGTGACCCTGAGCCAAATCAGAGGCATGGGCATTGAATGACTGTGGGTACAAGGTGTACATGTCAGGGTTAGACCGTGCTGCTGCTGAAATCCTACCCCAGTGTGGGTGAGGGGCTGAAGCATGCCATGTCCTGGGCTACTGCAGTATTCTGCCATCACAGAAAGTTGTCGGGCAGCCTATGCAGGGGCACACAGTGCACATGTCCAGGGCAGGGGACAGTATCAATGAACTGCGGCTGCTGCCACAAGTGCACTGCAGATAAGCAGAGCTGTCAGTGGCCGGGCTGCCCTGCAGCAAGGGAGGCTCCCCCTCTCCAGCCTGCGCCCCCTCACTAGGGAGGTGGCACCAGCAGATCCGGGGGAACACCACCTCTAGTTACTAAAGCAACCACCGCTGCGGCACCAGACGGGAGTTCCCCGGACACCCCGCCCCGGCCGGGCGACTCCCTCCTTCGCACACACTTTCCTTCCCATCCCGTCAGCTTGTCGCAGCCTCCCCGCTCACTCACCGTCCTGTGAGGCCGCTGTCTGCTGACTCCAAGTCCGGGAAAGCCCGCTGACAGCCCCGCAACGCTCCTTGAGAGCACCAGCAGCCGAGATCTACCTGCCGTAGCCGCCATCTCTCAACTGGAAGCGCTCCGGACCTCGGCGCGCAGCGGCGCTGACTGGGCGTGGCTAAAACACGCCGCTCAAAAGTGATACAGCCAATAAGGAGAAAGCGATTGGCGAATAGGCGTGGCTCAAAGACACCTAGACCGCCCGGCTTCCGGGATTGTAGTGGAATGGGCGGTGCTTAGCGGGTGTCAGTCTCTAGAGGCTCCTCCCCTAGGGGCGGTGCTCAGGGGCTGTCAAGGAGCCAGGTCTTATGAAGTATTAAGGGATGGTGGAGTTTGTGCAGAGCTCAGCAGAGAATTCATCCTGACCGTGTCCCATGTATAATGTATAAAGTTTAGCCTGGACTTCAGTGTACAGAAATACCCAAGGCAGCTGAGACTGAATGTACTCATACCTTGCATCTGCTGAAAAATGCTTTCTCATGCTCCTTACTTGGCCACAAGGCTCAGACGGAGCAGCGCTTCAGGGGGTCTGCTGTACTGTAGTGAAATCCATGCTGAAGGAGAACATACACTGTGATCTGTACAAAATAAAGGGGAACTCCATCCATAGACTGTGATCTGTCCAAAATAAAGGGGAACTTCATCCATAGACTGTGATCTGTCCAAAATAAAGGGGAACTCCATCCATAGACTGTGATGTGTACAAAATAAAGGGGAACTCCATCCCTAGACTGTGATGTGTACAAAATAAAGGGGAACTCCATCCATAGACTGTGATCTGTCCAAAATGAAGGGGAACTCCATCCATAGACTGTGATCTGTACAAAATAAAGGGGAACTCCATCCATAGACTGTGATCTGTCCAAAATGAAGGGGAACTCCCTCTATAGACAGACCATACACTGATCTGTCCAAAAATTAGGTGCTTAAAGGGGAACTCCACCCATAGACAGACCATACATTGCCACCAGATATACAAATCGGAGATTTTCATCACTGAAAATTAATAACATCATTAGGGTCAGTTCACATCCGTCAAATATGTTTCAGATTTTCTCTATAGAATTGTTCAAGGAAAACAATCAGAGGAATACAGTAACAGAAAGGTGGATGAGATCATACAAAACATGACATCATACAAAATGCAATGACAAAATATCACTGTCAGTTCACAGCTGTCAAATTTGCTGCAAATGTTTTGCACTGGAATGTAGTAATAATCATTTTATTTATATGATGCTAAAATCTTTACCGCAGCACTTTACAAATCAGGGTGTACATGGACAGACAATATCACATAAAGCGGCATAACAAAATAATTAAAGGGGTTGTCCAGGCTTATTTTTCTTTAACGTCTATTCTCAACCTGACCCTGGACAGATCATCTGAAAGGAGCTGCTTCTGTCCAGTACACAATACGAGTCTGGAAGCAGAAAGCTCCGTCCACTGTATAGCGTCCCAATACATTCAATTCAGTTCGGGTTCACATCTGCGCCCGGTTTAGCCAATCCGGCCAGTTTCCATCTTCTGGACAGGAGACAGAAATCCGGTGGTTTACAAAGATGACTGTGCGTGTGCGTCTTCTGCCTGTTTTTTTAACCAGACACAAAGTCCTGCATGTCCGTCTCCTGATAAAGGAGTCCCCGAGAGCTTTTAGCCTGGGGGACACATGGTGTCATGGCCCATAGGAAGTTTTATAATTTTTAATTAAAAATTTTGTGGTAATTAGTAGTTTTTTTCCAGATAGATTCTGCGCCTTTCTCCCCCTTTTTTTCTCCTCAGATAACATCATGGTACTTACCAAGGGATACCCCTGTGGACGTCGTTGCCAGTGGTTTCAAACGTTTTCCAGAAGGTTCTATAACCGGGCAGATTTCAGAATAGGAATCAGCTGATTGGTCCTCACAGCTGTAATGGCGGGAAATTTGAGATTTCGCCGTGTTCAACCAGTCGCCGGCGAAAGAAGCTATTAAACCTGAGCTCCCGCCCACCCACCCCCTTTTTATATGGACTTTAAAGGACTGACGCGATGCTTTGTTAGGGGACGTTCACACTATCGTCGGTGTCCGACATGTAGTGTCCGCTCAAAATCTGTCACGGACATTAGGAGCTGACACTAGCTGTGTCCGTGACACCTGTCATTCATCTCAATGGGCATCGGGTGCGTTCTTTTGCACTCCGTGCCCGTCCTTCCCTGTCCGCAAGTGAAGATGTCCGACTGGGTTCTTCTGTCCGCTTGAGAAGTCGGACATCCTCACTTGCGGACAGGGAAGGACGGGCACGGAGTGCAAAAGAACGCACCCGATGCCCATTGAGATGAATGACAGGTGTCACGGACACAGCTAGTGTCCGCTCCTAATGTCCGTGACAGATTTTGAGCGGACACTACATGTCGGACACCGACAGTAGTGTGAACGCTCCCTTAGAGGGACATGGTCACACAGCTAATGCTGGCTGGACTAGGTTCATTGGTGATTATGATATTTTGGTTATGGTGAAATGTTTGGTTATATTATTGATTTGGTTATTGATTATTGATCTTATTGATTGGTTATTAATTGATTTGAGTAATGATTTAAATATTGGAAATTTAACCCTTAATAAACATCGCGGCCTTATTTATCCACATTATGGTCTTGTGTCATTTTATTTATTATTGTGTTAAGTTGATAGGTTTGTTATTATGTTAGTTATAGATTAGGATAGGAATTGGGCCTATGACACCATGTTCAGTTTCGTGGGGCAGAAGACGGATACCGGCTAGATTGGTTAAAACGGAGATCGGGCGCAGATGTGAACCCTCCTTCAGAGGGCTTGTTCAATACAATGGCCTAGCCATCTTTTAATACATAAAGTCCTGTACACTGTCTACCAATAGGTATTTGGACACCCATGCAAATGCAAATGAAGAAAAGGGGTAATTGTCGGGTACCACAGAAATGGTCGATCCTTAAGGGACATAAAAAAGAGAACTGAATTACCCAAAATCGAAAGTAGTCTGTGTGATTACGAAGTGAAAGGTGAACGGTGATTGTCGGAATGTGCCACGAGTCGGCAGACCCCAAAACTGCAGCCGTCCAAAATCGGTGAAAGGACTTACCTGTCTTCTCCAAGCCGAATGGAATAAAATACCACTAGCCGTCATACAAGGACTTGTGGAAAGCATGCCCTGTTGGGCTGAGGCTGTAATTGCCACTCATGGAGGTTCTACTAACTATTGAATATGAATAAATGTTGTTTTCTATTCTACCACAGGTGCCAAATACTTATTGGTAGACAGTGTATTTGTTGCACATTTTCTCTACTGATCTCAATGGAGAACAACAAATCAGCAGTAACATTCCTGTATTGGGAATTTATGCTACAGTCTTCCTACTCACAGGCACAGATCCTCACCCTAGCAATCCTCTGTCGCTCCTGTGGCGGCATTTGCCTGGTCCCTGTGTTTCCTGTATCCTGGCACCTAGTTATGACATGCCAGTCAATGGCTGCAGCAGTCACTTTGGTCAATATATCATTGACTAGCTTTTACCCGCGACTTCGTCTGCGGTGAGTTGAGTATTGGGCGGACACAGACGTGTGAAACTGTAAAAGTGCTTTAAAAAGTTTGGTGGGCTAGAAAATGTGATTTGATGTGTTATATCGTGTATGTTGTGATACAGACAATGTGATGTGTTATACAGCCTGTGTACAGGAGTATATATGTATCGGGTACTGTATATAGCAGTGATAGGAGATACATGTAATATATAGTATATACAGTCTGTGTACAGGAGTATATATGTATCAGGTACTGTATATAGCAGTGATAGGAGATACATGTAATATATAGTATATATAGCCTGTGTACAGGAGTATATATGTATCAGGTACTGTATATAGCAGTGATAGGAGATACATGTAATATATAGTATATACAGCCTGTGTACAGGAGTATATATGTATCAGGTACTGTATATAGCAGTGATAGGAGATACATGTAATATATAGTATATACAGCCTGTGTACAGGAGTATATATGTATCAGGTACTGTATATAGCAGTGATAGGAGATACATGTAATTATATAGTATATACAGCCTGTGTACAGGAGTATATATGTATCAGGTACTGTATATAGCAGTGATAGGAGATACATGTAATATATAGTATATACAGCCTGTGTACAGGAGTATATATATATCAGGCACTGTTTTATATAGTATATACAGCCTGTGTACAGGAGTATATATGTATCAGGTACTGTATATATCAGTGATAGGTAATACATGTAATTATATAGTATATACAGCCTGTGTACAGGAGTATATATGTATCAGGTACTGTATATAGCAGTGATAGGAGATACATGTAATTACAATGTGATGTGTTATATAGTGGAAAGCTATATGTAAATGTGAGTGAGTAGAGTGAGGGCTACTCCTGAGGTGACAGTAAGGAGTGTGCAGGCAGGTTGAGGCAGGAAATGCCAGGCAGTGTGTGTGAGTCTATAGCTGGGGCTAGGAGTCCTGCTTTTGTGAGTCTCCTGCTAGGAAGCCATGTTGTTTAGTGGCACCAAAAGTAGCCTGTGACTCAATCCTGAGGGAAAACTATGTTTGTGGAAAATTGCACGCAAATCCGTCCAGGCGTTTTAGCGTGATTGAGGAACAAACATCCAAACTCACAAACATCCAAACACACAAACTTTCACATTTATAATATTAGTAGGATAGTGATCAGGGTAGAGAAACCAACAGATGACCAGGAAAGTGTTGCTAAGGGAAGAGGGGATGCCATGGTTAATATACCGTCTTATGTTCCTGCAAATGTGAACATTGATTTCCCTCAAGATAGTTATGCAGCAAATGTGACCCATGTGAACTTATGCTTCTTCAGATCATCAACAGTTTGCTTAGTGTGTTGTGTCAGAGGATTTCCAGGAACTTAAACCTCATAGCAGGGTCACAAAGGTTGGGGCACTTTTAAGAAAGCTCTAACTATGGGTGCTACTACCAAAGTATAAGGCATAGCAGATTCTATGGAGTCCAACAACTAAGGTACCCAGTTCCACTCAGACTTGGGTTCAATTAGTGATAACTATGGACAATGAAAGTGGATGTGAAAATCTGAATGCACCCCCAGTACTTTACTAGGACATCATAATGTCTGTACGTGACATCATTAAAAATACTTGTATGCTGTGATAGCATAGTGTAAAGAATGCCTTTTTCTGTGTGCATTATCTCAATGATATCACTATGTGCATTATCCATTTACTGTGACATCACTGTGTGTATTATCCTGTACTGTGACATCACTATGTACATTATCCTGTACTGTGACATCACTATGTGCATTATCCTGTACTGTACCATCTCTGTGTGCATTATTCCTGTACTGTGCCATCACTGTGTATTATCCAGTACTGTGACATTACTGTGTGTATTATCCTGTACTGTGACATCACTGTGTGTATTATCCCTGTACTGTGACATCACTGTGTATTATCCCTGTACTGTGACATCACTGTGTGTATTATCCTGTACTGTGACATCACTGTGTGCATTATCCTGTACTGTGACATCACTGTGTGTATTATCCTGTACTGTGACATCACTGTGTGTATTATCCTGTACTGTGACATCTCTGTGTGTATTATCCTGTACTGTGACATCACTATATACATTATCTTGTACTGTGACATCACTGTGTGTATTATCCTGTACTGTGACATCACTGTGTGCATTATCCTGTACTGTGACATCACTGTGTGTATTATCCTGTACTGTGACATCACTGTGTGTATTATCCTGTACTGTGACATCTCTGTGTGTATTATCCTGTACTGTGACATCACTATGTACATTATCCTGTACTGTGACATCACTGTGTGCATTATCCTGTACTGTGACATCACTATGTACATTATCCTGTACTGTGACATCACTGTGTGTATTATCCTGCACTGTGACATCACTGTGTGTATTATCCTTATACTGTGACATCACTATGTGCATTATCCTGTACAGTGACATCACTATGTGCATTATCTGTACTGTGACATCCCTATGTGCATTATCCTGTGCTGTAGAATCACTATGCACTGTCAGTAAAGGATACCATAATAATTGTACATTCCTCAAATTCTGTGCGGTCATGGTATAGAGAGACTTCTGTGCGGTGGGGCAGAGACTTACTCTTCAGGATTCTGCCCCCTACAAACTCACAAGCCAGAACTCACTAAGTAATATGTAGCAGGGCAAAGACTTAGTCTCTAGCCCTCCACTTTGCTATTTTTATTTGCAGATTAACGCAAGGCTCTCTTACATAAGAGGGGCATGATCATCACCAAGAATCATCATTGACTAGATCACAATAGCATCCAGTTAATACAGATGGTTGTCAGCACCCTTATGAGTACAATCATTTTTTTTTACAGTTGGTTTTTATAATATTCTAATTTTCTGAGACAATGACTTTTGGGTTTTCCAGTCATCAACATTAACAGAAATAAACACTTGCAAGAGTTCACTCTGTTTGTAATGACTCACTATAATAAATGTGTTTCACTTTTTCAATTCAGTCACTAAAAAAATGATAATATTCTAATTTATTGAGATGCACTTGTATATCTTTGCTCACCTGGGGTGAATTACCTCTTGAAGATTGGTGTTGGAGACTGAAGTTTCTTCATGTGAACCACCACGACTGAAGATTGAGTATATATTATCTATTACCTATGGGAACCCAATGGCTTGGTAACCTGTCTAAGATTTTTATCGCCAATCCAAGTTGAGACAAATGACAAAAAAAACTGTGTCTGAGGTTCCATCAGGAGCTTCTAGTGCAGATTCCAACATAAATCCTGCGTAGAGGACTTTTTTTGTCGTGCAAAATGATGATACCATAATAGATACCCAACAAACCCCATTGTAGTCAATGAGATCCATAAGGCTCAGTTGATGTCCATCATTGAACAGTTCCATCCTCAGTGTTCATAAAATTATTCTGCTCCTGTGATGGAATAGAGAAGTTGTGAATCCAGCCTAAGCTAAATCATTGTAATTCACATGACCTTCTTCATACTTCTCCATATAACTAGGTTTCTTTATCTCTTTTGTTACTGTGCGCGTCATAAAATATAAAAAGTACCTGAATGTTTGGCCCAGATTCATGTAGCAGAGATAAAAGTCTCCGGTGATAAAAGTAGTAAATGCATGTCTTATCTATTCAGAACTATGCACAATAGCATCCACGTTCAGTATATTTGCTTGTACATTTATAGTGATGAGCACACAATATGACTATGTGTAATTCTTCCTCATTCAACAGATATGTGTCAACATTTATAGATAGAAGGAGCACCTGCCGCACAACATAGAGGGAACCAGGCTTGTGGCATACACGGAAAGTCCAGCACATTCAAGAATAAGACTGATATTTTGTATAACAGATTATTAAAACAGAATATTTGGTGCACCCAGAGCTGACTTCTTACCTTGTGTGTAGACTTGTGGCTTGGCCCGATCCTACTGGAAAGAGTTGGAGTCCTTCACGACAACACGTTTAACCAACTTCATCCCATTAATCACCTGCTGGGGCTTATTTGGTTGGATCAACTACAAAACTCACAGATATGACTGGGAACATTGCTACATCTGATATTTGCAAAAGCCCGCAAAATAGTTCTACAAAAGTGGATCACTCAGCATCTACCCTCAGGGCGACTAGTTCTGCTAAATTTAATGCTACTAAAACTGACATACTTGTTTCAAATGGATTGGGTGGAGTTAGCCGTAATGAAAGAGAAAATACATTTTCGCTGTCTGAGAGTCATATATGTCCATATTACCCGCTAGGATTCAACAAAAATTGCAAGACATATTTGGTAACACCTCTTGGTATCTGAATAGATGACTAACAGGAGACCTGCCAATTCAGTGCTAAACTCAGAAGTGTTCTTATGGAGCATCTTTCCTCTTTTCCGCCTCCTTTCCTCTCCCCAATGTTTCCCTTAGACTAGCCTGTAGCCCCATGTGGCGCAAAAACTGCGGTATTTCTACTGAATCACATTGACACATTGCAGAACAATCTGTACAGCAGAAACACAGAGTTTTCCAAAGCCGCTGTGGTTTCCCAATAAGTATAATGGAAGCAGAAAATCTACAGAGGAAACCTCTGTGGACATTCTGTGAAAAACGCTGCAGGGAAAAATGCTATGTGTTTCCACTGTTTTTTTTCCAGCAGTGTTTTTTGCTGCGGCCCTCTATGTGGGGTCTTAGCTTTACCATCTGTCTTGCTCAATTTCCCAGATTTATCGTTAGATCAGAAAACAGTCTATTGTTCTTCTCTGGTTTTCTGATGTCCTTCTTGGATAACTGAATGATCATCTTGAATTTTATCTTGGACTCTATAGAACATATGTTATATATAATGGTTGCTATGTTTGTTAAAAACCCTCAATTAACACAAGTTTAAAAAAAAGCATTTATGCATTTAATAGAAAAGTCATTGAATCCAACGTTGCGACCAGCAGCAAGCTTATATGTAAAGGTGCTCCCAACTCTCCCTATGATGATATCCAGGACAGAAAGTAAGAGGTCTCTGGCAGTCACCAACTTGCCTCTCTCTATTCAGAACATATGCACACTAGACCAAGTCAAGTGTGCTTTCTCAAGGGGGAGTTAGATAAGATAACATAAGTCCCACCATGGGGAAATTCAGTGTGTTACAGCAGCATGGATAATACAGTAATATATTACAAGAAAGAACACATACAAGCTCATAGCAGATAGAAAAGATACCAGGAGTCATAGCAACTAAAAAGAAAAGAAAGACTTCAGGATCACTTAGTTCTCTGTGTGAAGTGATCTCTGCCAGGGGCGGATCCAGGGCCGGGCGAGCCTAACAAAATGGTCCCGGTCGGCATGTCCCGATTCCAACTGAGCTCAGCGTTAAAGCAGGAGCTGACAGCTCCTGCTTTAAACGCCTATGTATTCAGCTCATTGGCGGTAGGACGATGAAGGGGGGAAGAACAGCATGACACTGGGGCAGATAGAGGGGGGGAGAACGGCATGGCACTGGGACAGATAGAGGGGGAGAGAACAGCATGACACTGGGGCAGATAGAGGGGGGAGAACGGCATGGCACTGGGACAGATAGAGGGGGAGAGAGCAGCATGACACTGGGGCAGATGAAGGGGGGAGAATGGCATGACACTGGGGCAGATAGAGGGGGAGAGAACGGCATGACACTAGGGCAGATGAAGGGGGGGAGAACAGCATGACAATGGGGCAGATGGAGGGGGAGAACAGCATGACACTGGGGCAGATGGAGGGGGGGAGAACAGCATGACACTGGGGCAGAAGAAGGGGGGGAGAACAGCATGACACTGGGGCAGATGGAGGGGGAGTACGGCATGACACTGGGGCAGATGGAGGGGGGAGAATGGCATGACACTGGGGCAGATGGAGGGGGAGAATGGCATGGCACTGGGGCAGATGAAGGGGGGGAGAACAGCATGACACTGGGGCAAATGAAGGGGGAGAGAACAGCATGACACTGGGGCAGATGAAGGGGGGAGAATGGCATGACACTGGGGCAAATGAAGGGGGGGAGAATGGCATGACACTGAAGCAGATGAAGGGGGGATGGCATGACACTGGGGCAGATGAAGGGGGGAGAATGGCATGACATTGGGGCAGAGATGGGGGGAAATTAAACTGTGGGCAGATAAAGGGGGAGAATGGCATGAAACTGGGGACAGAGATGGGGGGGACATGAAACTAGGGGTAGATGAAGGGTGTATATGAAAATGGGGGGGAGATATAATTTACGGGTGACTGTAGTAGGATTATACTGTGTGGAATCACATGAAAATTGAATGAGAATGGGTGGAGTCAACATAAAAGTGGGCGGAGCCTAATTTGCTGCGGCGCGCTGCGCGTGCCGCACATTTTGTTCCCTCTTTCTAGTCTTCAACAGTTGGGAAGTACAGGTTAGAAGTGCGAGACCCCCCAGTAAGTAGGGCCCCGCCAAAGTCAATCGCCCAGGGCCCCGCAAGCCCTGGATCCGCCACTGATCTCCGCTTAGCTGTCACGACCTGAATTCTGGTAATAAAATTGTGTATTTTTCTGGTGGGTATTTGATCCGGGGTTCCACGGTCTTTGGGTGGTTTCCTTGCCATTAGTCCATTCTGTTTGTGTATTTGGTATTGGCCTTCAGAGTATGCTGGAGGTTCTCTGGAGTGAACCTCAGGTGTTGGTTGTTACCATTATCCTATGGGATGATTCTGGGGCCTTTATTAGGAGGAGGGCTGGCTTCACTTGTTGTTGGATTTCATTGTATCCAACATAGAATTTGTGGCTCAGGGAGGAGGAGTGTTTTTGGAACTTCAGCTGACTTGGAAGTGGTGTGAGTGTTGCTTTGTGTGTGAGTCTGGTTTGTCCCTCCACTCTGCCCTGTCCTTCAGTTCTGATTGCCTGCCACTGTCTTGGTGTTTGTGAGGAAGTTTGGATTCCAGTTTGTTTTGCCCCAGTCTTGTGTTAACCCTTTCCTCACCTCTCCACTGTTCCTCTCCTCATTCTCTTGTTATGTATTGTGTTGTGCTGCGTGTCTGTTGTCCAGCACTTCCCATCCTGTTTTGTCTGCAGCTGCACCTTGGTTTCTGTAGGGGTCACCACCTTAGTATACCCAGTCCCTAACTCTCTTGTAGCTCGCGCCCTATCTTTTGGCTAGGCCTACGTGTTAGAGAGCCAGGAGTTGTCGGGGCCAAGGCTAGCTTGGGAACAGCTGACCACTGGTACTTATAGGTCCTGACTATCTCAATGCTTGTCCCCTGAATGTTCACTAGATTTAGAGCACTCCTCCGCTTACTAAAGTCCACCACCATCTCCTTGGTCTTCCCAGCATTAATCCTGAGGTGGTTCTGCTGACGCCATTCCACAAAGTCCTGGTTTAAGTCTCTGTACTCCCTGTTGTCTTCATCTGTGATGAGGCCTACTACTGCAGCTAGATGAGTTGTGCCTAAATTCTTCACTGTACAGTGTGAAGAAGAAAGGGGCAAAAACTGTACCTTATGGTGCCCCTGTACTACAGATCACAGTGTCAGACACACAGTCCTGGGCTCTCACATATTGAGGTCGGTTTGTGAGGTAGTCTAGGATCCAGTTGGACAGATGATGGTCGACTCCAACAAGGGCCAGTTTGTCTCTGTTTGCTCTTAGTTGAGTTATATTTCAAGTTATCTAGTTTACACATAATAGATCCGTCAGATAAATGTAGGTGTTATGTTTACTGCCACTGGAAGAGGGGATAAGCGACTTCAAATGATCAGGCATGTTGGATTGTAACAATGTACATATGAGGAAATGGCTTCCCCCACAGAGATTAATGTGATCTCCCAAATACTTAATTACAACCTCAAATTAGAAATTTATGGCTATATCCACAGAATATAAATCCGACTGCCGCTAGGACCCACATCTGTGTAACAGAGATGAGCGAGTAGTGAAATATTTGTTTCGAGTAGCCCCTCAATATTCGACTATTCGACCAAGTATCGAATCTCATTATAGTCTATGGGGAAAAAATGCTCGTTTCAGGGGAAACCACAATTCGACTCAGGAGGGTCACCAAGTCCACTATGACACCTCAGGAAATGACGCCAACACCTCTGGAATGCAACTGGGACATCAGGGGAAGCATGCATGGGGGCATCTAACACACCCAAGTCCCAGTATTACCCCACTATCACAGCCTATCAACTACACACTTTCCACACTCAATAGAACCTCTATGAAAGTTGAAAAATACCTGGAAACCTACTGTCTTCCACATTAGTATGGACAGAAACAAAAATTTAAAGCTAAAGAAACATTAGCATGCACCCCTTTAAATCACATTGCCCATGACAATCACAGATGGCATAGGCAATGGGAAAGCCAACAGTACTCACCCTGAACTGTCATTGTGTATGTGTGTGTGATGTGGTAAGACCTTCAAAAATTCACTTTTCTGGCACTGAACGTGAGCAGAGATTGAGGCCCTTGAGGTGACTTCAGCCTTTTACCAGCATAGTTTTAGGCCTTTTGGGTGAGTTCAGCCTTTAACCAGCAGAGATTTGTTGTCCCTTGAGGTGAGTTGAGCCTTTAACCCCTTCCCGACATGCGCCGTAATAGTACGACGCGTGTCGGGTCTGTAACTATGGCGACCGCCATAGCCACCGGGTGTCTACTGCTTTAAGCAGTAGACAACCGACTCTAATGCCTCCGATCGGTCCCCGGACCGATCGGAAGCATTAACCCCTCCGGCGGCGGAGGCATTGACCCGTCGGAGGCGCCATTTTGCCCGGGATCTCCGGCTCCTGGAGCATGCTCCAGGGCCGACGTCACGTTGCCATTACAGCCGGGAGCCTTTGAAAGGCTCCCAGGCTTGTCTGCAAATTCTTTCTTTTGCAGGCTGGTCTATGCAGCCTGCAAAAGAAAGGATGATTTTTTGCAATGCATTAGCATTGTAATGCATTGCATTAGTGATCAGACCCCCTGGGGTTAAACACCCCTAGGGGGTCTAATAAATGCAAAAAAAAAAAATAAGTATTAAAAGTTCAAATCACCTCCCTTTCCCTAGAACACATATAAAAGTAGTTAAATCTGTGAAACATATACATGTTAGGTATCCCCGTGTCCGAAATCGCCCGCTCTACAAATCTATAAAAATATTTTTCCTGTTCGGTAAACGCCGTAGCGGGAAAAATAGTCAAAAGTGCCAAACTGCCGTTTTTTCACTGTTTTGATTCTGATAAAAATTTGAATAAAAAGTGATCAAAGCAATAACATTTCCTGAAAATAGTAGAACTAAAAAGTACACCCGGCCCCGCAAAAAAAGACGCCCTATGCATCCCCGTACACTTACGTATAAAAAAGTTACGGCCGTCGGAATATGACGACTTAGAAAAAAAAAAATTTTTAAGGAGTCAAAATGTAAATAAAACTATATAAATTTGGTATCCCTGGAACTGTACCGAAACACAGAATATAGGGGACATGTCATTTTGGCTGCACAGTGAACGCCGTAAAACCAAAGCCCGTAAGACAGTCGCAGAAATGCATTTTTTCTTAAAATCCACCCCATTCTGAATTTTTTTTTCCTGCTTCCCAGTACATTATATAGAATAATTAATGGTGGCATCATGAAGAAAAATTTGTCCCGCAAAAATTAAGACCTCATATGGCTCTGGGAGCGGAGAAATAAAAAAGTTATGGGGTTTAGAAGGAGGGGAGTCAAAATCGAAAAACGAAAATCAAAAAATGCCATCGGCGGGAAGGGGTTAAACAGCAGTGTTTTTGGCCCTTTGGGTGAATTGAGCCTTGTAGCAGCATAGTTTTTGGCCCTTTGGGTGGATTGAGCCTTTAAACAGCAGTGTTTTGGGCCTATTGAGTGAATTGAACCTCTAACCAGCATTGTATTTGGCCCTTTGGGTGAGTTGAGCCTTCAAACAGCAGTGTTTTTGGCCCTTGAGGTGAGCTGAGCCTTTAACCAGCAGAGATTTGTTGGCCCTTGAGGTGAGTTGAGCCTTTAAACAGCAGATATTTAGTTTGGGGCCCTTTGGGTGAACTGAGCCTTTAAACAGCAGAGTTTTCGATTTTGGCTCTTGGGATGAATTGAGGATTGTAGGAGCATAATATTAGGCCCTTGAGGTGAGCCTTAATGGGGTGATTTTAAATTTTGTTTTTCAACTGTGATTTTGGAGGAGGAGGAACTGAAGACCTGCAGCACACACATCCAACTTCATGTTGGAGTGCTTGACAATGGTGGACATGCAAATGATGGGTCAATCCAGTGGTAGTTCATTTTGATCAGCGTCAGCCGGTCAGCACTGTCCGCTGACAGACGGCTGCACTTATCTGTGATGATGCCGCTGGCTGCGCTAAAGACCCTTTCTGATAGAACGCTGGTGACAAGGCAGAACAGCATAAAGCACAAGCTCCAGCCACAAGTCCAACTTTGACACCCAATAAGTGTAGGGCGCAGAGGGATCGGAGAGTACAGGGCTGTGGTTGGCCAGGTATTCCCGCAACATGCGCCTATACTTGTCCCTCCTGGAGACACTAGGCCCTCAGTAGTGGTAGTTTGGCGAGGGGGTGCCATTAAGGTGTCCCACACCTTGGAGAGTGTGCCCCTGGTGGATGTGGACTGGATGGCAGTTGTTAGCCTCTTGGAGGAACTGTCATCTCTGCCGCCAACGAGAGTTGATGGAAACATTCCCATCATATTTTGCACAAGTTGCTTGTGACAATCATAAACGCGATTGGCCCTCCCCTCTACCGGAATGAAAGACGGTATGTTATTTTTATACCGGGGGTCAAGGATTGCAAAAATCCAGTGTTGTTTGCTCTCCAGGATTTTGACAATGCGTTTGTCATTGGAAAAGCAGCCCAACATGAAGTCAGCCATGTGTACCAGGGTTTTAGTTGGCATGACTTCACTGCCCCCACCGGAAGGGTCACTGTCCATTTCCTCCTCTACCTCCTCCCCTTCGCCCCATCTGCGCTGAAGTAATGGGACGCACTGAACTTCCTCGCTAGCCTCGTGTGTGACAATGATCACATCTGCCACTTCATCCTCCTCCTCTTCTTCCTCCGTCATTACAGGCTGAGAAGCTGACAGGAGTGTGCAGTGACTATCCTGCTGTAATGGGTCTGCTCCAGTGGCGTAACTAGGAATGACAGGGCCCCATGGCGAACTTTTGACATGGGACCCCCCCCCCAAACCGACGCCGAAGACCTCGACTGACCCCCTCCTCCGCATTCTATTATGTCCCTTAGTAAGCCCTGCACACAGTATTATGTCCCCCATAGTGGCCCCTGCACCCAGTATTATGTCCCTTAGTGGTCCCTGTACACAGTATTATCCCCAATAGTGGCCCCTGCACACAGTATTATCCCCATAGTGGCCCCTGAACACAGTATTACTCGGGTCATGTGACGTCAGAGACGTCAGACACGAATGAAGGAGGCCTGGCAGGATCGTGGAGAGGCAAGTAACACTGTTTGTTATGTTCCCTTACCTCTCCCGGTCCGCCAATCATTATACTCGGGGGTCTGCAAAGACCCCCGAGTATAATGATAGTGTTTGTGGGGCCCGCGGTGTCACTTGCCGATCCCGGCCCAGCCAGGATCGGCAAGTGAATGGGGCCCGTAACGGACTATTTAAAAAAACAAAAAAACCCGCAGCGGTAGCGGCTGTCACCGGGCCCCCTAATGGCCCGGGCCCTGTGGCAGCCGCCTCCGCTGCCTCTATGGTAGTTACGCCCCTGGTCTGCTCCTATCCCTGACTCCTCAGCGTGCAATGCGTTATCCCTGATGGCTATGAAGGATTCTCGCATCTCACACAGGAGCAGGATGGTTAGGCTCACTAGTGCGTCGTCACAGCTGACCCTCTTGGTGGACTCCTCAAAGACACGTTAGATCTCGCATAAGTCTGCCATCCATGGCCACTCATGGTGCAGAAACTGCGGGAGTTGACTTTGAGGAACCCTTGGGTTTTGGAGATGGTACTCCATCAAGGGTCTCTGCTGCTCACACACCCTGCTCAATATGTGGTACGTCGAGTTCCAGCATGTGGGAACGTCATACAACAGCCGGTGTTCAGGCAGATGTAGGCGTTGCTGGAGGCTTCGGAGGCTAGTAGCGGCTACTGTCGACTTACGAAAGTGGGCGCACAAACGCCGCACTTTCACCAGTAGCTCATGTATGTTGGGGTTCATTTTTAAAAACCGTTGCACCGCTAAGTTGAAAATGTGAAGGGGTCACACGGTGGCTCAGTGGTTAGCACTGCAGCCTTGCAGCACTGGAGTCCTGGTGTTCAGGTGTTCAAATCCCGCCAAGGGCAAAAAACCATCTGCAAGGAGTTTGTCTGTTCTCCCCGTGTCTGCATGGATTTCCATCCCATATTCCAAAAAAAGACATAGTGATAGGGAAAAATGTACATTGTGAGCTCTATATGAGGCTCAAAATCTACATAAAAAAAGAAAATGTGGGCCAGGCATGGAATGTGTTGGAGGCTGGCAAGCTCTAGAGCTGCTACCAGGTTCCGGCTGTTATCGCACACGACCATGCCTGATGAGCTTTTGCACGGCTTGCTGACGTCTCCCCACGCCAGTGCTGCAGCGTTTCCATCTCGCAGCTGGGATTGATGTTACGTCCGAGGCCGAGGAGGGGGAGGGTGGTTCTGAACCCCGGCCAGGAATCTTGAATGGGGAGAGGAGGTAGGTCGCCCCACTTCGCGACCCGGTCCCAGCCTCCACTACATTCACCCAGTGTGCTGTGAGTGATATGTAGCGTCCCTGTCCACATGCACTTGTCCACGCGTCGGTGGTCAAGTGGACCTTAGTGCAAAGTGCGGAACTAAGGGCACGCCTAATGTTACACAACATGTGCTGGTGCAAGGCGGGGACGGCACACTGGGAAAAGTAGGTTACGGAAGGCCTGAGTCTCCACAAGCCTGAACGGCAACATCTCCAGGGCTAGCAGTTTGGAGATGTGCCCATTTAAGGCTTGGGCATATGGGTGGGTTGCGCTATATTTTTGCCTGCGCTCAAACGCCTGGGAGATGGTGGGTTGCTGGGAAGAGGCGCATGATGGTGTAGGAGAAGGAGTGGAGGCAGGAAAAGGGGAGGATGAGGGTGAAGTCCCCAAAGTGACAAAGGCAGATGTGGAGGTGTCCTGGCTGGTGGTCTGGATTGCAGCAACAACACTGGACACAGTGGAAGAGGCAGTGACGGCAACGCCGGACAACGATTGTCCTTTGTTTGCTCTTTCCCAAAACGCCCAGTGCTTGCCTTCAAAATGACGGTGCATGCCTGAGGTGGTAAGGTTGCTCTTTTCCCCTACTCAGTTTGGAGTTGCACAGTGTGCAAACTGCACTAAATTTGTCCTCTGCGCATACATTGAAAAATCTCCACAACATAAGGAATGTGGCCTGGATGGGGGAGTTTTTCTCGAGTGGCTAGGACAGGGAACATCTTGGGCCTCGCTGGGTCTGCCTTGCTTTTGTGAAGCAGCTGTCCTCTGCCTCTGGACATGCCTCTGCCTGTAGCCACCTTTTTTGGTGCTGCGCTTGCCTCCAGATCTACGCTGCTTTCCCCGCTAGACATCACCCCTGCCCAGGTCGGGTCAGTGGCCTCATCGTCCACCACCTCCTCTTCCAATTCCTCAATCTGCTCCTCCTCCTGCACACCACACATGACAGCAGCCTGCTCTGATGGCAACTGTGTCTCGTCATCATCACTTATGATGGTTTGCGGGGCCACAACCACAAAATCGCTAGGAGATGGCGGATGCTCCAGTGTTTGGGCATCAGGACACACAGTCATCTGCTAGGTCCTGGGATTCGTGAAGTGATGGAACAGTTAAAGGACCCGTAAACAACTCCTGGGAGGGGGCAAAGGTGGGATGACTCTGCTAGGAAGATTGGGCATGTTGGGAGGAAGGAGGGGCACACTCTTGGCTAGGAAGACGACTGGAGGTAGTGGCTGACTGGCTGCTGGAAAAGCTGCTGGAAGCATTATCCGCTAGTCACTGCAACACCTGTTCCTGGTGCTCAGGCCTGGTCAATGTTGTAACCTGCACCCTGCTTAATGTAGCCATCAAGCCAGGGATTGTGAAGAAGCGCGATGCTGGCTGCCCCTCACCAGTAGTCATTGGATGCGCTGTATCGCTTTGTCCCCGTCCATGTCCCTTTGTGCTAGCTTGCGCATTTTGAGATGTATACAAATGTTAATTTTTTTAAAAAATTTTTTTTTTGTGAGTTCACAAACTGAAGGATTGTATACAAATTAGTTTTTTTGTATACAGAGGGTAGAATTATTGGGCCTATATACTGCTGTGTATACCGGATAACAGTATACAGCTTTCTTATTACCCCTATGGGACAGGTATACAGAGTATACTACTTGTGGAGAATTTGAGCCCTAAAAAGGGAGCTTAGTGTATATACTAATGGTGTATATACACTGGTGAAGTATTTAGCTCTTAAAAGAGCTGTTAGTTTTAATTTTTCCTGCCTATCCAAACCTAAATCCTCTCTCGCCCTCAGCACAACGTCTCTCCCTATCTAACTCCAAACTGCAAATGACACGAATATGGCTGGCACTATTCTTATGAATCGGAGGTCACCTGATTTCGCCAGCCAATGACTTTTTCCCACTTTTTTTCAATGCCTACGTTTTCCTGCTTCCTGTCCCACCTTCTCTGCACAGTTATTGGTGCAAAAAAAGCGCCAGGTAAGGTGGGAGGGAATTCGAATTTTCACTGCTTTTACCGCATGGTATTCGATTGGAATCGAATATCTCGAATACCTTAATATTCGATCGAATACCTACTCGATCAAACGGTATTTGCTCATCTCTACTGTCTAACAAATGGTTCCTAATGGCCGCATGTGAGTAGGGGAAGGACATACATATGCAAGTCTCTCCATTCATATGTATTGGAGTTCTGAAAATAGCTGATGTTATAGCAGGCATTATCTAGAACCGTCACAGTGTAAACAGGTCACAGATATTGATCCTGGTTGAGGTGGGCTGGCTGTAGCTAGAGAGAGAACTTAAAATGGTGACTGACATGGTATGTAGCAACGTAGCATTGGTGTTCATGAACAGAGTCTCAAAGCTCCCTTTGAGAACCTTGTACAGGTCTTGGTTCAGTTTGCCAGCAGGGTTTGTTTAGACTACTTGTATTCAAGCCCTTCTCTTGTTCAGTTAAGCCCACTTTTATTCAATTTATTCTTTATCCATTAATATGATTACTTCGACCTACTGCGGTCAACATTCAGATTTGTCTGCCATGCTCTTGCCCATGTTGCCAATGTGTCTAGGTCTTTCTGTAATATTTTACAATCTAGAGAGAGTTTTAGGTATTCTGCAAATTTTTGTATCATCAGCAAAAATTTACATTTTACTTTCATCCCCATCCACAAGGTCATTAATAAAGGCAATGCAAAGAATTGGACCCAGCACAAGCACTTGTACAACCCCATAGTGAACTGCAGACTATTTTGAGTGTGGTTTTTTTTTTTTACGTTTGGTATAACAATCCAGTTTTGGTTCTACAATGCTGTACCACAGTGCCATGGAGAAATGAGAATTTTTTTTCTGTCAACCCCATATTCACATTACAGTAAGACCAGTGGCGTAACTAGGAATGACGGGGCCCCGTGGCGAACTTTTGACATGGGGCCCCCCCTCCCTCCTGACACCGACGCTGAAGACCTCGACCGACCCCCTCCTACGCATTCCTGCGCTTTCTATTATCCCCCATAGTGGGCCCTGCACACAGTATTATCCCCCATAGTGGCCCCTGCACACAGTATTATCCCCCATAGTAGCCTCTGCAAACAGTATTATCCCCAATAGTGGCCCCTGCACCCAGTATTATGTCCCGTAGTGGCCCCTGCACTCAGTATTATATCCCATTGTTGACACCCATAAACAATTATTATACTCTGGAGTCTTTTCAGACCCCAGAGTATAATAATCGGAGACCTGGGGGAATAAAAACATAAAAAACTGCTGTTTCTTACCTGTCCCCCGACTCCTACGCTGTCGGCCTCCGCTGCCGTCCTTCTGCAATGATGTCGGACGTCACATGACCCGGGACGCAGGCCGGGTTCATGTGACGTCAGAGACGTCAGACAACAAGGAAGGAGACCTGGCCAGGATCGTGGAGAGGTAAGTAACAGTGTTTTTTATGTTCCCTTACCTCTCCTGGTCCGCAAATCATTATACTCGGGGGTCCGAAAAGACCTGTGGCAGCTGCCTCTGCTGCTATGGAGGTACTTACACCACTAAGACTGAATGCATCTACTGTCCATCAGATACAGGCTGAGAATTGTCATTTACCATAAGCGTCAGTTCACATTGCCTAAGACTGTCTAGAAAGCATTGCAGATGAGAGTTACATCATTTCAGTTATCTTTCACCACATCTACTTCTGTGCAACATATTGCTACTTCACTTTTTAGAACGGTATTCCTGCTTTATTCTATAGTCATATCCTTCCTTTTTCATGTATGCGTGCAGACTACAGTGCATGAAGCACAACATTCCTGATACATCTCTATGAGGAATGGCAGATGTTTGTAAGGTGTTTATTTGTACCCCAGAGACAATGGGCTTCACTACAACTGCAAAAACACGTCTCACTGGATTCAGTCTAAATATGGACCTGCAGGCGTAGTAAGCCATGAAATTGGTATGGAGCCAAGCAAAAGGTCTCTTTACCAATGAACAAGAACACACAACTGTAATGCAATAACATGGCCAGACGTAGTTCTTATTCGTGGCTTTAACTCTTTCAGTGTAATATCTCTAATAAACTCCGTTACATATATCTTATAGTTATTGTCTGCAGATTGTGATAAATTTAAGTGGCATACATTCCTAGGAAAAGAAATCTATACATTTAATAAAGTTTGCAGGTGTCATTTTCTCTAAATTTGTTTAAAAATTGTATTTAGCTATGTCATAAGAACAATTCCTCCTCCTGACAACCCCATACCCATGTATCTTTGGTTCATCTAGGCTTGAATTTGTCCTAGATGAACCAATGTCAATCTTGGGGCTACCAGTAAAATTTATTTCTGTTAGCGAAAAAAGATGTGTGACTACTAATATTGTTTTATGTTGTAGTTTATCACCCAGATTTTCCACACTTTTGAACACCCCTTATTTTTATATCTTTACATCCCTATGGTTGATACCCCAATTTTCCAGAAACAGATACAATTAAGGGTATATTCTCACTCAGCGGATTTGTTGCAGAAATTTCTTGGACTAAGGCTAAGTTCATATCTATGCCAGAGTCTCTGTTGGATACTCCGTCCAGAGCCGCACCTCTAATCAGGCGGCACTCTGGAGGGGCGTCAAGCCACAGCAATCAGTATAATAATCAGAACCCCAGGGGAGGTGAGGAAACATAACAAACCGTTTTACTCACCTCTCCGGGATCCGAAGTTAATCCTAAAAGGCTTCTGGCCTCTATGGTAATGTAGCAGACTCCACGTGGTCTGGGACATTACCAGACAGGCCTGAATCCTGTGCTAGTAGTAACAGACTGTTACTGCTAGCGCAGGCTTCGGGCCTGTATGGTAATGTCCCAGATGTGACAGGCCCGAAGCCTGCTAGGAGTAGCCATCTTTTGATCGTCCACCTCAGGTAGCAGATAGGCTAGGTTCACCACTGACTCCATCACAGAAACCTCCAAGAATTATTGGAAAGAAAGTCACAGAGGACTTTTCTCTCTGCTGTTTTCAAACTGAAAATGGTGGACACCAGACAGACCCCATTATAGTTAATGGGGTCTGTGGGTGGCTGTGTGTAAATGCTGTTTTAGTCTTCTGGCTCTCTGTTGTTGTTCTGGTCCACTAGAGGACCCAAATGACAGAGATCACGTGTGCAGGTGTGAATCTAGACATACAATCAGTTCCAATCATCTGAATGAGTTTGTTTTGGTAACAAACACATGGATTTCTGTAAGCCCCTGTAGATGAATGGGACAGGGGTGGAAATTTTTGCACAAATGTGTGAAATTCCTATTATAAACTATACAGGGTTTTTTTTTATGACAGATGCATTTCTCATTGACATTTATACACAAATAAAACATGCAAATATCTTCCTTGAAATTGATTAGATTGAGATACATGGTGGTTCATAGCATTAACCCTTAAGTACTATCATGGTGTCTAGTGTAATGATATGTGTATGATAGACACCATGATAGTACTTAAAGGTTAAGTATACTATACTTACATTGCAATACAAAAATACTATCACTGCACTAGGAAGGGGGGAAAGAAACTAAACCCTGCTTTCATAACTGAAAGGACATAAATCAGCCAGTCATACCAGAAACCTGAGGCTACAGCCCGCTACCAGGCGAAAATCCCACATGGCCTACAAACTTCCAACAGATTGTCTGATGCTTAGTGAGATTTTGTTAGCTCAGAATGGGATAGAAAATAAAAGACCCTCACCAAACCCCCACCATTCTTATTTCAACACTGTAGCTCTATACTTTCTTGTCCCATATCAATTCACAATTCCTGGTAATACCCACTTGGCCAATCCATGGGTCAGTGATTATGTGTGTTGCAATAGGACTAACAAGTAGAGACCAGCAGGGAATCAGTTGAATATACTGGAAATGGATAAAATATCCGGTGGTGTAAGAGGACACATTGAATATAATGTGTCCGCAAATGGTCCGCAATTGAAAATCCTCAATTGCGGACCATTTGCAGTCTTAAACTACGGTCGTTTAAGACCAGCCTAAGTGTTTCTTTCACAAACCCATCAGTACAGGATGAAGACTACTATACATGATGTAGTATATGGAATTATGGGAGGATTCAGAAAAAATAGAATTTAAATGGCATATGAAAACCTATGTAAATAATGCATGATATTGGTAGCTGTGGTTGCAGTCTATGGGGATACACAGAGTGTACTATCTGGCAGCATTACTATACATCTGTAGTGCTTCATATACTATTCTTTATTTCTTGGTTACAAGACATGATTCATTATTGTATTAGCATTCTTAGAAATGTTGTCCAGTGGTTTGTGTCTGCAGTCAGTACTATCTGATGGTATTGCTAAGCAGCTCATATAACATACAGATCTCCCCGGTTGCCTCATTAGCTTATCCTTGGTTTACCTGTTCTACACTTTGAGCTGATATTCCTGAAATCCACAGATTATAATTCTTATTTTATGACTTTTCTTTTTCAGCAAAACTAAAGCGTAAAATACAGTACTTGTTTCATTTCCCAATTGTATGATTATAGAGCAAAATGTTTCTGTAAGTTGCTATGCACATAGTCGAGAGCCATATTGAATGGTGTATGATGGTGTATGGCGGGGGTAGGCAACCTTTTTTGTGCAGCATGCTGATTTAAATTTAAAAAAAAGAATAAAGTATTCGTTGTGCCGTACACTGGCAGCCCGTACATAAAAGTCATCTGTAATACAAGGAGCATATTACTTCAGTATCATAGCCGTGTGAGCCTGGCCAAATTTGTGTTCATATGTGCATTGCATGCTCTGATAGGCTAAGGCCCCACGTAGCGAGCCGCAGCCGAAAAGTGCTGCAGGGAAACCCATGGCACATTGTGGTTTTTCCTGCACCGCTTTTTACAGAAAGTGAGAAGAAAATGATGCCCCTTTAGTTAACCTCACCTTGCATAAAATCCCATTAGTCCCCCTCCCCCGCAGTATTTACTGTAGTTACTGCTCTATGTGTGTTCTTAACAATTCAGCCTCCTCCATTGCGCCTGCACTACTTTACGTAGCACAGTGTGTATCAATGGATGAGTTGGAGTGACGTGTACAGTCATATGGTCTTCTCCCACCACCAGACTGTGGAATGAATCGATGTCTGTAAGTGCCTTGTAGTGATAGAATGGATGAAGTGCAATCATTAGTTATCACCCACACGGTGAAGAGGAGAAATAGAAGTGCCAGGGAGTCATGGCTCATATGCTACTCTTGACACGTGTGCCAAGGGTTGTTGACCCCTGGTGTACGGTTACACCTAGCATCAGTACATTTCCATAGTATAGACTTGTAAGTACATATGGTACCCTGTATGAGGCCAAATTTCATGGGTAAGTAGCTCTGCGGTACACCATCTGATGGAATATACTACAAATCCTGTCTAGCCTGCAGAGTTATAGATGGCGAATCAATCAGATGATTGGCGCAGCAACTTCTTTTTAAGAAGCTGTTGTCTTTTTGAGACAACCTCTTAAAAGGAATTTGTAGAATGACCTCATCTTTTATTTGAGATACATTGGAAAAAAACATGAAACATTAAATGGGTTGGCCACTTTCAGACCAATATTGACAATCCAATGTAGAATAAAAAGATATACAATTTTCCAATATACTTTCTGTATCAATTCCTCACGGTTTTCTAGAATTCGGCTTGCTGTCATTCATTCTGTTACTTCTAGAGGATAAAACTCTGACCATGGTCATGTGATTTACGGTCCATGGTCATGTGATTTACGGTCCATGGTCATGTGATGAGCACACAGGTGCACAGCTGATTACCAGGCAGATGTCTGATTATTGTGCTGTGACTGTAACGAGCGGCACCTGTGTGCTCATCACATGACCATGGACCGTAAATCACATGACCGTAAATCACATGACCATGGACCATAAATCACATGACCATGGTCAGAGTTTTATCCTCTAGAAGTAACAGACTACGGGTCATTCACCTCTTCTTGAATGTTGAGAGGATTGCCATGTGTTGGTTGATCAAGTGTTTAGCTTGACAATTATTGAAGGTGTATGGACACCTAAATCCCATGGAAGAACCCTACAGTCAACATGTCTGCAGCCTGAAATGAATTCTTAAAGAGGACCTTTCATGTCCTCGGGCACACGCGGTTTTATATACCGATAGAGACCTGATAGTGCACTGAATTCAGAGCACTGTCGGCTTTCCCATTATGTGCTATGGACGAGTACTGTCAGGAGGGGCGTTCCTCACTGCTCAGCATCATTGCTGACTGGTAAGGAACACCCCCTCTAACAGTACAACACTATGGACACTACTGTCAGGAGGGGCGTTCCTCACAGACTGTAGGGAACGCCCTTCTGACAGTGAAGAGCTATCAATAACAGCACCGATAGCTCTTCCATCGGGGTACATAATGGGAAAGCCGACAGTGAGCTGAATTCAGCACACCGTCGGCTTTCTAGCGGTACATAAGACTGTGTGTGCCCAAGGACTTTAAAGACAGTAGCTGGTATCCAGCTGTACAGCAAATAATGATAATATAGACCTTAGGTTTAGCACCAATAAATATTAGTTGTCCATCAGATTGTGTTTGGCTACACATTAGTTTCTGCTAGCCTGCTTTGTTGAACAATATTTGTCTTACAACTTGTCCGTTTTCGGGGTGTGTTAAAAACAAACATATGGAAGCTTCATTTGTTCAGACATTAAGATTACTTACTTACAGCGTACAGAGTGTACAGAAGTATTGGGATATTGGCCAGAGACTATATATTTAGTTGTAGAATATGTATTGTGAACAATAAAATGTAAAAGCTACAGGATATGAATACAGTAGTGAGTAGAGAAACTAAAGATAGAGAATAGAGATGAGCGAACAGTGAAATATTCGATATTCGTTTAGAATAGCCCCTCAATATTCGACTATTCGAATGAATATCGAACCCCATTACAGTCTATGGGGAAAAAGTTTGTTTCAGGGGAAACCACTATTCGACTCAGGAGGGTCACCAAGTCCATTATGACACTTCAGGAAATGATGCCAACACCTCTGCAATGCAACTGGGACAGCAGGGGAAGCATGCTTGGGGGCATCTAACAAGCCCAAGGCACAGTTTTACCCCATTATCACAGCCTATCAACTACACACTTTCCACACTCAAAACAACCTCTATGAAAGTGGAAAAATACCTGGAAACCTTCTTTTCTCCCCAATTGTATTGACTGAAACCCAAATTTTACGCTAATGAAACCTTAACAAGCACTCCTTTAAATCACGTTGCCCATGACAACCACAGATGGAATAGGCAATGGGAAATCCAACAGTACCTACCCTTAATTCTTATTGTGTATGTATGTGTGTGTGTGTGAGGAGTTCATCACAAGGCTGACAGACCCAACTCCAAATGATGCAGCACAAGCAACAAGCAGTCAGCCCAAGGGTGAGTTCACACTGAGTATACGCCAGCTTATTCTGAACGTAAAACACGTTCAGAATCAGCGGCGTATAAAGTAGTTCCCATTCAGTTCAATGGGAGCCGGCATACGAGCACTCCCCATTCATTTCAATGGGGAGCGCTCATAAGCCGGCTCCCATAGAAAAGAATGGGAACTGCTTTTACGTTCAGAATAAGCTGACGTATACTCCGTGTGAACTCACCCTAAGATTGTCTCTTCTTTAAGTAAGACACAATATTCTTTGTAACCAGAACAGGAAAACCCAGTGATTGCCATTGCAGCAGTGCCTAGGCCATCTTTCAGAGCATTCCATTCAGAGATTGATTTGGAGAAAAATAAGAACATTTACTGTGATGGAGTCTTCATGCACATTAGTGGGTATGGACAACCTAACGTACAAGATCGTCATGCTGAGCTGGCCTCATTACTGAACAAGATCAACCAGGATATTCAGGGCTGGAAACAGCCATCAGATCTTACGGAAAGGAATCACCCTTGGTTTGGAAAGAAGTCATCTAAGCATTGCACCTTTAATTGAGTTTAGCATTGCACCAGCAGAATGTTAGGCCCTTTGGGTGAGTTGAGCCTTTAACCAGCAGAATGTTAGGCACTTTGGGTGAGTTGAGCCTCTAACCAGCTTATTTTTTAGCCCCTGGGGTTAGCAGAGCCTTGCACCAGCAGTGTTTTACTTTTTGGCCCTTGGGGTGAGTAGAGCTTTGCACTAGTAGTGTTTTTGGCTCTTGAGGTGAGTTGAGCCTTGCACCAGCAGTGTTTTTGGCCCTTGGGGTGAGCAGAGCCTTGCACCAGCAGTGTTTTACTTTTTGGCCCTTGGTGTGAGTAGAGCCTTGCACCAGCAGTGTTTTTGGCTCTTTTGGTGAGTTGAGCCTTGCACCAGCAGTGTTTTTGGCCCTTGGGGTGAGTAGAGCCTTGCACCAGCAGTGTTTTACTTTTTGGCCCTTGGTGTGAGTAGAGCCTTGCACCAGCAGTGTTTTTGGCTTTTGATGTGAGTTAAGCCTTGCACCAGCAGTGTTTTTGGCCCTTGAGGTGAGTTGAGCCATGAACCAGCAGTGTTTTTGGCCCTTGGGGTAAGTTGAGCCTTGCACCAGCAGTGTTTTTGGCCCTTGGGGTGAGTTGAGCCATACACTAGCAGTGCTTTTGGCTCTTGGGGTGAGTTGAGCCTTGCACCAGCAGTGTTTTACTTTTTGGCCCTTGGGGTGAGTAGAGCCTTGCACCAGCAGTGTTTTTGGCTTTTTAGGTGAGTTGAGCCTTGCACCAGCAGTGTTTTACTTTTTGGCCCTTGGAGTGAGTAGAGCCTTGCACCAGCAGTGTTTTACTTTTTGGCTCTTGGTGTGAGTAGAGCCTTGCACCAGCAGTGTTTTACTTTTTGGCCCTTGGGGTGAGCAGAGCCTTGCACCAGCAGTGTTTTTGGCCCTTTGGGTGAGTTGCGCCTTGCACCAGCAGTGTTTTTGGCCCTTGGGGTAAGTTGAGCCTTGCACCAGCAGTGTTTTTGGCCCTTGGGGTGAGTTGAGCCTTGCACCAGCAGTGATTTTGGCCCTTGGGGTGAGTAGAGCCTTGCACCAGCAGTGTTTTTGGCTCTGGAGGTGAGTCGAGCCTTGCACCAGCAGTGTTTTACTTTTTGGCCCTTGGGGTGAGCCTTGCACCAGCAGTGTTTTACTTTTTGGCCCTTGGTGTGAGTAGAGCCTTGCACCAGCAGTGTTTTTGGCTGTTGAGGTGAGTTGAGCCATACACCAGCAGTGTTTTTGGCCCTTCGGGTGAGTTGAGCCTTGCACCAGCAGTGTTTTTGGCCCTTGGGGTAAGTTGAGCCTTGCGCCAGCAGTGTTTTTGGCCCTTGGGGTGAGTAGAGCCTTGCACCAGCAGTGTTTTTAGCTCTTGAGGTGAGTCGAGCCTTGCACCAGCAGTGTTTTTGGCTCTTGGGGTGAGTAGAGCCTTGCACCAGCAGTGTTTTACTTTTTGGCCCTTGGGGTGAGCAGAGCCTTGCACCAGTAGTGTTTTTGGCCCTTGGGGTGAGTTGAGCCTTGTACCAGCAGTGTTTTTGGTCCTTGGGGTAAGTTGAGCCTTGCACCAGCAGTGTTTTACTTTTTGGCCCGTGGGGTAAGTAGAGCCTTGCACCAGCAGTGTTTTACTTTTTGGCCCTTGGGGTGAGTAGAGCCTTGCACCAGCAGTGTTTTTGGCTTTTGATGTGAGTTAAGCCTTGCACCAGCAGTGTTTTTGGCCCTTAAGGTGAGTTGAGCCATGAACCAGCAGTGTTTTTGGCCCTTGGGGTAAGTTGAGCCTTGCACCAGCAGTGTTTTTGGCCCTTGGGGTGAGTTGAGCCATACACCAGCAGTGCTTTTGGCCCTTGGGGTGAGTAGAGCCTTGCACCAGCAGTGTTTTTGGCTTTTTAGGTGAGTTGAGCCTTGCACCAGCAGTGTTTTACTTTTTGGCCCTTGGAGTGAGTAGAGCCTTGCACCAGCAGTGTTTTACTTTTTGGCCCTTGGTGTGAGTAGAGCCTTGCACCAGCAATGTTTTACTTTTTGGCCCTTGGGGTGAGCAGAGCCTTGCACCAGCAGTGTTTTTGGCCCTTTGGGTGAGTTGCACCTTGCACCAGCAGTGTTTTTGGCCCTTGGGGTAAGTTGAGCCTTGCATCAGCAGTGTTTTTGGCCCTTGGGGTGAGTTGAGCCTTGCACCAGCAGTGATTTTGGCCCTTGTGGTGAGTAGAGCCTTGCACCGGCAGTGTTTTACTTTTTCGCCCTTGTGGTGAGTAGAGCCTTGCACCGGCAGTGTTTTACTTTTTCGCCCTTGTGGTGAGTAGAGCCTTGCACCAGCAGTGTTTTTGGCTCTGGAGGTGAGTCGAGCCTTGCACCAGCAGTTTTACTTTTTGACCCTTGGGGTGAGTAGAGCCTTGCACCAGCAGTGTTTTACTTTTTGGCCCTTGGGGTGAGTAGAGCCTTGCACCAGCAGTATTTTACTTTTTGGCCCTTGGGGTGAGCCTTGCACCAGCAGTGTTTTTGGCTCTTGAGGTGAGTTGAGCCTTGCATCAGCAGTGTTTTTGGCCCTTAAGGTGAGTAGAGCCTTGCACCAGCAGTGTTTTTGGCCCTTGGGGTGAGTACAGCCTTGCAGCAGCAATGTTTTTGGCCCTTGGGGTGAGTAGAGCCTTGCACCAGCAGTGTTTTTGGCCCTTGGGGTGAGTAGAGCCTTGCACCAGCAGTGTTTTTGGCTTTTTAGGTGAGTTGAGCCTTGCACCAGCAGTGTTTTACTTTTTGGCCCTTGGAGTGAGTAGAGCCTTGCACCAGCAGTGTTTTACTTTTTGGCCCTTGGTGTGAGTAGAGCCTTGCACCAGCAGTGTTTTACTTTTTGGCCCTTGGGGTGAGCAGAGCCTTGCACCAGCAGTGTTTTTGGCCCTTTGGGTGAGTTGCACCTTGCACCAGCAGTGTTTTTGGCCCTTGGGGTAAGTTGAGCCTTGCACCAGCAGTGTTTTTGGCCCTTGGGGTGAGTTGAGCCTTGCACCAGCAGTGATTTTGGCCCTTGTGGTGAGTAGAGCCTTGCACCGGCAGTGTTTTACTTTTTCGCCCTTGTGGTGAGTAGAGCCTTGCACCGGCAGTGTTTTACTTTTTCGCCCTTGTGGTGAGTAGAGCCTTGCACCAGCAGTGTTTTTGGCTCTTGAGGTGAGTTGAGCCTTGCATCAGCAGTGTTTTTGGCCCTTAAGGTGAGTAGAGCCTTGCACCAGCAGTGTTTTTGGCCCTTGGGGTGAGTACAGCCTTGCAGCAGCAATGTTTTTGGCCCTTGGGGTGAGTAGAGCCTTGCACCAGCAGTGTTTTTGGCCCTTGGGGTGAGTAGAGCCTTGCACCAGCAGTGTTTTACTTTTTGGCCCTTGGTGTGAGTAGAACCTTGCACCAGCAGTGTTTTACTTTTTGGCCCTTGGAGTGAGTAGAGCCTTGCACCAGCAGTGTTTTTGGCTCTTGAGGTGAGTTGAGCCTTGCACCAACAGTGTTTTTGGCCCTTGGGGTAAGTTGAGCCTTGCACCAGCAATGTTTTTGGCCCTCGGGGTGAGTTGAGCCTTGCACCAGCAGTGTTTTTGGCCCTTGGGGTGAGTTGAGCCTTGAACTGGCAGTGTTTTTGGCTCTAGAGGTGAGTTGAGCCTTGAACCGGCAGTGTTTTTGGCCTTTGGGGTGAGTTGAGCCTTTAAACAGCATAGATTTAGTTTTTGGCCCTTTGGGTGAGTTGAGCCTCTAAACAGCATAGTTGGGGGGGGGGGGGGGGAATCAGGGTGGATTGAACCTCTAACCAGAAGAGTTTGGGGGAATCAGGTTGGATTGAGCCTAGTTGGAGCAGAATTGTGCAACGCTGATGGTGGTGGAGTATGAGGAGGAGGAATTGTAGAGGTTGAGCACACACATGAAAGTTCATGTCAGGGTGCTTGACACTGGTGGACATGAAAATGATGGGTCTATCCAGTGGCTGTTCATTTTGATGAAAGTCAGCCGGGTAGCACTGTCAGCTGACAGCCGGCTGCGCTTATCCGTGATGATACCACCGGCTGCGCTGAAGACCCTTTCCGATAGCACGCTGGCGGCAGGCCAGGAAAAGACTGGGACTTCGATTTTATTTTGAGGCAGATTTTGCCTCAAAATCAGCTCCAAATTCTGACTGCCATCGTCCTCCATTCATTTCAGTGGGAGGCAGTGGCTGATATTTTCATCCTGGTTTTCTTTCAGGTGGATTCTTCCTGAAAATTCCATTGAAATGAATGAGAGGCAGATTTTGGAGTGGATATTTAATGCAGATTTTCAGAATCACATTAAAATCAGCTTCCAAATTTCTGCTTTAAATTTCTGAAGCGGAAATTTTCTGCCTGACACATTCGTCCATGTGAATTAGCCATTACAAAGCTGAAAGAGAACTTTGAAATGGGAATACAGGTAGTCCTCGACTTACGACGTTGATCCGTTCTTACGCGGCGGCGTAAACCGAATTTCGACGTAACTCCGCGTAGGAATGGATCAATGTGAACTGAGGAAGACTGTACCATATACAGTACAGTACAGTCTTCCTCGGTTCCGAGTGGCTACACACTAAATCACGTACTGTACAGGGAGAGCTGGCAGCTTGCATTTATGTGGGAGCTTACTTTTTCTCATAGGAATGCATTGGCCAGCGTTGATTGGCCAGTGTACAGAATTCGGCCAATCAACGCTGGCAATGAGGCAGAGTCTAATATCGGACCACAATGTAGACCTCTGTGGTCCAATTTTAGACTCCACCTCCTCACAGAAGAGCCTCCGTCAGAACCAGCGTTGATTGGCCGAATGCTGTACACTGGCCAATCAACGCTGGCCAATGCATTCCTATGAGAAAAAGTAAGCTCCCTTGTAACAGCAAGCTGCCTGTTCTCCTGACTGGCAATGGCGAGCCTGCTGCAGAACCAGCGTTGATTTGCCGCAGGCTCATCCTTGCTAGTCGGAAGTGCTGGTAGCTTTCTGTTACAAGAGAACTTTACTCGAGACCGTCGTAACCCGAGGACTACCTGTATACCTTTAGGTCAGGGCCCACCATAGCGTAAATGCCACAGTTTGCCCATGGCTAAAACGTTGCAGAAAAAAACGCATCATTTAACAGTCCCTGCAAAGTAGATGGATTCTAGCAAAGTGGATGGATTCTAGCGATCCAATCTACATATTGTGGGATAACTATATATACATATTATGGTCACTATGGACATGCTGCGATTTCCAAAAACGTTGGGGATTTAGAAATCTCAGTATGTTAATTATACCTATGGAAATGCTGCTTTTTTCCCTATAGTTACAATAGAAGCAGAAAGTCCACAGAAGAAACCTTAACATTCCTGACTCTTTCTGACAGATGATGTGAAGGGAAGAAGGATCTAGTATTATAAGATTGAACACCCAATCCTTTCACAATGGAGTTGGAAAGAGCTAGACATGATGAGGTCACAGACCCTGCAACGCTCTCCATCAATAACATTTTCTGACACTATAATATGATACTTGATATCTGTAATTTCTGTATATTCTGGTTAAATGTAGTGCCACATGCGATATTTTTGCTGAAGCAAATTCTTTGGTGAAGCCTATATTTGTTACTATAGATTCACACTAGTGTCACCTCTCTGCTGTTTGGGTCTGTCAGGGGACATGAACAATGGACGAACAGGATCGGAAGTGTAGCTTGAAACTCCCAGGCACTATACCAAGATATGTATTAGGGTCCCCACTTACCATATGCTATCTATAATGCGGATGGATTCTTATGCTGTAGATAGGCTTTTCAGCCCCATGAAGATTGCGGAGCCCACTAGCACTAACTTCCTCTGCACAAGCTATCGCTACGCTCCTTTTCTAGATGTACCCTAATGACCTTGATGTACCCCACTAAGAATAGCACCTCCACTGCAGATGTAATATGTCATACTTGCTGGCACATCTGGTTTGCTGGCATTGATTTAACCAACCCCCTGAATTTTCACTTTTGCAAGGGCTTGACTTTGCATGAAATGTAAGAAGTTCCTTTAACAGTCAATGTTATGTCTTGGTATCCGCCTGGCGTAAACATAACCAGCTGACATGTGTGAGATGCCGCACTATTATTCGCACTAACCCTGGGCAGGCATTGCTTCTATCTATGTAAGCTTTGAGTCATGTCCTGTACTACTGCTCATTTGTACAGATAGAAAGGGAAAAGATTTCTAGTGACACACCCTGATCTAATGCCAAATGGTTGCTAGGCAAATGCTTATTACACAGACAGAACAAGCAGCCTAGCAATTATACGGCGCTGATCCCCAACTCTCCCCCTTCCGTCAACGCAGGTTTTACCACTGTCAAAACTTCAGAAATAATAGCAAAGTCATTGGCTCTGTATACCCCTGAGAGTTCAGGCTCAGTGACAGCCGCAGGGCTGTGTATTTTACAGAAGGTCTTGTGACTCACGGGAATAGAGGAAAATTGTTTACTTATGACATTAAAGCATATTTCAAATTTACGTACATATAGTATAACACGTATGGATACTGGATGGAAAGAGACCCGAGTAGAAAATTCTTAGATCCAAAAAAGTTAGTACGTTATACTATATTAAGAAGTAACAATTCTTCAACACACGTGACCATGTGCTTTATCAGGGTGCTAGCTGTGTTTCCTTAAAGAGGACCTTTCATGTCCTCGGGCACATGCGGTTTTATATACCGCTAGAAAGCCGAAAATGCGCTGAATTCAGTGCGCTGTCTGCTTTCCCATTATGTACCCCAGAGGAAGAGCTATCAGTGTTGTTATATATAGCTCTTCAGTGTCAGAGGGGCATTCCTGACAGTCTAGCTGGGAACGCCCCTCCTGACAATACTGTCCATAGCTCTATACTGTGAAGGGAGCGTTCCTTACTGCCTAGCCATGACGCTGAGCTTGTCTATGGACAAGTACTGTCAGGAGGAAGGGGAGTCGCGTTCATCACCGTTCAGCGAAACCGCTGCGCACCAAGGAATGCCCTCTCACAGTATAGAGCTACACACTGTACTGTCAAGAGGGGCGTTCCCAGCTAGACTGTTAGGAAAGCCCTTCTGACAGTGAAGAACTATCAGTAACGGCGCTGATAGCTCTTCCACCGGGGCACATAACGGGAAAGCCAACAATGCGTTGAATTCAGCGCATTTTCAGCTTTCTAGCGGTATATGAAGCCGCATGTGCCCGAGGACATGAAAGGTCCTCTTTAAGGCTTCTTGCACACAAAAGTGCCATTTTATGAGGGATCTAACCTCTGTTAACCATTTTTGATTGCCATTTTGCATCCATTCTAAAAACCGCTCCCATAGACCTACAAAACAGACAAAGTGCATGTTAATTATTTTTTTTATGGACGTGAAAAATCTGACTGTCAAAATACGAACATGTAAATGGACACATTGAATTCACTGTATTCTCAAAATGGACATTTCAAAAAATTTGTTGTATGTCCATTTTTACTTCATGTGCAAAAGGCCTAACGGCTAGCATACCTATTCATTATTTTATTTTCTGTGTTATCATGGGTCCGTGTAGGGGGCCGTGAGCCCAGAGGTAGAATTACGTAACATCTACTTAGGCAGCTGCTGTGGCAAACAACTGATCCTAGCTTTATAAGGCCATCACATGGAGGTCACGAAAAAGATGCAATTGATGATAAGTACATCAATGCTCTTCATTTCTCTCCTATTCAGCTGTTTACAATGTGCTGTCAATAATCTTACATCTCCTATCCTGCGTTTGCCAGCTTGATTTAGTGATTGGCAGTACAATTAGGCTGGCAAATTTTTGGAACTAATAATTGGGCTGTATAAGGCCATGTTGACATTGTACTATTCACTTTGCACGCAGATTTTAATTGTGGTATTGCCTAGCACATATTCTTTATTCTTTATATTCTTTATATATATTTAGGTGAGATGTATGTAGCACATACATCTCACCTAAATGGCAATAACCACTAAACCAGATATATTCAGTTTAATGGCTGTTAGCATCTAGGTGAAATGGAGAGTAACATGCTAGGCATTGCTGCAATTCAGTAAAAAAGTGTAGTAGAAATACAGCCTATATGGCCCTATATGTGGCACAAGGGCAAAATGCAAACTAGACTGCAGCAATGTGATAAAGAAGCCAGCGATGATTGGGAATGAATATTTCTAGGAACATCTATTCCCAATCATCGCCCCCCCCGGTCAGCAATGTGTAAAAGGACCTGTACTAGCGAAATAATTATTGTGTCTACAATGTCACAATGATCGGTTCCATCCTATTGTAATCTAGTTATCTACTGCAGCGGAAAAATCACATCTCATTCCTGCTAAAACAATCCTTCATCTATATATCATAGCCCTGTATTTGTAACATTTAACAATCTGAAGAAATTAGATATCAAATGTCAGTTTTATATTAAATTACCAGTTTACACAGGTCAGTTATCAGGACACTTATAAAGAATAACCATTTCTAGGAATACCTATTACTGGTTGTTGGTCTGTGTAAAGGTCAGAGGAAAATTTTCATCAGTCCAGCACCATTAAGGTTAAAATCCGGTATCTTTATTTTACATCTGTATAAGGCTTGTCAGTACACGACAGGCCGTCACATACCAACAAGTTTTTAAATATGTGAGATAAAGATATTGGTTTTTAACTTTAATGGTGCTGGACCAATGAGAATGTTTCTATCTATGTTGTCACTTGTAGTCCTATAAGCGCCTTCGCACCGTCACCCTATGCTGGACTGCCCACAACCTGGAGAAATACTGTAAAACCGAAGTGGGTGAGCGGTTCCTATTTTTGCACAGTTACCCCTGCCAGCGATCAGTTGACAAACAAGCAAACGTTTGTATATCGGGTGAAGCATATTTTATAAAGCACGTATTATTGTTTGTCTGCAGCACAGTACCCTCTGCAAACAGTGTATGTGCTGCCAGCAAATGCATACTGTGTGGAGATAAACTATCTGTCAATGCAGTCGACAGGCAGGCAATGGTTTTTGGAACATTTATTCCTGATCATTGCTTGCTTGTTAGTCTGTCCAAGTATGGCCTAATTCTCTGTAGCTATATATGGTACCAGTCAGTGGCGTAACTACCGCCATAGCAGTAGAGGCAGCTGCCACAGGGCCCGGGACATTAGGGGTGACAGCCTCTACCGATGCTATCATTATACTCAGGGGTCTTTTCGGACCCCCGAGTATAATGATTGGCGGACCGGGAGAGGTAAGAAACATAAAAGACACTGTTACTTACCTCTCCACGATCCCAGCCAGGCCTCCTTCCTAGTTGTCTGACGTCACATGAACCCGGCCTGCGTCCCACATCATGTGACGTCCGACGTCTTTGAAGAAGGACGGCAGCGGAGGCCGACAGCGGAGGAGCCGGGTTACAGGTAAGAAACAGTAGTTTTTTATGTTTTTATTCCCCCGAGTCTCCGGGATCTGAAAAGACCCCAGAGTATAATAATTGTTTATGGGTGTCCACAGTGGGACATAATACTGTGTGCAGGAGCCACTATGGGGGATAATACTGTGTGCAGGGGCCACTATGGGGGATAATACTGTGTGCAGGGGCCACTATGGGGGATATTACTGTGTGCAGGGGCCACTATGGGGGATATTACTGTGTGCAGGGGCCACTATTGGGGGATAATACTGTGTGCAGGGGCCACTATGGGGCATATTAATGTGTGCAGGGGCCACTATGGGGGATAATACTGTGTGAAGGAGCCACTATAGTGCTCACGGCTGGACTCGGCATGACAGGTTTTCATCTTCTGCATGCAGAAGACGGAAACCTGAGAACGGACTGCCGAACGCTAGTGTGAACCCAACGTTACTCTGTGAAAGTAAACAATTCTTCATCATTTCATTCATGGATCCCAAAATAAACACTCGATGACGGATGCATTCTGTTAAAGGGTATTACCATCTCAGTCATACAGCTAGCTATAATCCCAATGTATAAATACCCGATGAGTGGACGTCTGCCTGCTCAGACCCCGAGTGGTCCCAAGCTAAGTGCATACAAAACAATGCAGCATATATTCCAGAAAATGTGTATTTAACAGTGGGATAGCAATGCAAAATAAAGCAGCAAGCAAAATAAAATCCAATTAATATAACATCCAATGAAAGGATAGGTATGATCTATGGAGGTCTGATACCCGGACCCTATACAATCGGAGTTTGCTGGAAGATTGTGCAGTTCATGCTGAGCATATGGTTCTTACGAAATAGGAGTGGAGAGTGATGTTTCCCTGGTGAAAAGGAGTAGACTGCACGCGTTCACTACTCACTGCACCATCTTCCAGTGGAGGATGCTGAATTGTGCGAGGTCTAGATGATGGACCCCTACAGATCACTAGGAAACATGCATTAGGGGCTGGAAAACCCCTTTAAAATCATGAGTACTGAAGATGCATACCCACGTAAGAGGGAAATAACTTTTGTGCCATACACACATATCACTGTATACAGCATATTCTCCAGGGGGTAACCTGAGGAAGTTGCCATATGTTTGAGTTGTAATGCCTGGTTCACATCTGTGTTCGGTGTTCCGGTCGGGGAGTTCGCATGGGGACAACCCGAATGAAATACCGAATGCATTGATAAGTGGTGAGCTTATGAAAGCACACAGACCCCATAGACTATAATTATAGATTATACACGAGTCACGCAGAGAGGAAAGTAGATCATGAAGCACTTTTCTCTCCGCATGATTCGTGCGGACACCACGAGTTAAACACGCAGACCGCATTGTAGTCTATGGGGTCTGTGTGCTTTCATAAGCTCACCACTTGTCAATGAGTTCAGTATTCCATTCAGGAGGTCCCCATGTGGATTCCCTGAACGGAATACCGAACGCAGATGTGAACCAGGCCTTAGCTTGACTCTGTTGCCTGTTGTTTTGGATATTATTATTAGAGATGAACGAACAGTGTTCTATCGAACACATGTTCGATCGGATATCAGGGTGTTCGCCATGTTCGAATCGAATCGAACACCGCGTGGTAAAGTGCGCCAAAATTCGATTCCCCTCCCACCTTCCCTGGCGCCTTTTTTGCACCAATAACAGCGCAGGGGAGGTGGGACAGGAACTACGACACCGGGGGCATTGAAAAATATTGGAAAAAGTCATTGGCTGCCGAAATCAGGTGACCTCCATTTTAGACGAATAGTGGATTTCAAATCCGGATCATATGAGAATGTGAACTTTGTGACTATGAGACAGGGATAGCTGTACAGGCAGGGATAGCTAGGGATAACCTTTATTTAGGGGGGAATGTTATTAAAAATAACTTTTTGGGGCTCTATCGGGTGTGTAATTGTGATTTTTGTGAGATAAACTTTTTCCCATAGGGATGCATTGGCCAGCGCTGATTGGCCGAATTCCGTACTTTGGCCAATCAGCGCTGGCTCTGCTGGAGGAGGCGGAGTCTAAGATCGCTCCACACCAGTCTCCATTCTGGTCCGACCTTAGACTCCGCCTCCTCCAGCAGAGCCAGCGCTGATTGGCCGAATTCCGTACTCTGGCCAATCAGTGCTGGCCAATGCATTCTATTGGCGTGATGAAGCAGTGCTGAATGTGTGTGTTTAGCTCAACTACACCGGTGGAGTAGTTGAGCTAAGAACACAGATTCAGCTCTGCTTCAATCAGCGCTGGCCAATGCATTCTATTAGCTTGATGAAGCAGAGTGTGCACAAGGGTTCAAGCGCACCCTCGGCTCTGATGTAGCAGAGCCGAGGCTGCACAAGGGTTCAAGCGCACCCTCGGCTCTGATGTAGCAGAGCCGAGGGTGCACAAGGGTTCAAGAGCACCCTCGGCTCTGCTACATCAGCGCTGGCCAATGCATTCTATTAGCCCGATGAAGTAGAGCTGAATGTGTGTGCTTAGCACACACATTCAGCTCTACTTCATCGGGCTAATAGAATGCATTGGCCAATCAGCGCTGGCCAATGCATTCTATTAGCGTGAACTGAGTTTGCACAGGGGTTATAGTGCACCCTCGGCTCTGCTACATCAGATTGCTACATCTGATGTAGCAGTGCCGAGTGTGCATCAGATGTGTAGTTGAGCAGAACTGGCTCAGCACTGCTAAGTCTCTGCATTCGCATAGGAATGCATTGGCCAGCCTTCGGCCAATCAGCGCTGGCTCTGCCGGAGGAGGCGGAGTCTAAGGTCGGACCTGAATGGAGACTGGTGTGGAACGATCTTAGACTCCGCCTCCTCCAGCAGAGCCAGCGCTGATTGGTCGAGTTCCGTACTCTGGCCAATCAGCACTGGCCAATGCATTTCTATGGGGAAAAGTTAGCTTGCGAAAATCGCAAACTGACAGGGATGAAATAAAGTGACTTTTATGCCCCCAGACATGCTTCCCCTGCTGTCCCAGTGTCATTCCAGGGTGTGGGTATCATTTCCTGGGGTGTCATAGTGGACTTGGTGACCCTCCAGACACGGATTTGGGTTTCCCCCTTAACGAGTATATGTTCCCCATAGACTATAATGGGGTTCGAAACCCGTTCGAACACTCGAACAGTGAGCGGCTGTTCGAATCGAATTTCGAACCTCGAACATTTTAGTGTTCGCTCATCTCTAATTATTATACCTATTGATATGCTGCATGCCATTGTATAATATCTAGCTGTACCCACCATATTACTGGTTTACATAACGGGAGAGTCAGCACCTCTATACATATTAGGTCGCTCTTTCGTCCCTTATGTGCACCTTAAGTGTCCAGGCTCTTAGTCAGGTCTCCTTAAACTGCATTTACTATAGCTTCTAATACAGGACATGGGATCATAGATAGATCTATAGAGTACTAATGTGTACACACCCTAAAGGCAAATCTAAACTTTTACTAATCTGGCATGTAGGGTGTGTCTTCCCTGAAAGCAGGACAAGTTGTCTCTACACTGTCTGATGGCCACATGTAATACTAGCCGGTGACCTCAGAGCAAGACATTATCGGGAAGTAATAGCAAGAAATGGCTGCTTGCTGAGCTAACATACAAAGGAGCCTAGTGAATATTGGTGGACTTTGCACGCTGTACACTTTGCCCAGTACATACTGATATGAATATTCAATATTTTAGAAACATATACACAAGAAGATCTAGGCAGAGGTTAACAACACAGGCCCCTGCAATAAAATACATTCTTATGATCTGTGCTGCAAGACTTTATATGACGTTAAATCCACTATTTGTGAGGCTTCTGTACATGTTATACTTAGTAATATAGAAAATATATATATTTCTCCGGCAGTACAGATATTTATTCTAGCATCAGATATTAAGGAAATATAATAAAATGGATATGTAGGTAATCCATGAGAAACAATAAAATATATGTATAACTAGCTGTACCCGCACTTCGTCCGCGCCCCCTGACACAATGTGCGACGCCCCTCCAGCGCAACCCAGTGCCATGACTCATGCCCACGTGCACCAGCGGGCTCCCTCGGCGGCTGCGGAGAACGGCCCCCGCCGGTTGATAAGACAGAAACCCACACTGGGGCCCCCCCTTTTTCCAGTGTCACCCTTTGGTCTACTCGTTACACCCTGACCCCCAGATTTTCTTCCTTTGAACGCCTAAACCCCCTCCCCCCCACCCTCGAACCCCCACACACCCTGAATGCCCTTCCCCCCTGCAGCCGGCTGTGCTACCTGGCTGGCTAGGCCGTGCTGCAGTTTAAGGCCAGGCACCTGGCAAACAGCACCCGGCCCCCTGGAGTCAGCGAAGAGGTGGAGGGGAGGTAGGCGGCGCATGGCTGCAACACCTACCGGCATGCGAGGTCCTCTCCCCATGCTCGGGTTGTGTGGATGGTAACTCTGTGGGCAGGCGTGGGCATCGTCAGAATGGGTGGGTGTGCATCCGCAAACTAAGCTGGGCTTGGGCGTGAAGCATATTCCCCGGCATGGACTCGCCGACTGGTGCCGCCCACGTAATGCCACCAACCTATCCAGCCACGCGACTTCCCCTGCGGCCCGCCCTGAGATGTCCGGCAGCAAATTGGAGGCCCACTGAAAGACCTGCGATGACGTCATCTCAGGTCCTTCAGCGGAGCAGGAGTGAAGTTTGAGGGGCGCAGCCATGATTTGTGGGGAGTGTGGGAGCTAAGAAGTAGCCTATGTTTCCTTCCTGGTGAATTTGAAGGTATGTGTGAAATCTATTTGCAAGATAAATTTTTGCATGAAAAATTGCATGAAGTTATAAACCTAAGATACTCAGGTACACACTAGTGGTAGAAAAGCTATAACCGAAGCTGATTTTGAAACAAAGGGGTTAAATTCATTTCCTTTCAATACAGTTGCAGATAGTAAAGGTGTGACTGGAGTCCAGAGACATTATCAGATTTGTGTGAAATGTGGCGGTATAATTACTAGTAAACATACAGAAGCTGCACCTAACCTGTTACTATAGAAGGGATAACATTCGCTAACGTGGAGACAACAACTTTCAGCAACAGAAATCTGTCATATGTGAATATACTCCAAAAGTTATATACTCACTAAATAGGTGGACACTAGAATTAGAGACTGTGATGATTTGATGAAGGATTAATAAATATATTATTCTTTTATTGTGACTTCTTATTAGTCTAATTATTTTTCTCTTCGTCTTGAGAAAATGTAATGAGAGAAAATGAATTAACTTGCATTGTATCTTCACCCTGCACCAAAACTTCTGCAACAGTAGACATAAAAATATCCATAGACCTCTAAAAATTTCCTGCCCTTGCTCCGGGTTGTACGTTCTGACCTGAAAAGATGGTCAAAGGGCACTTACACCTGGTTTGGTCGCTGCGCCATATATAAAATGAATGTGATGCCTAGACTATTATACTTGCTTCAGACCCTCCCGATTCACATTCCCCCTAGTTTCTTTAAGTTGTTGTACAGTGACCTAGTGCATTTTGTCTGGCAGGGCGGGAGGGCTAGGTTGGCCCGTTCCACCCTGATGCTTCCGAAACAGTGGGGCGGCTTGGGTCTCCATGACCCCCGCTGCTACTACGAAGCCTCCCTATTGCAGCGGGTGTTGGACTGGTGCCGCCATTCCCACTACAAGCAATGGATCTCCCTGGAGGACTCCTTTTCGAGTCTTTCTCTTCATCTAGTCCCCTGGTTGGACCATGTTCGTCTCCCCCCTCTGAGCTCTCGTCCCACCATTGGGCCCACCTTTAAGGTGTGTAGGGCGCTCTTCCAGAAGGACAACCTTTCTCCTTCCCCGTCTCCTTTGCTCCCCATATTGGGTAACCCTTCTTTCCCGGCCGGACCCTCCCCTGGTCCGTTCAAATGCTGGAGGGATTCCGGAATGCAAAGAGCCATGCACTTTCGCTCTGGGGACGTTTGGCTTTCTCATAGGGACCTTCTTTCTGCCCCGAACCTTCCCCCCCTAGGCCCATTGCGAGTTCTGCAACTTTCCCACTTTCTTGCTTCGTTACCGGGTTCCAGTACTTTTGATAGACCTCTTACGGGTTTTGAGAAGGCCTGTACGGGCTCCGGTCTCCTCCGTCACTCTCTATCAGAGTTTTACATGTTACTGGTTTCCCCCCCTCCGAACCACAAGCCCTCCTTCTTGAGCAAGTGGGAGGAGGATCTTGATCTGTCCCTGTCGAACACGGGTTACAAGATCCTCACTAGATGGTATCATGTACCATCCCAGCTGCACAAGTTTTTTCCATCCTCTTCTCCACTCTGTTGGCGCTGTGGCTCGGAGGAGGGGACGCTCCTTCATGTGTTTTGGAGCTGCCCAGTGTTGGGTGAATTTTGGTCTGGAGTTCACCGTCTGATCTCTCAAATTTTCCAAACTACCATCCCCAGCACCCCGGCCTTCTTTCTGCTACATCTCTCGGATACCTCTCTCCAGGCCTATCGTAAGTCGGCGATAAAACACATGGTTAACGCGGCTAAAGCCTGCATCCCTGCCCTTTGGAAGTCCCCTAATCCTCCCTCTCTTCGTCACTGGCTCCGTAAGGTGGAGGATATCCAGTCCATGGAGGATCTCACGGCGTCCCTCAGAAACACACGTGAGGCTTTCGTTAGGGCCTGGACCCCTTGGATCCTCTTTCAGGGGTCCAGTTCTTACACAGACATCATGGGCTAGGCACACCTAGTTGGCTCGTTGGCCCCTTTCTTTATTTTCTCTTTTTCCTCATGCTACTTCCTTTCTCCCATCCCTTCTCTCCTCTTCTTCTCTCGCCCCTCCCCCCCCCCCTTTTTTTTCTTTCTCTCATGTTTGACCCAAGAGTTATTTGTTATATATGTGGCACTGGCCCTTTGTTCAATTGTTGGACCTTTTTGGTCTACGCGCTTATGTTAAGTCTTGTTTCACTTTTTGTTAGTTTGTTTTTCTGTTTGTTCTGAGTTTATAAATAAAGAATTTATAAATATATATATATATATATATATATATATATATATATATATATATATCCATAGACCATCCATTATACTGACAAAAAAAGAACGTTCTTTGGGCCCCTGACAGTAACCACTACAGTGTTCCTTATGGTATTAGCTATTAAAAAAAGAATATATACTGTGCGGTGTACAATTCCCTGAACATGGATCTCTATGGGTGACAGATGCCATTGTGGGTGACAGCATCTGTCACAGGCATCCATCTAACATATGCACTCAGCGTTATCTGCTGCTAGGGGAAATGCAATAGGAAAAGACCCTAATACAGTAGAATATTTTATTTCTATTATTAGTTACTCACTTGAGCAGTTGTGTATACAGTGCAGAAATGATCTCATAGCATAGATCAAAATGGCACCCAGGATTGAAGGGTTTGATGTTTGAGTCTTTAAAGTGATTCAATCTTTAAAATGGAATTTTTTTCTCCCTAATACATAGGAATTGCCTTAAGAAAGGCTATTCTTCTCCTACCTTCAGAATTCTTCTCGGCACTGCCATTCTGTAGATATTCAAGTTTTGTTCGGTATGCTAATGAGTCGTCTCGCAGCACTGGGGGTGGTTTTCAGCGCTCAAACAGCACTAGGTGCTGTGAGAAAACTCTAGTGCCGGCCTCTGTCTTCTACTGGCACGTCTCCCCGCGATGTCTTCTTCCGTCGGCTTCTTCTGGATTTAAAATTCACGCATGCGCAAGCGTATGTCTACGGCCATTTTCTTGTGGCTGCATACACAGTATGCTCATGTAAGCAGCCACAAGAAAATGGCTGCAGACATGCGCAGTCGGGTCTAACCGATGGCAGAGCTGACTACACATGCATGCCATTTAAAGCCAGAAGAAGCCATCTGAAGAAGATGTCGCAGAGAGGGTGTTCCAAAGGAAGACAGAGGCGGCGCTGGAGCGTTTTCTCGTAGCACTGGGAACGCCCCAGTGCTTTTTAAGCGCTGGGGACCGCCCCCAGTGCTGTGAGAAAACTCATTTACATACTGAAGAAACTGGGATATCTACAGAACAGCGGTGTGGAGAAGACTTCTAAAGGTAGGAGAAGAATAGCCTCTCTTAAGGCTATTCCTACTTGTTAGGGAGACAAAAATTCAATTATAATGATTGAATCCCTTTAATACACTTGTACTTGTATCGGAGCCCAGTGATGGCTCACTTACTCCACCTCCATACTGGCTCACTTCCCTAGTAGTATGCATGGTGCTTAAGGTGAGCTCAGTGCTGTCTAATTATACAAGAAGTTTGTTTGGATGCCCTGCAGGCCCGCCTGCACCTCCTGCGGCCACGATCATTACGCCCCTGAACTGATGGTTTATTTGCTAAGCCATTCACATTAACCATTGCTAATTTTTCTTTAAAACAGAACATATGAACGTAGCACCAGTAACAACCAGTGATAATATGTTATACTGTTTATTGACAATGACAACTATTACATTTATTTATAACACTTGGTTAGCATACAGTATAATATTACCGTAGATTCCCAGAACTAAGCTAATAAAGCAGCATTGTCTGACAGTATATCTTCCACCAGGATTCATATATACCCATAAGTGTTCCCTCAAGGTACATTATTTATTTGTTCCGGGATGAATATTTTAAGTTAAATCCACATTGTAATTGAGGTCTTAACTCTATGGAACACTAATAAACAGTTCCAAAGTCTCCAGAATGTCAATCCAACATAGAAATCACAATTAAAGACCAAAAAAATCACAAAACTAACATGGATAAAGCAAGTCCTTCTAAATAAAAGTGGGAAATACAGGCAGAGAGTTGTAAGTCACTTGGAGGGCAGGAACTCCTTCATGGTCGTCCACCTGGTAGCTGCACAGTGCCATAGAGAGACGCAACCAGTCAGCGCATGCACATCAATAATGCATGGGTTTTATGGGTTTTACTACTACAATACCCATTGTAAGAGCTGGGGGTCCAACCACTGGGATCTTGAAAACTGAAGCACTTTCGGACACCAATGGATAAGGAATAAGTTTCATTAATGGGAAAACACCTTTAAAACTACAGTGCAGGGAAACAGGCCTCACCATAGGTCACAGGTCTGGGGGATCAAATAAGGTATCTTGTCCAATAGACCCTCTAGGAAGTTAAGATTGTACAAAAGTGAACAATCCCTTAAAGATATGTATGGTGACTACTGTGTCTGATATCTACTGAAAGATCTTGTAAGCAGAATCCAATCTGTTTATGTCTATTTCACTTGTTTTGCATTATATATAGCGTTGTGCATAAGTTTTAGACAGGCGTGGAAAAATACTGCTGTGTCAGAATGCTTTTACAAGTTGAAGTGTTAATAGTTTATTTTTATATCCTATCCTACTAATATTATAAGTGTGAAAGTTTGTGTGTTTGGATGTTTGGATGTTTGTGAGTTTGGATGTTTGTTCCTCAATCACGCTAAAACGCCTGGACGGATTTGCGTGCAATTTTCCACAAACATAGTTTTCCCTTAGGATTGAGTCACAGGCTACTTTTGGTGCCACTAAACAACATGGCTTCCTAGCAGGAGACTCACAAAAGCAGGACTCCTAGCCCCAGCTATAGACTCACACACACTGCCTGGCATTTCCTGCCTCAACCTGCCTGCACACTCCTTACTGTCACCTCAGGAGTAGCCCTCACTCTACTCACTCACATAACACATCACATTGTCTGTATCACTACATACATAACACATCACATTGTCTGTATCACTACATACACACTCACACGCACTGCATGGCATTTCCTGCCTCAACCTGCCTGCACACTCCTTACTGTCACCTCAGGAGTAGCCCTCACTCTACTCACTCACATTTACATATAGCTTTCCACTATATAACACATCACATTGTCTGTATCTGTCACCTCAGGAGTAGCCCTCACTCTACTCACTCACATTTTACATATAGCTTTCCACGATATCACAAATCTCATTGTCTGTATCACGACATATACAATACAACACATCACATTGTCTGACACAATACAACACATCACATTGTCTGACACAATACAACACATCACATTGTCTGTATCACGACATACACAATACAACACATCACATTGTCTGTATCACAACATACACAATACAACACATCACATTGTCTGACACAATACATCACATTTGCTAGCCCACCAAACCTTTTAAAGCACTTTTACAGTTTCACACGTCTGTGTCCGCCCAATTCTCAAATCACCGCAGACGAAGTCGCGGGTAAAAGCTAGTAGTCAATAAATACAGTTAAGGGGCAGTTCAGCATTTTTTCCATATCTAAACCAAAGCTTTTGCACAGTAGCATAAGTGAACCCTTTTTACAATACTGCACTTATGGAATTAGCGGTGGTCTAAAAATAAATATCAATATATCTTTTGTAAGCTTGACTGATTGTTCTATAGACTAATATTAATGGTCCATCATACAACACAGTGTTTTAATACTCAGAATGACCGGTCTTAGAAAACGTTTGACCAGACAAAGAGTTGTAGGTGTCTGTGGCTTAGATAAAAAGCATTGTGAGAAGGTGACAGACAGATTGCTAAAGTCCCTATATCAGCCCCAGATTCTTGACTTATGTGTGGGTCCTGGGCTTGTCAGTGGGCCATAAAAGTCTGCTGAGCCTGCACTTCTGGGCAGATCCTAGGAGGAGAGGAAGTGACTAAGTCTGTCCTGTAACCCTGAGTCTGGTGAGACCAATTTGTGCTTGCTCTTTTGTGTGGCTGGTAGTAAGCCACACGTATAGTGAGGTTATAACTTCTGTTTAGTTAGAAGCTCGGACGAGCAGGAATTTGATTATTTTTGCCGGAAGTTAACCAGTTAAGGACCAGGCCCAAAAGTATGTTAAAGACCAGGCCTTTTTTTTCAAAACTGACATGTGTCACTTTAAATGGCAATAACTTTGAGACGGTTTAACTTAGACAAGTGGTTTTGAGACAGTTTTTTTCGTAACACATTATACTTCATGTTAGTGGTAAACACTAATCAATATTTTTGTATTTATTTATAAAAAAACTAGGAAATTTGATGGAAATTTGGAAAAAATTGCAATTTTCAAAATGTGAAATTCTCTGCTTTTCAGGCAGATAGTCATACCACCCAAATACATGAATAAATATTATCTCCCATATCTCTGCTTTATATTGGCATCATCTTTTGATTGTCTTTTAATTTATTTTGGACGTTACAAGGCTTACAAGTGTAACAGCGATTTTCTAGATTTGCAAGAAAATTCCCCAAACCAATTTTTTAGGGACCGCTTCAGTTCTGTAAGGAATTATAAAGGCCTGTATAATAGAAACCCACATAAATTACCCCATTTTCAAAACTACAGCCCTCAAATTATTCAAAACAGCATTTGGGATGTTTGTTAACTCTTTAAGTTTTTCATAAGAATAAAAATAATATGGAAGTAAAATTTAGACATTTCATTTTTTTTCATTATTACATTCATTTAGACCTAAAATTAACACATTCACAAAAGGTTAAAGGAGAAAATGCATCTCACATTTTGTTATGCAATTTCTCCCGTACACAGAAATACCCCACATGTGGGCGTAAACTGATTTTTGGGTACACAGCAGTGCATGGAAGGGAAGAAGCGACACTGGGTGTGTGAACAGCAGATTTTGCCAGAATAATTTTCAGGCACCATGCCTCATTTGCAGAGCCCCTAGAGTACCAAAACAATGGAAACCCTCCAAAAGTGACCCCATTTTAGAATCTACACCCCTCACAGAATTCATCAAGGGGTATAGTCAGCATTTTGACCCTACAGTTGTTTCACAGATTTTACTAACATTGGGATGTGTAAATGAAAAATTACTAAAATGTCACTTTATCCCCAAAGTTTTAATTTTCACAAGGGGATAAAGGAGTAAAAGCCCCCCACAGTTTGTTAAACAATTTCTCCTGAACACGGCAATACCCCATGTGTGGCCATATTTTGCTGTATGGGTACATGGCGGGGCTTGGAATGGAAAGAGCGCTATTTGGCTTTTGGGGGGCAGATTTTGCGGGAATAATTTTAGGTGCCATGTCTCATTTGCAGAGCCCCTAGAGCACCAATACAGTGGAAACCCCCTAAAAGTGACCCCATTTTGGAAACTACACCCCCCACAGAACATATGAAAGGGTATAGTGAGCATTTTGACCCTACAGCTGTTTCACAGATTTTATTAACATTGGGGCATGGAAATGAAAAATTACTTTTTTCCAATAAACTGTCAATTTAGCCACAAATTTTTCATTTTCACAAGAGGATAAAGGAGAAAAAGCTCCCTAAAGTTCGTTAAACAATTTCTCCTGAACACAGAAATGCCCCATATGTGGTCATAATCTGCTGTATGGGAACATGGTGGGGCTCAGAATGGAAAGAGCGCTATTTGGCTTTTGAAGGACAGATTTTGCTGGAATATTTTTCAAGTCCCATGTCGCATTTGCAGAGCCCCTAAAGTATCAATATAGTGGAAACCCCCTAAAAGTGACCCCATTTTGGAAACTACACCACTCATAGAATTTATCTAGGGGTATAGTGAGCATTTTGGCCTCACAGCTGTTTCACAGATTGTATTACCATTGGGACGTAAAAATGAAAAATTACTTTTTTTCCCAATGAATCGTCCATTTAGCGCCATATTTTTAATTTTGCAAGTAGTTAAAGAATTAAAAGCCCCCCACAGTTTGTTACAAAATTTCTCCTGAACACGGCAATACCCCATATGTGGCCATAATCTGCTGTATGGGGACATGGTGGGGCTCAGAATGGAAAGAGAGCTATTTGGATTTTGGAGGGCAGATGTGGCTGGAATAGTTTTCAGGTGCCATGTCGCATTTGCTGAGCCCCTAAAGTACCAATACAATGGAAACCCCTCAAAAGTGACCCCATTTTATAAACTACACCTGTCAAGGAATGAATCAAGGGGTATTATCATTTTGTGCCTAAAATGCTTCCAAAAAATGAATGTCCAAAATGAAAATTGAAATTTTGAAAGAAATCTGCCATTTCGGTGCCCAATACGTTGCACCCACTTTGTGTTGTCAGAGACCTGCACTCCTGAAACTATTAAGGGGCCATCCCGAGGGGCAAAAAAATATATATGTGGGTGTAAACTGCTGCTTGGGCACACAGCAGGGCTCAGAAGGGACAGAGCACTGCGCTTTTTAGCTTTTGGGGTACAGATTTAGAGGGACTTTCTGGGGGCCATGTTCCTTTTGGAGAGACCTGGAGGTAACTGTAAACCCCATTTTGTAGGGACAAGTTTAGGGTCTCTGCAAAAGTGTCATGGCATCCAAAAACCAAACCATCTGTGCTCCAAAAACCCAATAACCCTTCTGTGTCCGTCTGTGCCCTAATATCAGTTTATACCCACATATGACATTACGTACGTTATCCCGGGTACACCAGTGTCATACATGTGCCCTAATATCAGTTTATACCCACATATGACATTACGTCCGTTATCCCGGGTACACTAGTGTCATACATGTGGCATAAACTGTAGTTTGGGCACACAGCAGGGCGCAGAAGGGAAGGAGCGCTATTTTGGTTTCTGGAGCACAGTTTGGTTTTTGGACGTCACTTTTGCAAAGCCCCTGAATTGTCAATAAAGTGGAATCCGCAGACATGTCACCCCATTTTGGACACTAGCCCACTGATGGGATTTATCAAATGGAGTAGCAAGCATTTTTCACCCTTGAGTGTTGCACTTATTTAGTTTCCAGAAATGAAATCGCAACTGATAATGAGAAGTTAAAAATGAAAAATTTCCAGAGATTCGCCATTTCAGTGCCCGATATGTTGTGCCCAACTTATGTCAGCAGAGATACTCCAAAAACTGTTAAGTGGGTATCCCGGGCACAACAGCTTTTAGAGCGTTCATCTCTGATACAAGGCGGGCACAACATATTACGCACAGAAATTACGTATTCCTGGAAAAATTGTCATTTTCACCTCTCACAATCAGCTTCGTATTAATTTATGGATAATAAGTTATAGCAACACTTGGGGGTTAAAAATGCTCTCTGTACCCCTGAATAAATCCATATCAGGGGATTCCACTTTACTGGCGTTTCAGCTCTGCAAAAGTGTCATGGCATCCAAAAACCAAACCGTCTGTGCTCCAAAAACCCAATAACCCTTCTTCCCTTCTGTGTCCGGCTGTGCCCTAATATCAGTTTATTCCCACATATGACATTACGTCCGTTATCCTGGGTACACCAGTGTCATACATGTGTCATACAAGTGGCATAAACTGCAGTTTGGGCGCACAGCAGGGCGCAGAAGGGAAGGAGCGTGATGCGGCTTTTGGAGCACAGATTCAGATGTTTGGTATCTGAACGCCATGTCATGTTTATAGAGCCTGTAAGGTACCAGAAAAGTGGATTCCCCAAAGGAGTGACCCCATTTTGAAAACTGCACCCCTCAAAGAATTTATCAGGGGATGTAGTGAGTATTACTATCCCAGACGTGACTGCACAGCGGATGGTGAAGAGGGAATATGTAAGCTGTGCGGAGCACATTGGGAACACCACATTCCCTACTATGTCCCAGGAGCTCCTATGATTGAGGGAGTCACTCTGGGGTCATTTTGGGGGTCACTTCTGGTGTCTTTCCCTTGTAAGCTGTAAATCTGGGGTGTCTCCTGATGTACACTGACACAGCTTATACATTCCTTTCCTGATGCCGCCAGTTGTATTCTAATAATTTGGCGATTTTGGGGTTTTTTGTCTTCACATTGGTAGATGCTATATTTTCTTTATTCTTTTGGTGACGCGGCCATATAAGGGCTTGTTGTTTGCGGGATGAGGTGTATTTTGTAATGACACCATTTTTGGGTGCCTACAACATACTGAATACATTTTATTAACTCTTTCTTGCTGGATTTAAAAAAAAAATAAAAAAAAATCAATCCTGGCATTGAGTTGTACCCTTTAAATTTTGCGCTATGCAGCGTACAGTATAAGTAACATGTGACCTTTATTCTGCGGGTCGGTACGGTTACGGCGATACCTCATTTATAGTATTATTTTATGCAATACTAATTCTGCAGAACAAAAACACATTTGGGGACATAAATCGGTGATTTTTGCATCGCCATCTTCTGAGAGGCGTAACATTTTTATTTTTCGGTTGACAGTGTTGGTTGAGGGCTTATTTTTTGCAGGACAACCTGCGCTTTTTATTGGTACTGTTGTGGGGTGCATATGATTTTTTGATCACTTTTTATAGCATATTTTGTAAGGTGATATGGTGAAAAATCATTACTTCCAGCGTTTTTTTCCGGTTTTTTTTTTTTCAGATGTACACCGTATACATTAAATATTATTTCAGTTTTATTGTACAGGTTGTTACGGACGCGGCGATACCAAATATGCATTGTTTTTATAAATTTTTAGTACTTTTTTTATATATTTCATTTTGTATAGAGAAAAAGGGATTTTTGGGCTTTATAGCTTTATTACTTTTTTCATACACTTTATTTTTTTTTTACTTTTTTTTTTACTTTTTCATGTGTCCATTTAGGACACCTCAATCAGTTGATGCTTTGATGAAAGCACCAACTGATTCTGTACAATAGCAGACAGGACACGAGCAGGACATGAGCCTGCTCGTGTCCTGCAAACTGCAGAGGAAGTGAGACACATCGCTCACTTCCTCCATCGCCTGGCAGGATCACCAGGGGGCTCTAGTAGTCTGGGGTCACTGGCCAGACCCCAGACTACCTTTTACTGACATCGGCACCCCCCGATCTCGCCGCGGGGGGTGCCGAGCACATTCAATTGCCGGCGGATCCCTTTCGATCGCGCCGTGATGTTTCACGGCACGATCGAAAGGGTTAAAACGTTCAGTCGGAACTGAGTCCGACTGAACGTTGTTGAGGGGGTGGTTAGGTGTTAGTAACACCTAACCCCTGCCCTCCCCCCGCCCCGCCCCCTGCCTAGTGAGTCTCTGAAGACCGGCCGTAAATTTACAATCGGCTGGTCTTAGAGACCAGGACTGCTGGCCGTAAATTTACGGCCAGCGGTCCTTAACCGGTTAAAGAGGACCTTTCATCAGATCGGGCACGTGCAGTTTTATATACTGCTGGAAAGCTGACAGTGCGCTGAATTCAGCGCACTATCGGCTTTCCCGATCTGTGCCCCGGGTAAAGCGCTATCGGTCCCGGTACTGTAGGGCTTTACAGTCAGAAGGGCGTTTCTGACACTTAGCCAGGAACGTCCTTCTGCCCAGCAGCGCCTATAGCGCTGTACAGTGTGAGCGGGGAGGAACGCCCCCTCCCTCTGCTCACACAGCCTGTCCATAGACGAGTATTATCAGGAGGAGAGGGGGCACTGTCAGCTTTCCAGCAGTATATAAAACTGCATGTGCCCGATCTGATGAAAGGTCCTCACTGTATTTTGTTTTGCTTATTTTTCCCTGAAGTGAAGGTTTATTTATTTTTCCTGTTTTTTTTGTAAATAATAATAATAATAATCAAAAATTTTATTTATATAGCGCCAACATATTCCACAGCGCTGTACAATGTGTAGGGTTCAAATACAGACAGATACATAACAAAGAACTTCATTTCACACAATGGGACTGAGGGCCCTGCTCGCAAGAGCTTACAATCTATGAGGTAGAGGGGGTGACACAAGAGGTAGCAGGGGCGGCATTGCTTATACAGAGGACAGACAATTTTGTAATAGAGATGACTGTCATTACACAAACAAAACTTTATGAGCTGTCACTAGTGGTGTCCTGTAACATGTGGATGGAGCTTGGACAAATAAAGTTAGTCTGAAAAGACATAATATCGTGGGGTAATGTGGGAGCGGGGACAGAGGAGGGTTAAATTTTGGGGATTCTAATTATAGTACGGAAGGGTTTACATTAGGAATTGTAATAGGCCTGTCTGAAAAGATGTGTCTTTAGTTTGCGTTTGAAACTGTAGAAATTGGGAGTTAATCTGATTGTCCGGGGTAGAGTATTCCAGAGAAGTGGTGCAACTCGGGAGAAGTCTTGTATACGAGCGTGGGAGGTTCTGATAATAGAGGATGTAAGTGTTAGGTCATTGAGTGAGGGGAGAGCACGGGTTGGGCGGTAGACGGAGATGAGGGAGGAAATGTAGGGAGGTGCGGCATTATGGAGAGCCTTGTGGATGAGAGTGATAACTTTAAGAAATAAATAAATAAACCGGTTTGCTACACATTTTTGTGCTCCTGTCTTGATTGTTTGGATCCTCACCACTGCTTCTACCGAGCTACCTTACCCACAGCATATTAAAGTCAATTTCCACAATACTACATAAAGATTATAAATCTTGCCATACAATTAGTTGCATTCAATCTGAATTCTATCTTCTTTACAAGAAAGATATTAGAAGGTTTGGAATAAATCACTTTTCCCTGACATCAGCTTCTGCTTTAACTAAACCTTCCTTGGTTGTAGGAATGCCAGTTTATGACAATGTATCTAACATTTATATGGAAAGCAGCCTCGTGATTTACAAGAACTCAGCTTGGAGAAATTAAGATTTCACTGAAGTATAAACTGCAAATCTTACAAATGCAAATGTGACTATGAATTCTGAGATTTCTAAAGTAAATGCACCATATTTATTTACTGCTTGTATATTTTAGCTTAAATGTGCAGGCACTGAAAGAAGATAGTGTTTCCTGTACATAATTAACATCATATATTAATAAGTTTAAAAAGCAAGAAAATATTATGATTAGAAATAAGTTCATAAGAAAAATATAATACAGAAGGCTCTGTATACTATGACAATTGTTTCAACAATACCCGGTTAAATGGCTCAGTGCGGCAACATGCGTGACCTCAAATCATGCGGAATATGTCACAATACTCCAGTCAGGAATGTTGAAACGGAAATCCACTAATTAAATATTAGACGTCTATTCATACATAACTGTGTACACCAGAGATTTTTCACTTTCAGGAACTTGAGAGTCACCATCCAAGATAATAAACTAAAATCAGCAGCCTCAGAGGCCACAGGATAGAAAAAGGTGATGTCTCTCCTATACATCACTGGTTCCTTCCCTGATGTTGCTCATCACACATCTGCTTGGAATCTCAGTACCTAATGTCACTGCTCAGAACCTCACTGTCTATACAGTGGATCCCTGCACGCAACTCCAGCTGTCCATATAGAGGGTCCCTGCATTTAGCTCCTGCTGTCCACATAGAGGGTCCCTGCACTCATCTTCAGCTATCCATATACAGAGTCCCTGCACTCAGCTCCTGCTATCCATATAGAGGGTCCCTGCACTCAGCTCCTACTGTCCATATAGAGGATCGCTGCACTCAGCTCCTGCTGTATATACAGAGAATCCCTGCATTCTGCTCCTGCTGTCTATATGAGGTCCTTGGCTCCTGAAATGTACAGATCACAGATCCACAGGCCCTCATTCATCCAATAGAATCCAAAAGTGCCCTATTGGTCTACATTGGGCTGCTAGACATCAGTATAGGTATTTGTATACAACTAGCCTCTGCCCACGACTTTGTCTGCGTGTTGTTGGCATCGATGATCTGCCTATATTCAGCAAATTGCTGCTGTCAGTGGTTTGCTTGCTCCTGCATTTCAGCAGCTCTCAAACTGTCCTGCTGCTGATTTTGTTCCTTGCGTCTTGCCTGTGATTGTTCTGGTAACTCAGCAGCTCTCTGGGATGCCATATAATGAGCGTGTTGTTGGTATCAATGATATGCCTGCTCCAGCGTTTCGGCAGCTATCAAGCTGGCCTGCCGTTGAACTCATTCCTCACGCCATGCCCGTGATTGTTCCGGCATCTCAGCAGCTCACTGGGGCGCCGTATAATGAGCGTGTTGTTGGTATCAATGATCCCCCTGATATCCACTTGAGACGTCTGTTAACTTCTGGCTACCTTCATAGCTCTTGACGTTTTAGTATTTTGCGACAAATTAGATTTTCTTTTTCCTGGCATGTTTAAAATTGGCAAACTGCCAATTTGGATTAAAGAGGTTTGTCAGCATGCTGCCTGGAGCAGATCAGATAATATGCAGAGGCTCGTACACAATGGAGTCAGTGTTATCTGTGCATTTACATAGAGAAATAACAGACCAGGCTTTATCAGCAAAGTGCAATTAGCTAATAGTCCTGGCAGCGAGATCAGTTTAATATAGTATATGAACATAAATTAATAACAGTTGTGAAACCATGTCATAAAAAGTAGCCTATGTGTTAATTCAGGTTACAAACTATGTATGTGCCAAATTTCATCCAAATCTGTTCAGCAGTTTTTGTGTGATCGAGTAAAAAACACACAAACGTCCAAACATTCACATTTATAATATTAGTAGGATATTTTTCCAGGTAAAGAAACAGACACTACAACAGAACCCAAGAAACCTCAGTGGTGTTCCCTGAAATACACAACAGTTGTTACAGCTGCGATTGGGCCCATAATCCAAGGGCCCATAGGTCACTCCTTTGATTCTCCTTTCTGATTTCCTTTGTTAGCTGGTAGTCTATGTATCCATGTAGCCCCCATTCCATCTGGTGCACTGGAGAGAGACAGGTGACGATATATGATACACAGCCTTCACTATCTGAAAAGAGAAAATTAACCCTTTAATGGCAAAATAACAGTTGGTCAGCATATTGGCATATTGTCATAGAGGTGTTCAGTTAGGGCTGGGTCCAGACAGAAAGGAAAGGGAAATGTAAGTGCTGCAAAAAAGCATGAATGGAGTGTGGTTGACTTTTTTTTAATGAGAAATTGCACAGGGGGCCCAAACTGAGCTTTTACAAAAGGGCCCATGAGCCTTTACTTACAGTCCTGGTGGTATCAATTGCACAACAGATTCACAAGTGCATTGTAATATCAATTGTAAATGCAACATTCTATGGAAATGTAAGAAAAGTGTAAGTCGAATACAGTAGCAGATACAAAGCCTAAATTCATAACAATTCCCATGTGGAGCCTTTTATTACCCTGGAGGGAAACATGAAAACTTTGCAGCTTGATTCGGATGCATAAAACATTGCTCGTTTCACGACTAATTGTTCTGATCTCACATTTAGCCTTGTTGCTAAAGCAAGATGTAATAATTGTATTAAACAGTTGGAAATTGTCGCTATCAACATGATAATCATCATCACAGTTTTCCTAATAAAGTCTACATTTGTGTTACCCTTAAAAGAAATATCAAACTGAAATTTCTGTGTTCTTTGGCTTTTATAACAAGTACTGAAAAATTCACTCTCAATAAGCACTGGATGCTGAAATGTGGTAGAACCTGAATGACAGTGAATTATCGCTCGAGCACGCCAAGTAATTACATATATCTATTCAGTAAGATGTCCAGAAATTTTCAGAACTACAAATCCAAGCTTTGAACTGCCTAGACCTGTATTATATACTATTAGGCATATATAAAAGTCTATAGCTCCATATCATAAACCTGGATTTCTGATTTCATAAGGAGTCTACAAATGAAAAGATATTCCTGCCTAGAAGCATTGACTCTAGACAAGAATATACATCATACTCTAGAGCCACAACAATTCACGACCACTACCACCAGCCCCTGCTTGTTTGATGTCATGCTGCCAAGGGTCTGCTAGGCATGACTAAGACAGTACCCAGGCTTTTCTCCAGTCACTCAGCTTCCTCAGCCACTTCCTTTGCCACTTGGCTTACTGTGCTATTGACACATCATTGAAAATCCCTGGCTGCAACAATTTTGTGTCTATATGACAAGGAGCACCTCATGAGCAATAGGCCTCAGGATTTGTTGGCCTTAGCAGTCACTTTGTTGCCTCTGGAATGCACCTTTCTAGCACATAATGGCGTAATTGTCTCTAGACCCCTTTGTCAAGTTGCAAGGGACAATTCAAGTTCATTTTTCCTATTATGCCACCATATATATAGACTTGTTTTTATATTACCTATCCAGCAGTGTCAGTAGTTTAATGCTTGCAGCTCCTCAGTTCCGTGTTTCTAGGACAACAACTTCCATTAACAATTCAGTTCCCAGGGAGTTGAGTATTACGATAGGGTTATTGTGGAGGTCCACATCACCAGAGAAGTATTTTTTAACAAGCTTGCTGACTGGAGATGATAAATATAGAACAAATTGTCATGTCTGCCAGTTTTCTGGTATAAATGATGCCAGAATTGTACACCATGCAAGGAGCTGGTTTGGAGTTCTGCTTAGGTTCATGGACCACGGAGGATGTGCCGAATTTATAGTGAGGTAGTCTATACTATAAGAGGTACCGCTATTAACTGTGGCATTCTAGGGGTTAAATGGCTAAGATTGTTATCACTCCAATGCAGCGCCGCACCTCCCATGAGTCGACCTGAAGCGACCGCTTCAAGCGGTGCTATGCCAGGGCCCCGGGGAGGGCGGCATTTTTGGCTGTCCTGGACTGGCTTAGCGTCACCGAGCGGTGGATTGGGGAGGCCACTGGAGCAGCGCTGCTCCAGCGTCTTCCCCTCACGCTCAGGCAGAGAGCAGGTCCTCTCCATGCCTGCTCTCTGCCTGCTAACGCCGCTCCGCCACGCCTCCTTTGCAACACCACCACGCCCCCTTCGCATCTCCCCACCCCCTTCGCTCCACCTCGCCCCCTCCACTACGCCCCCTCCTCTGGGGGGGGGGGCGGCTTTCTGTCGTCCGCCTCGGGCGACGAAAAAGGTTCACCCCTGCTTCAATGGCACAGTGGTTGGCAAGAATAAAGCTACAATTATCAGCAGGTCCTGAGCCACATCCCTAGCGTGTGTCTATGGCAAGATCCTGCTTTAATCTCAGTTTCTCATTGAAAACAATAGGAGACAGATTCAAGATGGAATTTGGCCCTGATCTTGAAGTGGAGTCAAATTCCTATGTGTGAACATACCTTACTGGCTCCCACAGAGTATAAAGCCCCCCTTTAAAGGCCCTGGCACGGTATAATGACCCCTTTCCTGGTCCCAGTACAGTATAAGACCCCATTTCCTGGCCTCCCACATGGTACACACACACTTTGTAATTTTCCCCTTTACTGGCACCTACACAGTGTCACCTTTACAGCAGAGGGTCTACTGACCCCCCTTAATGTGCAAACCCCAGTTCCTATAATAGGTCAGCATAGGAGCCCATCAGGGAATTCACAAGTACCCAAGTGGGCCAGTCCAAGCCTGGACAGGTACGTTTTGCATTAGAAAACAAAAGGATCAAACATTGAAATCGAACATTCCAATCTATTGTGTTTATTGGCAGGAAAACACAATATAAATAAATTGGAAATAATAACCTCTCACTGTATCATTTGTACAGGAATTCTATGCCATAACTAAAGGAAATTTCACAAGACCTAAGAAAGACAGTCGGAATATTTCAGTGTTTATTGATCTTGTGTATTAAGCCATGATGTTGAGAACAAGCCCCCTGGCTTACTTAGCTGAATATCAGTATGGGCAGCTTTACTAGTCGTGATCTTGCCTGTCCGGAGGAGTGATGAACCAGTTATTCAGCTGACAGTGCTAACAGATGTTTGTGACCCTGAAGATTGACAGAAGAAGAGTTATATCGATTTAAGCACTATGCTATGCAGTGTCTCCACTGTCAAAGTTCAACTGAACAAACTGGTAGTGCTGGTGTTATCTGACCAGAAGCAGATCACAAGGTCTATAGGAGATGACATGTGGATGGAAAACATGATATAACATAATGAAGTCTTATGAGTGTATCCAATTACACTGCACGGTAGACACTTGTCTACTATAAAGGTATAGTGCACATTGCGTGTACACTGCACATGGTCAGATGTGAACGATATGTGGAAAATAATATATTGTCAGCAAAGTGAGTAGGATTTTACGAAATTTCATCCACATGGTATAGAAAATATCTACAGTCCTGTGGGAAAATACCCCAAATTTTATCTTGGCAACAGCTTTCCGTGAAATTTCACACAATTATATTCTATTATATTTCCACCTGAGATATCACATCAGACTGCCAAGTCACAGGTTAGCCGACACCTTTTGGAGTTGTTTGGGCAACGCTTTAATAATGTTAACATTATTAGGGAGACACCCAAATTGCTTTACTTGTAACTATAAATTATTCTCTTAACTATCTAAGATATACTTTGTGTAGGATTGTGTTTCTGGAACTGAATGCATTTTACAATGAGAGATAATTATAGTCCGGGGTAATAATATGCTATGAGCATATAAGATTGGAATAATCAAAGCACAACCAAATGTAAAATACTAACAAATATAATAGACGACAACCTTTGGGACATACAGTACAGTATATAGAGACCTTAATGCATTCAATAAATGTCATGATCAAAGGGTTGTCCAGTTACCGAACAGAACAGGATGCCATATGTGTTATGTAGCACTACAATGTACTCCTAGCAATATGACTGGCCTAAAGGTTATAGAAATGATAAAATATATTATATATAATAAAATATAAATAAGACCCAGTTCACATCTGCATTCGATAGTCCACTTGGGGACTCCCGAACAGAATTCCAAACACATTAAAAAGCGGTTAGCAAATAAACCACATGGACCCCATAGACTATAATGGGGTTCATGTGTTTTCCACGCATTGTCCGCATGAATCATGTACTTCTTGCAGCACTTTTCTCTCTGCAGAAAACAAAAACAAAAGAAATAGCAGCTGCACTGCTATGAAAAAAATAGGTTATTTGCCAAGCTTTTGATAGAGCTTTTTTCAAGCCTGTTCGCTAGATTTATCAAGTGTGATTTTTTTTTTTTTTTTTAATTTCCAAAAAATTGTTGCAATAGCACTCCAGAAAGGGGTGTTGAAGAAGGTGGAGTGGCCTCTCAAGACAAACATGTTTTACTTGCACCAAATTTATCAAACATTGTACAATATTTTATAAAAGTTGGCTAAAAATATGGAAACTCTGGCAAAATTGACTTTGGGCTGCGAAAAAGACCACAGTGGAAATGCATTGCGTTTTTTTCCACAGAAAAGCCACAGTATTTTTCTCTGTTGACTTTCTGTCCATATTATACCTTCAATTATAACTATTATACCTATATATATACCTATTATACTTCAATGGGTGCCATCTTATGCGCTCTACACATTCAAATCAATGGGAGGCTTTTTAAGTTAAAAAGCCTCCCATTGATTTCAATGTGTAGCGTACATAAGATGGCACCCATTGAAGTCAATGGGATTCTGTTTTACAGCGCTCACTCTGACACGTGCTTATGTGTCAGAATGAGCGGCGCGTTACTCCGTGTGAACGCAGCCTTACAGAAAACGCCAGGGTTTCCATAGATATAATTAATTGCGGTTTACCGTTGTGGATATTATTCTGCAATGTGTGGATGGGATTAGCCAGAATATACATCTATTTTGCAGGTACTGTAATACACAGTCTATTCGCAACGTGGGACGCCAGCCTATGATAGATTCCTTCCACTGTGTGTTTTCTCTTCTGAATTTCCATATGTACAGAACTAAGTTATATGACTAACATCTACCCCACCTCTGTATTATAATATAATAATCATACTCTACAAAATCAGGTCATACCAGTCCTACATTTTCTATTTGCCAGCCATTGATGGTAGGCTCCTTCTCTACCTATTAGCTGAACATTTTTACTAAACTACAATTTGGTCAGCATGACTTCGTACATATAACTTTTATGCCAGTATTCTCTATGGATACAGTTGGTATTATTATTAGAGATGAGCGAACACTATTCGAAACAGCCGTTTCAAATAGCACGCTCCCATAGAAATGAATGGACGTAGCCGGCACGTGGGGGGTTAAGCGGCCGGCTGCTGGCAAAGTCTGCATGCCGGCCGCTTCTATTCATTTCTATGGGAGCGTGCTATTCGAAACGGCTGTTTCGAATAGTGTTTGCTCATCTCTAATTATTATTAATTAAAAGTGTATTACTTTTAGTTGCCTTAATTGTGTATTGATGTAGAAGGCAGTGTAATATAATATAATATCATATATCATACAATATCATATATAATAGCTGGCTCTATTAACAATTCTCGAAAAGGGACATGTTTTTTTCCATTGGCAAATAAGGACAGAATGACCAGACTGTATGCAATATACAAAAGCTTTAGTATATATACAATATGTTATTACAGGTACATATTTTTTTACGTACCCAGTGCAGAGTTGTTGATCTCTGTAGAAAAACCTGTTTTAAATTCCATGGGTGTAACCATGTCCACAGACAGACGGGTTTGGGAACCTGCATAGGACAAACTACCTATAGAAACACCCCATTGGGCACTCCCCATCAAGTAATGGCCGTGCTGCTGCCTGCCTAATGGTGAAAGTGCAAAATATACAATAATTCAATCTTAACAAACATATCATCAATAGAGATGAGTGAACAGCGTTCGATCGAATTGGTATTCGATCGAATATCAGGCTATTCAAGATATTCGATTCCAATCGAATACCACGAGGCAAACACAGTAAAAATTCATATCCCCTCCCACCTTCCCTGGTGCTTTTTTTGCACCAATAACTGTGCAGGGGAGGTGGGACAGGAACTACGACAACAGAGGCATTGACAAAAAATAGGAAAAAGCCATTGGCTGCCGAAATCAGGTGACCTCCGATTTATAAGAATAGTGTCCGCCATCTTCGTCTCAGTTGCGGCTTGGAGAGATAGGGACAGAGATCTGCTGAGGGCTAGAGAGGGATTAGCTTCAGCTAGGCAGGAAATCTAAAGAACAAAAACAGATCTTTTCAGAGCTATATACTGCAGGGAGAGGAGATATACACCTCCGGTATATCGATTCAACCTGCCAAAATATCCCAAAAGCCCTTTTTTCCCAGCCACTGGTATACAGTATATACCGGTCCCATAGGGGTAAGCAGAAACCTGTATACTTACATAGGGTATATAGGATCCCATATACACTCAATCCAGCTTTCCTCGGTGTATACCACAAAAAAAACGACGTGGTATAAAGCAAATTTGTCAGTCCATATACGATCAATCCAGCTTTCCTCGGTGTATACCCCCCAAAAACCCTAAGTGGAATACAGCAAATCCGTCAGGCCATATACACTCAATCCAGCTTTCCTCGGTGTATACACCATAAAATTTGTATTTATATACATTTCAAAATGCGTAAGCTAGCGCAAACGGAAGAGGACAGGGACGAGGAAATGCAGCTGGGGAGCAAGGTTGCGGTCAAGCTACAGCGCATCCCGTGCCTATTCCTCAGGGGCAGCAATCATTGCCCTACTCTACAATCCCCGGCTTGATGGCCACATTAAGCAGTGTGCAGGGTACAACACTAACCAGGCCCTAGCACCAGGAACAGGTGTTACAATGGCTAGCGGATAATGCTTCCAGCACCTTATCCACCAGCCAGTCAGCCTCTACCTCAACTCCTCCTCCTACCCAACAGTCTGGTCCTCCTTCCTCCCAACATGCCCAATCTTCCCAGTAGAGTAATCCCACCTTTCCCACCTCCACAGATGACTTTGTGTGTCCTGATGCCCAAACACTGGAGCATCTGCCATCTCCTGGTGATTTTGTGGTTGTGGCCCCGCAAACCCGTCATCAGTGATGACGACGAGACACAGTTGCCATCAGGCCAGCCTATTGCCATGTGCAGTGTGCAGGAGGAGGAGTCGAGAGAGGAATTGGAAGAGGAGGGGGTGGACGACAAGGACACTGACCCGACCTGGACAGGGGGGATGTCAAGCGGGGAAAGCAGTGTAGATATGGAGGGAAGTGCAGCACCAAAGAGGGTGGCTAGAGGCATATCCAGAGGCAGAGGACAGCTGCTTCACCGAAGCCAGGCCACAGCCAGCAAGGCCCAAGATGTTCCCTATGCTAGCCAGCCTAGAAAAAGTCCCCCATCGAGGCAATGGTCTTTGGTGGTGTGGAGATTTTTCAATGTGTGTGCGGAGGACAAATATAGTGCGGTTTGCACACTTTGCAACTCGAAACTGAGTAGGGGCTCTGAAAAGAGCAACCTTACGACCACTGCCATGCGCCGTCATTTGGAATGCAAGCACTGGGCTCAGTGGGAGAGAGCAAACGCAGGACAATCGTTGCTTCTGCCACTGTTGCCAGTGCTGGTGCTGCAGTCCAGACCACCAGCCAAGACACCCTCACATCTGCCTCCACCACTTTGGGGACTTCTCCCTCATCCTCCCCTTTTCCTGCCTCAGCTCCTTCTCCTGCACAATCATGCGCCTCTTCCCAGCAACCCACCATCTCCCAGATGTTTGAGCGCAGGCAAAAGTACACATGTACAAGCCTTAAACGCGCACATCTCCAAACTCTTGGCCCAGGAGATGTTGCCGTTCTGGCTTGTGGAAACTCAGGCCTTGCGTGACCTGATGGCAAGTGCAGCACCTCGCTATGCCGTCCCTAGCCGTCACTACTTCTTCCGCTGTGCCTTCTCCGCCTTGCATCAGCATGTGTCACGCAACATCAGGCGGGCCCTAAGTTCCGCGCTTTGCACAAAGGGCCACTTGACCACCGACGAGTGGACAAGTGCATGTGGACAGGGACGCTACATTTCACTGACGGCACACTGGGTGAATGTAGTTGAGGCTCGGACCAGGTCACAAACTGGGGCAGTCTACCTCCTTTCCCCACCCAACATTCCTGGCAGGAGCTCTGAACCACCACCCTCCTCCTCCTCCGCCTCCGCCGTGACATCGACCCCAGCTACCTGCTGCAATCGCTGCAGCACTGGCGTGGGGAGACGTCAGCAGGCCATGCTGAAGCTCATCAGCTTGGGGGACAGACAGCACACTGCCTCCAAGGTGAGGGATGCCCTCCTCGATGAAACGTCAATATGGTTTTCGCCGCCGCACCTGGCCCAGGCATGGTCGTGTGTGATAACGGCCGGATACTGGTAGCGGCTCTGGAGCTTGACAACCTCCAACAATTTCCATGCCTGGCCCACGTTTTCAATTTAGTGGTGCAACGGTTTTTAAAAACATACCCCTTTTTATACCAGCTACTGGTGAAAGAGCTGCGCTTGTGTGCCCACTTTCGCAAGTCTACAGTAGCCGCTGCTAGCCTCAAAACACTCCAGCAACGCTTCCATCTGCCAGAACACCGGCTGTTGTGCGACATCCCCACACGCTGAAACTCGATGTACCACATATTGAGCAGGGTGTGTGAGTAGCAGAGACCCTTGATGGAGTACCATCTCCAAAACCCAAGGGTTCCTCAGAGTCAGATCCCGCAGTTTCTGCACCATGAGTGGTCATGGATGGCAGACTTATGCGAGATCTTACGTGTCTTTGAGGAGTCCACCAAGAGGTTCAGCTGTGACGAAGCACTAGTGAGTGTAACAATCCTGCTCCTGTGTGTTATGCGAGAATCCCTCATAGCCATCAGGGATAACGTATTGTACGCTGAGGAGTCGGGCATAGGAGCAGAACCATCCCAGCAGGATAGTCAGTACACACTCCTGTCCGCTTCACAGCGTATAATGATGGAGGAAGAGGAGGATGACGAAGTGGCAGATGAGGAAAAGGAGGAAATGGAGAGTGACCATGCCGGTGGGAGCAGCGAAGTCATGCCAAGTAACACTCTGGCACACATGGCTGAATTCATGTTGGGGTGCTTTTCAAGTGACAAACGCATTGTCAAAATCCTGGAGAGCAACCAATACTGGATTTTTGCAATCCTCGACCGCCAGTATAAAAATAACATCTCAACTTCTATTCCGGTAGAGGGGAGGGCCAGTTGCATTAATGATTGCCACAAGCAACTGGTGTAGAATATGATGGAGAAGAGAGTTACTCCAAGAGGCTAACTACTGCCATCCGGTCCACACTCACCAGAGGCACACTCTCCAAGGTCTGGGACACGTTAATGGCACCCCCTCGCCAAACTACTGCCACTGAGGGGCCTAGTGTCACCAGGAGGGACAAGTATAGGCGCATGTTGCAGGATTACCTTGCCGACCACAGCCCTGTCCTCTCTGATCCTTCTGCGTCCTACACTTATTGGGTCTCCAAGTTGGATTTGTGGCTGGAACTTGCACTTTACGACTTGGAGGTCCTTTCCTGCCCTGCCGCCAGCGTGCTATCGGAAAGGGTCTTCAGCGCAGCCGGTGGCATCATCACAGATAAGCGCACCCGGCTGTCAGCTGACAGTGCTGACTGGCTGACTTTCATCAAAATGAACAGCCACTGGATTGACCCATCATTTACATGTCCACCAGTGTCAAGCACCCCATCATGAAGTTCTATGTGTGTGCTCAACCTCTCCAGTTCCTCCTCCTCCTCCTCATACTCCTCCACCATCAGCGATGCACAATTCTGTTCCTACTAGGCTCAATCCACCCTAATTCCCCCAAACTCTGCTGGTTAAAGGCTCAATCCACCCTGATACCCCCAAACTCTGCTGGTTAGAGGCTCAGTCCACCCGGATTCCCCCAAACTCTGGTGGTTAGAGGCTCAATCCATCCTGATTCCCACAAACATTAAGATATTAGTAAAAGCCAGTCATCACTTTCTTAAAGGCCTACAAAGGCCTATATTTTTTTGCATAAAGTAGTTGAAAATTGCAAATTTTTCATACCACTTGTCCTTATATAGTTACATCTGGTGATTTTGGACCACTAGGCACAAGGACATCTGGAGGATTCGCCTAACTCATGACTAGGCATAGTCTCATCATGAATTATGTGAAACCTCCAATGGCGCAAGAGATATAAAAATCGGCATAAAATGCCCCAGTCTGTGTGAATTCCACCAAATAGAGTGAAGTAGAGAGAGATAGAAAGATACAGGAATAGACATACAAAAAGCAATAGAAATATGAAAAGCAGGGAAGATAAAGTAAAAGCAATATCACTAGAGAAAGGCGTACACTGCCTCATACACTTCCATATCTCTTACCTCTATACTCATGCCTATGTATTTATATTGCCCAATTCCTGAGTCTTCAAAACTTCTAATCCAAGTACACCCCAGTTATTGAAACGTAAGCAGCTATCACCAAGTTATGATTATTGATGATCTGCAGAGTAGTGACTCAGCTGACACTATATTATTTTCTTCTGGGTCTATATTCCAATACTACATATTGATTTTCTATACCTAGGATAATTCATCAATATGAGATTGGGGTCAGGGGATAATCATACACATTTGGGAGAGTATGTGCCTACATAGGCGTACGGAGACTTACAAGTCATTCCTGCTCCGCTAGGGATTCAGGGTAAAAATTATGCAAATCTGTTCTCCAGGATGTAATTAGAACAGTGCACTCTGTATGCTGCCCTCTAGGGGCAGCCCCCTTAACATTATGCATGATTCGGTTAATAAGCCTACTGACAGATTGGTGAAGGGTCCAACACCCAGCACCTGCATTGCTCAGCTGATATTTGCGTAGTGTACGGAGCTGGAGGTAGAGGGATCCATACACTGTGTAGTGGTGTACTAATGTATGTCTATGTAGTGGTATGTCATTGCCTTCATTCATGTTAGAAATTCAATGCAGCAGTGAGTGGCTACTTACAGTCCTATGAAAAAGTTTGGGCACCCCTATTAATCTTAATCATTTTTAGTTCTAAATATTTTGTTGTTTGCAGCAGCCATTTCAGTTTGATATATCTAATAACTGATGGACACAGTAATATTTCAGGATTGAAATGAGGTTTATTGTACTAACAGAAAATGTGCAATATGCATTAAACCAAAATTTGACCGGGGTAAAAGTATGAGCACCTCAACAGAAAAGTGACATTAATATTTAGTAGATCCTCCTTTTGCCTCTAGTCGCTTCCTGTAGCTTTTAATCAGTTCCTGGATCCTGGATGAAGGTATTTTAGACCATTCTTCTTTACAAAACAATTCAAGTTCAGTTAAGTTTGATGGCAGACGTATAGGATGTGCCTAGAAAAAAACAAACAAACATTTTTTAGTAGGATTTAAAAGGCACATGACATGCATGAAATCTTCTGTTTTGGTGGACCCAGAAAGTAGGCAACTAATTTAGGGACAATTTCAGGAGTCGTACAATGGGCCCCTACCACATGATCATGTGCTGGTTATTTCTATAAACATGATGGCTATGGCTGGTGATGACTATGAACCATTACACCATCTGATGATGGCTATGACTGATAATGGGTATGCAGCATTGCTTTACCTGATAATAGCCATAATAGCTATGTGATTGATGATGATTGTCTAGTTATAGTTATTATGGCTATGGCTGATAATGGGTGTGATGACTAAGATTGAAGATAGCTATACAGCATTATACTATCTGATGATAGTTGTGACTGATGATACAGCATTGTCTGATGATGGCTATGGCTGATGACAACTATGCAGCATTACAATGTCCAATGATGGGTATGATGTCTATGGCTGATGGTGGCCATGCAGCATTACACTATCTGATTATAACTATGATGTCTGTACCTACATGACATTGTCTGATGATGGCCATGCAGCTTTACACTGTCTGATGATGACTATCATGGTTATGACTGATGATGATTATGATGTCTATGAAGCATTATGATGACTATGATGTCTGTAGAGGTTGATGGCTGTGTTACATGACATTGTATGATGATGGCCATGCTGCATTTTAGGTACTGATGCCATTTGTCAGATATGCTGATGCTGACACTCACTTTTTCTGTCAAAGACTGTGTTCATCTCTCTGCTATAATCTATTGCACATGTTTTGTCAATATTCTCTTATTGACCTGACTGACCATCTATCTGACACAAAGCAATTGACTTCTTGGGGTGGATTTCTTAAAGGGGTTGGCCACTTTCAGACCAATATTGACAAACATATGTACAATAAAAAGATATACAATTTTCCAATATACTTTCTGTATCAGTTCCTCACGGTTTTCTAGATTTCAGCTTGTTGTCATTCATTCTGTTACTTCTAGAGGATAAGACTCTGACCATGGTCATGTGATTTACAGTCCATGGTCATGTGATTTACAGTCCATGGTCATGTGATTTACAGTCCATGGTCATGTGATTTACAGTCCATGGTCATGTGATGAGTACACAGGTGCCGCTCATTATAGTCACAGCACAATAATCAGACATCTGCCTGGTAATCAGCTGTGCACTCATCACATGACCATGGACCGTAAATCACATGACCATGGACCATAAATCACATGACCATGGTCAGAGTCTTATCCTCTAGAAGTAACAGAATGAATGACAACAAGCCGAAATCTAGAAAACCGTGCGGAATTGATACAGAAAGTATATTGGAAAATTGTATATCTTTTTATTGTACATTTGTTTGTCAATATTGGTCTGAAAGTGGCCAACACCTTTAAGCAATTCAATTACTGATGGCTTTGTAAAGGCCTTGTTCTCCTCCTGGATCAATGCATCAAATTTATGTTGTCAATTCTAATGGAATGACTGGATAGGGAATTATTTGTACTAACTAGAATAGTCATTTTACATATTATATACATAGTATTAGTTGTATAGTTACACCACACCACTACATATAACCGTACAGTGGTGGTAAAACCAGTTCACATACTGTATATATACAGTTTTTATATGCCAAGGTGACATTGTATCCTGATGCTGTAAATAGAATTCTTGCTGCAACGAACAGCAAATATAAAAAAGGCACAAAATAATATTTGATCAATAGTATAATCAGAATAACTATACGCCTGTCATGGTCAATAAGGCCTGTAAGCTAGAAACATACAAGGTAACTAGTATTATATAGTAATCCATAAAGACAGGCAGACAAATAGATGCTTTACTCAATTAATAATAGAAAAATGAATACACATAGCACATGTATATGTAGCATAGAAAAATAATCCATCATATTTGCCCCAGCCATGGTTTATTCTGTATGATTTGATCTGTGTACTTGAGTCAGATGCTGCTCATGTTTTCTATCATTGTATCATTGTGCTGACATTTTGACACTTCTGCCAATTATATGTTTATTAACAAGGTTTTGGAAGAAAATACAAAGCAGACCACAGAGTAAACTATACATAAGCAGAGATGCAGCTAGACTATAAGAAACTCTGTAAAAATCAGTTTCTTTCACCACTTTTTTTAGCTGTTCCTGCTCTTTATCTTCAATCTGACTGTTGTTTACATAGAATTTGTCTCCATATCCAGGCTCACACACAGAGCTCTATGGAAGAGGGAGCGGTGAAGAAGGATATATTGGCTGGTTAATTGATTTATTGCCTTATTCTACTGGTAGCCTCTTATCTACAACTTAGCAGTGTTAAAAGACCACAGAATAACAAAGTGGAGCAGCAGTAGTTATTTAAGTGTCTTTTCTATAAGCATCTTCTCCCCCCACTTCCCACTTCATAGACAAATATGTACAATATTGGAGAAGAAAACATATCTTTAAAAACATATATTACAAAGTTTCATATATTAACCTGTACTAGTAATTTGTGACAGGTTGTTTATAATTGGAGACACACTGATGAGGAAAAAAGTAACAATGTTTTGAACTTGTGACTTTCAGGCTCTGTATTTCACCATCCACTACATCTTCAAACTTGAGACTACTATTAGAGATGAGCGAACAGTGTTCTATCGAACACATGTTCGATCGGATATCAGGGTGTTCGCCATGTTCGAATCGAATCGAACACCACGTGGTAAAGTGCGCCAAAATTCGATTCCCCTCCCACCTTCCCTGGCGCCTTTTTTGCACCAATAACAGCGCAGGGGAGGTGGGACAGGAACTACGACACTGGGGGCATTGAAAAAAATTGGAAAAAGTCATTGGCTGCCGAAATCAGGTGACCTCCATTTTAGACGAATAGTGGATTTCAAATCCGGGTCATATGAGAATGTGAACTTTGTGACTATGAGACAGGGATAGCTGTACAGGCAGGGATAGCTAGGGATAACCTTTATTTAGGGGGGAATGTTATTAAAAATAACTTTTTGGGGCTCTATCGGGTGTGTAATTGTGATTTTTGTGAGATAAACTTTTTCCCATAGGGATGCATTGGCCAGCGCTGATTGGCCGAATTCCGTACTCTGGCCAATCAGCGCTGGCCAATGCATTCTATTAGCTTGATGAAGCAGAGTGTGCACAAGGGTTCAAGCGCACCCTCGGCTCTGATGTAGCAGAGCCGAGGCTGCACAAGGGTTCAAGCGCACCCTCGGCTCTGATGTAGGAGAGCCGAGGGTGCACTTGAACCCTTGTGCACCCTCAGCTCTGCTACATCAGAGCCGAGGGTGCGCTTGAACCCTTGTGCACACTCTGCTTCATCAAGCTAATAGAATGCATTGGCCAGCGCTGATTGGCCAATGTATTCTATTAGCCTGATGAAGTAGAGCTGAATGTGTGTGCTAAGCACACACATTCAGCTCTACTTCATCGGGCTAATAGAATGCATTGGCCAGCGCTGATTGGCCAGAGTACGGAACTCGACCAATCAGCGCTGGCTCTGCTGGAGGAGGCGGAGTCTAAGATCGCTCCACACCAGTCTCCATTCAGGTCCGACCTTAGACTCCGCCTCCTCCGGCAGAGCCAGCGCTGATTGGCCGAAGGCTGGCCAATGCATTCCTATGCGAATGCAGACTTAGCAGTGCTGAGTCAGTTTTGCTCAACTACACATCTGATGCACACTCGGCACTGCTACATCAGATGTAGCAATCTGATGTAGCAGAGCCGAGGGTGCACTAGAACCCCTGTGCAAACTCAGTTCACACTAATAGAATGCATTGGCCAGCGCTGATTGGCCAATGCATTCTATTAGCCCGATGAAGTAGAGCTGAATGTGTGTGCTAAGCACACACATTCAGCACTGCTTCATCAAGCCAATACAATGCATTAGCCAGTGCTGATTGGCCAGAGTACGGAATTCGGCCAATCAGCGCTGGCTCTGCTGGAGGAGGCGGAGTCTAAGGTCGGACCTGAATGGAGACTGGTGTGGAGCGATCTTAGACTCCGCCTCCTCCAGCAGAGCCAGCGCTGATTGGTCGAGTTCCGTACTCTGGCCAATCAGCGCTGGCCAATGCATTCTATTAGCCCGATGAAGTAGAGCTGAATGTGTGTGCTTAGCACACACATTCAGCTCTACTTCATCAGGCTAATAGAATACATTGGCCAATCAGCGCTGGCCAATGCATTCTATTAGCTTGATGAAGCAGAGTGTGCACAAGGGTTCAAGCGCACCCTCGGCTCTGATGTAGCAGAGCCGAGGCTGCACAAGGGTTCAAGTGCACCCTCGGCTCTCCTACATCAGAGCCGAGGGTGCGCTTGAACCCTTGTGCAGCCTCGGCTCTGCTACATCAGAGCCGAGGGTGCGCTTGAACCCTTGTGCACACTCTGCTTCATCAAGCTAATAGAATGCATTGGCCAGCACTGATTGGCCAGAGTACGGAATTCGGCCAATCAGCGCTGGCCAATGCATTCTATTAGCCCGATGAAGTAGAGCTGAATGTGTGTGCTAAGCACACACATTCAGCACTGCTTCATCACGCCAATACAATGCATTAGCCAGTGCTGATTGGCCAGAGTACGGAATTCGGCCAATCAGCGCTGGCTCTGCTGGAGGAGGCGGAGTCTAAGATCGCTCCACACCAGTCTCCATTCAGGTCCGACCTTAGACTCCGCCTCCTCCAGCAGAGCCAGCGCTGATTGGCCGAATTCCGTACTCTGGCCAATCAGCACTGGCTAATGCATTGTATTGGCTTGATGAAGCAGTGCTGAATGTGTGTGCTTAGCACACACATTCAGCTCTACTTCATCGGGCTAATAGAATGCATTGGCCAATCAGCGCTGGCCAATGCATTCTATTAGTGTGAACTGAGTTTGCACAGGGGTTCTAGTGCACCCTCGGCTCTGCTACATCAGATTGCTACATCTGATGTAGCAGTGCCGAGTGTGCATCAGATGTGTAGTTGAGCAAAACTGACTCAGCACTGCTAAGTCTGCATTCGCATAGGAATGCATTGGCCAGCCTTCGGCCAATCAGCGCTGGCTCTGCCGGAGGAGGCGGAGTCTAAGGTCGGACCTGAATGGAGACTGGTGTGGAGCGATCTTAGACTCCGCCTCCTCCAGCAGAGCCAGCGCTGATTGGCCGAATTCCGTACTCTGGCCAATCAGCACTGGCTAATGCATTGTATTGGCTTGATGAAGCAGTGCTGAATGTGTGTGCTTAGCACACACATTCAGCTCTACTTCATCGGGCTAATAGAATGCATTGGCCAATCAGCGCTGGCCAATGCATTCTATTAGCGTGAACTGAGTTTGCACAGGGGTTCTAGTGCACCCTCGGCTCTGCTACATCAGATTGCTACATCTGATGTAGCAGTGCCGAGTGTGCATCAGATGTGTAGTTGAGCAAAACTGACTCAGCACTGCTAAGTCTGCATTCGCATAGGAATGCATTGGCCAGCCTTCGGCCAATCAGCGCTGGCTCTGCCGGAGGAGGCGGAGTCTAAGGTCGGACCTGAATGGAGACTGGTGTGGAGCGATCTTAGACTCCGCCTCCTCCAGCAGAGCCAGCGCTGATTGGCCGAATTCCGTACTCTGGCCAATCAGCACTGGCTAATGCATTGTATTGGCTTGATGAAGCAGTGCTGAATGTGTGTGCTTAGCACACACATTCAGCTCTACTTCATCGGGCTAATAGAATGCATTGGCCAATCAGCGCTGGCCAATGCATTCTATTAGCGTGAACTGAGTTTGCACAGGGGTTCTAGTGCACCCTCGGCTCTGCTACATCAGATTGCTACATCTGATGTAGCAGTGCCGAGTGTGCATCAGATGTGTAGTTGAGCAAAACTGACTCAGCACTGCTAAGTCTGCATTCGCATAGGAATGCATTGGCCAGCCTTCGGCCAATCAGCGCTGGCTCTGCCGGAGGAGGCGGAGTCTAAGGTCGGACCTGAATGGAGACTGGTGTGGAGCGATCTTAGACTCCGCCTCCTCCAGCAGAGCCAGCGCTGATTGGCCGAATTCCGTACTCTGGCCAATCAGCACTGGCTAATGCATTGTATTGGCTTGATGAAGCAGTGCTGAATGTGTGTGCTTAGCACACACATTCAGCTCTACTTCATCGGGCTAATAGAATGCATTGGCCAATCAGCGCTGGCCAATGCATTCTATTAGCGTGAACTGAGTTTGCACAGGGGTTCTAGTGCACCCTCGGCTCTGCTACATCAGATTGCTACATCTGATGTAGCAGTGCCGAGTGTGCATCAGATGTGTAGTTGAGCAAAACTGACTCAGCACTGCTAAGTCTGCATTCGCATAGGAATGCATTGGCCAGCCTTCGGCCAATCAGCGCTGGCTCTGCCGGAGGAGGCGGAGTCTAAGGTCGGACCTGAATGGAGACTGGTGTGGAGCTATCTTAGACTCCGCCTCCTCCAGCAGAGCCAGCGCTGATTGGTCGAGTTCCGTACTCTGGCCAATCAGCACTGGCCAATGCATTTCTATGGGGAAAAGTTAGCTTGCGAAAATCGCAAACTGACAGGGATTTCCATGAAATAAAGTGACTTTTATGCCCCCAGACATGCTTCCCCTGCTGTCCCAGTGTCATTCCAGGGTGTTGGTATCATTTCCTGGGGTGTCATAGTGGACTTGGTGACCCTCCAGACACGAATTTGGGTTTCCCCCTTAACGAGTTTATGTTCCCCATAGACTATAATGGGGTTCGAAACCCATTCGAACACTCGAACAGTGAGCGGCTGTTCGAATCGAATTTCGAACCTCGAACATTTTAGTGTTCGCTCATCTCTAACTACTATCATTTTATAGACAATTGTTAACCGAACAACTCTTTAGCATATGATTAGTTATGTAAATTCTTGTCAGGTAACTTCATTGTTACTGTTTTGCTCCTAAAAATCTAAATTTTAATTTTCACTATTTTGTTAGTATTTTGTAAATCCATCTTTGGCTTTCAACACTGCCAGAATCCTTCTGGGCATGTTCTTGATCATATTCAAGCATGTCTCAATCGAAATCTGTTTCAAAGTCTCTTCTACATGTTCCCAATGTTAGTGCATACTGGTTGACTCACTTGTGTATGAATAACATTGTTACTAGAGATGAGCAAACAGGAAAATGTTCGAGATTCGAGATTCGTTTCGAGTAGCCCCTCAATATTCGACTACTCGAATCGAATATCGAACCCTATTATACTCTATGGGGGAAAATGCTCGTTTCAGGGGTAGGCAACATTCGATCAAATTATACTTACCAAATCCACGAGTCGGCCAATCAACGCTGGTTCTTCTCCTACCTTTAGAAGTCTTCTCCATGCAGCGTCCCCACAGCATCTTCCGGCTCTGAATTCACTCTGGCAGGCATCGGGCCTGGGCAGAGCCAACTGCGCATGCCCACACTACAAGCAGGCATGCGCAGTCGGCTCTGCCCAGGCCCGATGCCTGGCAGAGTGAATTCAGAGCCGGAAGACGCCGCAGGGACGCTGCATGGAGAAGACTTCTAAAGGTAGGAGAAGAACCAGCGTTGATTGGCCGACTGTATAGCATTCGGCCAATCAATGCTGGTTCTGCATCGAACTTTTCCATACAAATAGTGAGTGGTACTCGATCGAGTACAAGTATTTCGAATACCGTAGTATTTGATTGAATACCTACTCAATCGAATACTACTCGCTCATCTCTAATTGTTACCCTTTTGCTCTTCAGTGTATACTTTAAGCACTTCCTGCAGATTTTCGTTTTTGACTGCCCACCTTCCAAACCCCATAACTGTTTTATTTTTCGGTTCAAAGAACCATGTGAGGGTTTAATGCTCACTGACAAATTGTACTTCATCATGGTATCATTTAATATTCTGTGCAATGTACTGGGAAAAAAAAGAAGAATGAGGTGGAATTGGAGAAAAACTGGATTTATGCGACTTGTCCAGGCAAAATTGTTCAACCCTTTTAACTTTTAAATCAGCTGGGGGCATAGAAAGAAAAAATACATACTCACCTGTCCCGATGTTCCGGTGTTCTCCTGCATGTCCCAGTTCTTCTGCTCTGGCAGCTTCTCCATGTCTATTGGAGAATTTCAAGGATCTCGATCTAGAGGTCAGCTGACCTACCCAAAATTGTGATGTCTGGAAAATGGTGCCTCAGCCAGCTTTACAGACACTGATTGCGGGCATCACTCCGTGACAGTCGAGCTACCGTCATATTTACAGTAAATACCCGACTTCCACCGTACCATGCACATATCTTTAAGGAACAACTGCATGATCAAAAGAATTACAGAAAAGTTACAGGAAGGCTGTGAAGTATACTACTATACAGGCATACAGTGACATACATTTCCCATAGGAACCCAGAGTAACACGAAAAAACAAGTCATATTCCAAGCAGTAAAAGTTATTATATATACATACATGCACAGTATATATATTATATATTCAAGAAAGTGAGTACTCCACTACACTATCCCATACAGTGAAAATAAATTCCAATGAAAAAGAGAAAGTATCCGGCAGCTCTCCGATAAAATATAACTTTTATTTATGAATCGTCATAAAATGACCAAAAATTGACATTAGCGTCAATTTTTGGTCATTTTATGACGATTCGTAAATAAAAGTTATATTTTATCGGAGAGCTGCCGTATAGTTTCTCTTTTTCATTGGAATTTGGATACAGACACTCGTGAAATAGAGTGTTTGCCGTGCACCCCGAACTAATGTGTATTACAAAGCCGATGGAATCAAGCATCATGTGGGTGAGCTGAACTTTTTTCTCTACATTAGTGAAAATAAATGGTTATGCCCATGCATACTTGGACACTTTTTAGGCATACATTGTGGGAATGATACCCTTTGGACCCATTGAGTGTATTCCCTGTGAGTTTTTATGCACTGAACATAGTTTACAAAATGTACGAAAAAGTCTTTGCTTTTCTTTTTATATATTGCTTTTACTACTTTATTTATATGTTTTGGATAAATTTAAGAATTAAAAATTCTGAATAAACTACAAATAAAATGTAAATGTATTTGGCATTTACGGGTATACACATTCCTTGACCGGACAATGATGCTCAATAAGAAAAACAAATACAGAAATATAAACCAAAACAGCTTTATGTTACTATATATTGATTTCACTAGAATCTTAATACATGGATAGTAGAAGCATGTCCGCTTAAATTCTATCTAGAATAGATAACATTCAGCACAAATCTAACATTAATATGTCTGGGTTATTCTTAGAAGCCCCATGACAGGACCATTTTATATCAGCATGGAAGTTCCTATGCAGCAGAAAAAGTGCTGTGCATTATGTCTTTTGTGTAATGTTAATAATCTACAGATTATGTCTTAAATGTGCACATTTCATGGGAGACCAAACACATTTATGCAAATGAGCAAAGTGATCCCAGAGACCTATTTAATTCTGCAATGAAGAAAATCTATTTTATTGTAGCAGTAGTTGTTTCATCTTAATAAATGTATATTTGCTGATGGAATAGAATATCTGCATGATCTAAATGTTCAGACAGAATGAGCAACAGGGGAAGAAACTTTGTGAGTATCCTTAGGCCGAGGTCCCACGTAACATTAACAGGTGATTTTGGCTAATCCCCATCTACACATTGCACAAAAATATCCTCAGCGGACTTGCTGCAATTCCAGAAACCGTTGTGTATTTGTAAATCGCAGCATGTCAATCATACCTACGGAAATGCTGGCTTTTTCCGTGGCTATTACTACTAGCACAGGCTTCGGGCCTTTATGGTACTGCTAGCACAGGCTTTGGGCCTATATGGTAATATCCCAGACCACGTGACATCTGGGACATTACCATATAGGCCCAAAGCCTGCTAGGATTAACATCAGATCCCAGAGAGGTGAGTAACACTGTTTATTATGTTCCCTCACTTCCCCTGGGGCTCCGATTATTATACTCAGGGGTCTGAAAAGTTCCCCGAGTATAATAATAGAATAGCAGTAGTGGGACCGCAGGCCTGCTCATTGCCACCCTCCACAGCCTATAGTAGAAGAGGAAGCATCAGCAGGCCCAGGGAAGTAGGTAAATAGCCCGTTACCTGCTGGGAATACTGCAGCAGGTAGCGGCTTATTATAAAACAAAAATTAAAAAAGCAGCTGCTGCTGCTTCCTCTTCACCCGGCAATAAGACGTCTTCGTCTCAGTGTAGGCAGCATGATGATGCCGCCTATGCTGAGACGCAGAGGTGTAAACCAGTGCAGGAGAGGGGCTGCCCGGGTTGTTTTCAGAGCGGCCTCTCCTGTGCTAGTTTAGGAAAAAAAAATAAAATAAATAAAATTGCCGCAGCTGCCGCCCCTCCGGATTGCCGCTTGTAGCTGCCGCCTCACCTTGCCTCATTCGAGGTGCGGCGTTGGGCATCATCTACTTTAAAGAAGAGCAAATACCTGATATTCAAGCCAAACCTTAATATTTCCTCCAAAATGAAAAATTACCCATCCACAGAAGTTTTGAGGTTATTGCCCCTTATCATCATCAAGGAAAACTTGTTTGCATATGCCATTTTAAGGGACGCAGATATTCCCTTTGTCAGTAATAGTGAAATAGCCAGAGGATAGTATTTTCTTCCCGTGTTTGCGTGGATTTCCTCTGGGTAGTCCTGTATACTCCCACACACCAAAGACATACTGGAAGGGAATTACGATGGTTAACCATGTATGGAACAGTGACAGACAATATCTGTAAAGTGCTGCAAAATATGTTTGCTCTATACAAGTAAGTAAGCAAAATAAATGAGTAATATAGTATGCTTCTCATCACTCAGGCTAGGTTCACACTAGTTCAGTGAAAAGTCTTGCAACTCTGAGAGGAATCCAGAAATTTTCTCTTTGCATCACAGCGGAAACCTGCTTTTTAAGAACGGAATGTCAACCGCTAGTGTGAACCTAGCGTCAATTGATTTGTAGGTAACATGTATATATAAACTGGTGTTTAATAGTGTTTTATATACAAGTGGTTATACAAATGAAAATACCATGCATTGGTAAAGACTGTGAATCAGGCGTCATGTTGCTTGTACATGAATGTCAACTGTGTGCCACCCGTGCACTGCCTTTGGGGCCAGTGAACACGGTCTGCAAAACAGACAGAAATAGGACCTGCCATGTGTTTTGCTCGCAGCTCATGGCCCCATACACTGGACTGTGAAAATAAATGGTCGTGTGTATGGGGACATTGAGATGAATTGGTCGGTGTGCTAGCTGTGAAATACACATGGTCATGCGCTTGAGGCCTTATATTGAGTAAATAGCGATTTATCAGTCAGTCCACATTATTTTCCCCATCGCCGGATTTCCTGAAATAATCCCCCCCACCGGAGCCAATGTTTACCATTCCTCATTAACCACGTTTCACAAGAATATCTCAAGTCTAATCCTAGTAAGATTACGCGTGTATCCTCATAGACTATGACATCGTTGCGGTGCAGATTCATTATTTACACTCATTAGGTAAAAGGCATTTCGCTCCAGGAAAACAAGTCATGGATCTTTAAGAATGAAGAGGACTCCAGTCATGGTCCGTGACGTTAATTAATACCGCGTGATAGAATTAACATTGATTAATCAAACAATTATACTGTCTATGTTCTCAATCACATGATCCCTTATGAGGTTTGTGTTGTGGCTTTTTCACAGTACAGGCCGATTTGTGTCCCAATAGTCCAGCTTATGTAGCTTATATACACCATTGCCAGGCAGCTCAAGGATAAGCAGCTCCTCCATTGCTATCATGAGAACATCTACACCAAGTTAATATTGCTCTTACTGGTCTATATGTAGTATTCTGGCTTCCCCCATACAGATACAGTGGAATACACTTAACGCTGAAACTGCAACACCAAAAAGGAAAAATCTTGCAGTTATAGAAATCAGAAGATCAAATAACTTGTTAATGATAAAAAAAATAATGGAAACAAAATATTCAAAAATTTTGATTTATCCAATAACAGATATGAGCATTAGAGATGAGCGAACACTAAAATGTTCGAGGTTCGAAATTCGATTCGAACAGCCGCTCACTGTTCGAGTGTTCGAATGGGTTTCGAACCCCATTATAGTCTATGGGGAACATAAACTCGTTAAGGGGGAAACCCAAATTCGTGTCTGGAGGGTCACCAAGTCCACTATGACACCCCAGGAAATGATACCAACACCCTGGAATGACACTGGGACAGCAGGGGAAGCATGTCTGGGGGCATAAAAGTCACTTTATTTCATGGAAATCCCTGTCAGTTTGCGATTTTCGCAAGCTAACTTTTCCCCATAGAAATGCATTGGCCAGTGCTGATTGGCCAGAGTACGGAACTCGACCAATCAGCGCTGGCTCTGCTGGAGGAGGCGGAGTCTAAGATAGCTCCACACCAGTCTCCATTCAGGTCCGACCTTAGACTCCGCCTCCTCCGGCAGAGCCAGCGCTGATTGGCCGAAGGCTGGCCAATGCATTCCTATGCGAATGCAGACTTAGCAGTGCTGAGTCAGTTTTGCTCAACTACACATCTGATGCACACTCGGCACTGCTACATCAGATGTAGCAATCTGATGTAGCAGAGCCGAGGGTGCACTAGAACCCCTGTGCAAACTCAGTTCACGCTAATAGAATGCATTGGCCAGCGCTGATTGGCCAATGCATTCTATTAGCCCGATGAAGTAGAGCTGAATGTGTGTGCTAAGCACACACATTCAGCACTGCTTCATCAAGCCAATACAATGCATTAGCCAGTGCTGATTGGCCAGAGTACGGAATTCGGCCAATCAGCGCTGGCCAATGCATTCTATTAGCCCGATGAAGTAGAGCTGAATGTGTGTGCTAAGCACACACATTCAGCACTGCTTCATCAAGCCAATACAATGCATTAGCCAGTGCTGATTGGCCAGAGTACGGAATTCGGCCAATCAGCGCTGGCTCTGCTGGAGGAGGCGGAGTCTAAGATCGCTCCACACCAGTCTCCATTCAGGTCCGACCTTAGACTCCGCCTCCTCCGGCAGAGCCAGCGCTGATTGGCCGAAGGCTGGCCAATGCATTCCTATGCGAATGCAGACTTAGCAGTGCTGAGTCAGTTTTGCTCAACTACACATCTGATGCACACTCGGCACTGCTACATCAGATGTAGCAATCTGATGTAGCAGAGCCGAGGGTGCACTAGAACCCCTGTGCAAACTCAGTTCACGCTAATAGAATGCATTGGCCAGCGCTGATTGGCCAATGCATTCTATTAGCCCGATGAAGTAGAGCTGAATGTGTGTGCTAAGCACACACATTCAGCACTGCTTCATCAAGCCAATACAATGCATTAGCCAGTGCTGATTGGCCAGAGTACGGAATTCGGCCAATCAGCGCTGGCCAATGCATTCTATTAGCCCGATGAAGTAGAGCTGAATGTGTGTGCTAAGCACACACATTCAGCACTGCTTCATCAAGCCAATACAATGCATTAGCCAGTGCTGATTGGCCAGAGTACGGAATTCGGCCAATCAGCGCTGGCTCTGCTGGAGGAGGCGGAGTCTAAGATCGCTCCACACCAGTCTCCATTCAGGTCCGACCTTAGACTCCGCCTCCTCCGGCAGAGCCAGCGCTGATTGGCCGAAGGCTGGCCAATGCATTCCTATGCGAATGCAGACTTAGCAGTGCTGAGTCAGTTTTGCTCAACTACACATCTGATGCACACTCGGCACTGCTACATCAGATGTAGCAATCTGATGTAGCAGAGCCGAGGGTGCACTAGAACCCCTGTGCAAACTCAGTTCACGCTAATAGAATGCATTGGCCAGCGCTGATTGGCCAATGCATTCTATTAGCCCGATGAAGTAGAGCTGAATGTGTGTGCTAAGCACACACATTCAGCACTGCTTCATCAAGCCAATACAATGCATTAGCCAGTGCTGATTGGCCAGAGTACGGAATTCGGCCAATCAGCGCTGGCTCTGCTGGAGGAGGCGGAGTCTAAGGTCGGACCTGAATGGAGACTGGTGTGGAGCGATCTTAGACTCCGCCTCCTCCAGCAGAGCCAGCGCTGATTGGCCGAATTCCGTACTCTGGCCAATCAGCACTGGCTAATGCATTGTATTGGCGTGATGAAGCAGTGCTGAATGTGTGTGCTTAGCACACACATTCAGCTCTACTTCATCGGGCTAATAGAATGCATTGGCCAATCAGCGCTGGCCAATGCATTCTATTAGCGTGAACTGAGTTTGCACAGGGGTTCTAGTGCACCCTCGGCTCTGCTACATCAGATTGCTACATCTGATGTAGCAGTGCCGAGTGTGCATCAGATGTGTAGTTGAGCAAAACTGACTCAGCACTGCTAAGTCTCTGCATTCGCATAGGAATGCATTGGCCAGCCTTCGGCCAATCAGCGCTGGCTCTGCCGGAGGAGGCGGAGTCTAAGGTCGGACCTGAATGGAGACTGGTGTGGAGCGATCTTAGACTCCGCCTCCTCCAGCAGAGCCAGCGCTGATTGGTCGAGTTCCGTACTCTGGCCAATCAGCGCTGGCCAATGCATTCTATTAGCCCGATGAAGTAGAGCTGAATGTGTGTGCTTAGCACACACATTCAGCTCTACTTCATCAGGCTAATAGAATACATTGGCCAATCAGCGCTGGCCAATGCATTCTATTAGCTTGATGAAGCAGAGTGTGCACAAGGGTTCAAGCGCACCCTCGGCTCTGATGTAGCAGAGCTGAGGGTGCACAAGGGTTCAAGTGCACCCTCGGCTCTCCTACATCAGAGCCGAGGGTGCGCTTGAACCCTTGTGCAGCCTCGGCTCTGCTACATCAGAGCCGAGGGTGCGCTTGAACCCTTGTGCACACTCTGCTTCATCAAGCTAATAGAATGCATTGGCCAGCACTGATTGGCCAGAGTACGGAATTCGGCCAATCAGCGCTGGCCAATGCATCCCTATGGGAAAAAGTTTATCTCACAAAAATCACAATTACACACCCGATAGAGCCCCAAAAAGTTATTTTTAATAACATTCCCCCCTAAATAAAGGTTATCCCTAGCTATCCCTGCCTGTACAGCTATCCCTGTCTCATAGTCACAAAGTTCACATTCTCATATGACCCGGATTTGAAATCCACTATTCGTCTAAAATGGAGGTCACCTGATTTCGGCAGCCAATGACTTTTTCCAATTTTTTTCAATGCCCCCAGTGTCGTAGTTCCTGTCCCACCTCCCCTGCGCTGTTATTGGTGCAAAAAAGGCGCCAGGGAAGGTGGGAGGGGAATCGAATTTTGGCGCACTTTACCACGTGGTGTTCGATTCGATTCGAACATGGCGAACACCCTGATATCCGATCGAACATGTGTTCGATAGAACACTGTTCGCTCATCTCTAATGAGCATACTATCGGCATTACACGGCTTGGCATGCTATCAGTGAGGTTATTAATGGTTGTTTGAGGAATATTATGCTATGTTGGATGTACATGGTGTCAGGGTCTGGGGTTGCTAGGTGGGGTGGCATAGACACACAAGTCCAGTTTCTTTAGTCCAAAACAAAGGTAGAGTTTTATTTTCACTCAAAAAGGTAGTGCAGCAACAAATGGAAACAATACAAAAATAAATACCTGCCCGGCTAGGCTCTAACTAAACATAGAATAGGTTACCTCACCTAGAATAACAGAAATCCAAAAAGCCAGTAGAATCATTCAGGACACAGCTCCCAAAAATATGACCTCTCTGTTTGGCACTCCAGCAAAACTCTGCCCACAGTCTTCTGCTGGAGCTGGCTTCTTAAGCCTCCTTGATGAGGAGACTCTCTGCAGCTGAGTCGCTGCCGGAACATCCCCAAAGTGTGGACTGGAGGGGGGTGGAATGACAGGTCCTACTATTAACCTACCTGTCATTCCGAAAAATCCAGCCCAATACTGAGCATTTACCAAAATGCTCAGTAGACGAAAGTTGTCTGCTGAGAACAAACATTCCTGGAGTTTTCTCATCTCACCCACTTGAGTAGTCTGGGTGAGATGTACACCCCCTCCATTACCTGACCAGCCATCAGCTTACATTGGGTGCAAAAATCATCGAGATTGGCTGCTGGCGGCTCCTTTGCAATTGCTGACTAATGAACCCAGTTGTTCTCAATGGAGACAAGTCCAGAGACTCTGCAGACCATGCATGCTGCCCATAGCACTAACATGCGATCTGGCTTTGTCATGTGAAGGCTAAGACCCCATGGGATGACTCGCAGCTACAGTCCTATGAAAAAGTTTGGGCACCCCTATTAATCTTAATCATTTTTTGTTCTAAATATTTTGGTGTTTGCAACAGCCATTTCAGTTTGATATATCTAATAACTGATGGACACAGTAATATTTCAGGATTGAAATGAGGTTTATTGTACTAACAGAAAATGCGCAATATGCATTAAACCAAAATTTGACCGGTGCAAAAGTATGGGCACCCTTATCATTTTATTGATTTGAATTCCCCTAACTACTTTTTACTGACTTACTGAAGCACAAAATTGGTTTTGTAACCTCAGTGAGCTTTGAACTTCATAGCCAGATGTATCCAATCATAAGAAAAGGTATTTAAGGTGGCCAATTGCAAGTTGATCTCCTATTTGAATCTCCTCTGAAGAGTGGCATCATGGGCTACTCAAAACAACTCTCAAATGATCTGAAAACAAAGATTGTTCAACATAGTTGTTCAGGGGAAGGATACAAAAAGTTGTCTCAGAGATTTAACCTGTCAGTTTCCACTGTGAGGAACATAGTAAGGAAATGGAAGACCACAGGGACAGTTCTTGTTAAGCCCAGAAGTGGCAGGCCAAGAAAAATATCAGAAAGGCAGAGAAGAAGAATGGTGAGAACAGTCAAGGACAATCCACAGACCACCTCCAAAGAGCTGCAGCATCATCTTGCTGCAGATGGTGTCACTGTGCATCGGTCAACTATACAGCGCACTTTGCACAAATAGAAGCTGTCAGGGAGAGTGATGAGAAAGAAGCCGTTTCTGCACGTACGCCACAAATAGAGTTGCCTGAGGTATGAAAAAGCACATTTGGACAAGGCAGCTTCATTTTGGAAACAAAAATTGAGTTGTTTGGTTATAAAAAAAGGCGTTATGCATGGCATCCAAAAAGAAACAGCATTCCAAGAAAAACACATGCTACCCACTGTAAAATTTGGTGGAGGTTCCATCATGCTTTGGGGCTGTGTGGCCAATGCCGGCATCGGGAATCTTGTTAAAGTTGAGAGTCGCATGGATTCCACTCAGTATCAGCAGATTCTTGAGAATAATGTTCAAGAATCAGTGACGAAGTTGAAGTTACGCCGGGGATGGATATTTCAGCAAGACAATGATCCAAAACACCGCTCCAAATCCTCAGGCATTCATGCAGAGGAACAATTACAATGTTCTGGAATGGCCATCCCAGTCCCCAGACCTGAATATCATTGAACATCTGTGGGATGATTTGAAGCGGGCTGTCCATGCTCGGCGACCATCTAACTTAACTGAACTTGAATTGTTTGTCCAAAATACCTTTATCCAGGATCCAGGAACTGATTAAAAGCTACAGGAAGCGACTAGAGGCTGTTATCTTTGCAAAAGGAGGATCTACTAAATATTAATGTCACTTTTCTGTTGAGGTGCCCATACTTTTGCACCGGTCAAATTTTGGTTTAATGCATATTGCACATTTTCTGTTAGTACAATAAACCTCATTTCAATCCTGAAATATTACTGTGTCCATCAGTTATTAGATATATCAAACTGAAATGGCTGTTATAAACACCAAAATATTTAGAACTAAAAATGATTAAGATTAATAGGGGTGCCCAAACTTTTTCATAGGGCTGTATAAAGCGCTGCAGGAAAAACCCTGGTGGCAACGCATTGCAGTTCTTCCTGCAGCACTTTAAACGGAAAGTTCGCTGAGATTTCCTCCCCGGACTTTCTGTTCTAATGATAACTATGTGGGAAGCCTGTTTCCATAGATATAATTGACATGCTGTGATTTCCAAGACTGCACCGGTTTTGAAAATTGCAGCGTGTTTTACCGCACAGTGAGCATGGTATTTGCAAGAATCCCATCCACTTTGCAGTTGCTGTATAACTCCATGATTTTTCCCGCAGCAGAAAAGCATTTCCAGGCCGTGGGGCCTAAAAGACATTTCTGGGATACTTTGGAAAATAGGGCCATACCAAGGGTTCCCTTGCTTTCTCTCTGCCTTTTATGCTCCTCCCTCATGCCAAAGATTGGAACTAGGTACTTGAAAATGTGGTAATTTGTGAATCATAGCAATATCTTCTACTTCCTCGATTTACATAACCTTACAGCTTTTTCATACAACATTATCAATATTGAGGAGTGAACACAGGGACAGGACATGTTGAAATCCAACAGCCTGATCCTTATCGCCCTCAACATCTACCTTTAGTGGGAGAGTAGGGAGTCTCCATACACACTGCAGAGTTGGCCAGTTCCACTGAAATAAGGGTTCAGCTGACAAAAATATAAAGTGTATGGCCAGCTTTAGTTTTATATAAATTCCAAATAATATTGCCAATAATACGAAAAAAATTATATTTGCAGTTTCTCATCTAGGGGATCACGCTGGTGTCTCAGACATATAGGATGCGTATCAATCAAAAAACAAAGTGTCGCTACAAGACATATAAGACATACTGAAAATATTTGAACTATTCCAGAATTCTTGAGTTTTCTCATATAAAAGAATGAGACAGGATCCCTACTGGGCCTAAGCTGCAGCACCGGTTCATTGGCAGGCAGAAGTCAAGAACTCCTGATATAACTACTTGTTTAATATATTCCCCAATAACACTAGAGAGTTTGTATACAGTCAGAAAATTATTATTGGCATATGATAATAAAAACTTTACAGGTCATCTGCAAGGAGTTTGTATGTTCTCCCTGTTTGTTCGGGTTTCCTCCGGGTACTCTGGTTTCCTCCCATACTGCAAAGATATACAGGCTTACTGCTGGAATTGCACCACATGGACAAAATACTAGATTGGTAGCAATGGAGATCTGAATGGAAGACCCAAAGGAATGTTAAAACCTCCCTAGTCCTCAGCCTGATGTGACTACAAAGAGCCAGGTCGTAGCATGTGAAGACTGTGTAAGGGGTCGTTCACGTGGAGTTTTTTGGCAGCGGATTTTGACACGGAATCCGCCTCAAAATCCGCTGCCAAAACCGGCTCCCGTTGATTTGAATGGGACTCGCTTGCTTCTTTTTTCCGTTAGCTAGTAGCAGAAAAAAAGAAGGGAGATGACCCTTATTGCCGCGCATTCCGCGGCTGAATCAGCTGCGGTGTCCGCGGCGCAAAGCTCCCTCCCAATTAGGCTCATTCATTTGGGCCTAATCCAGAGCAGAATGCTGCAATGGGATGCTGGGGCACTTCAGCGGCATCCCATCGTGACTAGCCGCATGTAATGTTCACATGCGGAATGCAAATTCTGCCGTGTGAACATACCCTAAGGTGGCTATTTTCTCCTTGGCTGGTAAATATAGTTTCATACAAATCAGAGAAGGCCTCTAGCTGCTTTTCACACTATGAATGCGGTTTGGCAGGCACGGCCTCGGTGCAGTATGACAAAGCTTCTAAGATGTTGTTACCAAGGTTGCATCACGTTACGTTGTGTTTGCACATGACTTGCAGTGTGAGGTATTGTTCAGTACATGTCACTCTAAATGGTGTAGGTCATTGCTTTGGGAACTTTCTGGAAGCCAGATCATGCAATGGATATTTATATGTTGGTACAGAGTTGCACCGCAAGAGAATATAATAAAAAAAATTCATGTAACATCAACATATTCCATGGCACTTTACAATTCATAGGTTCAATGGACAGACAAAGTGAGACATTTCAGGGTAAAAAAAAACAATTCACACAATAGAGGTGAGGGTCCTTTTCACATGAGCTTGCAGTCTATGAGGTAGAAGGGGTGACACAAGAAAGAGAGCCATTTTTAGGATATAAGGTTACACAAATAAATAAGAAAAGCTGTTTTATCATGTACAGATCCAAAGTACATGGGCATAGAGGGTTATAGTCAGATAAAGGCTTCAGGCCTAGTGGGATAATGTAGGGAGGGAGGTGAGTAAAAAGGAGTTAGTTTGGGGAGCATAAATGCATTGAATTTAGCATTGCTGTCCAGGGTGCAACCCACTGACGGGAAGAGGCATTCTATATAAGGGCCAATTCTTGTACTGGGGAAGTAGCTGGTGGATCTAGTACAGCTTGCATGAGGCTGGGGGGGGGCTTGTTTTTTCGGAGGTCTGCATGAATGGTCTGGTCAACTTGAGACAGGGCGACATAAGTAAACTATTTGGGAAGTTAGCTAATTTTTGGAGCACCAACAGTACTCTGTCCAGTGATGACGCAGGTATGTGAGAGGCAAGTGGATGGGGTGGCTGGTCCGCTCCTCTGTGAAGACTGATCAGGTAACTACCAGAGATAAGTGAGCATCATATTGTACACTGTCCCCCCCAGAGTTGTGGTGGAGCGCTGAGTACACTGGTAACAACTCTATGTCAAGAGGCGCCAAATAGACTTCCCACTGCAGAACCTCCGAAGGTCACACACCTAAGGCCATTTTATCAGTCAACACCATTAACTGTACTTAAAATGCTTCTTCCCCATGTTCTCCTGGCTTTCTGCTGTTGCAGGTAGTCCAGATGTCCCCTCCTAAACCACCTGTCACGGTGTCACTTCATTATCCAAAATCTTTATATATAGAACAAAGAATCTTTGTTGTCTGTTGACCAGACCAACCTGTACCAAAGATAAATTAAGCGCTTGCGAAGGTTTTCGGCTCTTTAGTGGAGCGAAGCCAAGTAATTCTTCTTGTAACTAGTAATTCTGATAGTACATTGTGAAGGTATATATTTGTACAGGGCTACTATGTATCTATTACAATAGGGGTCCTTTATAAACACTGGTGCACCGATTGGGTATTAGGCTAATTTAGATAACAGGGTGGATAGGTAATGTTTTTTTCCAAACATTGTACGCAAATCAGAGGCACCCAAAGTCTAGTTTGCATTATTGCGTGACGTTCTTCTTTCAGAGAATAGAAGATTAGTACATCTAGTGAATAAAATTCATTACCTACATACAGATTGTTTCTTAGCCTCTTAAACATCCTACGTGTCAGGCAGATAAATGGTATATATAATTTTTATGTTTATTCATGCCTCAGAAAGCAGAGGGAAGGTGAGCTGTGATATGCAGAATAAATGTCATCAGATGCAGCGAAATCTTCCGTACAATCCCATTCCCTGTTCTTCATCCTCAGCAAGTTCTAGAGGATTTTACACAAGTGAAACTGTCACACTTGCTGTAGTTGATGGTTTTATTGATGACAGCAGCATCAAAATCTTGAGTCAAAGCAAATCTGACAAAAGATCAAATTATGACAGAGTTGTATCTTATGGGATAGTGGAATAGAGCTTGTTGTGCTCTGAGACACAGATACCGTGACTCATTTGTCAATGTCCTATCCCTCCGTCCTCAAACCGCTGTAAAATGGGATAAAAATACTTAATTTTCAGGGACATACATTTCTCTGAGAGAATCAAGTATTACCAAAGCTTATGTTCAGCCAAGGTGACACCAAAATCCAAAAGAGGCCAAATGTTTGATTGATGGTCACACGAATAACCTTGAGGATGGGTGAGAAAACATGGTGACACATGACCCAAAGGGACAAAAATACTGAATCCATTCAATAATATCAAATATACTAAGTAACCTTATCATCTAAATAAATAAAGACACAACTTCATAAAGTGGAATAAATAGGCTGTGATGTTTATTATTGGGGTTACCAAATAAATTGTTACATAAATCCATAAATCTTTAAAAAGCCATTAAATATTCATCCATAAATAATCAAAATAGTCAATTAATAAATAAATAAATAGTTAATAAAACCACAACTATATAGTTAAATAATTCAACAAGTAGTCCTCCCAGCAATAGCTGGGCAACTAAAACCCCCACCAGCCTTGACTAACCAGTCAAGGCCCCCCCCCCCAAAAAAAAAAAAAAAAAAACACCAACGGCCTTTTAAACTATGTTTTGCAGACCCAGATTAAATATGTCAATACCAACATCAGAGAAGTGCACTCCATCACGCCTGTAGAGCCCTGAAATAAAGCCCTCTAAATCCACGTGACGGTACGCAAAACCACCTAAGCAAGGCAGAAATTTTGCAATAGATCTATTAATCCTCTTCCGAATCCTATTTAAGAAAACATTCTGAACCTCATTCCAATGCAGTCTGGGAATGAACTCAGAAAAATCAAGAACAACATCTGGAAACATACATTTTAAAATTGACAAATCCCTTTTAATTTCCCATAATAAGTCAAGGGTTTTAACTTTTCCTAGGTCATGACCTCCCAGATGAATGATGATTATGTGTTAAGGGTAGGCCAAACAAAAACTAACTTCTTGATTTCAAGAGCAATTGATTTCCACAACATCCCCCTTATACCCCTACAGAAAACCTCATTAATATAAAACGATAAGTTCTCAGTGTACTTCCTAACTTGAGCTCTCTTCTGGGCCCAGTGTATATAAGAACGACCAATCAACCATATTATTAACTGGCCACCTGGAATAAAATAAAAACAGTTTAGATAATAATAGCTCAGGTCTAATATACAGTTTGAAGCAATTCAATTCCCATCTACCAATTTTTTTTTGATTATGGCTTCATCCAGTCCCAAGCGTTCTGCTTCTGTGGCAGCACCTATCCTAAATGAATGGGATGACATTTTAGTATGCTGAATATTTAAGTGACCTAGTCATTTCTTTAAAACAGAGCTAAATTGAAATGTAGTTAAAGGCTTTCAATTAGCGTGCATAAGAAAATTCCGAGCCGCCTGTGGTCTAACTCCCAACCAAGTTGTCACGTTTGCCACAGGACAAATATTCCTGCTATCCAAAAGGGGCAGAGGACAAGAGATGAGACATACCTTTGGCCTTTGGTAATAAAAATTCAGATAGGACTCTATCACTACAGGGCTCTGGAGCAGCTCTACAGTGTCCAGAGCACATCAGCATCAAATCCTGCCCTTATTGCAATTGCAAGAACAAAGTCCAGGTTTACAATGATTATATTATTGTAATTATGGCCAAAGCTGTTTCACCTCTTGACTCCATTTAGTCTACTACGCTGCTGAAACAGCCTGGATTACTTCTTTCTCTCCCCTATAGACATTACAGTTGTTCTCATTCCTAATTGTAGGAAACCTATACACGTGTTCAATGGTGTAAAATTAGATTTTCTGTTTGAGTGTGGCTGGACATGCTTAGTTCCAGATAAGTTTTAAAGGAAACTCCACTACTTGACCCAGGTTTTCCTTCCTTTCTAGACGCCACTTTTCCTAGCAGACAAATGCAGCTAAGTATTGCCATTGAATGATCACAGTATGAATGTATTATTAATATAGTATTATTTAGTCTCTAAATGGCTGTATTATTTGGATTATCTGCCACTATGTGGTAGTATTATTTGAAAGTATATGGCAGTTTTACTGGAGTTCTTTAAAGACCCAAGTGACATCCCTGAGCTTGAGGATTGTGAAATAATTATGCATTATCCTTTGAAGCTATTCACCAGATATAATACAGCACTGTTCTATTCTATTCCAAGGTTGTCATTTATCAGTGATGTCCTGATCCTACTATGTTCCAACAGAATGAGCTACAGCTGACACAGCTAAAGACCATGTCTGTTCCTTCTGAGCTATCTAATGAAAACCAGCAGACATCATGTTTGCCAATTCCCACATTTAATAGCATTAGAAGCCTCTTGATCATGACAGGTGGAAATCTGCCATGCACTTGCCCTCAGTTTCTTAGATCCTAGAGCACAAGTCTATTCACACTGTGCAGCCACGTCTGACTCTTCAGGGAGTCTTCTAAAGAACCAGATACAATTGCTTTAGAGTATTCCAATCAAGGGCATTTTAATGGAAAATCCACTTTTGTGATCTAAACTAAAAGGGTGCCATGTGGGCATTGGCAGGTTGTTTCCACTACAAGCTGTTTGATATTGTAAAGTGAAGCCAAGAAACCTGCTGAGGTTGTCTTATAGTTGCTCATACTAAGCGTCTGAGAGGTGAATGGTACGACGTTTATGCAGTGAATTCCCATAGGACGCCTCATTGACCCTGGAAATGTTATTTCTTTCTGTTTTCCCTGCACAATAAAATCTCCCAGTGATTACTATAATTGCTTATCTCTAACATCTTGCTGCTTCTCTACTATTAAGGTTTGCTCTATTAAGGGCTCTGTCTGTGATAACTGTAATTTTAGAATAATCGGGTTAAGTGGAGACTAAAGTTTATGTCGCTGAAACAGCAGGTTTGCAACAATGACAGTAATGAACAGTACTAAATTTGATGATCAAATACACTAGAAACATTGGTATTCACAAAACACATTGCACCCTATAGTCCCAAACAGAGGACATTCCAAGTTCTAGGTCATTCAATTGTCTACCTGTTTAAGATATATTAGTTAGGTCATAATACAAGCAAACTTTGAATGGTAGGGTAGGCTGCAGCTCTGGCATTCCGGTGCAGATCCCTGGAGTGAAAGGAGGTGTGCGGTTCTGTCTTGTAACCTTGAGTCCGGAGAGACAATATTGCGCCTGTTTTGTTCATGTGGCTGGTAGTAAGCCACATGTATAGTTAGGTTATCAGTTCTGTTTCGTTAGTTGCTCAGACAAGCAGATTTTTATTTTGGTTTTGCCTGAAGTTAAGGCTGTATTTTGTTTTGCTCATTTTATACCTGAAGTCAAGGTTTATTTATTTTCCTGGGTTTTTTTCTAAATAAACCAGTTTGATGCATATTTTGTGTCCTTCTTATGACTGTTTGGGTCAGCACCACTGCTTCTACCGAGCTAACTTCCCCAAACTCTAAAAAATCGATTTTTGTGTCAGCGATATGCACAAGGCCTACAGTTCTGTTCACATCTGTTGCAGTTGTCACTATGATTTTTTTAAAAAAATTATAGTAATGATTTACCATAATTTTTACTGAATAATCAAGAGAGATTGTGTTATTAAGAGAGAGATTGTATATAGTGAGACTGCAACTTCAAAAAGATTTTGATTGATAAAATAGAATGGCTACAAATAAGGGCTACAAAAATGGTGAAGAGTCTAAAACAGAGGCTCAAATAACTAAATCTGTATAGCCTAGAAGACAGAAGGGAAAGGGGGACAAATATGTTGAAGGTATAAATATGGTTCAGGAACAAGAAGGCACAATATGAATTTGGTTGGGGGGAAGATCATGTCATGATCATAGTTAATTAAAATGGTAACAGATGGCCCATGTGGTCTTTTTCTTCCACCAGTCTTCTATGTTTCTATGTGAAATATCCACAATTAAGTGAGTGTCCCCCCAAAAGAAACAAATGATATATAAAACATAACTTAAAATAAATATCTTTAAAATTTCTGGGGCAGATTATGGCCCTTAAGGACGAAAATAAATGTGAGGGTATAAAAATAAATGGTTCCTATTTTTTGATAGTCACCCAGGTAACCAAAAGGTAGAAATGTTGAACAGCTTGGTAAAGCTTCTAACTGAGACTAAAATTAGGTCTCTACTAGATAGAATATAATATTGCTTCTACCTAGTTACGCTGTTAAAATGCTACAGCAGCATATAATGAATGAGTAGGCAAGGTTACCCCTTAAAGTAACTTTAGAATTGTCATATAGAAGCACCCTACAGATTTAATAAAGGAGCACTCCATAACAATAAGGGTAACTGCTGGCACAACTGGGGCTAATCTTGTTGTTAAATAGCCTTACTTGATAGCTTCTTAGCGGAGTTGCCTCAGCCTTCAGGGTTCAAACAAGTCTAAGGTACGGAGGGTTAGCTCGTGAGGCGTTCCGTAATAGAAACAAATGTGTTTAAAGGGGCTCTATCAGCAAAATCCTGCAGATAGAGCCCTACATATGCGTGCATAGCCTTTAAAAAGGCTATTCAGGCACTGTAAAAGTTAAATTAAACTACCCCCCCCCGTTTTAAAATAATAACTTAAAAAATAATGTTCTCTACTTATGGAACGTGCTGGGCAGGCATTCTGGGTGCGTCTTCATCTTCTTCCCCGCCTCTTCTTCCTCTGACATCTTCGGGTGCCGTCCTCCTCCGGCGCTTGCTCGCGGACACTGATAAAAAAAAATAGCCCGGGCACATGCGCAGTAGCACGCGGCTTCTACTACGGCTACTGCGCATGCGCCCGGGCTATTTTTCTCCCGAAGACGTCAGAGGAAGAAGAGGCGGGGAAGAAGAAGACGGCGCACCCTGAATGCCCGCCCAGGGTGCACGTTCCGTAAGTAGAGAACATTCTTTTTTAAGTTATTATTTTAAAACGAGGGGGGTAGTTTAATTTAACTTTTACAGTGCCTGAATAGCCTTTTTAAAGGCTATGCACGCATATGTAGGGCTCTATCTGCAGGATTTTGCTGATAGAGCCCCTTTAACAGATTATTGGATGAAAGAAGCCAGCCATCATAACCTCACAATTATAATTTGATATCCTATCAAAAATCAAGAACAATAACTGTCTTTTATGTTACATAGATGTAAAGGTGAGGAAAGCCAGCGGTTTTTATCCTATTACTATAGCCAGAAAGGAGAGAAACCATAGTGACTGTCTTTATTAGAATGTCCTTAGCAAGTATGACCAAGGACTAGAGAGAGCCAGCCAGTGTTATCTCGGTGGCTGATCAAGAAGGAGCACTTAAATAAATGGTAAGTATAAAGGAGTTCCCGCCTCTATTGGATTTTTGGGACCCTTTCGATTGCTTGAAATTTTAATGTCCACGGGTCTCCATTGTGAAACTCCCAGATGTGTTTATATACTGGTGTATCAACTTGGCGGGAAACATCACCTACGTGGTCGTGTATCCTCCTTCTTAATTCCCTCTGAATCTTGCCCACATAGTTTTTTTTTGACAGGGGCAAGTAATTACATAGACAACACCCTCCATCTTGCAATTTATAAAATCTCTGATGGAGTATGAATGACCTATGGCACATGCTCGCACCTCTGCATCGTGCTGTACATATCCACACGCACGACAGGACCCACACTTAAAAGTCCCCTTCAGCTGTGATCTACCCAGCCATGTGATGTCCCTACGTACTAGAGACAAATAGCTCTGGGTGACTATTGGCCAAATTACGGCCTCTTCGAAATGTAACTGATGGGGTTTTAGTAATGACTCTACAAACATCTGGGTCTTGTTGTAAAATGCTTCAATGTGTTTTTAGGATGTTAATTACTTCTCTAGAGCACTGATCGAAGGTTCCGATCATTGGAATCATTTTAGAGTCCTGATCTTTCTTACATGGGACTAATATGGACTGTCTAGGGGTCCACCTGGCTAGATTCTGTGCTGATGTTAATAAGATATGTGGATACCCACAGATCAAAAAAGGATCAAACAAGGCCTGGCTCTCTCTGTCAAACTCCTCAATACTGGTGCAATTTCTCCTAAGGCAAAGAAATTGCCCTTTAGGGATTCCCCGTGTTAGTGGAAGGGGATGCTGCCATTCTAGCAGAGAGTTAGTTGCAGTGGACTTTCTGTACAGAGTTGAGGAAAAAGTACTTCATTAAGAATGATTTGTATATCTAAGAAGGGGACGGTATTCAAATGAAAATATGATGTAAACCATAAATTCCAATCATTCACATTTATGGCTTTAACAAATAATTCAAAATCATATGCCGATCCTAACCACTCTATGGCCACGTCATCGATAAAACGCCGCCACAGTATAATATACCATGCCCACGTTTCCAGAATGCGGCCAAAGACCACCGTTTCTTCCCAGTGCCCCAGGTAAATATTTGCATAAGAAGGTGCAAATATGGAATATCTGGAATACCAAATGGAATATCTGCAATACCATTTATCTACATGTACCCATCTAATTTTGGGCAAATCTTGGTATGCTATTGTGCAAACGATAATAAACTATCAATAGTCATGTAAAGTAATTCACTCTTTAGGATAACTTCTTATGTACTACGGTTGTACAATTTTTACTGCAGTTTTCACAAAAACAAAACTGTAGCATATCATACTGGTAACATGGAAAAACCATGGAATAAATGCAATACACCTGCAAAGCTTGAACACAGCCTAAAAAGAAGTCATTATCAGGCAAATTGGGAAATCAACAAGCCCGTATTGGTTCAGGGGTAAAATATAATCTAAATGGATTATGAGTTCCATTTCATATTCTAGCTCAATCTCAGTAACAACTACATTTACAATTCTGTAGCCTGCTAAGCCCAAGTCTCTGATGGTATTTTCTGTGATTTTAGTCACTACAGATCATGTTCTCGTAAAAGGTAGTGTCGAAAGTGTAAGCATTATACTAGGAATTATACACTAACCTGGGAAATTAAAAATTCTCCTACAGTGCATTGCAAGACGGAACATTGCATTATAGGATCAAAGCTAAGATGTTCATTTTGTAAGGAGAATAAAAACTTTGAGTTTGCCAGGAATTTATAATACAAATTGTGAATATCACTTGTAGAAGAGGAAATATGATGTTTGACTCCTACAACTTAGTATTTAGGAAGGGTAGCTGTTCATCCATATATATTACATTTCCAGTTTATGATGGCTATTTTATATGAGCAATCCCACCATCAGGATTAATAACTAAATTACCCAATTACAGAGGGCTGGATAGTTGAGAAAAACAAACTGAGTTCTTAAAGTGGCTGATCATGCCAAACTGGTGGTATTTATGGCCGACAGTTGGGCAAAAATTTTCAGCATGGTTGACCTGCTTTTAGCAGACTAAATTCTGCCATCAGCCGGCCATGTACAGGCATTCCTGGCATCTACATGTAAGATTTATAGCTATTCATTAGTCCAAATGGTAGAATCAGCTATTTCGGCTGATGAAAATGGAATCTGTATGTACAGCTTTTAGAGCTATATCGAGGTGTATGATAGAACAACTAATTATTCAATATTCCCGGTACTTTCCCTTATCACCTTAAGGCCCATTCATAAACAATGCATTTCCCAATTTATCTAGAGAGCAGCTCTAGAAACCCACAACATGAATCCTACTAAATACTATAAATGTGAATGTTTGGATGTTTACATGTTTGGATGTTTGTTACTGTTATGGTCTGGGGATCCATCCATGGACTGGCCCCTGACTGATAACTTCTCAGTCAAGTTAAATAGAAAAACATAGAAGAAAAAAACAATACACAAGAGTAACAAGCAGTTTGGAATAGTTAGTGTGTGATACTCCTATACCCTGCCTTGCACAACTAGAAGTAGCCGTGGGCCCGACTAACTTACCTGAGTGGGCACGATCACAGCCGGAGAAATAACTCACCTATTAGTGAAACAGAAACCCCTGACTAGTTTCACATTTATGAAGGAGAAGCAGATACAGAAAAAGCCCCCCCACAGATGTCTGACTGGACTAACGGTGAATATGAGGAACACAAAGTATAGAGGAGAAAATAAATATGAAACACAGAAATACTGGCACTATACAAAGGGATAGGATAAACAGAACTTAGCACGGTCCTATCCTAGTGCTATCCTTAGAACGGTCCTATCCTAGTCCGCAGACCTGTGGTTGGGGACCCCTGTCTTAGGGTATCACAAGCTACAGCCTCTTTGAGTTCACCTCTATTAGACATTGTCACATTCCTATTCATAATGCTGACCAGTAGGTACTCAAATAGCTCAGACTATTGGCCACTTACAAAACACAGTCATTTAGCCAATCCAGGGCTCCAGCACTTTGGTAAATATTTGCATGTTTTTGTATATCATTGTATTCTGTCTCTGGTATTTTTGTAAGCTCTATACCTATTAAAGCTTAAAACTTTAATAAGTTTTGTTCTTGTATGCTATAAATAATACATAGCTTTGCATAAAGTATTGAACCCTTTGACTACTGGAAACAAACTTGTTTTCTACAGTGAGTCCTGCATTTACCATTTGTGGACTGTAATTGAGAAGTGATTTATGAGAGTATGACTGGAAATAAATGAACCCCTCGAAATCATACCACCGGCTGGAGAAGTGTGTACATGACACTCAGAACCACTACAAAACGAGTAAAGATGTATTTGCACAGCGATATCTTTATACTGGTTGCATGCAAAATTATGTTGAGCGTAAATCGTGCAGATTAACACAGTGAGGCCCCTAAAAATATTTGTCAGGTCAAGAGAACCCTACTTCTGTTCAACTAAAAAAGCTTGGCATAGGGACAGGTAAAGCATTCTAAAATGAATGCAAAACGCTATCTTTGAGAGGACATGTTTTCCTGCTGATGTCTTTTAGAAAACCCCAGATCTGCAGCCAAAAAAACTGGGAAACACTACTTCAATTAAAAAACAAAACAAAACAAAATATACACACATGGACAAAATTGTTGGTAGCCCTCGTTTAATGAAAGAAAACCCCACAACAGTCACATAAATAACTTGAATCTGACAAAAGTAATAATAACAAACTACATGTTGAAAAGCCACAAAGCTTCTGGGAGAATGTCTTAGGGACAGATAAGACAAAAATCAAACTTTTTGGTGAGGCACATCAGCTCTATGTTCACAGATGGAAAAATGAAGCATATCTTGAAAAGAAGACTGTCCCTACTGAGAAACATGGAGGAGGCTCTGTTATGTTCTGGGGCTGCTTTGCTGCATCTGAAACAGGGTGTCTTGAATCTGTGCAGGGTACAATGAAATCTCAAGACTATCAAGGGATTCTAGAGAGAAATGTGCTGCCCAGTGTCAGAAAGCTTGGTCATGGGTCTTGCAACAGGACAATGACCCAAAACACACAGCTAAAAACACCTAAGAATGACTTAGAGGAAATCATTGGACTATTCCGAAGTGGCCTTCTATGAGTCCTGACCCAAATCCTATTGAGCATCTTTTGAAGGAGCTGAAACCTGCCATCTGGAAAAGGCAGCCTTCAAATCCAAGACAACTGGAGCAGTTTGCTTATGAGGATTGGCCAAAATACCTGTTGAGGGGTGCAGAAGTCTCATTGACAGTTACAGGAATCGTTTGATTGCAGTGATTGTCTCTAAAGGTTGTGCAACAAAATATTAAGTTATGGGAAACATCATTTCTGTCCAGGCCTGTGTCATGAGTTTTATAAAAATTCTGTTGAAGCAAAAAGTGATGTCTGACTTTCATTTGTTAATTTTCCTAGAATTTGTATTTATTATTACTTTTGTCAGATTCAAGTTATTTCTGTGACCATTGTGGGTTTTTCTTTCATTAAACAAGGGGTACAAACAATTTTGTCCACGTGTGTATTTCTAGAGCTTGCGCAATACAAATTCAGCATTACGCCATGAATGACTATTCAATTTGTGAATCTATAAATGACTAATTCAGACTGATGAAAAGTTACACAACACAAAATATAATTTCTAAAAATAAAAAACCCAATTGGGAAAATACTTATTTCTGGTAAGTAATGCAGTCTGTTTAACGGCATCCGTATAAAATTTCAATATTCTTCACCGAACTTGGCTACAGTTTAATGATACAATGAATCTCCATCTTTTATGCTCTCTGATTACTTCAATTTCCTTTTATTAGACTCTGAATGAGAAAAACACAATTTTTGTTCTTGTATAGTTTATGCTCACTTTTATATACACTCTTTTTTCATTGGTTAGACCAAGTTATCTGAAGGGGCTATTATGTGCACTTTTAATGTCATGATGGATCTATTTTAATAAAAAACTGAACAAAATGGAATAGAACTATTTTTCTTTCTTGCTGTGGACATTTTTTATGTGCTGTCTGGTGTAGTAACGGTTATATTTTACATTAAGAAAATAATAAATAACCAAAATAATTAAATCATGAAAAATGAAGTAAACTTCTGTAATTTAGAAGTCAATCGCTAGAAGAAAAGACTGTAAAATAGGAATATTTTAGGATTTTGTAATAAGTTTGCCAATATTTTAATGAAATCAAAATTTATAAAATAATTTTAGAGCAGTTAATATTTTTATTTTTTATAATATCACCTGTAAATATTAACATATTCATCCATTTATGTTAAATTGATTAATCTAATTTTTTATATACTAGGTTAGTTTTATTTGAAATGTAAAAAATCTCTATAATTTGCAGCAATACCTTATCTTACCTTTATCTCTTGTTCTAGGATAAACCCAGCTACAGCAGTCTATAATACTGAAAACCCATTTACTCATAATAACACAACATATACCGTATTTTTCGGACTATAAGACGCACTGGACTATAAAACGCACCTAGGTTTTAGAGGAGAAAAATAGGGGAAAAAATTTTCAAGCAAAAAATGGTAAAATATTTAACGTATGGGAGTTGTAGTTTTGCCACATTGACAGGTGACCCTGCAGCTGTATGGGGATGTATAGGGCATTTTTTTTTGTGGGGCCAGATGTACTTTTTAGTTATACCATTTCGGGAAGTGTTTATTGCTTAGATCACCTTTTCTTGTGGCTGCGGGCATGCGCAGTTGGCTCTTCCTGAGGCCTAAGGCCTAGAAGTTTGACAGCGGAAGAAGAAGTGTGAAGAGGCCGTTCCTGAAGATGATGGAGGAGGTGCTGGAGAGTTCTCTTGCAGCATTGGTGACGCCCCCATTGCCATTTGAGCACTGGGACCCACCCCCAGTGCTGCAAGAGAACTCATTTGCATACTGCCGAAAACCGGTATTTCTACAGAACGGCAGTGCGGAGAAGACATCTAAAGGTAGGAGAAGGATAGCCTTTCTTAAGGCTATTCCTACATGTTAGTCACAGAAAATTGCTTTTTAATAATAGGATCCCTTTTACTTAAATAGAGCATGCCTTTATGTAGCAGTATCGAATTCCACAAACCTTCCAATATTATGGGTGGATGAAATGTTGCATTGGGTGAAATACAAAGTGCAAATTAGACTAGTGAATGTGGTATAACAGGTATTTCGAGTTGACCGGCACCTGTTGTGGTCACTTCACTGTGAGTCCTATGAATTATAGCTTGTAGTATGGATAAATCATCATCATCTCAGGTTCCAGTATCATTTGTGCTGCTTAGTTTACATATCCGACTCCGTGGGCCATTACTCTGCAGTTTTGGACCAGTAATGTGGCTTTTCTGACAGAATTACTAATGTAGATAAATTGCAATTATTTTCTCAGCCAGTTTTAAAGATTAATATTTAATTTTTCCATTCGGTTTCAGTCCTGCACACGGATTGCTGAAGCGGGTTAATTAGCTGTCATTTTCCCAATCTATTACGGCCCTGTTCTAGTTCTGTTTTCAGAATTTTCCTGATAGATTGAACCCTCCTCGTACTGCACTTCATTCTTCTAAGCTTATAATGCTGTTATACACTCTCTCTTTAGCTCCGGCAATTCAGATTTTACTAACAGATTTATTACAGAAAAATAAGGCTTGGATGATTTATTTTGTATTGAAAATGCATATATTAGGAAAATACCACTAAACTGCTGTCTATGGAAATGTGATATTTTAGATTACACGACTAATAGAAGCCTCATTTCCTATTTGAAGGGGTTATCTGCACTAGACAATCCATTTTTGTTATGTCACGTGAAGGTCAGTTTATGAATTATGAAGAGGAATCTGGCAGCAATTGTTTAATTCCCCTACAGTGCTACTATAAGCAAGATTTAAAAAAAATTACAATGTGCCCATCGACAATATGATTAATCCAAAAAAAAGTTATCGAAGATCAGGCTTCTGATCACATCAAGATGAACTGTCCTTTATAGTGCCATTGATTTGATTGTACAGCCTACCTTCTTAGGCTATCCTGTGATGCTCTTTAGACACTATCTGGCTGTGTCATTTAGACCCTTCCAAATCAAACAGATCAAGCATGTTGGAATCCAACACCCCGATACTGCCCTGCGCAACATGTGTAATCAGCATAGAGTCAGACGGCCCAATACACATTAGATCAGGGGTCTCAAACTCAATTTATGCAGGGACCGCTGGAGGTAGAGTCTGGGTGAGGCTGGGCCGCATCAGGTTTTCCACAAGCTATGCTCGCCGCAACAAATTTAGCTCCACCCAATTTTATGTCTCTGCCCATTCTTATTCATTTTTAATGTGCCCCCACACAGTATAATCCTCCTACAGTCACCTACACAATATATGTCCCCACATTATAATGTTCCCTTCCAACTGCCCCACAGTATTAAGTCCCTCTCCTGGTGTCCCAATTTAAACTGGGGGAAACTAGAGGGGACATGAAACTGGGGCAGCTGGAGGGGGACATAAAACAGTGGGGGTAGTTAGAGGGGGGGCAATAAATTAATGGCAGCTGAAGTGGGACATTAAACTGGGGGCAACTAGAGGGGGACATTAAACTCGGGAGGCTAGAAGCAGACATTAAACTGTAGGGGTAGCTGGACGGTGACAATAAACTGGGGACAACTAGAGGCAGACAGGTCCCCTCCAGCTACTCAAATGGTTTAATGCTCCCTCCAGTTGTCCCCAGTTTAAGTGGCCCCCTTCATCTACCCCCAGTTTCATCTCCCCCACCATTTCTCCCCCAGTTTGATATCCCCCTTCATTTGTTCCATTTTATGTCCCCCCTCCATCTGTCCCCAGTTTCATGTCGTCCCTTCATCTGCCCCAGTTTCATTTTCCCCTCCATCTGCCCCAATTTCATATCCCCCCTTCATCTGCTCCCATTTTCATGTTCCCCCTCTGCCCCCATTTTCATGCTTCTCCCTCATCTCTGCTCCCAGTTTCATGTTCCCCTTCCATCTGTGGTCCCAGTTTCATGTCCCCCCCCCCCCCTCCATCTCTGCTCCTAGGTTACTGACACACACACACTCCACTCTGCATCTCACATTCCTCTCAGTACTACATCTCTTCATCTTCCGGCCGGCACAGTAAGACACGTCTGACGTCACACACAGGTCCTTGAGTTTTAAACTTCAGTAGTACTAGCTTTCTACCGATCACCCATCACTTTCTATTGCTGTTATAAGAGCGGGGGAGTGATCGGAGGAAAGTTTAAGTAAAACACTAAAGGGACATAGCAGGGGGCTGCAAACTATCGTTCTGAGGGCCGCAGTTGGCCCGCGGGCCGCAAGTTTGAGACTTCTCCATTAGATGGTTGGCCGATTCTCCCAAAGAACTGGAAGAGGAAGTGGATCTTTCTCCATGTTTTTAAATATGGAATGGTCTCTTTAATTTCTTCTGTGATTCACGACCAGTTAAAAGTCTATGTCCATATATCCAAATCTCATGCACAGTTTGATGTTTCAGAAAATAATCCCATTTAAGGCTAACGCCACACGTAAAAGGCCGCAGCAAAAAAAACAAAACAATGATGATGCAATGCTTTTCACAGAAAGTTCGCAGAGTTTCAATTATAACCATTGGGAAACCATTGGAGATCCGTTGGTATAATTGACATGCTACAATTTCCAAAACTGCAACGGTTTTGGAAATCGCAGTGTTCCCACTGTGGGTATTTTTCTGTAATGTGTGGATGAAATTCACTATGGTTTTATGCCACATGGGGCTCCAGCCTAAAACTGCAATGAATTGCATACAGAATTAGAAAAACAGGGCTGCTTTCTTGAAAAATTCTGAAACATCTGTCTTTGTGCGTTGTATGGCATTATTGACAGATAAGACTTTGGGGTTTTTTTGTAAAAGGTAGTCATGTTTTGTAAAAACATTAAAGGGAATCTATCTCCAGGGTGAAGCATATGGAACCAGCAACAGTTAGAAAGGTCAGGTTCACCTGAATGTAATGCTTTTTTCCTTATAAAAATGTGTGCCTCAGTTGCTGAGATATTCAATTATTGTAAAATATACAAATGCACAATCTTGAGCACCAAGGGCAGGTCCATTCCTCGATACTGCAACATCCAACTCTGCTCTGCTAAGCCACCATGAACACAAGAATATAGAGCCAGGTGAGATTTGAGCATAGCCCCCAGACTCGGTCACTTGAAGAAGAAAGGAGGGAAGAAGGGCATATTAGAACAGTATGAAGCGAAGCAGCTTGGAGGAACAGAGCAATCCTCAGTGCTGTATACTGCTCATTTGCATATTTTGCTAAATAAATGAATATCTCAGCAGGTGTAAATTTCAAGGTGAAAAAGGCGTTATATCAAACTGTCAATCTAACTGTGTTGCTGGTCTAATATGTTTCACCCTGGTGACAGATTCCCTTTAAAGGGAATCTATCACCTACATTCCTTTAAGAATTAAAACCAAAAACTGGAAATATTTTCTAACTATAGACTACTTCTTTTGATTTCTGTATATGTTTATAGGAGGTGTTAATCTTGCTGGACTTCTGTGCACAGCATACAGAGATATGCTTTACAGCAGCCACAGTAACCTGTAGATTGGGGATGACTCATCACAGAGCATTTGAAATCTGCTCTGTAACATGTGCAGAAGTCACTGTGTAAGGAAGGAATAGGTGTGAGCTATAGCCATCATCTGTTGAGAATGGTTTGATCTTGTATTATCTATTTATAAGCCTTATCTTTCATTGTAATCCTACCTGTGACAATAATTATATGGCTTTGAAAGTTTCCTGTACAGAACTGGAAATATCTGACTCAAATATAGATTATGTCTTGAAAAATAAAAAAAGAACATACCAAAAAGTATTAACGTTTTTTAAACAATAGAATACTTTCTACTTGCACAAGTCTTTTAAATCTGCTACCACAATTTATGAACATCTTATGCGAGTTTTCCGACCCCAAATGGATATTTCAAACTGATTATAGGTCATCAGATCAGATGGTGCAGTGGACAGTGAGTTTATGTAGGCTGTTCCTGTTCAAGTAATAGGAGTTGCCCCATCTACTGCATAGCATTGGTTTCGGGGAATTGCAGTATGCGTGTCGAAGCACCACAGATCACAAGGTCAAGCATTTTCTCTGTTTCTCTGTCTCTGTGCACAACCTGTATGTGACTCCAGGAGGGGAGGAGAAGGGGCTTCAGTTCCTATTTCCCCCCCTCCTGTCAATCAGAGAGCATACTATACTTTTGAACTCTGATTGTCACATACAGGTATAAGGTAATTCCCCCCTGAGCTTTACTAGAGGGGTATTCTTTTGTTATACCCCCTAAACATAACCAGGAAGTTTATTGGTGCTGTCACCCAGACATTTACCATTGTCCAGGTCGCAGCGCTAAAACAAAAGTTGCACCAAACACTTACACAACATATACACAAAGTCATGAATAAAGTTTACGTTTCACCCAATCCCTGTCCTGTCTATACCTGAGTTTTCTAGAGTAAACTATGCCTCTAGCGATGTCTGTTACATGCTAAAATAATAGTAATAACTATTATCACTAGATATTAATGTATATATTGCTAAAATTTTAATAGGGGGATGGAAAATAATATTTTTATGTAAAGTCCTATTTAATTTGCATGCACAAAATGGGTTGACGCATTTCTGCGATTTTGGTGTTTCCTTTTCTTTTCTTTTTTTTTTTTTAAACTGTAATTTTAATTAAGAGTTTTGCATACATAACAAACAGGAAAATATTCAAATAAAGACAGAAGATCAAACAATCAATCAAACATAAGAAATAAAGACAAAAGCCCAAATAATAGGAAAGGAGAGGAGGAGGGGGGGGGGAGTCAGAGACCATGAAGTATTTAATATGAGTCCCAGTTAGACCATGCAGCATGGAAAGCATCCAATGTATGATTAAGGGATGCAGTTAGAAATTCCAAACTATGCACATCTTTCATTCTAGAAACAAGATCAGAATTTGATGGAGGGGAGCGTCTCTTCCAATGGAGAGCTATCAAAGTCTTGGCAGCTGCACAGAGGTATAGGAACAACTTTGAGGTCTATTTGCCCAGTTGTCTGGGGGGGGGGGGGGAGGTTAAGCAGGTAAACAAGAGGATCCAGTGGGACACCTTGTATAAATAGGGCTTCGGTGGTAGACTGCACAGCAAACCAAAAGGGCGGACACACGAGCACTCCCAGAAAATATGGTACAAGGAGCCTAATTCCATCTGACACTGCCAAAACTGGGGGGATATACTAGGGTTCAGGGAGTGTAGTAAGGCTGGGGTAAGATACCAGTGCATAAGCAGCTTGTATTGGGTTTCACGAAACAAAATGCAGGTGGAGGAGCTAGCTGCTCAGGACCAGATAATCTGCCCTGGCCGGGTGAGATCTGCCTACCCAGGGCCTCAGACCATTTACTCATATACCTGTGGGAAACAAAAGGCTGCCCCTCAGGAGAGGAGATCAACCTATAAATACCAGAAATCAGACCAGCCATGGAGGTAGTAGGAGGAGACACCCTTAAGGATCCGAACTGGGAAGACACAAAATGAACAATCTGCCGATAGTGTAGCCATTCAGAGGCAGGCAAATGCAATTCGGAAGTCAAATAATCAAAGGGCCTGAGCTCCAAAGACAGAGGATCTACAAGATCCACAATACGAAAGAGACCCAGCTTACTCCAGGGCTTAACCATAGCCACCATGAGACCCCCAGGAAGAAGTGGATTATGTAAAAAGAAGATCATAGAGGAACACGGAGAAGCCAAAGGGAAAAGCTTAGCACAAGTCAGCCAGACAGCTCTCGTAAAGCGAATGGGTCCTAGGTGTGGAACAGGGGGAGGGAGCGGAGAGCGGGACCACAGAAAGGCATTAGGATGGACCGGGGTCAGCCAAAGCTTCTCAATCTCGACCCACTTCGTATATGCCTGGTGAGAAGCACAAAAAGGAATGCAACGTAAGTGAGAGGCCCAATAGTAATGCAAAATGTGAGGGACCGCCAACCCCCCTCACTCCTACCCGAAAGCATGACTGAGCGGGGTATGCAATGACACTTACCATTCCAGATAAACTGGAAGATTGATCTCTGGAGGGCACACACCTCTGTTCTCGGCATGGCCACAGGGAGGGTTTCAAAGAAATACAAGAGTTTAGGGAGGAGGGTCATTTTCACAGCTGCAATGCGGCCTAGGAGAGAAATAGGCAAGGGGCGCCACTTATCAAGAAGGACACGTAGGTCGTTAAACAAGCAAGGGAAATTGACCGAATATAGAGTGGAGTAAGAGGAGGACAGCTGAATCCCCAAGTATCGAAGGGAGCGGGAACGCCACTTGAAGCCAAAATTAGATTGAAGGAGCCGGAAGGTGTCACTAGGGATAGTCAGAGAGAGCGCCTCAGTCTTGGTGGGATTCACTTTATAACCCGAAAGAGAGCCATAGGATTTTAATTCTCGCATGAGGTTGGGGAGGGAGGTATGGAGATTGGTGAGAGTCAATAGGACATCGTCCGCGAATAGACTAATCTTAAAGTCTCTATCTTGTACCTTTACAGCAGTGTTATCGGGATTACAGCGAATCTGTGAGGCCAGGGGCTCGATACACAGCACAAAAATAAGCGGGGAGAGAGGGAATCCCTGTCATGTCCCGTTATGGATGGGAAAAGAAGAAGAGGTAGAATTTGGGAGTTTTACCACCGCCGACGGAGAGAAGTACAGAGCCCCGACGGCCGTGAGGAAGGCTCCAGAAAACCCAAACCTAGCAAGGGTCGCAGACATAAAAGACTGCATCAAGGCTCAAAAGGAGTGCAGGGGTAGCTGACCGGTTAGCCACGTCAATCTAGTCCACAGCCCTTCTAGTGTTGTCTCCCCCCTAACGACAAGGGAAGAAACCCACTTGGTCCTTGTCGATCAATGACGGGAGCCAAGCATTAAGCCTATTAGCCAAAATCTTTGTAAAGAGTTTCAAATCAGTATTCAACAAGGAGATAGGGCGATAGTTAGAGCACTCCTGATGGTCCTTGTCAGGCTTAGGGATTAAGGTAATGTGGGAGTGGAGCATAGAATCCGGGATAGGGTCACCATTCAGGAAAGAGGTGAAGAGACGTCGCATGTGGAGGATGAGGTCAGAGTGGAATGTCTTATAATAAAGGTTTGTAAGGCCATCGGGGCCTGGGGCTTTACCATTCGGAAGCTCCTTGAGGGTAGTGCCAATTTTGTCATCAGTAATAGAGGTGTTCAAAGCAGTAACTGCCGATGGGGGAAGCTAAGGGAGGGGGCATGCGTCCAGATAGGACTGTAAGGCAGCCTTGCGGGATGCTGGATCAGCACCCAGAGAGGACGGAAGATTTGCTGCCCTAGCAGTCAGGGCAAATGGAAAGCCCCAACGGTATGGAATCCAGTGATCCTGTAGCAAGTGGAGCAAAGGGCGAAGATGCAGCCTTTTCTGCAAGGTGATCCAAGACAAGTCCTTGTAGAGCTGTATTTTAGCCTCGTCAAATTCAATGTCCTTCATTGCCCTGGCCTTGGTCAGGATCAACTCCTTTAATGCAAAGTCGTGTACACAGCAGATGACATCCCGTGGAGTAGGGCCCGAACCCTTGGGACGTAAAGCCCTATGAGCGCGGTCCAGTTTAATCTCATAAGAAGAGGGTTCTTGCAGCACGGAGTTAAAAATAGCCTCCAAGTTAGCCGGCAGATCCTTCTCATGCGTAGCTTCAGGGAGGCCCTTAACACGAATGTTGTTCCTCCTGCCCCTGTTGTCTAGGTCCTCTACATGGCGCTGGAGGTCAAGCAACAGGTGAAACTGAGACAAAACTGAGTCCTGGAGGTGAAATATATAAGTGCGAGTTTGATCATGGTCACCCTCTAGGCTCTCAACACAGGAGGCAATGTGGTGAAGATCCTGGTGAAGCACCGATATTTCGGCTCGAATCTTGGTGCGAATTTCCTTATGGCAAGCCGTACTGACCTCGGCAACCAAGGATTGAGTGAGGAATTGCAGCCACTGCGGCGGAGGGGGGGGGAGGACAGGGAAGCAACCATGTCAGCTTGTTGAGCCTGAGGGACCAGAGGGGGAAAGTGAGGAGAGGACAGGGCGTAGGGGGACATGGAAGGAGTCGCCCCTATATCCACATCTGGATCCACCTCAGGAGCCCAGGAGGGTGTGGGGAGGGGGGCCCCTTGCTGCAAGTGGTGTACCCCATAATGTAAATGCTGTATCTGAAGAGGTGGTGAAGATGCAGCAACAGGAGCTGGGTCTGTGTCCACAGTGCTGGGGTGAGTTGCAGGTTCAAGCCCAGGCCCAAGATTGCAGAGAGCAGAGGTGCTGGAGCAGATGGTTTTGCTGGCAAGGACAGTGCAGGTGAAATAGTGGCAGCTTCCTGCAGCAGTGGTGGAGGGATGGCAGGAGAGGGTGCCGCCGCCATGTTGGGCTGCAAGGCCTAAGCAGAGACAGAGGCAGCGGTCAATGTAACGGGATCCAATGGACCAGACTCCGGGGTCAGATGGGGCAGGAGGCTTCAGTGCGGCGGAGGATCCAGGAGAGGGCCGCGAGGCTGTAACAGGCAGCCGTGACGGCGGCGCGGCCTGTAAAGATAGCCGCCACTTCGAGGAGAGCCGCGTGGTGAGGGCTGGGGAGGACCAAATATGGAGCAGTATAGCTTTTTAACATATTACGCTAGGTTCACACCTGCGTTCATGGTCTCCATTCTGTGGTTTCTGTCTTCTGCATGCCAGAAGACGGAAACCACAGACCGGGTCCGGCCGTGAGCGGCGGTGAGCGTTTTATGCTCTCCGCCGCGAAACCGTTTTTTTTTAATCCGGACACAGAGTACTGCATGTCCGACTCTGTGTCCGGATTATAAAACCCGGTTTCGCGGCGGAGAGCATAAAATGCTCACCGCCGCTCACGGCCGGACATCTTTCTCACCCATTCAAATGAATGGGTGAGAAAGACTCCTGCAGGTTTCCTCTGTTTTATGCAGGAAACGGAAACCTGCAGTACGGAGAGCAGAACACAGATGTGAACGAGCCCTTAGTGAATAACAGCAAAGTCCTGCTAGTCTTCTGTATTCATGTTTCTGGGAGTCCAAACTCTTGTTGTAGTTGATGTTTGCGGTACATATAGTATATATACACATTGTATACACCATAAGCTATTATTTTAAATGTATTGTCAGGGTCTGGGGTTGCTAGGTGGGGTGGCATAGACACACAAGTCCAGTTTCTTTTAGTCCAAACAAAGGTAGAGTTTATTTTCACTCAAAAAGATAGTGCAGCAACAAAAGGAAACAATACAAAAATAAATCCCTGCCCGGCTAGGCTCTAACTAAACATAGAATAGGTTACCTCACCTAGAATAACAGAAATCCAAAAAGCCAGTAGAATCACTCAGGACACAGCTCCAAAAATATGACCTCTCTGTTTGCTCTCCAGCCAAGCTCTGCCAAAGTCTGCTGCTGGAGCTGGCTTCTTAAGCCTCCTTGATGAGCAGACTCTCAACAGCTGAGTCACTGCCAGAACATTCCCAAAGTGTGGACTGGAGGGGGTGTGGAATGACAGGTCCCACTACCAAACCTACCTGTCATTCCTAAAAATCCAGCCCAGTAACTGGAACTTTGAAATAACATTCAGCAGACAATAGTTATCTGCTGAGAAATGTTCTTCCTGGAGTTTTCTCATCTCATCCACCTGAGTAGTCTTGGTGAAATGTACACCCCTTCCATTACCTGACCAGCCATCGGCTTACAGTATTTTGCATATGAATGTGAGATTGAACATGAGTTTTAGGTGCACATACGTGTTTTAGTGCATTTTTTCAAAAAATGTTTTGGGTTCGTCACAAAGTTGCATGAAGATGGATGTGGCTATTGATGACCCATTGAGACGTATGTAATCTTCAGGTTGTCTACTTTCAAAAAATATATAGGATTTTGGAGTTCACTTGTTTTCCACGGTGTGTATTCCATACATTTTATAGGATGATACTTTTTTAACATTTCCAGTTTCAAAGCAGATTTTTGTTCCTTCCAGTTCTAGCGATTTTCTGAAGACACGTGCATGCGGGTTCAGGCCATAGTGATATGTATGAACTCTGCACATGTTGATATCTTATTTTTAGGAGGTTTTGTACATATAATTTATTGTTTGGTTTCCACTTTTAACAACTAATATACATTTATTTGCATTTTTTCATAAAACATTCACTTTAAATCAAAATTGCATGAAGGTGCCCGTTCGTATACAGTACCAAGTGGCATTGAGACAATGCTGCAGGGGTCTACTTTAAGAAAATATATAGGTATGGAGTGTTGGATGCTTTTTTAATGTTGCAATTTAGCTTTGATTTATCCATCTCAAAACTGTCAAAATTGCTCTGGCTACTGGAGGTGCAAAATTTCCAGAGGCCCTTGGCAGTGAAAGGGTTAAAATCCATGAAGAGTAATATATTTGGGCTACTACTACTTGCATCCACACTATTAATACACATAAAAATACCTGATTTTATATGCAAAGCATAATACAATGTAAGGGTAGATGAACCTCTGTACTAATCCACCATACTATGAATATTACAATATGTTTATTTAAATGCTTGCCCTGTATCAAATGATTTATCTGGATGCCATTTGTTTGCACAGCTAATCCTAGCATTATGGAGCTCATTCTACACAGGTCAATGGGCAGGTTTTACCAATGTAATGAATAGGATATAAGAAGAATGTAAACAATCACTATGCATGCTTTGTATCATACAAAGGAAATGCTAAGGGAAATGTTCATGCAAATATATGGACAAAGTGGTCAAACCACTTATGGGTTTATCCAATATGTCTCTACACTGCACTCTAAGATGTGCTGATAGGAATAAGAACGTCCTGGGTCCCAGTACAAAATGTATAGCAAGGCCAGGAAAGAGTGACCTTTGGGCCCTCCAAGGCACTAGTTCCCAGGGGTAGCTGTTACCTCTGTACCTTCTATAGGTATACCTCCCAACTTTCGAAGAACAGAAAGGACAAATTTAGTTCTGCCCACTTTTACGTTGACTCCACCCATTCTCATTCGTTTTTCATGTACCCCCACACAGTATAATTCTCTTACAGTCACCTGTAAATTATATGCCCCACAATATAATGTTCCCTTTCAACTGCCCCACAGTATTAAAGGGATTCTATCATTAAAATCACATTTTTTCTGGATCACACGAAGGAATAGCTTTAAGATAGGCTATTCTTCTCCTACCTTTAGATGTCTTCTCCGCGCCGCCGTTCGGTAGAAATCCCGGTTTTATATGCAAATGAGTTCTCTTGCAGCGCTGGAGGCGGATCCCAGCGCTCAAACAGCACTGGGGGCATCCCCAATGCTGCAAGAGAAATCTCCAGCGCCGCCTCCATCTTCTTCAGGAATGGCGTCTCTGCATGCGCAGTCGGCTCTGTCGTTGGGCCTCAGGCAGAGCCAACTGCACATGCCCGCTAGGTGTAAGCGGCCATTTTCTTGTGGTCGCTTACACAGTAAGCTGGGATAAGCGGCCACAAAAAAATGGCTGCGCATGCATAGTAGTTTGATCCCAGCTCCAGAGGAGGATGCGCAGAGAGGCCGTTCCTGAAGAAGATGGAGGCGGCGCTGGAGATTTCTCTCGCAGCATAGGGACGCCCCCAGTGCTGTTTGAGCGCTGGGGACCATGCCCAGTTCTGCAAGAGAAGACATCTAAAGGTAGGAGAAGAGTAGCCTTTCTTAAGGCTATTCCTACGTTTGATCAAGAAAAAATGTAAATTTAAGATAGAATCCCTTTAAGTCCCTCTCCTGGTGCCCCAGTTTAACCTGGGGGAACCTAGAGGGGGACATGAAACTGGGGCAGCTGGAGGGGAGCATTAAACAGTGGGGGTATTTGGAGGCAACTAGAGGCAGGCAGGTTCCCCTCCAGCTACTCTTACAGTTTAATGTCCCCCTTAATATCTGCCCTAGTTTAAGTACTCCCCTTCATCTACCCCCAGTTTCATATCCCCCTCCATCTCTTCCCCCAGTTTCATATCCCCCTTCATCTGCCCCAGTTTCATCTGCCAACTCCATCTCTCCCCCAGTTTCATGCCCCCCTTCCATCTCTCCCCAGTTTCATGTCCCCCTCCATCTCTGCCCCCACTTTCATGTGCCCTTCTCCATCTCTGCCCCCAGTTTCATGTCCCCCCTCCATCTCTGCCCCCAGTTTTATGTCCCCCCTCCATCATTGCCCACAGTTTCATGTCCCCGCCTCATCTCTGCCCCCAGTTTCATGTCATCGTACCCTAGTTTCATGGGCCCCCTTCATTACGTTCCCCCTCAATTTACCCTCAAGATTTAACATAATAAACTGATACTCACGCTTCCCTCGATCCCCCGCAGCTCTGTCTGCAGTCTCACTCACGGAGTTGCAGGCGCAATGTGAGTGACGTCATCACATTGCGCCTACCACTCCATGAACCGGAGCTCAGCAGTTAAGCAGGAGCTGTACTGTGACAGCTCCTATTTCACTCATCTGTGTATTCAACTCATCTGCATCCAGGACAAACCTCCCGCCGACCAGAACTGCTGGACAGGACACTGAATCCGGGAATGTCCCCCAGAATCCGGGACAGTTGGGCGGTATGCTATAGGATCCTCTGCTACTGGATAAGTGTGGTAATCTCTTAACACAAGACAATGTAATGACCTTAGATCTGGAGCAGTACTGTCAATCATAGAGCAATCTCACCTATATATACCACTGTCTATGGTGATCAATTAGTAAAAATCTGCATAACATCTCAGGCATTCTGAACTCTCAGGAGTTCTATTAGAAGGGTATTCTTAGAGTTCTCTCTGGATGGAGTTTTCTTCCAGTTTAATACAACTTATAGTTCTTTACTTAGAAATAAATTGCCTTGGCAGATTAATAGCCCTTCACTATAGAACATCAGCAATCTCATTAAAGCTAAAATCGGATTAATTTGCTCCGAGCTGTGCATGCTTTACAGCCTTGATTTGTCAAATTATCCTAAGGCCGTCTCAAAGTAGAACAAATGTAAGTTTTGTCTAAACATGGACTATAGTAATAAGTAGTTAAATGTACATAGTGATGACAGAGTTTTCACCTTGAATATTCTTAAATTACTATTAATTACTTTCATGATTCATTATAGTACTGGTGTCATCTAATGTGGTAGACAGGTGGTAACAGCACCAGCACTCATTACACAAACCTACCCAAAGGGATTTATAGGACACCGGATCTCCACCAAACTAGTGCTGTAAATTATGCCAAATAGGCATATATTTAGTAGTTCCACAAAATATAGGCAGCAACCTTTCAAACAGTGCTGGGTCTGCAGTCCCACAGCAGCACACAACAGATTCCCTGCATGCAGAGGGGTTGTCCTCAGCTCTCATGGGTCCTGGGACTCTAGGCTCATACTAAGGTTAGGTCCACTGGGATACTGGAATACTCCCAGATTATGTGTAAATTGTACCTTAAGTAGTACACAGGGCACTGTCCCTGCCTCTTGTCCAGAAAGTAGCACAAGTAGAAGTGGTGCAACAAATCAACAACAACTTTAATGTAGCACTGGCATACAAAATACAGTAAAGAACAAGGAGTCATCAGCCTTACAACAAACAGACAATGCACAGAGCAATAACAATAAGTATGTATCAGTTAAAAAAAAGAGTACACCAAGTGTATCCTGAGTTGGGTCTCTTACATCAAACACCCACCAAAAGATAAACTTGTGGAAAGGGGTGACTTCCATCACCTTAGAGCAGTGGTTTTCGAGGCACGGAACATGCACCCCTGGGGGTACCTCCAGCTATCCAAATGGGGTACATATGGTGGTAAGAGTCCCCCCTGCACCCCTACTTGTAGATTATGAGGTTCACAACCCACAAACCACTATTATACTCTGAAGTCTCTCAAGTACAATAGCAGCCTATGGGAGATAAACCCCCAAAAGTCCGGGTTTTGCTAAACCACAGAAAATGCAGGTTCAACTAAACCAGAAATTGGAAAATCCCTATTTATGCAGAATTTTATAACTTTACTAATGTAGGACCATTTTGGGACAATATACTGTGTGGAGAAGTCACAGTGGGACCTGGTTCAGCTGGTTTCCTGTGTGTACACATGTGCCTGCTACCATCCCCCCCCAGGACACCAGGACAGCATGAACACCATGCAGCATGGAGAAGAAACCTGCATGGATGTGTGGACTTCTTCTTTTCAAGGAGATGATTTTTGGCGTCTATTGCTGATGTGTGAAGATGCTACAGCTGACTGGTATTTCTTTCTTTTACTGTGGACACGTGGGACTCTGTTATAGCCTGGGAACCATCACCCACCTACCCATGTGTTTGTGGAAGCTTGGCAAGAGAACAGCACCATGTATACCTGGATGGCTTCAGACCTCTCTGGGCAGTAGAACACAGTGGTAAGAAGAAAGGAGGAGGAGGACTTGTGATGAAGGATATTTGGGGCTTTTTTTTTTCTTTTTTTTTTTGTGGTTAATGGACAATAGTGCTGATGCAAGATACCGAACTATCAGCTGTGAGCATGAGATCTCACCACCTACCAAAGGAACTGCCACATGTTATCATGATGGCTGCATATGTCCCCCCACCTCTGCAAAACATTGCCTGTTATATCTACATGCTGTGACCCCCCTCCTCGTGTCCTCCAACCACATTCGGCTGTATTATCAACATCACTCCGCACAGAGAACTAAATGATCCTGCAGTGTGTCTGTGTTTCTTTCTTTTTTAGTTGCTATGATTCCTAGGATTTCTCTATCTGCCATGAGCTTGTATGTGTTTCTCTCTTGTTATATACTACTGTACCATCTATGAAACTGTATCACTGAAATTTCCCTATTGTGGGACTATTAAGGGATTATCTTATCTTATACTTGATGTAGGGGCCACTATGGGCATTGTACTGTAAGGAGGGGTCACTATGGGACATTATATTGTGTGTAGGGTCCACTATAGGACATTATACTGTGTGGAAGGCCACTGTGGGATGTTATACTCTATGGAGGGGCCACTATAGGATGTTATACTGTGTGGAGGGGCCACAATGGAACATTAAATACAACCAAAAACAAAAATGCCTCAAATACTATAATATAAGAAGTCTCCAACTAAATTAAGCATCAAACTAAAAAACATAGAGACAACACAAAAATACTACTAGAAATTGAAAAGTAATTTATTATATATCAATATATAAAAGACATACCGTATATTCTCGAGTATAAGCCGACTTTTTCAGCACATTTTTCATGCTGATAAAGCTCTCCTCAGCTTATACACGAGTCAGGGTTCACAGAGCACAGGATTTAGCATCTACCCTGCAGATGAGTGGCCAGGACTCATTGTGTCTTATGGAAGATGTCTGTTGTATGGAGGAGAGGAAGCTACAGTAACGTGACACACAGGGACCTTCCTTTAGTTACTCTGCCTATTAATGTCAGGCATTTGGGGTTATTCATTTAGTTTCAGTAACTCCATGTGCCTCATATTAATAGAAGTTAACCCTGTCATGTCCCTCATATTAACTCCTGTGTACCCCATATAAGGATTACTTAATATGTGAGACACATGAGGGTACTAATGAAGGACCTTAATTATGAAGATACCTAATTATTACCTCCATATGTCCTACATATCAGTAACTCTTATGTGAGGCACACAGGGGGTTAATGTGTGGGACATGATGGGGATAACTGCTATTAATATGAGGCACATGGAGTTACTAAAGTGCAATGCACATGACCAGACTTTTTATCTGCAATGGTGGATTTCCCCCCCTCGGCTTATACTCGAGTCAATAAGTTTCCCCAGTTTTTTTGTGGTAAAATTAGGGGTCTCGGCTTATAATTGAGTATATACGGTATACAAGACAAAGAGGTACAGCAAAAGACGCTTCACCACATAGTGGCAAACTAATACCAGAACCCTCTCACAAATGAGTGAGCAGGAAGAAAGCCCCCTAAGGGTAATACTACAAATATTATATATATATGGAATACAGCATATTAAGAAGAAATCAAGAAGAAATCATATAATATGAATCAATGACACATACCCAGGGACATATTTGTGACATAAATGGTCGCCAATCAGGGGGGAAATTCTGCACACCAAAATGAGGCTAAAGATGAAACGCCTGTTCCCCTTTTTCATGTATATGTCTTTAATATATTCATATTTAATAAATTACTTTTCTATTTTTAGTAGTATTTTTGTGCTGTCTCTATGTTTTTTGGTTTGACACAATGGAACATTATACTGTGTGGAGGGGCCACTATAGGACATGATACTGTGTGAAGGGCCACTATGGGACAATATATTGTGTTAAGGGGCTGCTATGGAACATTATACTGTGGGGGGGGACACTATGGTTCATTTTACTGTTTGGAGGGTCCTCTTATAGGATGTTATGCTGCGTGGAGGAGCCACTTATTCAACATTATACTGTGTGGAGGGTCACTATGGGATGTTATACTGTGTGCAGGGCCACTATGGTACATTATACTGTGTCGAGGGGACAGAATCTGATGTTATTCTGTTAAAAGGATCATTAGCATGAATGGATGGGTGTGCATGCTTAACAGCCTGAGGCCCAATGCCTTAAAGGGGTATTCCCACCTCACATACTCAGCAGTCTTCACTCTTGTAAAATCTTCTTTCTTCCTGGTTTCTTGCATCAGTTGGTGGGCGGGGTTTGTGAAAAGAGGCAACCTGCCGTTTAGCTCCGCCCCCAAATTCGCGTGTAGCTCCACCCACCCACATTGAACTATGAAGTACAGGCAGCAGCAACTCCATTCTGTGTTACATACAGAGACTGCCTGTCTCTGCCATAATGAACACAACTGAATTAGCTAGACTGATAACTGGGAGAACAGAAGAAATGAAAGCAGCTCCTCTCCTCTTGAGTGCAGGACCTAGGTCACATGGTGTAGACACAGGATTAGCTAGATACACAGGCTCGCTCCCTGCACTTAGCCCCTCCTCCCTCCCCCCTGAGAGCAGAAGATACATCATTTGACTCAGGAGCAGCTAAGTCAGGGCTGTGGCCACAAAGAATTGAATAAAGTAAGATAGTGGACAGACAAAGCAGTTTTGCTGAAGCAATGTATTTAGGAAAAGTCTTACATCCACATTAACAAGCAGTATAGATAGGATCCTTGTGATGGGACAACCCCTTTAATCCAACTGTCAGGATCTGACTTGTTTATAAAACGGTTGTGTGTTTTTGGTGGTGTTCGTCTGGGAATTTGAGCCAGTGTCCTGTGGTTCTTTGATCAGTTCTCTTGCCACTGAGCTGTTGTAATAGTGGTTGGGTATTTGTCACAATTTTTATTTGAGCTTACTTTGTGTCTCATGGAATGTGAGCTTCAAGTATGTAATTGTCATCAACCTATCAGGTCTTTCAGGGGTCTGTAAAGGCTGACTGCTGGCTTCAGTCCTCACTGGTTTTCGTGGTTACCAGCTAGGATTCTTGGCCCAGTCTTGAAGGAGAATTTAGTTGGAGTTGTACGGTTTCTGGAGCTGAATTGGAAGTGGTGTGGGTTTTGTTCTGTGTGAGAGTCTGCTTTTCCCTCATACATTCCTACTCAACCCCTGTCCTGCATTTCTTGCTGCCTGTCACTGTTTGGTATTAGCGAGTTTCTGTTTTTGGTTCCAGATCTGTTTTGCCCCTGTCCTCTGATACCCTTTCCTCACTACTCCACTCTTCCTCTCCTCAATTCCTGTTGTGTGTTTAGTAGTTGTGTTGCACCTGTTAGTTCTCCAGCACGTCCCATCATAGTTGATACTGCTTGCTGCTGCACATATCCTTTCGCTAGGGTCTCTAGTTTCCCAGTACCTAGACTCTTTCAGCTTTCATCCTACCTGTCTGTTAGGTCTTCGTGTTTAGAGAGCCAGTAGTTGTCAGGGCCGAGCTTAGCTCGGGTACAGCTGACCAACACCTTAGGCAGGGCCTAGTCAGCCGTCGCAGCGCTAGGGACAGCTTTGCTACCCCGTTTCCCTAGTAGTGCTAGCACCTTTCAGTACCATGGTTTTCGGACATCGACACAAACGTGACACCAACCCGGTGGTAAGCAATAAATGTAGCTTACCACTCTTTCACTAAGTGCTGCCATTATATGTGGGGGCATTTTATTACATTTGGGGGGAAGCACTGTGTGGGTCATTATTTAACATAAGGAGGCCATTATATTACATGTAGAGACACTGTGGGGGCCATTATATTAAATGTGGCAGTATTTGTGTTATTAATAAATTTAGTAATATACTTTAATAACACATTTTGGATCCTTTCTCTGAAACCCTGCATTTTTTTAAACTCTTTCTCTTGTTTCTGTATTGAGGGCTGTTTCTGCCTCTCACTGAATGTTAATGTGTATGGAGTACAGGGCTGTGTAACATGTAGAGAAAATAAGTGTAGGGAAGGGTCTCTTCAAACAGTTGTATCTCAGACATTATAAAACATACAAACCTGCTTTGGTGTCACGTGAAAGAGGAGAGTCTTCTTTCCTATGACACTAAGGTTGTAGTGCTGTCTAAATAATTTAGAGAGATATCACTGGTTGAAAACACAATTGGGATTGGGATTTTAAATTTCATATATATTATACAGCTACATGTAAATACAGAACTGTGAGTGTCTAATCATCTTTCATGTGACATCAAAAGGAAGTTTGTATGTTTTATAATGTGTGAGATATAACTGCTTGAAATGACCCTCCCCTCATTTTCTCACAGCCTCGTACTCCATACACAGTAATATTCAGTGGGAGGCAGGAACAGCTCTCAATACAGAAACAAAAGGAAAGAGTGAAAACAAATTTCATCATTTCATGCAAGATTTCATAGCAAGGGGACAATATTTGTTAATAAAGTATATTACAAAATTTATTAATGAAACAAATACTGCCAGAATATCAAAAGTTGCCAGAAAGTTTAGTTACACTTTAAGTTTTGACTAGATATTAAATAAGTAAATTTCAATTAAGGGCTCGTTCACATCTGTGCCTGGGACTCCGTTCTACAGGTTTCCTGCACAAAACAGGGCAGACCTGCAGACATCTTTCAAACCCATTCATTTGAATGGGTTTGAAAAGTGTCCGGCCATGAGCGCCAGTGAGCGTTTTATGCACTCCGCTGCGAAACCAGTTTTTTTAATCCGGACACAGAGTCGGACATTCAGTACTCTGTGTCCGGTTTTAAAAAAACGGTTTCGCTGCAGAGAGCATAAAACACTTACGGCCGGACTCGGCAAGACAGGTTTCCGTCTTCTGCATGCAGAAGACGGAAACCTGATAACGGAGTCCAGACGCTGGTGTGAACCCAGCGTCACAATGGTTGGGAGAAATCTATTGAATGACATCATCACATTTAGAGCACCTGTGAACCATATCTTCATATATGAATAAACACCATGTATATATGCAGTATATGAAGATGATGTTTTTGGTAGATTGCTTCTTGTAATGAGGTTAATGACGTCCCCCCAGTATTCCCACATTGCCTGTATCATGACAGATATTGAGTTCTTATACAGCACAGGGCATTTATATGTTTTTGTCAATCTTGCATTGTTCTTGCTTATTTAAAAGCCACTTGTATTGTAATTTTTGTTGCCCTACAGAAAAGTATTTTTGTGCTCCCAATTGACATTTCTTTGATCTGTTTTATTTCTAGTTTTCAAAACTCTATTGAATAATGAAAGCATTAGCCCCTGAGCAAAATGTGAGACCTCAGTAATATTGTTCTATAATATTCATCCAGGCCTTTTCTTGGCATGGATTGCAGAGTATGCAAGTAACATTTTCACCTCTAACTTAATATGAGGATTTTATTTCATTTTCCAAACTTGCTATAATGATCTAAGTGACAAGGAACAAGTCATTTGCCTTTAAAACTAAATGGGAACTCCACCACTAGCCGAGTTTCTGTTAATGATATATTATATTTCACTCCACATATAAGCAGAGCTGAGAATGATTTATTTGCTTACAATATTGCTGCAATATTGCTGTGGTTATACAATTGAGACATTGGCTGCTTTCATATATGGGAGGGGGTGTAGAAAAAAAGCCATTCCAACATCAGTGCAGAAAATAAAGGACAATTCTTCAGATTGAGATACATAATGATGCCCCAAGTCCATAAAATATGATCATTTTTACTACAAAACATTGATTCATACTTCTAGTTCCCCCAGGTATTAAGCAATGTTAAGGGTAAGGACATAAATGTCAATTACTTACAGATTACATATGAAACTCATTTGTATATGATACTATAATGGCACTTAGCCGCCCACCAATTTAGCAGGAAATTATTCTATAACATTGACCATTCAGTTTCCCTGGCTACACAGTCATTTTGTTCTTTCTATATAATTACAAATACTTAGCGGCTCATTATAAGGAAATGTATACTTAATAACACCCAAGTATCTTATGACCCTATACTCTTTCTCCTTGGTGCTGCAGAGTAGAGTGGACAGACAGATGATGGAGAATGATCTCATAAGACTGTACCGACCGCTAGATAAAGGAGACTGTGCTGATGTCTAAGATGGAAGGAAGTAAGTTTAGACTTGTCAGCAGGTTTAGGGCCACCAAACCACCAGCACGTTGTTATACTGCATAGATTTAAGGTTACAAACCTTGCAAAATCAAAACTATGCATTTTGTTAAACTTAAAGGGGTTATCCTAGTAATGGCACTCTATACTCTATGCACAGGATAGGAGATAAGTGTCAGACTACTGGAAGCCCAATCACTGGGTACCCCAGAGACAAGAAGAATGGGAACTGGAAAGTCTCTCATGCCTCCTCTATGTGAATGACATGCCATTGGGTCTGCATGACCAATGATCCATTCACTGCTCTTCCTGTAGATAGGGAATAAGTGTCTTTAATGGGGTAAACTCAAAATCTTTTTTACATGAGTCCAGTTGTCAGACGCATGTCCTTTGCTTCATCCATGAACTGTTCATCGCCCATGGCGGAGGCTCATCTCCTTGCATGTTGGAAGGGAGTGTATAGAGCAGCACATAAGCTGAGCCTGCACTCCCCTGTCACACCTTTGCAGTATCTAAGATCAAAAATACCTGAGAATTTAGACACATAACTGCATGAATTCTACAATTATCCATTACATCTTAGTGCTTAGAAAGACTCTCTTTGTCCCAAGATTGCATAAATCCTTCCTCCATTGTCAGGGCTGCTGGAGACTTAATGAAAGGAAAGGCTTCCAGGTCCACCATGTTAGTACTACCAGCATCCCTTACCACAGTAGCGTGCAATACGAAAGTCATCACAGATACAATAAACTACAATATAGAAGTATTACAATGTATAGCACATGCAGTCAAGCGATTGCTTAGTCATGTCCGAAAGGCCTAAATAAGTTATAGGCTAAGGCCCCACGTGGAGTCCCGCAGCAATAAAGTGTTGTGGGAAAAACCGCACCGAAAATGCATTGTGGTTCTTCCTGCAACGCTTTTGACAGAAAGTTCACAGAGTTTTCCTCTGCTGACTTTCTGCTTCAGTTATACCTATAAGGAAACCACTGCCCTTTCCGTAGTCGTTATGCCTTCCTAAATTTTAATAAAAAAGATTATTACTGAACAAAAATGGTTGTACCGTAAAAAATGAGAACAAGAGGAAAGGGTTAAATCCTTGTACAATCTTCTATTTTAAACACAGTTGGTTTATAACATTGAAGTCCGGATCAAGCAATAAATTTGGCAGCTTACCATCAGGAGCTACACAGTGCCTAATTATCCTATGTAATACAGCCTCCCACGCACATGCACCTAGAACTGTACAAAACATTATTATTAGCTCTGTTTTACGAGCAGTTGTCTATCATTTTACACATCCTGCTCAACACAGCCCAATAAATACCTGTACCACAAAATTACAAGCCAGAAATGCGAAGTAGAAATGTCGTCACTAAGATCACTGACAACATTCTATGCTAGGATTACATATAGATAAGAGTCTTTTACTTATGTCAGATTGTGCAGGGCCGTTCCTTGTGAAATGTATTTAATACCGACGGTGCTCTAAATATAGTTTTATTATAGTATGAATATATATCGGATATTCAGCTGTACAGTGTAGAAAGCATCAGAATGGGGAATGCATCGATGGCTTCAGTTCCCAGATCCCACCGCCCCATCTACGGCAGGGCCCGCTTCCAATGGCTAATCTTGGCATTGACGTTTGCTCAGACCCTGCATTTCACAATACACAATATAAACCATGACAAGATTCATAAGACATAAGGTATGCTCTCAATATATAATTTAAAAACACAGACAGAAAAACTAACAAGTTGACTAAATCTGAAAGGAAATTTTAATATTAGATATAGGACAATACGCAAAACGAATGTCGTAAATTGGAGGGAAGTAAAAAAAAAAATGAAAAAGGCAGGGATTCATCTTCTGGAAAGCATGCTTATAGATGGAAAGCTGAAATCCTGTGCAACTTTGATTGGAGACTTTAATCTACATAGAAATGTCTATTTTAAATGTGCACTATGGAAATCTGCTATAACACTCAGGGGCTGGGATGTGGTATCACAATTTGCAGTTGGAATAAAATAGACTTTTTTGATCAAGGACCCAAGTGTTAAAGGGAGCCTGTCTCCAGAACCCAGTACCAACCCATCATCACAAATAGGTGAGGGTCACTGGAATCAAACTGTGTTGTCCCCATGTGAATTGGGTTTACATTGCACAGATATCGCTTTTGTCAATATTCAAATTAGCTCTTTTGAGCAATCAGGGCTTCTTGTAGAAAAGACAATGCCCTAGTTGCTCCGAATACCTAATTTCCATATAGCAAAAAAAAAACAAAAAAAAAACCCACAATATTTTGGCAACTGAGGATCCGATTCACAAGGGGATAATGCCATTTGATTCAGGTAGTCCTAACTTATCTGGTTTTATTTGCTGCATTTTGGTAATAGACTCCCTTCAAGAATGGAGTGAGTCAAATCTATTCTCTACATTAGACAGTTGAAGATAATACACTGGAGGAGATCTCAAATAAATCACAGCTACTTCTTGTTCATAGACTATAGCCCATGTAGTCTACTCAAAATTAAACAAAGGGGGGCAGATTTGTACCCCAAATGTCAAAAGTCTAGAGGGGATGTAATCCATCTAATATGGAACTGTCCAAAATGATGTAGCTATTAGAAGAATATAGTGGGCAACCTATAGTGAAAAGTCCAGTTAGTAATCCCAGAAGATCCTTTGCCTGCATGTAGACAATTTGGAAATTCGAAATACTGCAGGAATGGATATCAACAAGGGCCCCTTCTGTGAGCAAAGCATTGGTTTTCATGGTGATATCCAGGTCCACGATCCAGTCTGTGTTGCATTTTAGCACATGGAAGTAGAATCAAAAGTCACAGAGATGATCTTCAGATGTCTTTATAGTGTTGGCCAGGTAATGTACGTTTGCTTCAACTATACATGCATTTTATTTAAGTATTGGCAGGAGGGAAGTGCAGCTGCTATGCATCTCCAGCAACATTCATCTCTGGGGAAACTGTTCAATCAGGCAAAATGCCAATCTGGCGTCAGAGAAGGGTTCAGCATCCATCATAGTCATAATATTTTTATAGATTATGTCGAAAACAGAGTGATCTAATCTGTTTATGGACACTAAATTGTGCCTGTCTTATATGGGTAGTGGTCAGAAGGAAGGACAGCGGTGTATCACTGAAGACAGTTACAATGTGTGCACATACTGTAGCGATTCTTACAAAGAAAGTCTTTGTTATATAAGTGAAGTCTATATCTAATAGGTGTCATTCATATCATAAAGTCATTCAGAGATTCATCCCAATGAACACAGGATGAAAAGGTCTGGTAATAATACTGGTCTAGTTCCAATATGTGTATATATAAATATACACTATGTGATCAAAAGTATCCGGACACCTGGCTGAAAATGACTTACAAGTTGGTGGCGCCCTCCATCGGTAATTCTGAAATTCAATATGGTGTTGGCTCACCCTTAGCCTTGATGACAGCTTCCACTCTCGCAGGAATATGTTCAGTCAGGTGCTGGAAGGTTTCTTGGGGAATGGCAGCCCATTCTTCACAGAGTGCTGCACTGAGGAGGGGTATCGATGTAGATCGGTGAGGCCTGGCACAAAGTCGGCGTTCCAAAACATCCCAAAGGTGTTCTATAGGATTCAAGTCAGGACTCTGTGCAGGCCAGTCCATTACAGAGATGCTATTGTCATGTAACCACTCCGCCACAGGCCGTGCATTATGAACAGTTGCTCGATCGTGTTGAAAGATGCAATCGCCATCCCCGAATTGCTCTTCAACAGTGGGAAGCATGAAGGTGCTTAAAACATTAATGTAGGCCTGTGCTGTGATAGTGCCACGCAAAACAACAAGGGGTGTAAGCCCCCTTCATGAAAAACACGACCACACCATAACTCCACCACCTCAGAATTTTACTGTTGGCACTACACACGTTGGAAGATGACGTTCACCGGGCATTCGCCATACCCACACCCTGCCATCGGATCGCCACATTGTGTACCGCGATTCGTCACTCCACATGTTTTTCCACTGTTCAATCGTCCAATGTTTACGCTCCTTACACCAAGCGAGGCATTGCTTGGCATTGACCTGCGTGATGTGTGGCACCCAATCACCTGACCACGTTCGAAGTCTGTGAGTTCCGCGGAGCGCCCCATTCTGCTCTCTCACGATGTCTAATGTCTACTGAGGTCGCTGATATGGAGTACCTGCACAATGCACCTAATATGAAAAACGTATGTTTTTGGGGGTGTCTGGATACTTTTGATCACATAGTGTGTATATACAGTATATATATAGTGAAGGAAATAATTATTTGATCCCTTGCTGATATTGTAAGTTTGCCCATTGACAAAGACATGAACAGTCTATAATCTTAAGGGTAAGTTTAGCAGTGAGAGATAGAATATCAAAAATAAAATCCAGAAAATAACATTGTATAAGTTTTATAAAATTATTAGCATTTTGAAGAGAGAAATAAGTATTTGATCCTTCTGACAAACAAGACTTAACACTTGGTGGCAAAACCCATGTCGGTGCGCACAGCAGTCAGACATTTTTTGTAGTTGATGATGAGGTTTGCGCACATGTCAGGAGGAATTTTGGTCCCCTCCTCTCATCAGATCATCTCTAAATCATTAAGATTTTGGGGCTGTTGCTTGGCAACTCAGAGCTTCAGCTCCCTCCATAAGTTTTCTATGGCATTAAGGTCTGAAGACTGGCTAGGCCATTCCATGACCTTAATGGGCTTCTTTTTGAGCCACTCCTTTGTTGTCTTGGCTGTATGTTTTGAGTCACTGTCCTGCTGGGAGACTCAGCCACAACCCATTTTTAATTTCTTGGCGGAGGGAAGGAGGTTGTCACTCAGGATTTTATGGTACATGGCTCCATCCACTCTCCAATTGATGTGGTGAAGTAGTCCTGTGCCCTTAGCAGAGAAACACTCCAAAACATGATGTTTCGACCTCCAAGCTTGTCAGTGGGGATGGTGTTCTTTGGGTCATAGGCAGCATTTCTCTCCCTCCAAACATGGCGAGTTGAGTTAATGCCAAAGAGCTCAATTTTTGTCTCATTTGACCAGTCTGGATGATTCTGAGAGTGATTAGGAGAAAATGAACCCTGCAAAATCAAACTAGGGTTTATATTCAGAGTAGGGCTTATTTTTGGGGAAAAGGATATATATATATATGTAGTAAATAGAAATGATGAAGCCTGGAAAGTGCTTCCCTTCATTGATTTGTCTTCACACATTTTCTTCAGTCTCCTCGCATCACGACTTTCCCTTTAAGATAAATATCTTTCTGCTCATCACATAATCGGTGTGGATCTATCAATACAACTACCACGTTTTGGCCTTAGTGAAGAAATAGATTTATTGCTCTTAGAATTTTCTTCTGCATTGCATCTGAAATACATAGTCCATTCAGAATATATACATGCTTGGGTGAGTCAAGCATACATGTGTGTGTAGGGGGAGCGATGTGATGTGTATGACCAGCATGGAGGTCACTACCATGTTTCCCCGAAAATAACACAGTGTCTTATATTAAATTTTTGTCCTAAAAATTATCCTATGTCTTATTTTCAGGGGATGGCTTATTTTATTTTTGTGTGCTGCTGCCACCACTGCGCTACGCTAAGATGTGCTTGCTGCGAACAGTGCTTGCTGGCTGAACAGTGTGTGCAGTGCTCCATGTGCACAGGAAAGCCGGTTGCTGCAATACCGTACGTTGTATCCACTGTTCCTGCTGCTGTGGGATGAGCTGGGAGAGTGGACCCCCCGCTACATACAATGCTTAGTGTATGCACAGCGGGCATCTCCCAACTCATCCTACAGCAGCAGGAACAGTGGATACAACATATCGAAGCGGCGTCAGCAGCCAGCATACCTGTGCACATGGAACATTGCGCACAGTGTTCAACTGGCTGCAATGTTTTTCTTCATACAATCTTTGCACAGAAAGATTATTATTATTGGGGGATGTCTTACTTTCGGGGGGTGCCTTATATTAGGCAATTCAACAAAACCTCTACTATGTCTTACTTTCGGGGGATGACTTATTTTCGGGGAAACAGGGTAATATAAAGGAAGACTATTAACCCTTTCCTGACAAATCCATTGTCTCTCAAAAATGAGAATCAGAACAAGAATAGATGGAAGAAGGGGAATGTGGCTATGAGAAAGTGAGCAGTGTAATATTATAAGTATGAATATATTTTTCCAGGTTGTATTATCTTTCAGGTAGTAGAGTCAAGAAATCCCTAGTGATATGAAGCTAAGAACTGCCAAGATAACTTAAGATATTTCTTAAGCTCTGTTTCTCCATAGCGCAAACATCTGGGATTAATGCTCAGTAATGAGATTCTCTTCAATTAGTGGAATATAAAGATGACATTTCTGCTAATTCCTCATAGAAAGAAAATGTCAGTTATAATGTTCCCCTTCCTAATTTACAAAAGCAGCAATGACTAAAGCATGAAATTTTATGACACACCTTACCCTTTCACTGCTCGCAGTCCATCCAATATTGTACCTGAACATGGGCCACAATTATCATAAGGCTTTTATGTACTGCGCAAGTCTATGGGAGTCATGAATGTGTATATATTTACATATGTAGGTAGAATTATGTATACTCTGCATATCTTGGAACAGATGGCTTCCACATCTAAAAATGAAAAATATGTAAATGACCATAACAGTAAGGTATAGCAGCTTTTTAAAGGTGCACATTTATAGAAAGACATTTTGTCTACAGTGACATCCCCATATTCACAAATATAAGAACATTGACATAAATATCATATTGATACTATATATTTACTAGCGCTATTTATATAAAAATACATTTATTGAGGTATAGAACACAGCATTGAAATAAACGGCATACAAACTATTCCAAGCAGCAAGTAGATACTACAAGCAGTGTGTAATATAGGTATGACTTAGGCCGGGGCCCCACGTGACATGAACGCAAAAACCACAATGTTTTTACAGTCACTGCAAAGTGGATGGGATTGTGGAGAATGCTATCCACACATTGCAGAAAATATGCGCAGCAGAAACGTTGCGAGTTCCAAAACCGATGCGATTTTGGCAATCGAAGCATGTCAATTTTACCTATGGAAACACTGGCTGTATTCCTATAGGTATAATGAAAGTGAAAAGTGCTGTGCTTGATGAAAGGTGAAGTGACCACAAAACTTGCTCATATGCCATAACGCCTTCAATCAGTTGATCAGTGGTTTTCCAGGTATCGGACCTTGACTGATCTAATATTGATCACCTATCGTCAGAGGAGATGATCAATATCATAGTCCTGAAAACCCTTTTAAGAGCATAGTAGAAAATCACCACTCAAACTCTGGGAGAACATATGAATTCCATTCAGATGTTCTTCATCAGGTTTGGAGCCAGGACACCAGGTCTAAGACCACCATGCTGCCCCAATGAGCATTACATAAATGGTGAGAAGACTCTAAATCAGCGGTTCTCAACCTTTGGGTCGCGACCCCGGCGGGGGTCGAACGACCAAAACACAGGGGTCATCTAAAGTATACCTCCCAACCGTCGGTGGGAGGTATGTCCCGGTTTCAACTGATCGGCGCCCGAAGGACGCCGATGAGTTGAACACACAAGCGATCGGCGACGTCATATCGCGCCTACAACTAGTGAGCAAGACTGCGGAGAGAGCAGCGGGGGAGCGTTGGAAGGTGAGTATAAGTGTTTGGGTTTTTTTTGTTTTAAACATTAAGGTGGAACATAATGAGGGGCCCATGAACCTGGGGGCAGATGGGGGGGGGACAGCATCACACTGGGGCAGATGAAGGGGTGGGAACGGCATGACACTGGGAACAGAGATGGAGGGACATGAAACTGGGGAACAGATGGGCGACATGAAACTGGGGGAAGAGATGGGGGGACATGAAACTGTGGGCAGATGAAGGGGGGTACGGCATGACACTGGGGGCAGAGATGGGGACATGAAACTGGGGGCAGAGATGGAGGGGGACATGAAACTGGGAGCAGATGAAGGGGTTATATGAAACGAGGAGAGATAGCGGAGGGACATATAATGTACGGGAGGATTATACTGTGTGGGAGCACATGAAAACTGAAAGAGAATGGGCGGAGTCAACATAAAAGTGGGTGGAGCTAAATTCGCCACGGCACGCTGCTCGCGCCGCACATCTTGTCCCTCCTTCTGATATTCAAAAGTTGGGAGGTACGCCTAAAGCCATCAGAAAATACATATTTTTGATGGTTTTAGCCATTGAGAAGCCGCGCTACTGTCTGCAGCAGCGCTATTCAGCTGGAACACACGCCGTTATGGACCCGCGTTCCAAACTGAATGGGGTCACCGCAACATGAGGAACTGTATTGCGGGGTCACGGCATTAGGAAGGTTGAGAACCACTGCTCTAAATAAATATGGTACATATACACTATTTTGTACTTTCTGCCCATCCTGGCACCGTTTATAATGCATACATTAGGAGAGTCATTACCTCCATAGAAATGATAGAAGCATTCATTAGAGCTACAGCTAATGTTGTAGTTGATGTGTGACCGGGGGAGCAATCCATATACATTTGGTTCAAAGGAATATAATGTAAACTACTGGATCAGCATAATTCTCTTATTTGACTCTGGATCAAGAATCTGTATTATACATAAAGGCTCCTAATGTAGTATAAAGGCAGACGGCCTTCATTTACCTTATTGCATATTTTAGTAAGATGAGTAAGCATGAAGAAGTGCAGTATTATAAAAGTATGTAGCCTTAATAGACCCTTGGTTAAAAAAAATCTATATGGCAAATCAATAGGGTTATTAAGCATTAATAAAAAGAAACCTTGTTTAATTACAGAATGATAATACTTTGCACTTGTTGAAGATTTATATAAATTATATTCCTATTATGTAGCACTATATTGTGTGCTTGAAGTGTATTTATATGTTCTACTAACAAGTTAATCCCCGGTTAAGGACCTGTGAGAATAAAAGCGGCTCTTGCTCTACAGGACAACTGCATTTATGCATTATAAGGCTGGCCAGAATTTACTTGAGTATTCTCTGACACAATCCAATTTTTGGGTTATTTATCAAGTACAATTCAAAAACACGAGTACAAACAATGCAGACAAAACAAACATCTTCGGGCTGCCAGGGGGTCCCCAGGACGAATCGGCCATGTCAGGTGTTAAAGGGCAGAAGAAGAATGATGAAAGAAATGGAAGGAAGCAGAAGAAGAATAGGAGGAGCACCAGAGGGAAAAAAACGGGGGGATATATACTGTAGAAGGGGAAGGATAGGGAGGGAGGGCAACTGGAGGAGGGTGTGCAAATAGGGTGCTGGCGAAAGACAAACTAGAAGGCCTGAACTCGGTGGACAGCAAGTTCGTTTCAAGTAATCTACTTGATCTTACTAATGTCCTGTTGTGCAATGATACCAATGTTGGCAATGCGGGATAAATTGGATATTACGTTGTATATATCAGGAGAGTGTAAGTTAAGAAACATTACCATTGGTAAGAACAACCAACCCCAGTCTCACACCGCAGGTGATCAAAAGCGGATGATTTAATAGGGGTTGGAAACCCTTTCTAAAGATGCCCAAACACTTTCAATAGTTGTTGGACATTTGTTCTGCTGACAGATATTACTTCTGGCTACAAATCCATGTATACTTGGTTTGTGTTTTCAATGCCAGACAAGTCCAGAGAGAGTCAAGGTCAAGGAGAGCAAAGGAATTTGGTGTTGAAATTCAACATGCGTGATTCTTCTTCCCCCAATTGTCATCTGTTAGGGGAAAGTCAGGAGGCTCCAGTTAACTGCTGGTTCTGCTGAATTCACATTGTTCTGCTGACTATTTTCTTAAGTGTATGGTGGCCCTTAAAGATTAAGTACTATCCAACCAAACAAATAATATTGAGAATTGTGGTAACCCATTCACATCACTACCAAGGTAGTAGACATACTGTGTCTCCAAAAATAAAACTGGGTCTTATATTATGTATTTTTTTTTTTTTACCAAAAAAGGGCTAGGGCTTATTTCGGGGTAGGTCTTATTTTTCAGACACCAGAGAAAATCAGAATCTTTTGTGATGCGCTCCAGACGAATCTTGTAAAATTAATGGTGCAGGGTTAGTGGATCTTAAACAAAGATGCCTGATAACCCAACTACAATAAGACAATCATAGCTGGGTTTTTGACAAGTCCCAGACCATAGAAAGTTTCTGCATTTGTGGTAGTATCCATTGGCAACCGATCAAAGCAACAGATTGTCACCACTTAGATAGTAGAGGAAATCTTTAAAACTCTGCAGAATTTTTAACTACTTATATTTGCAAAAATGTTTAACTCGTAATTATTTACAAATATAGAAATGATTATGTTAATAGAAATAAGTTTTAGAATAAGTTTAAGAATTTACTTACCCTATCATTGATATATAGGGTATTATGTCTACTCTTAGATAAGATTGCAAAGAGTAATTATATTAGACAAAAGTAAAGAGCACCCTCATTACTCAGCAACCAAGGGGGCCCATTTCCACAGAGACCAAGGGTGCAATCAGTGCTAACTATGGACGATGGAAGGAGATATGGAAAACTGAATGTGCCTCCATTACATTACCACGGCATCACAATGCTTGCATGTGACTATAATTACTTTCTTCTTATGTTGGGATTATCCCCTGACTGTGAAACCACTGTGTGCATCATCCTTATACTGTGACATTACTGTGTGCATCATCCTTATACTGTGACATCACAATGTACATTATCATTATACTGTGACATCACTGTGTGCATTATCCTTATACTGTGACATCGCTGTGTGAATTATCCTTATTCTGTGACATCACAGTGTACATTATCCTTATGCTGTGACATCGCTGTGTAAATTATCCTTATACTGTGATGTCACTGTGTGCATTATTCCAATACTGTGACATCGCCATACCTCCCAACCGTCCTGATTTCCGCGTGACATTCACGATTTTCAGCTCCTGTCCCGCACAGCTTCCCCCATGTCCCGCTCTGCCCTGAGGTGTTTTACTTATTAACATGCTTTCCCCGATCACCCCCCAGCTCCTATAACAGATACAAGGTTGTAACTGGGATAAGAGCCGGGGGTGATCAGGAGAAAGCTGAAGGACCTTGTGTGACATCAGACATCACGTGACTAGGTGGACGTGTCTTAGTATTCCGTGCAGTGCTGGAAGAGAAGGACAGATGTGTCGTCTAAGGTACTGACGGGGAGGGGGATGTGAGATTCAGGGCGGAGAGTGTGTGTGTGTTTACATGTATGTGTCTGTATGTGTGTGTGTGTGTGTGTGTGTGTGTGTATGTGTCTGTGTATGTTAATACAACTCTGGATATGATTAGTATAAGATTAATTAATGCTGTTCTACATGTGATTAGTGTAACATATCTGACTGCAGCTCTAAATGTGACTAGTGTAGGATATGTAAATGCTGCTCTGGATGTGACTATTGTGAGATATGTAAATGCTGCTTTGGGTGTGACTAGTGTGAGATATGTAAATGCTGCTCTGGATGTGACTAATGTATGACATGTGAATCCAGCTCTGGATGAGACTAGGGTAAGACATGTCAAGGGAATGCCACTATGGATATGACTAGTGCGAGGCCTGTGAATACAGCTCTCGATGTGACTAGTGTAAGACATGTATATGCTGCTTTGGATGTGACTAGTGTATGACATGTGAATCCAGCTTTGGATGTAACTAGTGTAAAACATGTATATGCTGCTTTGGATGTGACTAGCAGTATAAGGTTTGTGCGTGTGTGTCAACAGTAACCTAGGGGCAGAGATGGAAGGGGAACGTTATAATGAGGACAGAGATGAGGGGGGACATGAAACTGGGGGCAGATGGAGGGGGGCATGAAACGGGGGGGCAGATAAAGGTGGATATGAAACTGGAGGAGAGATGGAGGGAGATATGAAACTGGGGGAGAAATGGAGGAGGGACATGGAACTGGGGGTAGATGAAGGGGGGCACTTAAACTGGGGACAACTGGAGGGGGCATTAAATCATAGAGGTAGGTGGAGGGGACCTGTCTGCCTCTAGTTGCCCCCAGTTTAATGTCACTGTCCAGCTACCCCTACAGCTTCTAGCTGCCCGAGTTTAATCTCCCCTTCTAGTTGCCCCCAGTTTAATGTCCCACTTCAGCTGCCATTAATTTATTGCCCCCTCCAAGGTTAAACTGGGGCACCAGGAGAGGGACTTAATACTGTGGGGCAGTTGGAGGGGACATTATAATGTGGGAACATATACTGTAGTGTACGGGTAACTGTAGGAGGATTATACTGTGTGGGGGCACATGGAAAATGAATGAGAGTGGGGGGAGTCAACTTAAAAGTGGGCGGAGCAAAATTTGCCGCAGCACGCTATGCGCACCACACATTTTATTCTGCTTTCTGTTCATCAAAAGTTGGGAGGTATAACATCGCTGTGTCCATTATTAACCCTGTACTATCACAATCATTGTGCGCATTATCCTTACAATATACTGTGACATTACTGCGTTCGCTGTTCCTATACTGTGATATCACTACATGCATTACCTGTACTGTAAAATCACTATGTGTGTTATCCATATTTGTAAAGAATACTAAAATAACAGTCATATTATAGTGGCATAACTTGAGGGGGTACAGAAGGTGTGGTCACATCTGGGCTCAGGAGTCTTAGTGGACCTTAAAGGGGTATTCCCATAACTCTTGTTCTGCAGGCTGAAGGCTCTGTACTCTCTTCACTTCCTGGATTTCTCGCATATTGGTGGGTGGGGTTTCACTTGCTCTGCTATCTGCTATGATCCACAGTATGATGCTGATGTGGAAACTGATGTAGCAGAGCTGGATTTGAGTCCGTTTGCATTACATACAGAGGTAACGGACTCCTTATCTCAGTCCTTATCAGCCAATTTCAATTAAACTGGCTGATAAGTGGAAAAGCTGAAGATAGACAGCAAAGTAATCCCGGAGCTCTCACCTCCCCCTCCCCTATATGAGGAGTTCTGTTGCTTGTCAACCCCTCCCTCCCCCCCTGAGAGCAGGCAGCTACTGTCACTTGACAAATGAGCAGATAATCCCAAGGGCCAGTGTCAACAATGAAGTGAATAAATTAAGATAGCGGCCAAACAAAGTAGTTTTGATAAAGCAATGTATTTAGGAAAAGTCTTATATCCACATAAACTAGCAGTATAGATAGGATCTTTGTTATGGGACAACCTCTTTAAGGTGTCTCTTGCCAATATGTGAAGACCAGTACTATAAGCAACACATCATAAAAGGAGGCCCATAAAGTACTCAATTCTGCAATCAGTAAAGGAAACTTGTAATTCTGCTATTCATTATCAATCAGGAAATTCTGTTCAAACAGGCTGTGTGTATTTTTCCTATCCTATCTTTTCTCTAGCTGTGTATAATAGGATTAAGCGTGAAGAGGAATACAGTTTGCTTATCAATGTTCAGTGGAAATCAAGTGAGTTCCTTATTCCTCTGAGCATCTAAAACCTTAGGCTATTCCATTCCTTTAATTAAACTGGATAATTGTGAGTGAAATGTTAATCGGGCTCCTAGACAACCGAGATCCACTCTCCGCTGCTGTGACCATTATTTAATGAAAGTGAACCACAGTAGATCTGAACTGTTCAATAACATTTCATAATAAATACTTTATGTAAATAGCCAAGTATTATAAATAGAGATGAGTGAACAGTGAAATATTCGAGATTCGATATTCGTTTACAGTAGAGCCTCAATATTCCACTACTCGATCGAATATTGAATCCCATTATAGTCTATGGGAAAAAATGCTTGTTTCAGGGGAAACCACTATTCGACTAAAGGAGAGTCACCAAGTCCACGAATAGCAGGAGGAGAGTGTTTAGGAGGAGCGCTGTGCAGTTAAAGCGCACGGACCCCATTATAGTCTATGGGGTCCGTGCGCTTTAACTGCACAGCACTTGCAGTTACGCTGATAAAAAGTCAGCTCCCTCGTAACAGCAAGCTGCCAGCTCTCCTGACTAGCAAGGACCAGCCTGCTGCAGAACCAACGTTGATTTTCTGCAGGCTTGTCCTTGCTAGTCAGGAGAGCTGGCAGCTTGCTGTTACGAGGGAGCTGACTTTTTCTCATAGGAATGAATTGACCAGTGTTGATTGCCCAGTGTACAGCATTCGGTCAATCAACACTGGTCCTGCCGGAGGCTCATCTGTGAGGAGGCGGAGTCTAAGATCGGACCACAATGGATAGCACACTGTATAGCATTTGGCCAATCAACGCTGGTTCTGAATCGAATATTTACTGCGAATAGCTAGTAGTATTCGATTACTGATACGAATATTTCGAATACCATAGTATTCGATCGAATACCTTCTCTAATAGAGATGAGCGAACGCCGTTCGATCGAATAGGTATTCAATCGAATATCAGACCGTTCGAGGTATTCGATTCCAATTGAATACCACGTGGCAAACGCAATAAAAATTTGTATCCCCTCCCACCTTCCCTGGTGCATTTTTTGCCCCAATAACTGTGCAGGGGAGGTGGAACAGGAACTACGACAACATAGGCATTGAAAAAAATTGAAAAAACCCATTGGCTGCCGAAAACATGTGACCTCCAATTTATAAGAATAGTTAGCGCCATCTTCGTCACATTTGCGGTGACAGGGAGAGAAAGAGATCTGCTGAGGGCTAGATAGGTATTAGCTTCTAGTAGGCAGGGAAAAACGGAAGAAAAACAACAGCTCTTAATCAGAGCTATATACTGCAGGGAGAGGAGTCGAGCTTTCCATGGTGTGTCCCCCCAAAACAGGGATACAGAGCAATTAGGTCCGGCTATATATGCTCAACCCAGCATTCCAGGCAGTGTCCCCCCAAACACCTAATAGGGATACAGAGCAATTAGGTCCGGCTATATACGCTCAACCCGGCTTTCCACTGTGTGTCCCCCCCAAACACCTAACAGGGATACAGAGCAATTCAGTCCAGCTATATACGCTCAACCTAGCTTTGTAGGTGGTGTCCCCCCAAAACAGTGATACAGAGAAATTAGGTCTGGCTATATATGCTCAACCCAGCTTTGCAGGCGGTGTCCCCTCAAAACCTAACAGGGATACAGAGCAATTCAGTCCAGCTATATACACTCAACCCAGCTTTGCAGGCAGTGTCCCCCCAAAACAGGGATACACAGCAATTAGGTCCGGCTATATACGCTCAACCGAGCTTTACAGGTGGTGTCCCCCCATATACTTAACAGGGATACAGGGCATTAAGTCTGGCTATATACGCTCAACCCAGCTTTCCACTGTGTCCCCCCCCCCAAACACCTAACAGGGATACAGAGCAATTCAGTCCAGCTATATACGTTCAACCCAGCTTTGCAGGCAGTGTCTCCCCATCACTTAACAGGGATACAGAGCATTAAGTTCGACTATATATATAGTCCCCGGCTTGATGGCCACATTAAGTAGGGTGCAGGGTACAACACTAACCAGGCCTGAGCACCAGGAACAGGTGTTACAATGGCTGGCGGATAATGCTTCCAGCACATTCTCCACCAGCCAGTCAGCCTCTACCTCAACTCCTTCTCCTACCCAACAGTCTGGTCCTCCTTCCTCACAACACGCCCAATCTTACTAGCAAAGTAATCCCACCTTTCCCCCCTCCCAGGAGCTGTTTTTGGGTCCATTCACTGTCCCTCTCTCTGTCCCACCATGTCGCGAATAACTGGAGGTACCAGATGAGTTCCTGTGTCCTGATGCCCAAACACTGGAGCATCCGCCATCTCCTGTTGTTGTTATTGACCAGCAATCGGCCGTCAGTGACGCAGAGACACAGTTGCCATCAGTGCAGCCTGTTGCCATGGTCGGTGTGCAGGAGGAGGAGGAGCAGAGAGAGCAATTGGAAAAAGAGGGGGTGGACAACGGGAACACTGACCCGACCTGGACAGGGGGGATGTCAAGCGGGGAAAGCAGTATAGATATGGAGGGAAGTGCAGCACCAAAGAGGGTGGCTAAAGGCAGAGGCATGTCCAGAGGCAGACCCAGGCCACAGCCAGCAGGGCCCAAAATGTACCCTATTCTAGCCAGCCTAGAAAAACTCCCTCATCGAGGCCACGGTCTTTGGCGGTGTGGAAATTTTTTAATGTATGTGCGGAGGACAAATATAGTGCGGTTTGCACACTTTGCAACTCGAAACTGAGTAGGGGCTCTGAAAAGAGCAACCTTACGACCACTGCCATGCGCCATCATTTGGAATGCAAGCACTGGGCTCAGTGGGAGAGAGCAAATGCAGGACAATCGTCGTCCGGCGTTGCCGCCACTGCCTCTCCCACTGTTGCCAGTGCTGGCGCTGCAGTCCAGACCAGCAGCCAGGAAACCTCCACATCTGCGTCTGCCACTTTGGAGACTTCTCCCTCATCCTCCACTTTTCCTGACTCAGCTCCTTCTCCTGCCTCAGCTCCTGCACCAACATGCCCCTCTTCCCAGCAACCCACCCATCTCCCAGACGTTTGAGTGCAGGCAAAAAGACAGCGCTACCCACCCCCATGCACAAACCTTAAACGCGCACATCTCCAAATTCCTGGCCCAGGAGATGTTGCCGTTTCGGCTTGTGGAAACTCAGGCCTTCCGTGACCTGATGGCAAGTGAGGCACCTCGCTTTGCCGTCCCTAGACGTCACTACTTCTCCCGCTGTGCCATCCCCACCTTGCACCAGCATGTGTCATGCAACATCAGGCGGGCCCTAAGTTCCGCGCTTTGCACAAAGGTCCACTTGACCACCGACACGTGGACAAGTGCATGCGTACAGGAATGTTACATTTCACTGACGGCACACTGGGTGAATGTAGTTGAGGCTGGGACCCGGTCACAAACTGGGGCGGTCTACTTCATTTCCCCGCCCAACATTCCTGGCAGGGGCTCTGAACCACCACCCTCCTCCTCCTCCTCCGCCATCACAACAATGCCAGAGACCTGCTGGAAACGCTGCAGCACTGGCGTGGGGAGACGTCAACAGGCCGTGCTGAAGCTCATCAACTTGAGGGACAGACAGCACACTGCCTCCGAGGTGAGGGATGCCCTCCTCGATGAAATGTCAACATGGTTTTCACCGCTGCACCTGGACCCAGGCATGGTCGTGTGTGATAACGGCAGGAACCTGGTATCAGCTCTGGAGCTTGCCAACCTCCAACACGTTCCATGCCTGGCCCATGTTTTCAATTTAGTGGTGCAATGGTTTTTAAAAACATACCTAAATTTACCTGAGCTACTGGTGAAAGAGCGGCGCTTGTGAGCCCACTTTTGCAAGTCTACAGTAGCCGCTGCTAGCCTCCGAAGCCTCCAGCAACGCTTCCATCTGCCAGAACACCGGCTGTTGTGCGACGTCCCCACACGCTGGAACTCGACATACCACATGTTGAGCAGAGTGTGTGAGCAGCAGAGACCCTTGATGGAGCACCATCTCCAAAACCCAAGGGTTCCTCAGAGTCAGCTCCCGCAGTTTCTGCACCATGAGTGGCCATGGATGGCAGACTTATGCGAGATCTTGCGAGTCTTTGAGGAGTCCACCAAGAGGGTCAGCTGTGACAACACGCTCATGAGTGTAACAATCCCGCTCCTGTGTGTTATGCGAGAATCCCTCATCGCCATCAGGGATAATGCATTGTACGCTGAGGAATCGGGCATAGGGGCAGAACCATCCAAGCAGGATAGTCAGGGCACACTCCTGTCCGCTTCACAGCGTATACTGAGGGATAAAGAGGAGGAGGAGAATGACGAAGTGGCAGATGATCTCATTGTCACACAGGAGGCTAGCAGGGAAGTTCATTGCTTCCCATTGATGCAGCGCGGATAGGGCGAAATGGAGGAGGAGGAGGAGCATGAGGAGGAAATGGAGAGTGACCATTCCGGTGGGGGCAGCGAAGTCATGCCAAGTAACATTCTGGCACACATGGCTGAATTCATGTTGGGGTGCTTTTCAACTGATAAAAGCATTGTCAAAATCCTGGAGAGCAACCACTACTGGATTTTTGCAATCCTCGACCCCCGGTATAAAAATAATATCTCTAACTTTATTCCGGTAGAGGGGAGGGCCAGTCGCATCAGTGATTGCCACAAGCAACTGGTGCAGAATATGATGGAGATGTGTCCATCAACTCTCGTTGGCGGCAGAGAGAAGAAAGTGTGAGTGTGAAAAGTGTGTAGTTGTTAGGCTGTGATGGTGGGGTAAAACTGTGACTTCGGCTTGTTAGATGCCCCCAGACATGCTTCTCCTGCTGTCCCAATTGCATTGCAGAGGTGTTGGCATCATTTCCTGAGGTGCTATAGTGGACTTGGTGACCCTCCTGAGTCGAATTGTGGGTTCCCCTGAAACGAAGCATTTTTCCCCATAGACTACAATGGGGTTCGAATAGTCGAATATTGAGGGGCTATTCGAAACAAATAACGAATATCGAATATTTCACTGTTCGCTCATCTCTACTCTCTAATTATAAAGTGTATTTAATGGACTGTGGGAGATGAGAAAAAGATGTTTTTCTCTCTGCAGAATCAACATGGTTTCAGACCAATTTCAGTACATGAGGATGAGCTGCTATACCTCAGCGCCCATGGGAAAGAGAGGGGTCTTTCTCTAAAAAGGGCATATCTGTTCTTAAAAATCCCGTTAGGTTGAGGACACATGAGGTGAATTCACAGCGGTTTAGCCATGTCAGAATTGCTCCCAAGATGTAAACAGGGAGACAGTGCCTCTGTTATGCTGTCCTCTATAGCAAGCACCCTGAACAACATGCCTGACTTCCCAGAAGTCTTCACTGCATGATGCGAGGTTATACATGTTTACATCTTGGGAGACAGATTTGCATATTCTTCCCACAATCTAATAATGTACACAGAACAGACACAAATGTGGCACAAAGCTATATGTGACTGCTACATACAGTACACGACAGAAGATACCGATAAAAGCAGTACAATAATCAAAATAAAAAATACAGAAGAGTTAGGCGAAGTGTCACTTACCGTAACGCTTTATGATAACGGGACATTAATGATCCAAGGGAAGCAAACCAAGCTCCTGAAATTTATTGACATCTTCTCTAAGATCAAAAAACTAGCTCAGACAAACAAAAGAGAAAAACACAGAACCATCCTCCAACCTTGGAGAATTCCTTACAACCTCCCCCAATACAGGAAAGACATTTACCTGCACACAGACACAAACCAACAATCTCACCCCCACCCCCTCACACCTCTCACTAGAGTCCATTGCAGAGACTGTATCAGGACTGGAGAGAGACTTCACTATACTTAAAAAGAAATTGCAATGGCAACAACACACATAGTCAAACCATCAGAGAACTCCCCAGCATAAATGGAGACACAATAGAAGAAGTCATTCACAAACTTCACCAGGAAAATGCAAATCTGAAAGAAAGGATAACAGCCTGTCACCAGGAGAATACAAAACTGTGGGAACAAATGACATAGTGCCTACAGGAAATTGCAGATTTAAAGAAAGGGTTAACAGTCCTGAAACCACAGACACAACACCCCACACAAGAGATAAGATCTAAGAAAGAGGGGGAGGGAAACAACACATCAGACACCCCTCAAGGTATCAACAAATCAGAAGAGCCTGACACAACACAAGAAAGATCAGAACTGTCCAACACCCCAGAAACAGAGACAGGGCAAACCCAAACAATGAAAACCTCAAACCCAGATATAGTCCTGATCATAGACTTCAATGGCAAATATTAATACAAAAAAGTTATTCCCATGGCAAAGAGTCAAGAAAATCCACGGCCCAACAATTGAGAAAGCAACAGCTATCATAAACAAACCTTTCTTTACCACCCCACATTGTCATACACACAGGCATAGAAGGTCTCCCTGACCAGCACTAAAAGATAGTGGGCCTACTGGTCCAACTAGCAGAGAAAGCAAAGCAACAGTTCCCAGACTGTAGTATCATCTTGTCATCCCTGCTCCCATGAGAAGACATCTCTGAAGAAATCATCAGGGAGATCAACACAGAGATGGCAACCAAAATCGGACCCACATCTGGCATCACCCTGACACAACACCTCTCCATAGATAAGCATCACCAATATAATAACAAACACCTCAACAAACAGGGAGTCAGCCTACTAGCGAAGGAATTCAAAGACTTAGTGCTCAACAGAGACCCCGGGCCCAAACACCAAACAAAACAAAGACCCATAGAAACGACACCGACAACCGCCAACATACAGGACAAAAATCCCTAAAGAGGCCACCTAGCAAGAAAAAGCCCAAACCAACCGGAACAGCCCAGAACACTGACATAGAGAATAGAGTACGCGGCCACTACAATGGCCACAACAGCAGTGCACATAATCTGTCACCTACCTGGCCAAACTGCTACCAACCAAGAATCCAGCCTGTCCTCTGCAGGACAGCTCATTACAAGGTTTACCCACCAAAGATGATACCATTAACTATGATACCACTAACTATCAGTAGTTGGAACATAAAAGGGCTGAACACCTCAGCCTTTGAATCTAAACCAAAAGATTCAGACTTCATAGACAGGATAAAAAATATAGACATCCAAATCCTCCTAGAGACATGGACCCAGGCAGAAGACGAGTCCCTAACGCTAAAGGGCTACAAGGAATTCTCCGTGCCCGCCCAGAAAAATAAGACCACCAAACTAGGCCACCACTCAGGAGGCATACTAATATGGTTTAAGGAGGAGCTCAAAGAACACGTAAAAGCTACCAAACGTGGAACCAATCACATATGGATAAAAATAAGCAGCTTCATCCTCAGCGGCCAACAAGACATCTATCTCTGCGCAGTATATATGCCCCCACCAGGGTCCCCCTACCACGACCCCGACACCTACGAGGTCCAACAAAGGGAAGCTGCCCAACTCCAACCCAAAAGACAGAGTATTGATATGCGAAGACCTCAACGCAAGGACAGGCAAAGAGATAGACTACCTGCCCCCCGACGACAACCCACATACCCACGGAAGTGAGAGCCACCACCCAGAACCCACACAGACAAGAAGAAATAGCCAGGACAGAATTGTCAACAAGAGCGGGAGACAACTGCTGAACATGTGCCGGAGCCTAGGTCTATACATAATGAATGGACGTATCAGAGGGGACTCCATAGAATGTTTCACACTAAATTCCCAAGTGGGCAACAGTGTGGTGGACTATGCCATTACAGACGCAGACCCGTCAGACATTGAAGACTTCACAATCGCCCCTGACTCTCACCTATCAGACCACAACCAGATCCTACTCTACGTGAGACACACGAACAAAACACCCCCACAGGAGCCCCAACAGACCGGCCTCTACAACCTACCAAGATATTTCAAATGGGCCAACCACCAGGACATGGAATATACCAACGCAACCAACCAACCCGAAATAAAGACACTGCTCACAAACTTCCATACAAACACCTATCAGCCAGACCAACAGGGAGTCACCAGAGCTCAAGTACATCCTACAGACCACAGCAGAACCAGCAGGCCTGAAACGAACCAAACCCATAAAACAAACCAACAAACAGTCCCACAAATGGTTCGACAGTGACTGCAGAGCATTACGCCGTACCCTAAGAACAGCTTCCAACCAAAAACAGAGAGACCCCAACAACAAGGAGGCGAGGGAAGCCTACGACAATCTGCGCAATCGATACAAAGGCACCCTCAGAGAGAAGAAACAGAGGTACCTCTCCCACAAAATAGAGCAACTAGAGGACTACCTCAAAGACAGCTCATTCTGGGAGACCTGGCACCATATGGGCACAAAGTCCAAGAAAAATTCCCTCCAGATCCAAAACGGCAACATCTGGCTCAACTATTTTAGAGGTCTCTACAAAAACATCCCTGAAGAAGACCTAACCCCAGAACAGCAACAGATAACCACCAAATTGAGAGATATGGAGAAAGTCATCAAGGACCACCAGAACCCTCTGGACTCACCAATGACCATAAAAGACATACAAGAAAGAATCACCATGATAAAAAGCAGAAAAGCCAGTGGCCCAGACGGCATCCTACCAGAGATGATCAAACACAGCCCTCCAGCAATACATGCGGCACTGGCAAAGCTTTTCACCCTCATCCTCAACGCAGGACACTTCCCACAAGACTGGAACAAAGGCCTCATAACCCATCTACAAGAATGGAGACCAATACGACCCCTACAACTACAGAGGGATCTGCGTCAGCAGCACTCTGGGGAAACTGTTCAACAGCATCATCAACCACAGAATCCTCATCTTCCTCACACAACACGGGGTCCTCAGCAAGAGCCAAGCAGGATTCATGCCAAACCACCTCACCACAGTCCATATCTACACCCGGCACTGCCTCATCAAGACCTAAGTCCACAACACCAAAAGAGACAAAATATTTGCCTGCTTCATGGACTTCAAGAAGGCATTCGATATGGCATCCAGGCCTGCTCCTAAAACTCCTGGAGAGTGGAATAGGAGGAAGAACGTACGATGTCATCAAGAGTTCCTACACCGGTAAACAATGAAGGTGAACGGGAAAAGGACAGCATACTTCCAACAAGCCCGAGGGGTCAGACAAGGCTGTAGCCTGAGCCCAACACTCTTCAACATCTACATCAGGGGTAGGCAACCTTTTTTGTTCAGCGTGCCGATTTAAATTAAAAAATCAAAGATGAGGTCCTCGGAGTGCCGGGCAATAATTGTAAAGCCGACGACACCTACACTAAAGTCATATAGCACAGGGGTGCTGTCATACTGTGATCCAAGCCACATGCGCTTACCACTATTTAACTCGATACACATGTTCTTTTCCATTAGAAGCAATATAAGTACATGCGTAACCCACAATTAGTGGTAATGTATGTGACTGGGAACAGAGTGAGATCATACATGTAAAGAGCTGACACACAATGTACCTGTATGCTCCATCCAGTCCTCGGTTGTTAGTAACTTCAGTATTCTGTAAGGGAGCGTTCACACTACTGTCGGTATCCGACAGCTAGTGTCCGCACAAGATTTTGAACAGACATTAGCAGCGGACACTAGTGTGAACGCTCCCTAAGTGAAACGAAGATTAATTTCAGTCACTTTTAGTTCCTGGCGGTGCAGTAACAGCAAAACCTCAGCCAGGAATTAATGGGTGTCACACTTTCAACAAAGTGGCCACACTGGTGCCCAGGAACTGGATTTGGCTATAATTGCATCTAGTTACAGTGTCACCACCCAATAGAATCACACTAAGGCCGAGGCCCCACATTACAAAAACGCAGCTTTTTTTTATTGCAGATTTAGCTGCGTTTTTTTTTCCGTCAAAGCCAAGAATGGCTAGAAAAGGAACGGGAAATATATAGGAAGCTTCTTATGTGTCTCCCTCCTGCTCAATCTACTCCTGGCTTCAGCTAAAAAAAAACCCAGCAAAATCTGCAACGAAAAAAAGCTGTTTCTGCAATGTGGGGCTTTAGCCTGCTGAGGCACAGGGAACACAGCTTTTTTTGTTACATATTTTGCTGTGTTTTTCTGAGCCTAAGCCAGGAGTGGATTGAGCAGAAGGGAGACGTATAAGAAGCTTCCTATATATTTCCCATTCCTTCTGTAGCCATTTTTAGCTTTGGTTGAAATAAACCGCATGAAAATCTGCAACAAAAACGCTGCGTTTCTGCAACGTGGGGCCTCAGCCTTACGCCTCCTGCATACAAGTAGCACGCATGTGGTTTTCACTGACCTAGCAGACAGATATAGGGGATGTATAGGACAGATATAGGGGATGTATAGGACAGATATAGGGGATGTATAGGACACATATAGGACCTGCTCCATAGTTTTCAGCTCTTCAATTTGGCCCAGATACACAGTCACAAAAAGAATGGTTGTATATATGGGTCAATTGAAATATATAGGTCTGTACTCTTATCCACAGTTGTAGATAAAGAGTCTGGTCATGTGCATTGCAGGTTACAACTCAATGTGCCTCATATTAATAGCAGTCAACCCCATCATGTCCCTCACATTAACCCCCTGTGTGCTTTACATAATTGACACTGATATGTGAGACATATGGAGGTAATAAGTGAATATCTTCATTATATAGGCCCTTTATTAGTACCCCCATATGTCTCACATATCAGTAACCCTTATGTGAGCCACACAGGGGTTAATGTGAGGGACATGATGGGGTTAACTGCTATTAATGTGAGGCACATGGAGTTACTAAAACTAAATTAATAACCCCAAATGCCTGACATTAATAAGAATAGTTAGTAACACACACGTACCTGGTGTTGTTTCTCCTTTCACTTTGCTCCCCGGAGCTTCCTCTCCTCAGGGCTGCAGACGGCAGGAGCTCTTCCTCACGTGTAGCAGCAGGTCCAGGGAGCCCTTATCCTGTGCAGTGAGAGGCTCACCTCTGATTGGTGGCAGGGAGAGAAGGGGGCGTGTCTCTAGCAGAGCACTGAAGGGACACTCTCTCTCAATTTAGTGTATGAAAGTTGCAGGCTGGCTGCCGTGCCAGCAAAATATGCCTCGCGTGCCACTCTTGGCACGCGTGCCAGGGGTTGCCGACCCCTGATCTACATCAATGAACTGGCTACAGTCCTGGAGGCATCACCAACCCCAGGCCTTACCCTGAATGACAGTAAGGTGAAGTTCCTGATATACGCCAAATACCTCCTACTCCAGTCCCCCACTGAGAAAGACCTCCAAGAAAACCTGTCAGTGCTGGAAAAATTAAGCACTACATGGGCCCTACTCATCAACCACATGAAAACCAAAGTCATGGTATTTCAGAAGAAGGGCCACAACAAAGCCTCCACCCCATAATTCACACTGAACGGCTCCACACTGGAGAAAACCAACAGCTACACCTACCTGGGGCTGGAGCTCAGCCAATCAGGAAGCTTCAAAACAGCAATAGAAACCCTGCAAGTAAAAGTCTGCAGAACCTTCTACGTCATCAGAAGACAAATGTACCACCTCAAACCACCGGTGAGGGTCTGACTGAAGATATTTGACGTAGTCATCGCCCCGATCGTTCTCTATGGCAGCAAGGTTTGGGGCACAGCCACCTACCCAGACCAGCCAAAATGGGACTCCAGTCCAACAGAGACCTTCCACCTGGAGTTCTGCAAATACCTGCTCCATGTCCATCACAGCACCTCCAACATAGCTTGCAGGGCAGAGCTAGGCAGACTCCCCCTATGGCTCACCATAAAGAAGAGAGCACTAGCTTTCCAGGCGCACATTCAGGGGAGGAACCCCGACTCCTACCACCACCAAGCATGGCTAAGCCACATAACTCCAAAAAAACTAGACACTCCCAACCAAACAACAGCCAACCACCAAACCAAAAACACCAACAGATGACGACCAAGGCCCAAATAAAGGCGAACACAAAGGCAAACAGGCAGTACATCGAAAAATGGAGAAACCAAATAAATAACTCCAAGAAACTCACCATGTACCAATCCCTACAAAGGGACTACACCATGGCCACCTACTTGGAGAAAATACGCCATCTCAAATACAGACAAGCCTTGAGCCGTTACAGACTAAGCGCCCACAACCTAGAGATCAAAACAGGGCGGCACAGGCAGATGTACAAGCCACAGGAAAACAGACTGTGCCAGCACTGCGAGGGGGGGGACCAAGGGGCCCTAGAAGACGAGACCCACTTCCTGCTATCCTGAACTAAATGAGGGCCGTCTACTACCAAAGACTCTCTGCCCACATCCTAGACTTCACATCAGCAGACAAGAAGCGGAAACTCTACATCCTACTGGGAGAAGAGGAGACCACTGTGGAGATCGCTGCCCAATACGTGTCCAGCTGTCACCAAACAAGAGGAAGATGAGACGCATGGACTATCAAACACCCATCCCCCATGGACTATTAAACCCCCTACCCACCACCCAAACACCACTAAGCTCCCCCTATCACCTGTCTACCCCATACCGACCAATACCCACACGCCCCAAACAAGAATGACGAGACCCTAAGGACACTCAAACTCCCAACCGACGGACCCGCTACCCACCCCCATCCACTACCCCCAAACCTTTTTTTTGCGTTGGCAACACCAAATGTCTTAATCTTTGGTAACGCTAATACAGCTCATTTGTATCTTGTATCTTGTGTCTGAGATTTGTTCAAATCCCATCCACTATACTTGTACTGCATATTGCAGTTGGTTAGTGTGTCCAAAACCTTAAGGCATCTTTTCCGTTGACACCTGACGAGACTCATTACGTAGCACAAACCTTGGACAGCCCTATAGGATGGAGTAGAACCTTTTCTTTTCTTCTCAAACCTGCAGCCCAGACATTTTCCAGGATATTCACGAGCTGAAAGAGGAGAAGATTCACCATCTATATGAAAACACATCCTGATTTTCACATTTCTCAACAAAAACTTTTGGATAGTTGCATTGCTACAATGTACTGTAGATTTATGAAATATAAAAAACAAAAAACTTTTCAAGTCTTCAGTAGGTGATACCTTTTTAATGGCTAACTCATTATGATGACAGAATATGACGTTTCGAAGCTTCCTCTGAGCTTCTTCTTCAGATATAACTAAAAACATCTTCTAGAGGCTGCATATTTATAACTGGACACAGGGGTAGGATTAGAGGAGGGAGGGGGGGAAGAGGCTTATTACTATATACTTATAAAAACAAACAATCAATTGCCAGATCCCAGGTTCTTATCTTAATGGCTGTCTTAATGATTTGTATAAAAAGACATAAACCCACGTGAGATGTTCATTCCATTGTCCAACGTCTGGAATAGGGTCATGGCCTTGTACTCATAAATCAGTCGCTGTTTCCTTGATTTAAAATTCCCTTTTAAGATCAAGATTTTCATGTCACTGGTGATATTATGATCTTCCTGGCAAAAATGATTTGGCACGGGAAGATCAGTTCTCTGTTGTTTGATTGTATGGCGATGTGAATTAATTCTCATTCTGAGTTTCTGTCCGGTCACTCCAACATACAGATTTTCAGGGGAACATTTGGTGCAAATGATCAAATACACCACATTAGGTGTGTTACAGGTGAACACACCTGGGATTTTATATTCCCTGTTAGAGTTTGGTATCTCTATCCTGTCGGTGGTCAGTATGTGGAGGCAGGTCTTGCACCTCTTCTGTCCACATGGGAATGTTCCTGTGTTAGTTGGAGGTGACAGTGAGCTGCTAATAATCATATTCCTGAGGTTTGGTGACTGTCTGTAGCATAGGAGAGGGGGGGTCTGAAAATATGGATTTTAGACGGTTGTCTTTTTGCAGTAGTGGATGTAATTTGCGTGTGATTCCTCTCAGCGTCTCCAGGTGGGGGTTATATGTGACGACCAGGGGCACCCGATTGTTCTCCTGTTTGGTATTTTGTAGATTTATGAGCTGCCTACTCTGCAAGGCTGCAGTGAAAATAAGTTTTTGGGATCCCAGAGATGAGAACCTATTCTAATTCTAAAAAAGCTAAACTGAAAATACCTGCTTCTACATTGTCAAGAATTATTATAGTTTTTTAAATCCACTTTGCAACTAAGATAATTGCTTCCTCTAAAAAGGCCATAAAAGTCGTCTTACTAACCACGTAGACTATACTAATACTGTAACGTCATTAAAAACAAGGTTCTTTAACTGTGCTAAAGACAATTGAGGGCCTCTTTAAACCTGACCTTACATTTTTTACGAATAGATTGTATAATACATCAAAGTATTGAAATGCGTACATTTAAATACAGCAATGCTTTCTTTACTTTATAGATGCACATACACTCACCGGCCACTTTATTAGGTACACCTGTCCAACTGCTCGTTAACACTTAATTTCTAATCAGCCAATCACATGGCGGCAACTCAGTGCATTTAGGCATGTAGACATGGTCAAGACAATCTCCTGCAGTTCAAACCGAGCATCAGTATGGGGAAGAAAGGTGATTTGAGTGCCTTTGAACGTGGCATGGTTGTTGGTGCCAGAAGGGCTGGTCTGAGTATTTCAGAAACTGCTGATCTACTGGGATTTTTACGCACAACCATCTCTAGGGTTTACAGAGAATGGTCCGAAAAAGAAAAAACATCCAGTGAGCGGCAGTTCTGTGGGCGGAAATGCGTTGTTGATGCCAGAGGTCAGAGGAGAATGGCCAGACTGGTTCAAGCTGATAGAAAGGCAACAGTGACTCAAATAGCCACCCGTTACAACCAAGGTAGCCAGAAGAGCATCTCTGAACGCACAGTACGTCGAACTTTGAGGCAGATGGGCTACAGCAGCAGAAGACCACACCGGGTGCCACTCCTTTCAGCTAAGAACAGGAAACTGAGGCTACAATTTGCACAAGCTCATCGAAATTGGACAATTGAAGATTGGAAAAACGTTGCCTGGTCTGATGAGTCTCGATTTCTGCTGCGACATTCGGATGGTAGGGTCAGAATTTGGCATCAACAACATGAAAGCATGGATCCATCCTGCCTTGTATCAACGGTTCAGGCTGGTGGTGGTGGTGTCATGGTGTGGGGAATATTTTCTTGGCACTCTTTGGGCCCCTTGGTACCAATTGAGCATCGTTGCAACGCCAAAGCCTACCTGAGTATTGTTGCTGACCATGTCCATCCCTTTATGACCACAATGTACCCAACATCTGATGGCTACTTTCAGCAGGATAATGCGCCATGTCATAAAGCTGGAATCATCTCAGACTGGTTTCTTGAACATGACAATGAGTTCACTGTACTCCAATGGCCTCCACAGTCACCAGATCTCAATCCAATAGAGCATCTTTGGGATGTGGTGGAACGGGAGATTCGCATCATGGATGTGCAGCCGACAAATCTGCGGCAACTGTGTGATGCCATCATGTCAATATGGACCAAAATCTCTGAGGAATGCTTCCAGCACCTTGTTGAATCTATGCCACGAAGAATTGAGGCAGTTCTGAAGGCAAAAGGGGGTCTAACCCGTTACTAGCATGGTGTACCTAATAAAGTGGCCGGTGAGTGTACATTGAGTTGAATAGAAAGTTCATATGTTTTATATTTTGTAACTAAATGTATTACTTTCCGGGAAACCCTCTCGTTCTGTTCCATGCCAAAGTAATTGACAATCGGGGTATAAAGTACTAAAGCAATTTTCATGCTAACCTCATAACTGTGTAACTTCAGATGTATCAGGAGCAACAATTGCCATGTAAATAGAAAATAAATTACAATTTTATTGCTGAGCATCAGTTGTTGCTATTTTGCATCGGTTTACATGATACATTAACCTCCAGAACCTAAACCACATGGCTGATTTACTAGCGACACAAGCATATGTGTAATAGCATACAATACACCAGGATATTGGAGGTTTGGCTACATGTGACATGATGGCTCCTACAAATTGATTAGAATGAATGATAAATAACATAGTGCACATTAATAAACCATCTAGAATGGTTTTACTCAGCAAAGCCGTGGTAAAACAGATGCTGTCAGAGAGTCAAGGTTGTTTAGATTAAAATCTCGTACTATGGCTGAGTAATATATACATCAATGTCGTAAAACCTAGCCTAGTTCTACAGGGTTTACACTACACTTACAATATAAATATATACCCATATACCAGTGATGTCTAAAATCATGCCAGTCTCACAGGATGCGTGCATGGGAAAAATATGCAAATCTGACTTCCATCTGACAGTGAGGGTAGTGAGAGAGTGGAATAGGCTGCCACGGGAGGTGGTGGGCGCTCCATCAATGGAAATCTTCAAGCGGAATCTGGATAAACATATAGCTGGGATGATTTAGGAAAACCTGCACTCGCAGGGGGTTGGACCCGATGGCCCTTGAGGTCCCTTCCAACTCTACCATAAGAAAAAAAAAAAAAAAGAAAAAAAAAAGAAAAAAAAATAAGAAAAATGATGTAATTAGGATGCCAGTGCCTCCAGTATGCACACCAATAGAGGGCGCTGAGAATGTGCAAGTCTATCTTCCATGATGTAATTAGGAAGACAGAGTCTCAGTCAAGACATCCAATAGAGGGCGCTCCCTTTAACATCATGCCGACTTTCTCAGAGGCCTTTGTTTGCAATGATGTTGGGATTTTACCAGATACAGTCCCTCAACCAAGGACAGCTGTTTCGATGTATTTGCATCTCATCAGCTAGGCGCAGAGAGGACTGATATGGCAGAGGTGAGAGGCTTAGACAGGGTTGAGGGGATATTGTTACTCCATAGGGAGAGAGACACCATTTAGGTGTGTGGAGTCTTATTAAGCCATGAGCGCTCCACTGTGCAAAGGAACATGGGAAGAATATGCAAATCTGAATTCCATGATGTAATTAGGAGGCCAGTGCCTAATAGATGCCTAATAGATGTCAGCCAAATAGAAGAAAGCCTTTTTAGGTCTACCACCTTAATCTGATAAAGATCTACTAAGACAGGGAGTCATTAATTGTCACGAAATAAGAGCATATCCAGCAGGGTAGGAAATCCTGGTTAAAACTTAGCTTTTAATAAATAGACCCCCGATCAAGTAAAAATCATTAACAAGACATCGAGCCAAAAAAGTATCCAGCTTAAAATAAGGATTCACATAGACATACCAAACTGACAGTACTACCGTAACATGCTGACTCGCTGATGTGTTTCAGGGCCAACGCCCCTTAGTCATTACTGGTCACAAATACTGTGTCTGGTAATGTGCCATGCCGTAGCCAATCCCTCCAGTGAAAATAGGTGAGTCACTGTCAGTAAACCAAAACCAGGAGGTATGGGAGTTCTAGTTGAGAGACAGGGTGCAGCAAGGTACATAAGAAGTCTTGATCACCTTGATCTTACAAAGGATCACTGGGAAATACCAATGTCGGATAAGGCTAAGGCAAAAACTGTGTTCTCCACTCATGAGGGGTTGCTTATGGATGAAAACCAAGGTCAACAAATATGAAACAATAAGGAACTGGCCTACAATGAAACCAAGGAACAACTCAGGGTGTTTCTCTGTATCACTGGCTACTATTGGGCCAAATTTTGCCTCAACTGCCTTTAACCAGACACAAAGTTAGACATGCAGGACTTTGTGGCCGGTTAAAAAAAAAACGGATTCCCCACGGAGAGGCAGAAGACGCACACGAGAGGTCACTTTGCAAACCCAGTCAAGTGAATGGGTTTGAAAACTGACTGCTGGGTTTCTGTCCCCGGTCCAGTTTCTCGGGGCAGAAGACGGAAACCCGCCAGATTGGCTAAAGCGCAGGTGTGAAGCAGCCCTAAGCTGGAAAGAAACCTCCAAACAGGCATTCTGGCCTGGAAATTAAATTTAAAAAAAAAAAAAAAAAAAAAGACTGCTGAAAATTTCCAGAGCCAGTGCCATACACAGGTGTAAATGATACCAAAAGCTTGTTTTATGATCATTCCACTTTAGATGTAGAGCCCCTTCAAAGCTACAATCCTCTGACAAATTATCAGCTCGTCCACAGACTCTTCTTCTTCATATCAGCTAAAAACACACTTAATGCTCAGGCTTACTAATTGTTGACTATGAATAAAGTTTATTTTTTTTCCCCTAGCAGTGTGAAGCACTGTGGGAACTGTAGTTCATTTGACTTTGAAGCATATAGAAAAGGATAGTAGGATCCGCTCGACCAGGTAAGTTAAAAAATAACTTTTAATCCGACATGGTTAAAAAACACACAAAAGTAAATAGATGTGAAATGACAAAAAAGAAGAAAAATGGTGATTAAAACCACATTCTGATAGCTCTAGCTGACGCGTTTCAAGACGCAGGGTCAGAAGCAAAGCTATGAGTAAGAGACCCTGCGTCTTGAAACGCGTCAGCTAGAGCTATCAGAATGTGGTTTTAATCACCATTTTTCTTCTTTTTTGTCATTTCACATCTATTTACTTTTGTGTGTTTTTTAACCATGTCGGATTAAAAGTTATTTTTTAACTTACCTGGTCGAGCGGATCCTACTATCCTTTTCTATATGCTTCAACTACAAAGTGCCTTAGTCAGAGGCCAGGATCGTGCACCCAGGAATTATAAGGACTTATCAAGCTAACTGGAGGTGGTGAGCTATATGCTTATTTTTCTTATCTATTTTCATTTGACTTTCTAGTTATGCAGTTCCTATGTGCCTTGGCTGTGTTACAGGCAGTGTTTCTTGTGTGGAAACTTGATATGTTTATTCAATGCCCAAACCCATATTCATATTGGGACAGAAGACAAAGAAGAAATTATCCAGAGAGGGGCGCAACTAGACATCTACAGAGGACAGGTGGGTAGTGATACAAATGGCAGTACTGATTCTGTAAGTGTACAACACTGGGTAGACTAAAATATAGTGCAAATAGGGCAGATAATGCCAATAATACCCCGCAATGACAAGCTTCAAGAAGACCTTGAAGACTCACCAATTCAGGAAGGTCTACAACCTCCAATAACCCACCACCACCATAACAGCCTCTACTCACACCTACTGTCTCTATCCCCTTCCCATCATAGATTGAAAACCCTTACGGCAGGGCCCTCTATCCCACTGTACCCATTGGTCACTCTTAGTATTTTACTTGTTTTGTGTAGCACTATAGAATTAATACAATAATGCACAGCACTATGGAATTAATATAATAATGTACAGCACCATATAATTAATATAATAATGTACGCACCATAAAATTAATAGTGCTCTAAAAATAAATAATAATGATAAAAAATACGGAGGTAGCTAAAAGTAAAGCCAAATAAAAACAAACATAATGACAATTAGGTTGTTAGGTTGAAATGTGGGGTCAACAACAGTGTTTATTTGACACATGGAGAACCTTGCCATCTCAGACTTCAACTAAGTAATAAATGTATATCACCTAGCATGCCCGACTACCATGCATGTGGTGGGCAAGTCATTGATGGTATGTCAGCAGTTAGTTTAAACTTGTGTGAGATGGTGACAGGCAGGGTGCTGGAATCTCGCTATATCTCCCTCAGGTTTTTAACTTATGTGTGGTCCAGTGCAGGTCTTGAGTAGGCCTCAGCTCCAGGTGTGGGTCCTTCACTATAGACCCACCAGGGCAGGATTGATTTGCAATTGAGAAAGGGCATATATTAGCCCGAAAAGCGTTGTGCCAATAAAGTTGCCCGCATAAATCAACCTGGGTGAACGCTGTCTTTTGCCTGTCCATAGAGGAGGCTGGTCCATTTCTTGTTGCTGTTCTGACGTCTCTGTGACGTTTTTAAGCTGCTACCCGCTTACTTCATATTGGTTGCTACGCCAGACAGATTGTTGTGACTCACACAACTTAACCAGGTGACATTCACTGAAGGAGTAAATCTAAAACTTAACCTTTATTAGGTATGTTAAAAATAAACAAGTGCCCAAAATGTGATTAAAAACAAGTGAGGGAGTATATATCCGTTAATGGAGATGGAGTAGGTAGAACCCCAACCCCTATTATATATACTGTCAGGGTCTGGGGTTGCTAGGTATCTGCTGAGAGCCAGTCTTTCTGGAGTTTTCTCATGTCACTCACCTTAGTAGTCTGGGTGAGATGTACACCCCCTCCATTACCTGGCCGACCATCGGCTTTACAATACATACTCCCAAATTCTTTTTTCCCAAAATTATATATATATATATATATATATATATATATATATATATATATATATATATATGGATTATAGTGTCCGCTACACTGCTGATTCCAGGGCCAGGTAGGGGCTATTGTTATAGAGATGTGTGGATTGCTCCCAATCAAAGGTCTATCAGATAAGGATAGCAAATAGCTCTTAGCAAGTGTCCACTACTACTACTACAAAACAGCCCTCATATGCAGATCAGTCTCTTGATGCATTTAGACTGAGCTACAACAAGGAATCAGAGAAGTATATATGCATAGCAAACACAAGGCTTCCTCAACGCTGTGTTTTGCTAGCTAACCTGAAAGTCTAGCTCGTCAGGAGGATAGATATAGGGAAGATAAGGTTCTGCAGTAAAATCTGCAGTTCCCACACCCTTGGTGGTAGGACGTGGTACTGTGTAGGTCCACACATCTCTATAACAATAGCTCCTACCTGCCCCTAGAATCAGCAGTGTAGCAGACACTATAATCCATATATATCTAATTTTTGGAAAAAGGAACTTGGGAGTATGTATATATAATAGGGTTTGGGGTTCTATCTACTCCATTTCCATTAACGGATATATACTCCCTCACTTGTTTTTAATCACATTTTGGACACTTGTTTAATTTTAACATCCTACTAATATTATAAATGTGAAAGTATGTGTGTTTGGATGTTTGTTCCTCAATCACGCAAAAACCGCTCAACTGATTTGGCTCAAATTTTCAACAAACATAGCTACTTTTCGTCACAATCGCAGATATACGTTTTTGCCAGGACCCCCACAAAACCACAACTTATACCACCAGCTCTGCAATCCCACACACTTTTCAGCATAGCAAGCCACAAACTTCCTATTGCCCTCTCGGGCCTAGCTCCTAACCCCAGGCAGGGGAGGAGGCCGAGGCTGGGGATGCGGGGGTGGGTGCAAAGGGGTCAGGGGGGGAGAAGAGGGGTTGGAAAGGGGATGCAATGACACCTAGACGGGCGAACGGATTTGATTGAAATTGCGCACATACATACCTTGGGTCCCGGATTGAACGATTGGCTACATGAAATTCCTGTACACCACCGCAATTCGCTCCCGTAACCGATGCTTTTCACTTTTGAATTTGCTGCAGGACCTGGGACGCTGTAGGACCTGGGATGATGTCATCCCAGCCCCATCAGCAGCTCACCTGGACGCCAGTTCGGCCTGCTGTCCCGTGGCAGCTGCGGCCTCTGGACTCTGCATGTTGCCAATGTCTACTCAGGGCTATCTACAGTGTCATTCGGCTGCAGGAGAAGGGTTGTGATGACAGGCGAGTTAAGGGACTTTGAGAAGGGAGAGGGGTGGGGTGTTGGGAGTGAGGAGGTTGCCGGTCCAGTGGGGGACGCGGGAATGGGGGGCCTGGGCAGGTAAACCCGGGGACCCCTGGAAGGGGGACGGGGACAGGGCCGCCACAGTGCCCACAGATGGAATGGGGGCACATGGCTTGCCGCGGGAGGGGGCCCTCATAGGCAGCCCTGTAATATCGGTGCACGGGGAGCCCGGGGTTTGGTGAGGCCGTGGGCACAGGTTGGTGGGGGGAAAGGTGACAGGGTCTGGGGGGGGGGGGAAAGGGGTCACTGGGTAGGTAAGACAGAGAAGGGGGCATGGGGTGGTGGGAAAAAGGGGGCATGGGGTAGGTAACACGGGAGAAGGGGGCATGGGGTTGGGGGGAGGGGGCACGGGGCTAGGGGGAAAAGGGGCATGGGGTAGGAGAAAGAAGCAAGCACATAAGGGAGTGGGTAGGAAAAAAGGGGGTTGGTGGGCGACAGGGGGAGATGAGGAAAAGGGAGCCGCTGTGGACACAACGCAAAGGAAGAAGCCTGCGAGGCGCTACAGGTGGGTCGCGCAGAGGGTCAGGGTTCTGCGGACGAAGTCGTGAGTACTGCTAGTACCTAATAAAGGTTAAGTTTTAGATTTACTTAGGGTTGAGCCGATCTTGAAATTTCAGGATCGTTTTTAAAATACAATTTCAGATCATTTTCCATTTGATCACGATCCCAATTCTGATCCCAATGCAAGTCAATGGGATTTTTTTTAATAATCGAAGATCGGATTTTAAAAACCATCCTATTTGTAAGTCCGGGCCAGCAGGTAACAAGGATCCGCGACTAGGAGACAGACGCACACTGGCAGGTATATAACACAATTTACTTATGGAAAATGGGAAGGAATCAACAAAATAAAACTAAGTTACATATAACAGTATGAGGATAACGCACGCTATAAACTGGCCCTAGCTGTCCCTGAGATACTTGTACGGTACCGGGTTTATACAGTCTCTCAGCTCTCTGTGGTGCTCCCTCGATGCAGGCCTGTCCAGGAACTCAGCAGACTCTGTCTTGCTTCTGTCTTGGGTGAAGGTCTGAACAAAGTCCAAGGCACAGTCCGGCTTTAGTCTCCAGAACAATCTCCACAACACTGCCGCTTTCTCCAGTCAGTCTCTGCAGTGTTTCAGGCCTTCTACTATGGCCTACAGCAGCAATGGCCTCTCACAGGTCCTCACAGCACACACTCTGGGCCCACACCACGCTGCTCACGTCACTTCCTCTGGACCGCACCATTTACCAAACAGAACAGGGTGATTATTGTCTCACAGTAGTACAGTCCCAGGCTATATTTCTTCACACCAGTAGATGGCAGCAAAACACCACTGTTAAGACAATAGGGGCTACTACTGACTGCTACATACCCCCCCAGTCGAATGTTGGCAGTCCCTGACAACAATAGCCCCATCAACACATTTCTGTAATCGCAATGTTGTGATGTAACGATGGACCGCTGGCCAAACAAACTCATTCTGGGCATAACGCACTGGCGGTACACCCGCTGTGGAGCGACTAGTCCGCCGCAAGCTTGTCATATCATCAGCAAGTGTAGAGGTCGGTCTCTCATTAGGACGGTCAGATATGGCAGTCGGGGGTGTCACTACTGTTGCAGGCCCAGTTACTGTCGGGGTGGTCACAGCTTCCACAACACCCCCGTTATCATCATCGTCATCCCACAACCAGGGCTCACTTGTGGAGGGGTGTGTCATAGTCACTTCCTCTCTGTCGTTCTGAACTGGTCCCTGAGACTGACATGGGCGTAACATGTCACGGTGTAGCGTCCGCGTCTGCTTGGTCAGGGTATTTTGGACTTGGTAAACGGGACTATCAACATGAGGGTGGGCCACAATGCAGTAAGGGTCAGGTTCCCACCTACTGTCCAATTTCCCTAGTGGCTTCTTTACTCGTACCAAGACTAAGTCGCCCACTTTAAGAGGGGTGTCCTGCACCGGCCGATGATTAGGGTGAACTTGTTCTTGTAGTCTCTCACGTACTATCCGGTGGACAGTCTCTAATCTCTGACGGTGAGCCTGAATCCAAGTGGGCAGGCCTCGATAAGGAAATTCATCGGTGTCTTCGAGGTTGAGGTCTCCCACACCTTTTCCGGGTCGCCCAAAGAAGAGAACATATGGGGCATACCCTGTGACAGAGTGGACTTGATTATTATAGGCCCATAGCAATTCAGGCAGGTACTGCGGCCATTGTCGCTTCTTGTCGGCTTCCAAGGTACGGATCATCTGAAGTAATGTGCGGTTAAATCGTTCACATGCCCCGTTCCCCTGTGGATGGTATGGGGTGGTGCGTGACTTTTTCATTCCATAAATACGTTGCACTTCTTGCATGACTCGCCCCTCAAAGCAGGCGCCTTGGTCAGAGTGAATGCGTTGAGGGCAGCCGTACACTCGTATGAAGTGGTGACACAGGGCCTCAGCAGCCGACTCAGCAGTCTGGTCCTTTGTTGCAACGGCTACAGCAAATTTGGTAAAGTGATCTACCATAACTAAGCAATACTGATGCCCACTTGCAGAATATCCCACGGCGAGATAGTCAATCATCAATACTTCAAGTGGCTCTTTCGTCACTATGGTCTGTGTTGGAGCCCTCTGTTCAACTGCTTTGTTGATTTCGCATGCTCTGCAATCACGACATACTTCTTCAACAATGAAGCGGAGACTCGGACAGAAGATCAATCGTTGGAGCCACCTAAAGGTCTTCTCAGCTCCAAAGTGACCATTCCTACGATGTACCTCGGCGGCTAGTGGACGGGCCAGATCAGTAGTCACTACAATTTGATAACAGGCGTCAATTTCAGTTGGCAAGTATACACGCCGTCGTAGGATCCCGTCCCTCATCTCCAATCGGTTCCACTGCCCCAGTACCGCAAATACTTCGGGTGACAGCTGGTCTCTTTCATCAGTAGTAGGCTTGCACCCCTTTTTAACACAACGGCATAACAGTGCCAGGCTTGGATCACGTTGCTGGAGCCCAATCCATTCTTGGTGGGATGGGCCCAGGAAGGGAGCTACTTGAGTTCCCAGTATTTCGCTCTGTCGAGCAGTCACCACCTTCTGGGAAAACTGGGTGAAATCAGGTACCTCTGTTGATTCTAATTCTTGATCTATGTCCCCGACCGGTGGTTGGGTGGTGACTCGGGACAATGCATCGGCATTCTGATTCTCATTTTTGGAGCGATATTTCACACTGTAGCGGTACTTAGAAAGTCGGGCCATCCACCGTTGCTCCAGGGCACCTAGCTTTGCATTATGCAAATGTGCCAGTGGATTGTTGTCTGTCAACACTTGTACTTCTGCCCCGGTGAGGTACCCCGCAAACTTCTCAGTCATTGCCCACACAAGGGCTAATAACTCCAAGCGGAAGGAGCTGTAATTAGCAGGGTTTCTTTCAGAGTCTCGTAATGACCGGCTGCCATATGCGATCACTCTTTCTTCTCCATTCTGGATTTGGGAGAGTACTGCCCCAAGACCATATTGGCTGGCGTCTGTATAAAGCTGAAAGGGTAGATGGTAATCAGCATATGCCAGAATTGGAGGGTTGGTCAAAGCATCTTTCAGAGTTTGAAATGCTCTCTCTTGTTCGATACCCCAAGGCACGCATTGAGCCTTCGGACCCCTAGCGGTATTCCTCAATAGCGCATTCAGTGGTTCAGCTTTGTGTGCAAAGTTTTTCACAAACCGCCTGTAATATCCAGCAAGCCCTAAGAAGGCACGGACCTCTCGTAGGGTGGTAGGAGTGGGCCAGTCTCGCACAGCCGCAATCTTCTCACTGGATGGCTGCACTCCACGTCCTGATATTCGATGTCCCAAATATTCAATTTCTTCCTGTAACAGGCGACACTTACTGGGCTTCAACTTCAAACCGTGCTCTCTCAGTCTCCTAAAAACCTGCCCCAGCTTCTGAAGATGATCTTCGAATGTAGCGGAATAGACAATGATGTCATCAAGGTAAATCAGAGTGAATTCGAAATTGAAATCGCCCAGACATTTCTCCATGAGCCGTTGGAATGTACCCGGGGCATTGGTCAGACCAAAAGGCATACGGTTGAACTCATATAGACCCATTGGGAGGATGAAAGCCGTCTTCCCTTTGTCTTTCTCACTCATGGGGACCTGCCAGTAGCCACTTGCTAAATCCAGGGACGAGAAGTAACGGGCCTTGCCTAAGGCCGTAAGCGATTCTTCAATACGGGGGAGCGGGTAAGAGTCACGTACAGTGCAGGAGTTCAGTCTACGATAATCCACGCAGAACCTTAAAGATCCGTCCTTCTTTTTGACTAACACCACTGGTGCAGCCCAAGGGCTTTGACTCTCTCTAACAACTCCATTCTCCAGCATTGAATTCAGCAGATCTTTCACTTCTTGGTACTGTTGGGGTGGTATCTGCCGATATCTCTCTCGGATGGGAGCCGCATCTCCAGTGGGTATTTCGTGATAGATTCCCTGTGCACAGCCAAAGTCATTCTCATGTCGTGCAAATGAGGCCTTGTGTTCTCCTAGCAACTGGTCTATCTTTCTGACTTGATCAGTGGTGAATCGGGAAACATTTAACTTCATCCGTTCCCGCAGCAACCGCCCTTCTTCATGGGAGACAATGAGCCCTTCTGCTTCTGTGGACACGGTCACTGACCATTCCCCCTTCCCGGACGGGGTCAGTTCTAAAGGTGTCGCCTTTCGTATTTCAGCTGGGACAGCATAGACCTTGGCAAGGAGGCTACCTGGAGTCAGATCTAAACTCTGGTTATGGGTATTGACACACCGCACCAACACTCTCCCCTGGGTTACCACAGACAAGGAGCGAGCCACAAGCACATTAGTGCACCCGTTCTGGTTAGATAATGGGTCAATCATGACAGAGAGGCCTTCTAATTTCCGGGTGGTGCCCAGTGGGAGCGATATAATAGTCTCTCTTTCAGCTGGTAGTGTTATCTTGGGGTGATGAGGAACAGTAATACAGCCCACGGGCTGTTCTCCACCGGTGGCTCTCTGCAGTCCACACATCCTTATTAATCGCTGTAAGGCAGCCCGAGTGGGTTGGTGAGCAGTAGCTTCTCTCCAATAATTATGCCCATCTCTAGCAAACAGCAGGTGGTCCATGTCCTTCAGAATATTCATCCCTAAAATTACGGGGATCTGTTTATCATAGCCCTCCTGGACTACGATAATACCTCTTCTGCCTAAGTCTCGGCCGCATATGTTCACGTCCATCCAGACTACTCCGCATACCGGGACAGGTAGGTTATTGGCTGCCACCACACTCACAAACATCTCAGGGTCATACTGGGCAGACTGTTGGAAGTACCGTTCATAACATTCTCTTCCCATAGTGGTAACCTGTGATCCCGTATCTATCATTCCAGTAACAAGAACATCATTCATCTTGACCTGCAATACTGGGCTTGCTGCAATCAGTGTATCATCAGGGCTCTTAACTTCCTTCACTCTTTTATTCCCTTCCAACGCATGCCCCGCTGCGCTGGAACCTTCTAGTTTAAAGGCGGCTGTCTTGGGAACTTGTCTGGGCATTTTGCAGCGACATGTCCCAGTCTTCCACACACCCAGCACTGGATCTCTCGCCGAGGTGGTCGTCTCTCTGGGCCCCCTCGGTAGACCCAACGTTCTCGGTCCTGTTCTGGGCCCCCTCGGTAGGCCCCTGACACTCCACTCTCAGGTACTTTATTCACTCTTCCTCCTTCATAGCCTCTCTTGGCCTGCTGTGCATAATCTTCGCAGCGCTTTGTTAGGTATTCTACTTGTACCTGTAGTTTCTGAATAATGGACTCCAGGTCTCTGGCTTTTCCTATAGCTGCTGCTTCAGCCCCTTGACTTAGTGTGACACTCTGTCTCACCTGTGGCTCTGTCACTTTACTATTCGCACGGTAAATTGCCTCCACCCGTATGTCACTGAAGGTAGATTGTGGCCGTCTCCTTATCTCATCTTGCATTGCCTCTGCTATGATCTTGTCACGTATTCCTATGACAAACTGGTCTCGGAGAGTACGGTCATAGTCGGCTATAGCGTTGGTTCCCCCTTTTTCCCTAACGTCATTGAGTAGTTCTTGTAGGGCATTGGCATACTGAGGGAGAGTTTCAGTTTCTGACTGGGTTCGCTGAAAGAACCTGACCTTTAGGGAACCTAATGATGCTGTCTCTCCATAAATGGTCTCTAACAAAGTCACTACTTCATCAAATGTCTTTTTCTCATTAGCTGGTTGTAGCCTGACAGTCGTCTTGGCGTCCCCTGTCAGCGTCAGTGTGGCTAACTGTACTATCACATCTGGTGCAATGTCATATATCTGCTGTAAGCCTCGTATCTGATCTGCCCATTCAGCTACCGTCATATTACATCCATTAAATTTTGTCACTTGGCTCATCACTGAGCCCGGTGGCACCATTCTCCTTCCTGGTAAAACAGCTACATTGGGACTATCAGCTGGGGCGCCTGAGCTTGACCCGGCAGAGGTTCCCTCTTCCCTGTCCGACATGTCTCCTGAGCTACGGATCCTGCCGACTACGCCAAAATGTAAGTCCGGGCCAGCAGGTAACAAGGATCCGCGACTAGGAGACAGACGCACACTGGCAGGTATATAACACAATTTACTTATGGAAAATGGGAAGGAATCAACAAAATAACGGGAGGGAGGAAAATGGGAGGATAACGCACGCTATAAACTGGCCCTAGCTGTCCCTGAGATACTTGTACGGTACCGGGTTTATACAGTCTCTCAGCTCTCTGTGGTGCTCCCTCGATGCAGGCCTGTCCAGGAACTAAGCAGACTCTGTCTTGCTTCTGTCTTGGGTGAAGGTCTGAACAAAGTCCAAGGCACAGTCCGGCTTTAGTCTCCAGAACAATCTCCACAACACTGCCGCTTTCTCCAGTCAGTCTCTGCAGTGTTTCAGGCCTTCTACTATGGCCTACAGCAGCAATGGCCTCTCACAGGTCCTCACAGCACACACTCTGGGCCCACACCACGCTGCTCACGTCACTTCCTCTGGACCGCACCATTTACCAAACAGAACAGGGTGATTATTGTCTCACAGTAGTACAGTCCCAGGCTATATTTCTTCACACCAGTAGATGGCAGCAAAACACCACTGTTAAGACAATAGGGGCTACTACTGACTGCTACATATTCACTACACAGCATGGAGTCCAAAAATTGTTTAAATTTTTGGACTCCACGCTGTGTAGTGATTAAAAAAAAATCCCCTGGATACTTAGCCCCCCTGGTGTGCGCTTACCTGCACAGAAGCGCTGCTGCTGCCCGTTCTTCTCAGTTCGGTCCTCTCTCATTGACATGCCTTCAGAGCGCCGTACGCGCCCCCACCTCCCTAGGCTATTGTTATTGATGATGGGAGTAGGCGGGCTGGCATGTCAATGAGAGAGAAGAGGAGCGAGAAGAATGGGGAGCGACAGTGGATCTGTGCAGGTAAGTTGAGTGAAGTTCGCAAGTAGATAGATACTATCTACTCTTCTGTTTCCTCCCTGCTGTGCCATATACTGGACTCTGCTACATCTCCATAACTGTACATTTACTTGTCTATCTACTCTTCTGCTACATCTGAGATGTAGCAGAGCCGAGTATATGGCACAGCAGGGAGGAATCTTGTTTTCTTGTAGGTGTGAGTCCTTGGCTCATTACTGGGCCAGAAAAAGGCTGAAGATTCTGCATTCCAATCTCAGATGTAGCAGAGGTGAGTATACGGTAAAACAGGGACGAAGCAGAAGAATGGCAGGCTGCGGTAAATCCATAGGAATGAATGGACGCAGTCGGCACACAGGGGGTTAAGCGGCCGGACGCTGGCAAAGTCTGTGTGCCAGCCACTTCCATTCATTCGTATGGGTGCGTGCTATTCGAAACGGGAGTTTCGAATAGTACTTGCTCATCTGATACTATAGCTTTTCCCACAATGATTGGCCAGTAGCCAAGCATTGTGGGAAATAATCTCCGAACTCAATCCCGCCGGAAAAGATGGGGACTGGAATTCCGATCGTGATCGTGAAATTTACACGATTGCCGATCGGAATCTGAACATTTCCAATCCCGATCGCTCAACCCTAGATTTACTCCTCAGTGAATGTATCTACAATATTGAGTAAATTACCCGCCAGTGACTTTAACCTAACCAGGTGAGCAGCAACCTGTATACTTACCTACATTTCTGTGCACAGAGATAATGCACTAGGATCAGCTGGGTGCCTTGTTTTCTTGTAGGTGTGAGTCCTTGGCTCATTACTGGGCCAGAAAAAGGCTGAAGATTCTGCATTCCAATGCAGATCCATGAAGTCAAAGGAGGTGTGTGGGTCCGTCCTGTAACCCTGAGTCCGGTGAGACAAAGTTGCGCCTGTTTTGTTCATGTAGCTGGTAGTAAGCCACATGTATCGTAGGTTAATATTACTGTTTAGTTAGTCACTCAGACGAGCCGGTTTTTATTTTGTTTTTGCCTGAAGTTAAGGCTGTATTTTGTTTTGCTCAATTTGTGCCTGAAGTTAAGGTTTATTTATTTTCCTGTTTTTTTTTCTAAATAAACCAGTTTGGTGCATATTTTGTGTTCCTGTCTTGACTGTTTGGGTCCGCACCACTGCTACCTTCCCCACAACAGCCATGTAGTTCAAAGTCACTTGCCTGCTGTACTGCAGGGAAAGTGGGAAGTCCCTATTTAAGAACACTGTCCATTCTTACCATGCCTTACCATGATTGTTCCACATTGATATGAAGACAGAAATTTTGAACAGTAGTGTCAGGAATTCATTGGGAAGTGGAAGGAGGTCCCAGAAACAATTACATTATAAACAAGAAAGTGTGTCAGCGACATCATTGGACGTACCAGGCATATGACATGCTGTGAAAACGTTTGTTATAGTTGAAACACTATAAGGTCCAGATGCTTGTAGCTGGGTTAGATTTCCAGCATCGCCGAATCGACTCCCTTACCTGATTTGCACAAAAAGTTTGCGACAATGTTAAACTAGCATAATAAATCTGCCTCAATAACTTTATCACTGCTAACATGTCCCCACTACAGAATCACTAGCAACCTGACACATTTCAGAACAACAGGACTCACTTATTTGAGTGTTCATGTTATGGGTGATGGTGATGATCCTTTGCTGCTGCAACCTCAGGCTGAGGTTTAATCCTATGCTGTGTTTGGCATGACAATCCTCTCCTACCACCGTTGTTTGATTTGAGAATGACAAGAAGTTTCGGCAGTGTGACCTCGCCTTTGGTGAAGACAATGAGGAACCAAACAATGAACGTGCTTTCCTAGACCTGCAGGGCCACCTCCTTTTGCAGGTACCATAGTCTGTAATTTTGTCTAATCCTAGTCCCACACTGCAGAAAAAAACGCTGCGGAAAAGCTGCGTTTTTCAAAAACGTTCGGGTTTTTCAAAAACGCAGCATGTGAATTATAGTTGCCGAAACGCTGAGTATTTACTCCATAGATTTCTATAGAGAGTGTGAAAATGCAGCAAAAACGCAGAATGATAAATGTGTTGCGGAAACTCCACAGAAACGCTGCGGAAAAGCATTAAAATCCACAGACAAAAACTCACTGTTTTGCTTGGTTGAGGCTAAGGTTAACTCAAGCAAAAACGCGATGAAAAAGTCAACAGAAAACTCATATGAATTTCCACAACACAAAACTGAAAAACACGATGAAAACCACAAGTACATGTGCGTTTTTTTCCACAACATAAAACGCAGCGTTTTCTCTGCGTTTTTTTGTTGCATTTGCTTTGTACGCGCTCATTCTGAATGTGTTTTACGCTCAGAATGAGCTGAGCGTATCCGAAGTGTGAATGCACCTTAAGGGTGTTTCTTTTCAGGTGGTGAAACACCACATGCGGCTATAGCCAAATCTAGTCCCTGGCACCAATGTCACTTTGGGGTATGTGTGACACCCATTAATTCCTGTTACCGCACTGCAAGGAATTAAATGTAGCTGAAATTAGTCTGTATTTCTTTTACAGAAAAGTGAAGGTAATGGCGGCCAGGTACTAGATGCAGCATTCAGGTTCATAGTTTGTCACCATCCTACAGGTGTTACCTCTCTCTGCTCCCAGTCACACACATTTACCACTAATTGTGGGTTACACATGTACTTACATTGCTTCTAATGGAAAAGTACAGGTGTATGAAGGCAAATAGTAATAAACGCATGTGGCTGGGAGCGCAGTATGACAGCACCCCTATGTTACCGTTTGTGCTATGTAACTTTAGTGTAGGTGCCTTTAGCCTTATAATTATTGCGCGGCACTCCAAGGACCTCATCTTTGATTTTTTTCATTTAAATCGGCACGCCGAACAAAAAAGGTTGCCTACCTCTGGTCTAAGGCATACCTCCCAACCATCCTTGATTCAGCGGGGCAGTCCCGCTGTCCTGGCCAGCTGGATGTATGTCCCAGATTCAACTCATTTGCATCCTCTCCAGACAGAGATGCGTTGCATAAAATGGTGCAGCAGGGAATTATCCATACCCTGCTTCACTATTCATCCAGTTTCTGCTCTGGGAGCTGCAGGCCCCATGAAGGCTCCGGAGCAGCTAATGGAGCAGCCAAGAGGTGGCGTGTGTATTAGGGCGGGTTCACACCTGCGCCCGTTATGCAGGTTTCCGTTTCCGACAGAAGACGGAAACCTGCATTCACTGCCCGCCGGTGAGAGCCCGCGAGCACTTTGTGCTCTCCGCGGCGACACCGTTTTTTCTTTTTAATTGGACACAAAGTCCTGCATGTCCGACTTTGTGTCCAGTTAAAAAAAAAAAAAACGGTTTCGCCGCGGAGAGCACAAAACGCTCATTGGCGCTCACGGCCGGGCACCTTTCAAACCCATTCAAATGAATGGGTTTGAAAAGTGCCTGCCAGTTTCCGTCTTCTGCCCAGTTTCTTGGGCAGGAAACGGAAACCTGTATAATGGATTTCAGGCACTGGTGTGAACCCGCCCTCAGCTGGAGGCAGATTTTAAACTGTGAGGGCAACAAGATATGGAAATTATATTGTGGGTCAATTGGAAAGGGGCATTAAATGGGGGACTGTTTGAAGGGGGACATTAAACTGGATTGGATAATTCTACTTTTAGGGCAACTGGAGGGGAGAAATTATACTTTGGGGGCAACTGGAAGGGACATGAAACTGTGGGACCTTTGAATTGTACAGCGCTGCGGAATATGTTGGTGCTATATAAATAAAATGTATTATTATTTATTATTATTATTATTAATACTTCCCTGGTGACTGCAGGCTCCTGTGTGTTATGTTGGGCAGGCTATGAGCCAGCAGCTGTAATGGACGGGGGTAGTGGTGAATACAGGGAGCTGTCAACTCTGGAGCTGACCTAACAACTTCCACTGACTCTGGCCACGGCTGCTGTGAGAGCCGACGGTGAAGCTAGGGGGGCTCTGGATGTCCTGGCCTTTCACCCGGGGATGTAGGGAGAGGGGCTGAGGTGTGTAGGTTAGGACTTGTTCGCTGTCAATAAAGTTTTTTTTCCCTTACACCGTGAGGCATTGTGGGCAGTGTAGTTTACCCGTCTTCCTGGCTGTGCAGTTCCTATGTGGGCTGTGCTGTGTTACTCACAGTGTCTCCGGCTCTTGTGAGGAAACCTCGGTGTGTTTATTCAGTGTCCGGACCCACATTCGTGTTCTACAGACGACAGTGAGGGGCGCCACTGGACGGCTAGAGAGGCCAGGTGGGTAGTAATACACCCAGTAATAAAGAGTCCTGTCAGTGTTGTGTATACAGTGTGGGACACATCCCTGTATACTGTACGCTGTATGGATGTGTATGTCAGTCACTAGTGTAAGGCTTGTGGCTGCTGTATACATCATGTACTAGTTATAGGTCACTTCTTGGGGCTTACTGTACATTAGTTGTTTTTGTTGGGGGGGAGGGATTTAGGGATCTATATGTGACAATCCATCTTATGTCTGTAGACAGTGAATTATTAGGTGATATAAGGTCTAGGAGGCCACGTCTTCTGCCATGTTGTTAATGACTGTATGGGATTAAAAAAACAAAAAACTTGATAGTCTTCAGTAGTTGATACCTTTTTAATGGCTAACTCATAATGATGATAGATTAGACGTTTCGGAACCCATTGGCTAACAACGTACAAGAACGAACATTTTCCTTTAACTGTATGGAGTTATTGTTGTACAGCGTTCACATCTGTGTTTTGTGTGACAAAAAAGCAAAAACGGATTGGTTCTATAACAGACACAAGCAAAACCCGACGGACCGCATTGATTATAATTTTTATTTATTTATTTTAATTAAAATCATCAAATGACAAAAAGTTGGGCTTTGCAGCACTTTGGCAATTTTAGACAGATCTGCGCCGTAGACACCAACACAGATGTCAAAGTAGCCTTACACGTTTCTTCTGCGTCACTAATTTAAAGGGGTTGTCCCACGTCGCATACTCGCCAGTCTTCTCTGCAGCAAATTCCGGCTTTGTTGCGTCATTGGTGGGCGGGGTTACATATAGAGAAGTCGTCGCTTCTATGCCACTGGCCCTGCGTGTGCGCTGCTGATGCACTAGGCATCGGACGTACAGCCTTCACAATGTAATACAGACCCGGCATCCGCTGTAATAGAGAGGTGGATGCCGGGGAGGGTTAGACGCCGGCACAGGTGAAGCCACCAGCGGCAGGACCGATGCTGCTATTCCGCTCATAGGATCCTTGTGATGGGACAACCCCTTTAAGTGCAGGAACATCCCACTTTGGACTGTGTTCACACTAACTAATTTCTGTCAGGGAAAATGTGTCCCTTTGCAAGTCACCAGGTAACTGTTGCGGTTGGTTCAGCAGGGGTTTAGGAGGCTCCTTCTTGTTTTGTTATGACTTAAAGGGGTATTCCCATCGGAGGTAAACATGGCCCAGATGGGAATATGGGGATTTATTCACCTTTCCACCTGGTCGTAAATAGGAGTTACCTGGTTTCTGTAACTTTAGTAGTTGGGGTCAATGCACACCGAGATTTTTGGCGAGGATTTTGACGCTGAATCTGCCTCAAAATTAGCTTCCAAAAAAGGATCGCACTTAATGCAAACTCTGTGTGCATTGACCCTTACACTTAGCTTAAAGGGGTTGGCCACTTTCAGACCAATGTTGACAAACAAATGTACAATAAAAAGATATACAATTTTCCAATATACTTTCTGTATCAATTCCTCACAGTTTTCTAGATCTCTGCTTGCTGTCATTCATTCTGTTACTTCTAGAGGATAAAACTCTGACCATGGTCATGTGATTTATGGTTCATGGTCATGTGATGAGCACACAGGTGCACAGCTGATTACCAGGCAGCTGTCTGAATATTGTGCTGTGACTGTAACAAGCGGCACCGTGAGGAATTGATACAGAAAGTATATTGGGAAATTTTATATCTTTGTATTGTACAATTGTTTGTCAATATTGGTCTGAAAGTGGCCAACCCCTTTAATGTGTTGCACTATTTCTGTAACTTTACCTCTATGGGAGTTACAGAAATCGTTACATTTGGCTGTTTACATATTTCCCTTCTTTCCCATCACTTGGATTATTGTGTGGGGTTTTTTTTTTCCCCAGCCATACTTACTATGTACCGTATTTTTCGGACTATAAGACGCACTTTTTCCCCCCCAAATTTCGGAGGGGGGAGTGTGGGGGGAGGAGCGGATTTGCAGCATGGCCGCGCTACTGCCACCGCTGGTTTTCTGCAGTGGCAGGAGCGTGACAATCTGCAGGCCCCGGCAGCTAAAACACTCCCCGGCATCCGCTGGTCTATTACAGCAGATGCCGGGGAGTGTCTTAGCTGCCGGGGCCTGCAGATTGCCTGCAGATTGTAGCTAATCCTGTGTCTACACCACCTGACCTAGCTTCCTGCTCTCAGATAGGGGAGAGGAGCTGCTTTCATTTCTTCTGTTCTCCCAGTTATCAGGCTAGCTAATTCGGTTGTGTTCATTATGGCAGAGACAGGCAGTGTCTGTATGTAACACAGAATGGAGTTGCTGCTGCCTATACTTCATAGTCCAATATGGGTGGGCGGAGCTACACGTGAATTTGGGGGCGGAGCTAAACAGCAGGTTGCATATGAAACCCCACCCACCAAATGATGCAAGAAACTAGGAAGAAAAAAGATTTTACAGCAGTAAAGACTGATGAGTATGTGAGGTGGGAATACCCTTTAAGTAGAATGTTGTGTGTTTTAATATGGCTGGCATTCCGCGGAGACCCAGCAGGTATGGAAGCCATTCAGCTGCTGAGCTGCCGCCTTTTTTAAATATCCGACATCTGCCGTAATAGTATGCTGGATATCGGGAAAGGGTTAAAGATGATTAATTAAAGGTTTGTTTTTTTTTCTTTTTAGTTTAACCACTTCAGTACCAGGCCAATTTCTGTAGTACAGGATCAGACCCTTTTTTTATTCGTATATGTGGTTTTGAGAGCTACAACGTTTTTATCATTTGGGTTGTACTAATTTTGGCGTGTTTTTTTTTGTGTGACAATTGGGGATTTATTGCTACATCATTTCTATTTTTGAATGTTTTTAAATGTATTTTTTTATTTTAATACCCGAGGAAATATTAACAAAAAAGGAGGGAAAACGTGTCTGCGTTTCATGGTTCACTTTTTTTTTTTTAAATAGCAAAAAGTGCTACCAGAAAACTTTTTCAAATAATTTTCCCTCTTCATTTAGGTAATTTTTATTTTGTGTCATCAGGGGTGGGGCATGAACCTGTGATTGATGTGTGTGTGTGGTATTGGCATATTTGTTTTTAATTTTTTAAATTTTTAATTAAATTTTTATTTGACTTTTGTTTTATTTATGTATTTCTATTTCTACATTGTGTCTCCATAATAGACCTTTTGGGGCATCTGAACACTATTTTATTGGTGGGGGGCTGATTTCTCGTGTAACTGGGGATGATACCTATAGCTCCAGTTACAGGAAGAATGCAGCCTCATGCCCATGAGTGCTAAGCTTATCTGGGTTCTCTAGGACCCAGCAGCTGTAACTGATATCTGGCGGAGCACATGAATATTGGGTCAGAGGGGAGCTGCGCCATGGCGGCTCCCATAGTAATAGTGTATAACATCGTCTCTGCCTTCTCTAGAGGAGCTCTGACTGTAGTATCAGCCTGTTCCCTGCAAGGACGGACCCGTACCTGAACAAGAGAGGGAGTTCCCGGACGAATATAGTTTATTAAGCAGTCCAGAACTGATTAACAGTGGGTTCACATATAGCTGCCGGATCTCCGAGGACTCAACCAATCACACCGATCGAGGGAACTAACCCTCTTGATGCCTTGGCTAAAGTGGACTGAGGCACCATTTTCTTAGACAGCCTGTAATAGAAGTATAGGGATTTTACAATGCATTGCAATGCATTGTATTACTGATCAGACCCGCTGGGGTTTAAGACCGCTAGGGAATCTAGATATAAAAGTTTAAAAATAAATACATAAATAAATTAATAAAATATTAGAAGTTTATATCTCTTCCCCTTTCCCCAGATCAGATATAAAAATAAATAATGTTAATACACTTACACATTAGGTATCCCTGTGTCTGAAAATACTTGGTATATACATTTCTAAAAATATAAAAAAGTTATGGGTGTCAGAATACGGTGACTCAGAATTTTTTTTTTTCCAAAGTTTTGGATTTTAAGTAAAAAAAAAAAAATGGTATCCCTGTAATTATACTCCATTTTTTCCAGCTTCCCAGTACATTGTACAGAATATTAAGTGGTGCCATTACAAAGTACATTTTGTCCCACAAATAATAATAAAATAAGAGTAGTGGCTTTTAGAGGGAGCAGAGTTAAATTGAAAATCGAAAAATCACTGCAACTGGAAGGGGTTAAAAACATAAAGCATCCATGGAGATATTCTTATATAGTTCACATCACACACTTCATTACCCCCTTTGTTACGGAGACAATTTTTTTCATTTCTGTGCTGCCACATTCATCTTTTGTCAATGTAGCCTGTCAGGGTCTGGGGTTGCTAGGTGGGGTGGCATAGACACACAAGTCCAGTTTCTTTTAGTCCAATACAAAGGTAGAGTTTATTTTCACTCAAAAAGGTAGTGCAGCAACAAAAGGAAACAATACAAAAATAAATACCTGCCTGGCTAGGCTCTAACTAGGTTACCTCACCTAGAATAACAGACATCCAAAAAGTCAGTAGAATCATTCAGGACACAGCTCCAAGAATATGACCTCTCTGTCAGCTCTCCAGCCAGGCTCTGCCAAAGTGTTGCTGCTGGAGCTGACTTCTTAAGCCTCCTTGACGAGGAGACTCTCAACAGCTGAGTCGCTGCAGGAACATCCCCAAAGTGTGACCTGGAGGGGGGTGGAATGACAGGTCTGACTACCAATCCTACCTGTCATTCCTAAAAATCCAGCCCAGTACTGAGCATTTACCAAAATGCTCAGCAGACAAAAGTTGTCTGCTGAGAACAAACATTCCTGGAGTTTTCTCATCTCACCCACCTGAGTAGTCTGGGTAAGAGGTACACCCCCTCCATTACCTGACCAGCCATCGGCTTACAAGCCGTACAGTATGAAGATGAGTTTTTGTCATTCATCATGTGGTTAAAGTTAGTTTATTATATGGCTTTTGGCAATGTATTATTATATGGATTATGGCGATCGGGCTGTGGAGTCGGTAGGCCAAACCTCCAACTCTTGACTCCTTCATAAATGATGATGATGATCAGTCAGAAGCAGTAAAGCTCCTTTAATTCATTAAAAAGCTAATGATTGAAGTACTTTGAAGGTAAGTATACAACACACTGTACATATTAGTGAAGCTGGAGTGGGTAACTTTTTACCAAATCTCTCCTCAGCTATAATTCCTCCTTAAGGCTAAGGACCCACGGGCCGTAAACACAGTGCTAAAGCGCGGCGTGATCGCATTATGGTTCTTTCCGTAGCGCTTTTAAGAGAAATTTCACAGAGTTTTCCTCTGCGTACTTTCTCTTAACATTATATTTACGGGAAAGCCACCGGTGTTTCCGTAGATATAATTGACATGCTGCGATTTGCAAAGCCACGCTGCGATCTTTTCCGCAAAGTGGGGATGGGATTCACATGAATCCCATCCACTTTGTGTTAAATATCCATACCTGGCTCGCCACTGTTAAGGCTCGCCACTGTTATATCTTGTATTTGCCGGTGAGACTTGTGTCCACTGTTAAATATCCTTCAAATTGTGGGATAGACTTGTGTCACGTGTTGTAGGCCTTATCCACGATAGGAAGAAGTCAGCTTGTTATAAATCAGTGTAGAGGTTTATTAAACATCTTGAAGGAAAACACAGGAACAGGGAAAATGTCCAAATAACACAAATATCGGTCAATTGTCAATAGCTTACATCTTCAGAGAAGTTAAATCATCTGGATATCCTGTAGTTACAGCTTGGTTCATGCTTGATCATCTGGTCTGGTCATCTGGGATATTCACGACATCTTGTCCAGGATGACAGAGAGTGATAGCAGACAGACCTGCCATAGATTTCCCATGGATCCCCCCCATGGATGACGACGACGACGTGTGTGTCTGTCACTCATTTATGTTCATGAGAGTGGGTGTTACCTTCCATGTTACAGCTATGTAAGGAGATTTCTACTATGGTGTACTCTAACCGCACCCATGTACCAGAATATAGCAGTATATGATGTCAGTAGAGTGTTAACCCCATGTCTGCTAGAGAATATTGTAAATATATAATATTTAACACTTTGCCTGCACTGTACAACGCCGTGATTTTTCCCGCAGCGTCTCCACTGCAGGCAAATCGCGGCATTTACATCCTGTGGGACCCCGGCCTAAAACTCCAATTGGAAGAATGGGAGGCAGAAAATTACACTTTTTCTGTTTGTGTGGAACTTGACGCAGAATTTGTCAATTTGCATTTACTCATATGACTTTAGAAAAGGTTTTTTTTAGATAATGATTTGTGATAAATGTATTGCATGTACTATCTATGTAGCCTGATTATTTATGTCATGGCAATGAAAAACCTGATGTTACCGTTTTACTGCAGTAAATTTATTTTTAACTAGTATGAGCCATTTGTGAAGGAATCAGGGTTGCTTCAAACACATCCTTTTTTACACCTCATGCACACACACGTTTTTATCTTCAGTGTTCTCTTTTTTAAAAAAAAAAATTAAAAAAAATAATTCTACTGGTAAAAGGCTGCCGTGTATTTAAACACCCATTTTGGGGCAGTCTCTCTGATTTTTTTTCCATCAAAATTTCCCTGGTTGTCGTTTATTTTTTCACTGATCCCATAGACTTCAATAGGTCAAAACTTATGAAAAACGGACGGAAGTAGGACATGCTGTGTTAGAAACAGAACGGACATGAAGACTGGAAAAAAAAATGCATGTGCCATTTACCCTACAGATTTGAATGAGTCAGTTTTCTATCAGTGAAAAAAATGAATAGAAGAGTGAAGATAAAAATTGATGTACGAATGAGACTTTACTTGCTGCGAGGCACTGACTGCTAGAAATCTCTGAAATCCAATCTACCCAACCCTGATGAAAGCCCCCATGCCAGTGTTATCAGACAAGCTACTACACTCACCGGCCACTTTATTAGGTACACCTGTCCAACTGCTCGTTAACACTTAATTTCTAATCAGCCAATCACATGGCGGCAACTCAGTTCATTTAGGCATGTAGACATGGTCAAGACAATCTCCTGCAGTTCAAACCGAGCATCAGTATGGGGAAGAAAGGTGATTTGAGTGCCTTTGAACGTGGCATGGTTGTTGGTGCCAGAAGGGCTGGTCTGAGTATTTCAGAAACTGCTGATCTACTGGGATTTTCACGCACAACCATCTCTAGGGTTTACAGAGAATGGTCCGAAAAAGAAAAAACATCCAGTGAGCGGCGGTTCTGTGGGCGGAAATGCGTTGTTGATGCCAGAGGTCAGAGGAGAATGTCCAGACTGGTTCGAGCTGATAGAAAGGCAACAGTGACTCAAATAGCCACCCGTTACAACCAAGGTAGCCAGAAGAGCATCTCTGAACGCACAGTACTTCGAACTTTGAGGCAGATGGGCTACAGCAGCAGAAGACCACACCGGGTTCCACTCCTTTCAGCTAAGAACAGGAAACTGAGGCTACAATTTGCACAAGCTCATCGAAATTGGACAATTGAAGATTGGAAAAACGTTGCCTGGTCTGATCAGTCTCGATTTCTGCTGCGACATTCGGATGGTAGGGTCAGAATTTGGCGTCAACAACATGAAAGCATGGATCCATCCTGCCTTGTATCAACGGTTCAGGCTGGTGGTGGTGGTGTCATGGTGTGGGGAATATTTTCTTGGCACTCTTTGGGCCCCTTGGTACCAATTGAGCATCGTTGCAACGCCAAAGCCTACCTGAGTATTGTTGCTGACCATGTCCATCCCTTTATGACCACAATGTACCCAACATCTGATGGCTACTTTCAGCAGGATAATGCGCCATGTCATAAAGCTGGAATCATCTCAGACTGGTTTCTTGAACATGACAATGAGTTCACTGTACTCCAATGGCCTCCACAGTCACCAGATCTCAATCCAATAGAGCATCTTTGGGATGTGGTGGAACGGGAGATTCGCATCATGGATGTGCAGCCGACAAATCTGCGGCAACTGTGTGATGCCATCATGTCAATATGGACCAAAATCTCTGAGGAATGCTTCCAGCACCTTGTTGAATCTATGCCACGAAGAATTGAGGCAGTTCTGAAGGCAAAAGGGGGTCCAACCCGTTACTAGCATGGTGTACCTAATAAAGTGGCCGGTGAGTGTATTTCCTGTAGACATTGGTGAATCTTTATGGAGGTTTCTTGCTGAACCCCAGAATTCGGTGCCAAGAACAGGATAGGATTACACCTTTCCCAAGACTTAACCTCCTGTAGACTATACAAGTCCGGATGGTCCACACTTAACCCTGCAAGGACACTTAATACCCAAATGGGGTCCAGCTATTAATACAGCCAGACCTCCTATAGGGAAGGTGGCTTATTACCATTCTTGCCTTACCAATTGCTGTATGCTTATTTGTGGGAGCCACCATTATACGACTCCACTTCTGGCCATGGTCACAACTTCCGGGGGCTGAGAACTGTATGAGCTGCTATGTCCTAGAGGCCCCACAACAATAAAAATTACTGTAACAATTATTTAGTATGGTTTTGTGCTGCTATTATTATTAATAATAAAATAATAACAATTAATAATAATTAATAATAATAAAACATGTGAAGAACAGACATTTTCCCTCTTTTTTTTTTTCTTTAAATTTTCCCGAATACTAAAAGAAAGAAAAACATGGAAAAATAAAAGCATAAAAATAAAGCTCTATTTATCACCGAAAAAAAAGACACAAAAAGCATTCAAATAACCTAAAGGAAAAAGCAATGATAACACTCAAAACCACATGTCAAAATGTTGCAAAAAGTTCTGTGACTGAAAACCTGTTTGGTACATGTGAAGGGGGTGTTGTGGCACCCTTGGATTTCTGCAATCCTCATTCAGATTTATAGGATTGTTGGAGGAATGCCTGCAATAAACCTGCCGCATGTGAACATACCCTTACCTTACTGGATCTGGTCCTGGCCTTGGTACTAAGTACACAATTTCTGTATGGATCCAGAAACTGAAAGCCTGACTGAAGGGAAAACCACTTGGCCCAGAGAAGGACAGACCATCTCTCTAGTACTAGTTACCGGATGACTTTGTTCGCTCATAAGACAGCATGCGTTGGGGTGCCACAGCCATTCTATCCTGATCTTTACTCCTTTTACGTAAATGCTGCTTTATAAAAGAACATGAAGTTTATCTGTATATTTTAGCTTTCCCCACTGACCTCTTGCATGTGTTAAGTGCTATTACCTCGATGACTTTGTGAAATTGTATTTTCAAGCCTCTTTCATTGGGCATGCTGTGAATAGCGGGTGCAGTTCTCATTAAAATGCTAAAGTATTACTATAATAAACTGTCCCCTACCATAGTGTGTATAGGTGCCAGCAGCAAAGCATATTATCTCTGCTGTATGAAGTCGCACAGATAACTCCAATTCCCATTTATCACAGAGCCTCGCCACTTAACTTATCCATTAGGGAAATCCCTCAAAACCTCCATTAACCTTTCCAACAAGAACAACCTTTCAAGAAGCTGTCTTACCTGCTGCGAATGACAATATTTCTGCTAGGCAGTGTAAGCTTCAAGTCTCTGTTCTCATATGTGTGGTTTTTTTTTTTAAAAGAATTTATATTCTATTTTACCATAAAACGAAGGACTATATATGATGATGATAAGGTCATAGTGGCGTTTATGACTAATTGACCAATAATCTTGGGTAACTATTGTCGTCCTAATTAATCAGGCTGAGTGCCAGGTGGTGAAGAAATCACACCACTCTGTGTATTGGTATTCATTCTTCTCTCAGCAAAAAATGTATGCTGACGCACTTTTTATTGAGAGCACAGGGTTAAATAGTAGCAGAGAAAGGAAGTGATGTAACAACAACATAAGTTTTCATATTCATTCCTGATTGGTATGGTACATCTCAATCAAACAGAAAAAGTTTTAAGCAGTGCCATATATATCCAGCTGCTCCCGGTCCTGCGTGGTAACCTTCGGGAGCTGTCTTGTGGCAGCAAGCCAAGCATTTGTTTTTCTTGCACCCATCCTGGATGCGGTGCCATCTTATCATATAACATTATATCAGTTTCAAGCATAAACAACTATATCTAGCATTCGGCTTTAAAGGATAACAATGTTTTTACAATGATAAAGGGTTTTTTCCACTAACAGCACTTATTCACTATGCACAGGTTACAGAGTCCCCTCTGTAGTGCACATGTATGATCACTGCCCAGTTACCTTTATGGAACTGTCAGTACTTATCAGTGCCATAGAGGTGAATAGAGGGTTGGCCTGGCATATGTACTATCACCACTCTATTCCCTCCATGCCACGTCCAAACATTCCTTGAGGCTAAAGTGCCACATACCAGGTTACAGCAAAAAAACGCTCCAGAGTTTCTGCTTCAATTATACCTACAGGGAAACCGCCAGTGTTTCTATCAATATAATTGACATGCTGCGAAATCCAAAAAAATGCAACATTATTGGAAATTGCAGCATTTCCGCTGTGCATATTTTTCTGCAATATGTGGATGGGAGAGAGGGGTAATAGCGCTGTTATGCCACGTGACTGCTACGGTCCAATAACAGGCCATCAGAGGTCCCTCAGAAGGCCCAAGGAAAAAGGGTGCCCACGATGTTGGTTATGTTTGATCACCTCCTTTGGTAGAATAGGAGAAAAACAACTCTGAATTGTTATGCAAATGAGGCATTTGGGGCTGGTCTTCAGACCTGGGAGCCCTGCTCTTGCTGCTCAAGTAGGATGGGTCATGTTCTAGCAGTGTACAGGGTGGAACAGGCAGGAGATGTTAGGAGAAGTTCTCCTGGGAACTGAAGGCCCACCCCCATTGCACCAACTTCAGATTTCTCATTCTCCAAACCTACTAAAGTGACATACAAAATGTATGATGTTTATCACTGTAATGCATTCTGCAACACGGAAGTAATTCCCTTAAAAAATCTTATCCACATTGCAAATTGCAAATTTTCTACTGCAGAAACTGTGAAAACATAAAGACTGTAGGGAAAGTTTAGAAGAGCCCTAGCAAATCCATAAGAACATCTATAAAGGCTTCCAAGAATAAATGCCCAACCCTTTATTCAGTGGTCAGTCTATTGTTTGTTCTGTGTTGCGTGTACATAATCCTTGCAGGTACTAGACTATTTTAAAAAACTCTACCAAAACAGTAGTTCAGAAAATTTGTATTTGACTGCTTTTCAATCTATTCTACCCAGCTAACAGCCCGGATATTGATTCTTTGGTTCAAAACCGGAGTTTCAAAATGTCTTTTTATTTATTTTTTCTTGTTATTTGGCATTAGCCACATCCTGTTTACAATGGAGATCATTTATTATTTACTGAATCAGCTTCTGAATGTCCATGAAAAGTAATAAATACAAAATATTATGGAGTAAAAATTTATTATCTTAAAAGTATATGGGTAGATGACAAAATTAGGTGTGGATTATCATGGGAGAGGAATAAAAGTATAAAGACGGATGGCACTGCTTCTTTTTATTTTTAATATTTTTTAATCCATTAATTTTGTCTTCAAAATCTGCATAAAAAAATCTTAAGGTGTATCTTTAGGGTGGGTTCATGCAACCATTTTTTAGTGTCCATTGCTCTCATCCATCCAGAGCAACGGAAATTAAACCACAGATGCAGATGAATCCCCCTCGGCCTGGTGTCCCCCATGTGAAAGCTTTCTTCCGTCACGGACAATACCGTAGTTTCCGGTAGTCTGGTGCGCCTTATATATGGAAATCTGCATGCCGCTTCCATACATTGCAATGGGAGCGTGCTATTCGAATAGTATTCGCTCATCTCTAACTTCAATTGTAACTTCTTACAATTGAAGTTAGAAATGAGCGAATACTATTCGAATAGCACGCTCCCATTGCAATGTATGGAAGCGGCACGCAGACTTTGCCGGCGGTGGCCGCTTAACTCCTCGCGTGCCGAGCGCTTCCATTCATTTCAATGGAAGCGTGCCATTGAAATGAATAGAAGCGGCTGGCACGCGGGGGGTTAAGCGGCCGCCGCTTTCAATCACATATAAGGCGCACCGGAGAGCGCTGCGCCTTATAGTCCGGAGCGCCTTATATATAAACCTAGACAGGACTATAAGGCGCTCATGGGTAATGCGCCTTATAGTCCAGTGCGCCTTATAGTCCGCAAAATACGGTAATAACAGTAGTAATAACAGTAGTGTGAATATACCCTTCGAGTTGATTGGGCCAAAAGTGAGCCAGAAATGTTTGTAGGAACATAAAATCATTTGTGAATAGTTCATTGACTTGTGTAAATAGACAATGAAACTGTACAGTATGAGGGACAAGCATTTTTGCAAAATTCTGATATAAATGCATCTTCTCTGCCTGCCCTAAGGGCCTATTCACACAGTTCTACCCTTGAAACTCTGTTGAGGTACCATTTATTTTTCCTGCACTGACCATGACCATGTGAATGCAATTTTCAGAATTGTGATGCACCCGAATGGTGAAAGGTTACTACAGTATTGACATAAATCTATGAGTTCATTACAGTAGCGATCTGGCCATTGAGGAACTCACTGCATCACACCATTCACACGGTGAAAATAAAGGAAGAATTTCTCTTTATTTTCCGTCTGCCAGCTTTCCGCAGTGTCCTGCTGTGATTTTTGCCTCCCTTTGAAAATGATGGCAGGCAAAATCTGCTGATGATTTGGGGTTGAATCCGACCTCAAACAAGTGTTAAATTCTTATGTGTGAATCCCCCTACCTGATTATAATGAAGTGAGTTCCATTCATACAGCCAGGGAATACAGTCAGAACATTGACAGTCAATGTAATGGGAGTAAGAGGAACCCCTATTGTGGAGCTAGGTGGGGAGTCCAACCCCTGAGAACCACGCTGATCTTAGATAGTTATGGTGTATCCACAGGATAGGTGGGAGTATTCTTTAAAGGCAGACTATCACTAGTCTTGACATGTCTGTTTTAGTAAATACATCCAATTCCCATAAAAAAAGCAATTCTGTAAATCGGAATTGAGCAGTTCCTATTTATCTTCCTGGAAATGTTTGAGTAAATTGACAGCTGGGCCCTCCCATTTGACATGTGGTGGTGGTGTGACCCTGCACATTCTGATAGGGACACACTCCAAACTAGTAGCATCCAGTTGTTCAAGGATTTTTTTGCACTTTTATATTGATGGCCTATCTCCTCTGTGCCAGTGATATCCTGTTCATCCTGTTACATGGCACATCAGTAGTTCAATCACATTCAAGTGAATGTGGCTGTGCTGCTATATCAAACACAGCACTCAATAATATGCTGCTGCCTTCAACCAGCTAATAAGTGGGGTTCCTGGTTATCAGAACATGGATCACATATTGATAACCTATACAAAAGACGGATCATCACTAAAGGAAACCTCTTTAATTTACTCATTAAAGAAATGGCAAAATTCAGAGTTATTTTATGGAGAATTCAGGTATTTACTGAAATAGGCATGTTAGAAGAGCAGACAGGCGAGCTGAAAAAATAATTTGCTTATGTCAAAAAAGAGCGCCACTCTTGTACTTAGGTTGTGTGTGTTACTGCAGCTCAGCTGCATTCACTTCTTTGGAGCAGGGCTGCATTATAAGTCCTATTTTTTCTAATCCTTGAGAGATCCTATAATGTATAACATGTGTTGTGATTATAGATTTATGTATCATCACACTAAACATAACATCACTAAACCAGAGGTGACGCGCTTCTGAACTTCTTTTTTTCTTATAGTGGATCAGTGAGCTTCAGATCTGATATAAATGCATTATTGTAGATCATATCGATGGGAAATGTTTTATGTTTAAAGATAAAAGCATTCCTATTTAACACTGGCATGATCTGTCCAAAGCTGCTCCGTGTTAGGCTTAGCCGTGGTCTTTACTGCATTGCAGAAATTGCTACCAACTAGCAGCTGCCAGCAAATAAATCTGCCAGCGTATTAAATTACTGGATGAGACTAAAAAGGAGATTCCAGGCGGGCGAGAATGACATTGACAAGTAAAGGGAGAGCTCTGGACACGTTAATAAAAACAAAACGTCCGCTGGTGAAAGAATGAGTGAACAGGGACATGGACATGACTGCAGTCACCATATAAATCATAACCATAGACCCTGCATTATCGACCCGGCAGGAAATTGTAGGCAGAGGAATTTACATGCCCTACTTGTAGATTCGCTTCCCTTTATTAATGAGGTAATTAAAAAATTGTACAAAATCTAAGAGTATAACAATATACAATAACCCAATCCCTTGCATGATATAGCTGAGCAATATACAATACGGTCCGAAACAGTACCGGTAGGTAAAATGCTGAAATATATTAGGACTTTCAGGACAATGACATTATATTCTACTAAATGCTACAACTAAAATTGTCATTAATGTCATAGTTCAGCTGCAATTGCTGTGTCATCTGTTGCCTCAGGTGCAGCTGCCGAATCCCTGAGAAAGGCTATGCACATAAGATTTCCCTCCCTCTACCACAACCTTGTGGAAGGTAGCCTCCTATAAGCTAAAGGGCTTATCCTCGGACTTTAATTTAACTTGCTTTCTCCAGTCATTTGTTCATGCTGCTCCTGGGCTTGTTCTGACCCTGGGTCATATGAATGGAACCTTCCCTCCATCCCCTGAGTTTACAGGTAGCTTTATTATAGTCTGCCAGCCTCCAAATCACAGGTAACTACTTGTGAAAACTGGAGATGAGGGGAAAGGTGGAGTAATACTGACAGCGAGGGCTGGTTTCCATCACATAACCCAGTGTTGGAACCAGTCCAGAACCCCCAGGTCCTGTTCGAACAAATGCCTAGAGGAAGTAAGCCAAATTAAAGTCCCTGGGCAATTCCTCTAATGGCTGACTTTCAAGGAGCCTTGTGACACGATTTTGATTATGAGCAAAAACAGAAGAAACTCCCATTTGCAGAGAGCTAGTTTAGGGTTCTTGTCATTTGTTAGTGCAGAGCAAGGTACTGGGTGGCTAAATGAGAAGCCATTGATATAGAGGTACCATGTCTCATTTTGGTACTCCGACGTGGAGCTAGAACCTGAAACCGCTGTCTGCAAATTGGTGTTCTTCCTTTTGAATGGGATTTTCTGCTTTGACTTAAATCCCAAATCATGACACAAAGCTTCTTTAAAGAGGACCTTTCAAGTCTTCTGACGTCAGCGGTATTATATATTGCTAATGGCTCCTAATGGCTAAATCTAATGTTGACTTTTCTCTTCTTATTCTTCTGGACCTCTCTGTAGCTTTTGACACTGTTGATCATCAACTCTTCCTCACTATGCTCTGCTCAGTCGGCCTCAAGGACACTGCGCTCTCCTGGTTCTCCTCTTATCTCTCAGACCGCACCTTCAGTGTATCATTTGCGGGCTCTGTTTCCTCCCCTCTTTCCCTTGCTGTTGGTGTTCCTCAGGGCTCGGTCCTAGGCTCCCTGCTCTTTTCTCTCTACACAGACCCATTGGACAAACCATCACCAGATTTGGCTTCCGGTACCATCTTTATGCTGATGACACCCAATTATACACATCTTCCCGTGATGTCACCCCTGCACTCATACAGAACACCAGCAACTGTCTTTCTGCTGTCTCTAATATCATGTCGTTGCTCTATCTGAAACTAAATCTCTCTAAGACTAAACTACCGCTGTTTCCACCATCTAATAGATCCGTCCCTGATATATCCCTTGCAGTCTCAGGCCTTACTATAACTCCTAGGCAGCAGGCCCGCTGCCTCGGGGTCATGTTTGATGCAGACCTTTCCTTCACTCCCCATATTGAATCACTTGCACACTCATGTCACCTCCACCTCGAAAACATCTCCAGAATACGCCCTTTCCTTACCAGAGATACACTAAAGACACTTATTGTCTCTCTGATTCACTCTCGCCTTGACTACTGGTAACTCCTTACTAATCTGTCTTCCCCTCACTAAATTCTCCCCTCTACAATCTATTCTGAACGCAGCGGCCAGGCTCATCTATCAGTCCAGACGCTACAGCGATGCCTCCGTTCTGTGCCAGTCACTACATTGGCTGCCTATTCATTATAAAATAAAATATAAAGTTATCACCCTCATCCACAAGGCTCTCCATAATGCCGCACCTCCCTACATTTCCTCCCTCATCTCTGTCTACCGCCCAACCCGTACTCTCCGCTCACTCAATGACCTAACACTTACATCCTCTATTATCAGAACCTCCCACGCTCGTATACAAGACTTCTCCCGAGTTGCACCACTTCTCTGGAATGCTCTACCCCGGACAATCAGATTAACTCCCAATTTCTACAGCTTCAAGCGCTAACTAAAGACACATCTTTTCAGACAGGCCTATCACAATTCCTAATGTAAACCCTTCCATACCATAATTAGAATCCCCAAAATTTAACCCTCCTCTGTCCCCGCTCCCACATTTCCCCACATGATATGATGCCATTTCAGGCTAACTCTATATGTCCAGGCACCATCCACATTAAAGTTAAAGGTCACGACTGGTGACGGCTCATAAAGTTTTATGTTTGTGTAATGACAGTAACCTCGATTACAAAATTTTCTGACCTCTGCATAAGCAATGCCGCCCCTGATAGCTTTTGTGTCACCCCCTCTACCTCATAGATTGTAAGCTCTTGCGTGCAGGGCCCTCAGTCCCATTGCCTGAAATGACTTTCTTTGTAATGTATCTTTCTGTCTGTATGTGAACTCTACTAATTGTACAGTGCTGTGGAATATGTTGGCGCTATATAAATAAAATTAATTTTTTATTATTATTATTACTAGAAAGCTGATATCTTTGCCGGTATGTGCTCAGTGCTAGAGATGTTGGTGCCATTAGTTTCGGCACCGATATCCCTCCACTGTCAGAAGGGTGGGCCTTACTGCTCAGCGTTTTCGCACAATGCAAGTCTATGCAAGAGTACTGTCAGGGGAGTGTTCCTCACAGCCCAGAAATGACACTGCTCTTCTGACTGTGGAAGTATATACCTTCTGAAACTAACAGTACAGATATCTCTGGAACTCGGGAGCTACAGGCAAAGCTGAATTCACCAATATTATATACTGCTAAAAAGCTAACAGTGCACTGAATTCAGCACATGATCCGCTTTAGTGGTATATAACACCGCTAATGTCAGAGGACATTTTTTTCCCCACTAATAAAAGTGTTTCATATCCTTTCCCAGAATTCCTTGAGCATGAACTGCATCTAAAAACCCGAAAGTGTGTCCTTACGCTAAATGTTCTCTGTAGGGCTTGCACTATATTTAGCAGCGATTTAGTTCTTGAACCTGTATGAACTTCATAAGAAGGTTGTATGCTGTCAGACTTTTCTGAATCCTGTGATTCATTCAAAGTAAAATATGTTTTTTCTTCTGTTATTTAATAGGATGTTTCGCCTTCGCTTCTTGCCAGCAGTGGCAGGACTGGCAACTGTGTCCCGGCGGTACCATGGAGTAGCTAATCCAGTGCGCAGCAGAAGAAGATTTATGCTTGCTGCCCTTGTAGGAGCTACCGCAGTGTCTGCTAGTGCTGGATTACTCTGGAAGAGGTGAGCGGATGCTTTGTTTTTCCGTCCTAGGTGTCTCCTAATTTTTATCTGGGATCTTCAGTTACATGACATGTACAGTATTTTGTCAGCAGTGCAGAAATCCTTGCCTGGAGTCCAAATCAGCAGCAATTTCTCTATTCTGACCAGGTCAGATGTTATATTAGAAAATGGGCATATATATACTATTTAGCATTCACTATACAACCTACAACATGAATATACTACTTGATATTCTCTAAAGTAATTTTCTTTTCTCAAATAGAAAAAATATTCATATTGCACAATGGGATGGCGTCTCCTGCTTTGGTATATCACCTACTTTCTTTGTTTTCCACAGAATAAGGGAGCGTTCACACTACCGTGTCCGACAGGTAGTGTCCGCTCCTAGTGTCTGCTCAAAATCTGGCACGGACATTAGGAGCGGACACTAGCTGTGTCCGTGACACCTGTCATTTATTTAAATGGGCATCGGGTGCGTTCTTTTGCACTCCATGCCCGTCCTTCCCTGTCCGCAAGTGAAGATGTCCGACTTCTCAAGCGGACAGAAAAACCCGACATCTTCACTTGCGGACAGGGAAGGACAGGCACGGAGTGCAAACGAACGCACCCGATTCTCATTTAAATAAATGACAGGTGTCACGGACACAGCTAATGTCCGCTCCTAATGTCCGTGCCAGATTTTGAGCGGACATTAGGAGCGGACACTACCTGTCGGACACTGACGGTAGTGTGAACGCCCCCTTAGTCTGCCAAATTTGGATGTATTTCTGCCAAGTAGGATGCATCATTGTATAGACAGATTTAACATTCCAGGTTCTAGGAAAGTTGGATGAGGCATGTATGTGTGTACACAACTGCAGATTTATTTAGGCTGTCCTAAATCCATGTGCCTGCTGCCAAGACAAACCTATACAGATAAATAGACATGATTTTCAGATGCAAACATTTGTGCTGCAAAGCTGCCACATGTGCATATACCCTTATGACCACCATATTGGTCAGCAGCTCCAGAAATGGAGAACAATTTTGAGAAAGAGATGAGTCAGATTTATCTGTGTTTTGTTTTTCAAGAATTTCTCAAGGTAACAACAGCTCTGTCAATATAACTTGGCAGCTTGTCCCAAATCAAAGTATATTTCCATGTAAAACTCTAATTTTCAGGTTATGAAGAATCAATTGCATAATGAATATGTATTTTCCTGTCTGAAGCTTTGAGTGTTACAGTGTTAGGGCTCATTCACACTACGTAAACGCCAGCTTATTCTGAACGTAAAACACGTTCAGAATCAGCGGCGTATAAAGCAGTTCCCATTCATTTCTATGGGAGCCGGCATACGGGCGCTCCCCATAGAAATGAATGGGCTGCTTTTTTCACTACGAGCACTCTCATTGAAGTGAATGGAAAGTGCTCGCGTGTACGGCTCGGCATGAGCAGAGCTTGCCGTATACGCCGGCACTTCCCATTCACTTCAATGGGAGTGCTCGTAGTGAAAAAAGCAGCCCATTCATTTCTATGGGGAGCGCCCGTATGCCGGCTCCCATAGAAATGAATGGGAACTGCTTTATACGCCGCTGATTCTGAACGTGTTTTACGTTCAGAATAAGCTGGCGTTTACGTAGTGTGAATGAGCCCTTAAAGCATCAGCATTAGGGCATCAGCATTTTGTTGTGGATTTTCGCCGCTGAATTGGCGTAATCAGCAAGGAGTCTTGAGCCGCGTCCTGCTGCGATCTCTGCCTCCCATTGAAAACGAATAGGAGACAGAATCTGGGTGGAATATGTCTCGGATTGAGGAGTGGAATCCGTCTCCAAATCTGTGGCAGTTCCGCCATGTTAACTTACCCTTACAGATTTTGCTCGGCTTCTTTTCAGCAGTTCCATATATCCGTAGTACATACATGGACGTTCCTTTCTTGTGGAGCACATGTGACATCTGATCTCACGATCAGGTGGAATTAGTGATCCAAACCCCCTAATAATACTGTGGATAGGGGATAATATGTGTTTGCATGAAAGGGATGATTAAATAGCAATTACATAGAATATTTTATTTGAAGGATAACAGCAATTAGAAATGAATACAGACATTTTATGGGCTGGATTTTACTACTCTATTAAAGTCACGCATCACAGCATTTCAACTAGTGTCAGTCAGTGGCACTGGCATGTGGGTGTGTATCATGTTTCAATTACTCTATGGCACCTCTGCAGATATATAATTTCCGAAGATTTCCTTACTTCAGCGGCATTCATCTAAATTAGCTGGCCCTGAATGCTATCTGAAAGGACATTTATACCGCCGGAATCCGTTTTGCTTATAATGAGTAACATTTGCATAGCGGTTGAATCAATCTTCTTACCACCAGATACCAAATATTATATTACAACTTTAGAAATATGAGGTTAACAGAGTTAATATAAAGCAGGGAATGAATACAGAGGACTCATTTAAATGGAAAATAATCCTACAGATTCCAAAAAGAAGACACGCACTATATAGAGTGGAATGAAAAAAGAAAAACTTAAAGCGATCAGTCCGAGACACAAGATCTGCCCAATCTATTGGAACACTTGGGGACTGACCTAGTTCTTGCATCAGATTTTACAGGTTATACCTGATTTAGTTTCAAAATAAGTTTTCTCACCAGAATATAGAGCCAAAGGCATATTTGTAATTTGATGCAGTTTCCTACAGTTTATGAGAATGGCATCGTGGTATACAGGAGATTTGCATTTAGACAGCCTTGTCTGGTGTATCCTTTATTGACTAGAATATTGTGCCTGTATTGTAGAATATTAGCGGGCAAATGGCAGTCCCCAACTTCTCTCTTAGATCTGCCACCTGCTGGCTCTATCCACTTTGACCTTGCAATCAATGCTTGAAATGCATAATCTTAAAACGGGTATACCGAACAGCTCATTTCCATATGGATTGCACCCCATTTTGGGGTGCATTTTGTTTTTATGGCGTTCACTCTGCATTATGATTGACATGGCATCTTTGTCCAGCAGGTCATTAAAATTACGGTGATACCATATTTATATTGCTTTGCTCATGTTATTGCATAAAAATAAAACAATAAAAAATTTTTGTACATTAGCTATTTTCCTGGGGTCAATATATTCAACGACTTCTATAATATTTTTTACTGTTTTTGTTTAGGGAGATATGTCATGGCTAGGGTTGAGCGATCGTGTTCGGAAAAGATCGGATTCCGATCGGCGATCGAGAAAATTTCACATTCACGATCGGAATTCCGAACACGATCTTTTTAGGTGGGATCGGGATCGGTGATTATTTCCCACAATGCTTTGCTACTGGCCAAGCATTGTGGTAAAAGCTAACAATGTTATCTTACACACTGAGTATACGCTCCGCTCATTCTGAGCGGAGTGTACGCTCAGTGTGAAGGCTCCGCTGCAGTTCCATAGGAATGAATGGAAGCAGCCGGCACACATCCTTAACCCCCTGCACGTCGGCTGCGTCCATTCATTCTAATGGGAGACTAGCTATCATCTCTAGTAGCTACTTACCTGCAGAGATGGCTGGTCCGGTGCCCGGTGTTCTCTTTCTTCTTCACCTCGCTGCCCCCGCCTCCCAGATTAGTTTGATAGAGCTAGGAAGAGTGTGGGCGGGTACAGGGTGGGGAGATATGATGTCTCCCCTCCCAGTACCCGCCCACACTCTCCTAACCCGCCCGCACTCTCCTAACCTGGGAGGCAGGGGGCAGCGAGGCGAAGAAGAACGAGAACTCCGGGCACAGGACCAGCCATCTCTGCAGGTAAGTGGACCAGGGGAGACTAAGTAGCCAGAGGATTAAAAAAAAATCACTACACAGCGTGGATTCTAACAATTAAAGCATTCAATTGTTAGATTCCATGCTGTATAGTGAATAGGATTGTTTTTAAAATCCCATCTCCGATTAATAAAAACATCCCATTGACTTGCATTGGGATCGAGATTGGGTTCGAATGAAAAATGGTCGGAAATTGGATTTCAAAATCGATCCTGAAAAGTCAAGATCGGCTCAACCCTAGTCAGGGCTCTTTATTTGCAGCGCAGGTTGTAGTAATGCCTCGGGCATAGCTCCTGTGTCTATGGTGTTACATTGCCATATTATTACTGCACTGAGCATTAACAATGCGCTCAGTGCAACATAATAGCACGGCAGAGAGTGAAAATGGGTTAAAGAAATTATACCAGAGGAGTTTTCTGGGTTTTTCAAATATTTGGCCTAAACCTGTGAAATGGGGTGAAGTTTAAAAAACAAAACCACGCTCCTCTCTTTAAAGGGAGTCTATCATTGGGGAAAGTGATTTTGAGCTCAATACAGTACATGTCTGAATAGCCTTTAAAAAGGCTATTCTACTACTACTTTTACTTTTTCAGTTGTCCCCGCCATTTCTTTATAAACTGCTTTATTTCTTTATGCAACTTAACACCACGGTGCACCCTGGGCTTTCCCCAGGGCCTCCGAGCACCTCCTGCATCATACCTTTTAATACCGCTCCTCCACTGCTTGTTCTCAGTCTCCTCCTCCTCCTCACTGGATATTGTGTAGCGCTCTTGCCTCAGATCACATTGTACGAGCAGCACTGCGCATATCCGAGCGGCCGTTTTGGTGTATGATCAGTTCTCCAGAGAACTACAGAAGTGTTGTGTAGTTGACTACACCAAAATGGCCGCTCACACATGCGCAGTACCGCTCTGACCGGAGCGGAACTGCGTATGCCCTAGATTTCACCTTGAACAGTGCAATCTGAGGCAAGAGCGTGGCACAATATCTGGGGAGGAGGAGAGACGGAGCACAAGCAGTGGAAGGGTGGTGTTAAGGTATGGTATGGCGCAGGGGTGCTCGGAGGCCCTGTGGAACGCCCAGGGTACTCCGTGGGGTTGATTTGCATAAAGAAATAAAGCGGTTTTCAGGGTCAACCGAAAAAGTAAAGATAGTAGTAAAATAGCCTTTTTAAAGGCTATTCAGACATGTATTGATCTCAAAAGCACTTTTCCCAATGATAGACTTCCTTTAATACTCTATTTCTTCAGATTCACCACTCTGGTGGTCACTGCAAGTCCATACATAGCTTTTGCAGCTATTATACACTATACATTATGAATGTGAACTCTGCAGCCAATCTCTAACATTAACACTTCCAGTGATAGGGACCGTTCACATAGTGGAATATGAAGAAGAACTGAGGCCTGAGATTCCTCCTAATTTTCCAGCCCTTCTGCTTCCTCTGTTGAAATACTGCTGCAGAAGTTTGGTATTCCTCTGTGGCTAATAAGGTCCAGGGGAATGGGTCTAGGCAGCGGGATGTTTCGTGCCATGGACTCTGCGGCAAGATTGAACAAGACAGTTACTTTTTGTAGTATCCTTTTTCCACGGTGAAATCGGCTTCTGATATTGGGGCAGAATCCGCCTCAAAATCCATGGAGGACTCTCCCCTGTGAACATACCGTTAGTATTGTTTGGTCCAAAGATAAGTACCCAGTAGGGATGAGCGAGTAGTGAAATATTCGAGATTTATTTCGAGTAGAGCCTCAATATTCGACTACTCGATCGAATATCGAATCACATTATAGTCTATGGGAAAAAATGCTCGTTTCAGGGGAAACCACTATTCGACTAAAGGAGAGTCACCAAGTCCACGAGTAGCAGGAGGAGAGTGTTTAGGAGGAGCGCTGTGCAGTTAAAGCGCACGGACCCCATAGACTATGGGCCGGTTCACATTAGTGCTTGCCTCCGTACTGCAAGCCTAGTGCTGTAGACGTATGTAAGGACCTAGTGCTGTATGGCGTTTGGTTTTGGCCTGTAAAGACTATGTAGGTTTAAGGCTCGCGGTTCCACAATCTCTAAAGAGAATTTGTCACCAAAATAATTTTTGGTAAAGTTTTTCAATTTACATGTTGTTATCTGTATTCAAAAAAGAATGTCCTAAATGACTTGCAATTCCAACTCTTGCCACTAGTTGAAATATTAAAGGCAGGGGTCTGCGCTCACTGGTAAATCTTGAATAACAACCGTAAGAATGGATGAAATGGTAAAGAATGGATTTATTGAGAGTAAAAGGCACGACGCGTTTCGGACCACCACGGATCCTTTCTCAAGTGCAGATTCAACTAAAAGAAACATATATATAAAAGATAATAAAATATAGATATAAAACTCAAATATAAAATGTACAAAAAAGTACAAAAAATACAAAAAGCACCAAGCCCAACAGGCACATAAAGAGATCCACTGTAAGCCATCCCCTGCAACAATAAATGGATACAATGGAACACATATCTCTTATGTTGTAACAGTTTACAAGAGAATAATATGCATCTCAAAAAATAATAATAATGCTGGTCTACAGTCGACTCTCGATATAACGTATTGCTGGGACCGGGAAAAAAAAAAACGTTATAAGGCGAATACGTTATACGTATATAACGTATTTCACTGTGCCGGACCCTGACTACGTTATTCACGATAGCACCTTTTTCGGCCCTATAAAATACTGTACGTACATGCGCGTGTCATGCACATAACGCCGAATGTAAGAATGTCAGAACGCAGAAGCCAAATTAAAACTATTTACATTTATTTATACAGTACTGTATGTCTGTGTGTGTGTGTCCGTATCATTCACTTTTTAGGACAGAAGAATTCCTCAATACGGGTTTGTTTTTGCACAGCTTTGGTGCGCAACCCATACAGCACACTCTCGACGTTTGCTACCTGATTAATGATATGTTCACCGACATCAAAAGCGCTAATGAAAGTCTTCACCTTCTGAAATGAATCGAGAACATCAGAATATTTTGGCACGATTGTTTCGGAAACGGAATTGCTGCTTTCAGAATCAGAATTTGGTTCCTCAAGAATACACTCCTCCTCCTGCTCGTTTTCGTATATTTCCTCAACAGAAAGCACTTCTGATGTAATCACCTCATCGTCCATGGTTGCGTACGTTTCGAAATCTAAACCAGACCCTGCGATGAGTTCCCAGCTTGGTGTATCAATAACTTCTTCGGCGTCACCTGGGATTTCTGCTTGCTCCATTTCTTCTTCCTCATTTTGATACAAAATCACTGCTGCTTCAGCTGCTTCTAGCTCCGAAGGTTGAGTGTGGTTTCCAGCACTTTCAAACCCTGCTTTCTGGAAACAATTCTTGATGCAAGCGGGGGTCACTTTGTTCCACGAAGCTACCAGGAAGTGCATGGCCTGGAGCAGGTCCGGTTTTAACTGATCCAATTGGTTGCGCTCCATCAGCGCAAGTGCCCGCTGCACGAGCAAACGCCTGTAATTGTACTTGAGGGACTTAATTACACCCAAATCGAGTGGCTGCAATTTACTTGTGCAATTAGGCGGGAAAAAATAGAGGTCTACGTTGCGTAAACCCTCCACTTCTTGTGGGTGTGCGGGGCAACAATCCAGGAAGAGGGCCACTTTCCTGTTGCGTGTACCCATCTTTGCGTCGAAGGCTCTCAAAAATTGCATGAAAAAATCGCCCGTCATCCAAGCTTTGGTGTTGTTTTTGTACTCACACGGCAGTGTGCGTACGTTCTTGAAACAACGTGGCTTCTTGTACTTGCCTGCAAGGCAAATTTACAGTAATTCAACATTTAAATTAAATTTAGTGAAACTCGTTTATACAGTACTGTAATTTTAGTTTACTTGCCTATCACCAGTATAGGAATCTTCTCCGAGCCGTCCGCATTGGTGGTAACGAGTACGGTGATCCTCTCCTTGCTCATTTTGCCCCCGTGGCATTTCTCCCCCTTTACAGCGATAGTGCGATTCGGCATCAAATTAAAAAATACGCCAGTCTCATCAGTGTTGAAGACATCTTTTAGGTCGTATTTCTCTAAAATCTTCGGCAGTTGCTCCGTTGTCCAAGTTTCAACAGTAGCCACATCTACAGCCCCACTTTCGCCAGCAGCAACACAATACGAAAGACTGTTTCGTTCCTTAAATCTCGTGAACCAGCCACTGGAAGCAACAAAGTCTTTCACATTCATTTTTGCTGCTAAAGTGTTTGCCTTTTCCCTGACAACCGAACCATCAATATTAATTCCGGCAGCTCGTGCTTGGTTAATCCACTTCATCAAAATGTTTTCCAATTCCTCATGCTTTGCTTTGCGGAATTTGGAACGTTTTCCTGACATCTTCCCGAGTTTCTCGCTCTGCTCTAGGATATGCTTTTTGTTTTTCACAATGGTATTGACCGTCGTCAGAGGCATATTGTAGCGATTTGCGAGATCTGTCTGTCTGAGGCTAGAGTTGCCTTCCAACTCCCGTATGATTTCAACCTGATCGATGAGAATAGAAACGTACAGTAATGAAATCGCGATGCAATCAACACAAAACCATCTTTACCAGTGTGCAACTCCATGTCACGCTTACCTTCTGCTGCACAGTAAGCTTAGTCCTCTTTTTGGGAGGCATTCTGGCGCCAATAAACAACCAAAACCGGAACTTCACACGACACGAGACACGTACGACTTCCTTCCGGTGAACTAATCTACCCAGAGGGCACTGTGGTGAGAGACTCGTCAGAGGCTCGCACGTATAACGTACTACGTTATACGCGGCAGAAAATGCATGCGATTGGCTAGGTGGGACCCCTTACACAACGTTCTACGTTATATGTGGCTTGCAATTGGCTGCGGGGGTCCAAAAAAGAGTACGTTATATGCAAACCATATTACGTTATAACGGGATAAAAATACATGTAGGTTAGTCGGGACCTGAGAAAATATACGTTATAGCCTATATATGTTATATACCGATACGTTAAATCGAGAGTCGACTGTATTTGGAAAATATATGTGCACATGTATAAAGCAGGCCAATTCCAACAGGATTTAGGACCATAAATCTTAATGGTTATCAGTACTGGGAGGCAATAATAGGGTATCAACAAGAAAATGTCCTCCAGTTATACCACACAGTCACAATATTTTCTCTTATATCCATATATCATGTGCTGGTAATTGTCACTCATTAAAGAGGGAAAAGTAAGTCTAGTGTTAGTGACATTTGTTTAATGTCTCCCAAAGTGGTAACATGTTGTAACAAATACTTATTTAATCAACCACCTGCTCCCTAGAGTTCTCAAAGGTGAAGGCTGGTGTATATAAATTCTCTCCCACAGAGAGCTATTAACAGCCAGAAACAAATAGTAAGGACTTGCATAAGGAGCCATCAAAGGCTGAAACTTCCATGGGTAATGTAGTATCTTACCTGGGTCAGCCGGGCTGGATGCATGCCTGCCTGTCTGACATTCAGCTCATTTGAACTCTTCCCCGTGCGTGTTGTGGCGTGTGGGCGTTGTGCTGCGCCTGCGCCGGCCCTCACGTATACACGTGCTCACACGTAGCCGCATCGGGGGAAAAGAGAAACAAGTGCGCATGCGCCATCCCATGGATTCAGTTCCACCAAAATTTCCCAATAATCTCACAAATAAAGAAAGGAATGCCCTAAGAAGTCTCGAAGAAAATAGGGACATTGTGATCAGGAATGCAGATAAGGGAGGGGGGGTAGTAATCCAGGACCGTCAGGTTTATCTCAATGAAGCTTTACATATCTTATCGGATAAGCAATACTATTCCACTCTTGACACAGACCCCTCAGTGGAACATCTAGCGGGGTACAAAAGATTAATAACCAACGCTCGGGTGGATGGCATCATTTCAGACAAAGAATACACATTTCTCTATATAAAAAATCCAACTCTAGCACTTTTTTATCACTTACCAAAATTGCATAAAGATCCTGTAAACCCTCCGGGGAGGCCCGTCATCTCCGGAGTTAACTCAATTACTAGGAATTTGTCCCAATACGTGGATATAATGTTACAAAGATATGTAATTAATTTACCATCTTACCTTAGAGATTCTGCCAGCCTTATACAAGACCTCTTACCGCTCACCTGGAAACCCGATTACAGATGGGCAACACTTGATGTTAGCGCCCTGTACAGCAACATCTCTCATGACCTTGGCATTTCTGCAGTAGATTTTTTTCTTAAACAAGACTCTGAACTACCTACCAAACAACGTCAATTTATAATAGAAGCTATCACCTTTATTTTACAACATAACACATTTGAATTTAATTCTCAGATTTATTTACAGACAAAAGGGACGGCAATGGGGACCCGTATGGCCCCCAGCTATGCCAACCTTTTTATGGGAGTTTTTGAAAACTCATTTATTTACTCCACGCATCCTTGGCTCAACTGTATCAAATACTATCGAAGATACATTGATGATCTCATATTCATTTGGGAGGGAACAGAGGAGTCTTTTGACACCTACTGCACCTTCCTTAATGACAATCAATATGGGATCAAACTGTCAGGCAAATCCGATGCAGTATCTATAGAGTATCTGGATCTTCTTTTAATCAGTAAAGGTAACCAAATACATACCAAGACATACTTTAAAACAGTCGATTGTAACAGTTTATTGCACTATGATAGTTTACATCATAATAAATGGAAGCAAAACATCCCTTTTGGACAGTTTCGTCGGATCAGACGGAACTGTTCAAACAATGCTGATTACAAGGTTCAGAGCACCATTCTAACTAATAGGTTTAGGGAAAAGAAATATCCATCCCAAATCATACAGGCGGCTGAGGAGAGGGCAGGGGCTCTCTCCCAGTCCGACTGCCTTATCCCTAAACGTAAACCGGAAAACGAGAATTATCATTGTAACTTCATAACTACTTTTAGCTCAATGCATAATAATATTCGTAATATATTGAGTAAACATTGGCATGTGGTACGAAATGACCCCTTCCTGGGAGGAATTCTGCCCGTACAACCGGGAATCACTTACAGGAGGGCTTGGTCATTAAAGAACTTACTAGCTCCCAGCCGTTTAAAATCCATCAAAGACAAAACCACTGTAGCTACTAATATCCATATGGGGAGTTTTTCATGCAAAAGCGCACATTGCAAATGTTGTCTTACTATTCAACATGGACTTACACATATTCGTAGTTTTATTACAGGAGACACCTTTGAAATACAACATTACTTTGATTGCTCATCATCTTGGGTCATCTACGTGCTGGAGTGCCCATGTGGCCTCCAGTACGTGGGTCGTACAACAAGACCTCTCGGGACAGCGCATCAGTCAACATAGATGTAATGTAAATAACGGCTTTATGAAACACAGCGTATCACGCCATGCTACACAATATCATCACAAAGATTTCTCGGGGTTCAGGGTTATACCAATTGATACAGTTTCATCCTCGACACCGGATAGACTTCATAGTCTTAACAGGAAAGAAATGTTCTGGATGTTTAGGCTAAACACACTTCAACCAGCAGGTCTTAATATAGCATCAGAAGATGTTACCAAAAACTAATCTTAATTACAGTCATTCTCATTATATTTCTTGCATCTCTTGTTTCAAAACCCATTTCTTGATTCCTTGTATATCTGTACTTAATAGACCATACCCATTTTCATAAAAAGAGCTTAAGTTTCTTCCTTTTCTTTCCTTTCCCCTTCTCTTCCCCTTTCCCTCCCTCCCCCCCTCTTCTTCCCCTTTTTTTCCATGCCATTCACCCCTACACCCCAATAGTACTATCATGATCATCTATGTATGATCCTTTTACTTTATTCATTTACAGACCAAGGTTAATGTGGAGATTTTACATATACATATAGTTTGTTATCATTATAAGGCTTCAATCGCTGCAACAGAATGACGAACTGAATGAATTAACTTACGTAGTGCTCATCAGCTGTCACACATGCTTGTGGATCAATCTGGTTATGTTTCATTGCGCATGCGCACCCTCTTCCGGGGCGACGCAGGCGCCGTCATTTCTTTCCCTTATAGGGTCGGCATGCGTGTGCGCGTCTGCATTGCCGGGACGCGCGCACGCATATAGACCATTTTCTTCTACTGCGCAGGCGCGCCCCTGATGGGATGGCGCATGCGCACTTGTTTCTCTTTTCCCCCGATGCGGCTACGTGTGAGCACGTGTATACGTGAGGGCCGGCGCAGGCGCAGCACAACGCCCACACGCCACAACACGCACGGGGAAGAGTTCAAATGAGCTGAATGTCAGACGGGCAGGCATGCATCCAGCCCGGCTGACCCAGGTAAGATACTACATTACCCATGGAAGTTTCAGCCTTTGATGGCTCCTTATGCAAGTCCTTACTATTTGTTTCTGGCTGTTAATAGCTCTCTGTGGGAGAGAATTTATATACACCAGCTTTCACCTTTGAGAACTCTAGGGAGCAGGTGGTTGATTAAATAAGTATTTGTTACAACATGTTACCACTTTGGGAGACATTAAACAAATGTCACTAACACTAGACTTACTTTTCCCTCTTTAATGAGTGACAATTACCAGCACATGATATATGGATATAAGAGAAAATATTGTGACTGTGTGGTATAACTGGAGGACATTTTCTTGTTGATACCCTATTATTGCCTCCCAGTACTGATAACCATTAAGATTTATGGTCCTAAATCCTGTTGGAATTGGCCTGCTTTATACATGTGCACATATATTTTCCAAATAGACCAGCACTATTATTATTTTTTGAGATGCATATTATTCTCTTGTAAACTGTTACAACATAAGAGATATGTGTTCCATTGTATCCATTTATTGTTGCAGGGGATGGCTTACAGTGGATCTCTTTATGTGCCTGTTGGGCTTGGTGCTTTTTGTATTTTTTGTACTTTTTTGTACATTTTATATTTGAGTTTTATATCTATATTTTATTATCTTTTATATATATGTTTCTTTTAGTTGAATCTGCACTTGAGAAAGGATCCGTGGTGGTCCGAAACGCGTCGTGCCTTTTACTCTCAATAAATCCATTCTTTACCATTTCATCCATTCTTACGGTTGTTATTCAAGATTTACCAGTGAGCGCAGACCCCTGCCTTTAATATTTCAACTTTCTTTCTCTGGTTTTCCGGTGTTTGTGTTGGTTCTGCTGCCACTCCCACCTGGATTTTCACTCCAATGTGATAACCAAGATATACACTTATCAGGTGAGAGGTTTACTGGTATCATTTACTTTAATCTGTAAACGTTTACACAATAATACTACACTCAGAGCACTTGGTGTCTCTCCCCCTTTTTTTGTCTTTAACTCTTGCCACTAAGGCTGGAATAATCTCTGACTTTCCTGGAGATTGGCTAAGCACCATAAATAAAATGAGCAGACCCTATGGAAGAGTTTTCTAGGCATCCTGTGTGACTTGGGCAGAGGTCATTGTGCAGAGAGGGGTGTACATAAGCTCTTCATAATCACCTATTGTGGTGGATTCCGTGATTTATCTACATACACATGATAGCGGTAATCTTCAATTGTATGTTTGTATTTTTTCTGTACCATTGGTCTTTTTCAGACCTTGTTGTAGTGTTAAAAAATTGCAATAAAAATTTGAATAGAATAAAAGAACATGACTGGCTGCACAAAGCTCCTCGTGGTTCTGTTTGGATATATCTCTGCATTTATCCAACTGTACTTTGGACTTTTTTAAATCGCCTACTCTGTCAAAAAACAAAATTTTCAAGACAACCACTTACGTATCCACAATATGGAGGTATTTGTGATGCATTAAGATGGCACATCAATATCTATTAAACATAGCCACTTTTCTGTCATCTATAGTCGCTGCTGCCAGTTCTTCTCCAAGTCACTTAACCTTTCATGCCTCCGTGCCCATGTGATTGTTTCCAGCGTATTTCACTCTCTGGATTTTTTACTGTAATTGTTCTGCGGTGTTGGGTGGAAGCCCAAGTGCCTTACAGAAGAAATAAATCCTGCTGTAACATTCTCATGTTTATCTAATATGTAATCACTATAATTATCACTCATCTCTATTAGACCGGGGCAACACTCAGAAAAATTGCAGTCTGGATTGCATAACAGTTTGCACTTAAAAAGACCAAACAAACAAAAAACAAAAACCCTCAGTGTGTAGTATGAGCCTTCAAAGCAGTGTACTTTATAGGATCTACTTAGAAATGAGTGACCTGTTCATAGGGTAGGGCATCAATATTACCCTTGATTCACATCTGCATTTGCTAATCTGTTCGGGGAGTCTGCATAGGGACCTCCCCGAACAGACTACCGAACGCATTTGCAAGCGGTGAACAGTGAAAGCACATGGACCTCATAGACTATAATGGGGTCCATGTGTTTGCCACGAGATCTACACTTGAGTCAAGCGGACAGAAAAGTAGAAGTGAAGTACTTTTCTGTCCGCATGTTCCCTGCGGAGATCTCCCAGCAAGCACACGGACCCCACTATAGTCTATGGGGATCCGTGTGCTTTCACTGCACACCGCTTGCAAATGCGTTAGCTAGTCCGTTCAGGGGGGTCCCGATGCGGACTCCCCCGAATGAATTACCGACGCAGATGTGAATGAGGCCTTAGATCATCATCATCTCTGATCTCTAGGGCTCAATACAAGACCACTTTTGCCTGAATGTTTACCAGACAACACTCTCTAATTTTCGTAGTGGCTATGTTTAGTGTTAGTTTAGCTTCGTCCCATTCAAGTGCATAGGATTACGCTGTAATACCAGTTCTAGTTACTACTAAAATTATGGAACTGGAGCTTGGTAAATATTGAAGCTAATGTGTTGCTTGCTAAAGTGCCATGGTCCCTTGACCACGTTTCCATGCACCGAGAGGAATCTGGACCAGATGACCCAATCTGTACATCGGCCTAAACTCAGCCTGGAAACCCAGACTCCCTGCATCCTAGTAATCTATAATGTGATGCATCCATACCTTATCACGGCTCCACTGTCCTCTGCTGAGTAAAGTATAGGATTGTATCAGAGATCACTACAATGCAGCTCTTAGTCCTAATATGAAGCTACAGTCTAGCTCTTCATATTGTGTAGACCAAGAAAATCCAGCTGATGTGCGGACTGGGGTTTCAAGTCCAGATTCCTCCGTGTGCACAAGGCCTTAACCAGGTTGATTTGGTTGTGGTGGTGCCGATATTTGGACTTTCATCAATATGGTCCAATCCTAAACAAATAGAAGGTCTTGTCTTATTATATATATATATATATATATATATATATATATATATTTATTATTTTATTTTTTATTTTATTTTTTAATGTAGATTGTGAACCCCATATAAGGATCACAATGTACTTTTTTTTTCTTTTTTTCCCCCATTTACATATGTTTTGGGAGGAAATCCACACAAACACGGGGGAAACATACAAACTCCTTGCAGATGTCATTCCTGGCGGGATTCGAACCCAGGACTCCACTGCTGCAAGGCTGCAGTGCTACCCACTGAGCCACCATGCTGCCCCATTTGGTATTTCAACTTAACACAGCCATGATAAAAGTGCTATTTTTTGGAAACAAAGAAAAATCAATCCCCATTTCTAATCCTACATTACCCATTTATTGATTATTGGGCTTTTTACAAGTTAGCTAGATCTGAAGCCTCACCTGTTATGCATTGCAACCCTTAAGTCTGACTTGTATCAAGTTAACAGAGCTCACCTGTGTTGGGGCACACCTTATTGACTACTGACCACCTCTTCAACATAATAACTATAAATATAAACCTAAATCATAAGCAGTGTAATTTATGAAGGAAAAGTTTCCTTTCTAAGTCTAACCCTGTTATGTCCAGAGAACTTAACTAATGTGATAATTCCAATGGCTACTTGCTGGTAATTTTACCTACAGTAAAGAAGCTTACATATAGTGATTCCGAATAGACTCTTGGCAACTTGATAAATCTCACTTTTATTAAAAAGAGGATCCTTTGTGTCCAGTGTAGTAACTGTCTGCATTCTTACTGCTGGTATTGGGGTCTTGAGTTCAGGGGGTGCAAGGGTTTCATGTAAACCCTGGTGCCAGTCTCTTGATATTCTGCTTGTCAGCCTCTATGTACAATACTTATTGTGTGATATCAAATTCAAGCTGCAGATTTTTAGTTAAAACCAGACGTCCGTGCTAAAAAGTAGATTTGTCTTGAAAAGAAATTCTTTCATAACTGTTCTGTTTTTATTTCTCTGTATTTTGACGGCTGACAATATTTGGTTATAAAATAGATTTGTGATCCATAGGCATCAATCAGTCTCTGCTCACACCTACGTGACTCCCTTCAGAGACCATAAATCTCACCCAGAAAAACACAAACACACAAATCATTTCTATGACTTCTTAGAGTAATGTGAAAACAAACCATCTCTAGGAACATAACACAAGCTGGGATACTGATGTGAAATAAATCCTTTACTAGGAAGAGTACATTTCAAAGTCTCATACTTCTTTCTACTTTATGGCTCTTTAAAGAGTACCTTTCACCACCTCCACCCACTGCAGCACAGTTCACCTTTTAATAGGCGCACCTCCACTGATTCCGGTACAGTTAGTATTTTTTCTCTAGCTCTCACCATTCCCGAGCTATTGGGTTGCAGTTGGGTTTGCTGCCTGATGTGCAAACTAGACTTTAATGTGAAGCTGATGGTGTCAGGCAGGAGCAGTCAAAGGGGCGTCACTCAGAGCCCCAATCAGGTGGACAGTGCAAGAGCTCAGAATCACACCCTCTTGCCTGCTCCTGCCTGACACCGCCCACTTGACACTAGTAGTCTAGTTACCACATCAGACACTGAATGTAGCTGCACTGATTGCTCAGGAATGGTGAGGACTAGAGAAGAAACGCCAACTGTGCCAGGATCATTATTAGGATGAAAAGAAGTCGAGTTGGTGGTGGTGAAAGGACCTCTTTAAATATCTGTAACATTGACGTGTTCTTGACAACTCTTACGACATGTTCACACACACTGTAAGATTTAGGCTGCAGAAGAGACCTATATTCAGTAGTACAAATCTACTTATGTTAAGTGCAGATATCTCCAAAGGGAGATATCTATTCTAGAAATGAACATACTGTGCTTATTGTGGCTGCTGCTTTACAGAATCCTATTTATTTTCTTAAAATGTTTTTCTAGGCCCCAACCCTTGTAGGCACCAGACAGGTAAAACTATCAAACTAATACAACATATGTAATGTTTGGCTTCCACACTGTGCTAGTGCTGTTAGTAGTGCAGTCCCCTACGGCATTACATTTAGCACAGCAGTGTGTCACCGCAGCAGACAGGTATTTGTTAGTTACTTTGATGCAGCTGATCACAATCTATACACTCACATAACTGCTGCAGCCAATGGCGTAGATAGATGGGACAGGGTCAGCTGCAGCTAAATAAGCAAGAACAGAAGAGACCACCAGAGCACTGACATATTAAATAGATGGAGAGGGGATAAGTTTTGTGTTGATGAGCAAAACCCATCAGATCAGAGCGATATATAAATATACTGACGTTCATGTTCTGCTGCCACTTCACATAAATGAAGGGTTGTAAATACTTAGAAGTTCATTTTGCAATGAAGAGACTTCAAGAATAATTCCATGCATGTACAATATTTTTATAATTCTATTTTTGATCTGTAATCCTCATCCAAACTTCATTTAATGTAAGTGTTTATGATGCTTGGTCAAATGCCTGCACACAACTCTAGCCAGCTATGACACGTAAGACTCGGAGTGACATATTGATAGAGTTGTTCAGGATGAACAGAATGTGTGAGATATTCCTAATGTGTGTTGGCCAACCCCTTTAAAGGGAAATTATCACAGTTTTTTCAAATTAAGAAAGGATAAATATGTTTTTGTTGTATCTGTTTTTATTATCTGATTTTTTTTTTTTTTAATTATAATTTTGGGGACATCATGTCGCCCGAGCTGCTGTTTTAACATTTTAGAGATTTGGTTTACATCAGCCACGTGGCTCAGAGGCAGCAGTAGTTGACGTGTATTGGGGAGTGTTTTAGACATACTGTGGGAGTTGTGTAGGGACAGGGCAGAGCTGCGCTTTGTCTATGGTGGGGCATGTATTATCTGTCTCCAGCTTAATAGTAATCATAAGATGACTGCAGAGAAGTGATCTCTACAGAACAGGAATTGTCAGACTTTTACGAGACTCTGTAATCCGTGTGATATAGACTTTCATTAGACACAGAACAGAAGTAGTGCCATCACTGTGAAGGGTTAGGTGAATGCAAGTATGGGCTATCTCTGTACATTATCAATAAAAATTTTTTTTCTTGACCAGAGCTAATGCAGAAGCACAGTCTTCGGTGAAGCACAATGTAAGAGAAGAAGACCATGCCAAAGCGAAGGAAGCAGAGGACCAAGAGAGCAGCGACGACCAGGCTGTGGAGTCAAGTGATGAAGACCAACAGCCAGAAGGAAAAAAGAAGAAACAACGTGTAGGATTTAGGGATCGGAAGGTATGCGAAATTCAATGTAGTCATAGGTGGAGAGGTTATCAGACTGAATAAGAAATGTTTTGCTTCATATACTCTGTAATTTACTAGGATTGTAATCTGCTACCTTCCAAATTTGGTGGTTTTTGCAAATATGTCTCACAAACCTAGCAGTTAGTGAATTCTGCCAATCCAAAACGCTAACACTAGGTTCACACCTGCGTTCAGGTCTCAGTTCTGTGGTTTCCGTCTTCTGCATGCAAGAAGACGGAAACCAGAGACCGGGTCTGGCCATGAGCGGCAGTGAGCGTTTTATGCTCTCCGCTGCGAAACCGTTTTTTTTTTAAATTGGACACAGAGTACTGCATGTCCGACTCTGTGTCCGGATTAAAAAAAAACTGTTTTGCGACGGAGAGCCTAAACCCGGACAGCTTTCAAACCCATTCAAATGAGTGGGTATGAAAGAGTCCTGCAAGTTTCAGTTTCCTGCCTCTGTTTTGTGCTGGAAACGGAAACCTGCAGAACGGAGAGCAGGCGCAGATGTGAACGAGCCCTAACTAAGTTTAAGTACACACTGCGCACTGCGTCAAATGTGTGTGCACCCAGTCTATAGAATTGTCAAAAAAACAGTGAACATTTGGCCTATATCGAGCTAGTGTGTGTGTATGTATACAGTTATTCAGAAAACTGCTCTTTCCCATCCAGAGGACCAGTACAAATAAAACAACAGAAGTGTATGGGTGTCATATGCCACTGTGCGCCTTCCAGCACAGGCTTTTGTCAAGCATATATGTCATACATCTAACCATATATTTTGGCAGGCTTGAATGCAGTGTATACAGAGCTTTATTTCTGACAGCTGAAATGGAAACCAATGGTTTATCGTTAAAGGGGTAGTCCCGGTTTACAAATCGGTGGCCTATTCTCATAATAGACCATCAGTTTTAGGTTAGCAGGGTCCAATAGCTTGGACTTCTACTAATCAGCTGTTTCCTAGGCTCCCAGCATTGATGCTTGATCTACAAGATACTATGTGTACTCTAATAGTCATGTTGCAGCTGACAGACTCCCTTATAATGCCTTTCATACCGTTTAATAGCTCAGTAGACAAAACTGCTTTGTAAGCTTTTTGGAGCGGTCGTGTGTTCAGTTCTAATACACTGACACAGCGGGGATTTTAGTGTACTACTAAAATGTTAAGATGAATGATGGTGTTGCAAAACGAGTACTTCAATACCCTTTTATAGCTCCCATTATTTTGTGCTGGTATGGCCAGCTCTAGAAGCATAAGATGTATTGTCTAATCTTAGAAAAAGTATAAATGGCCTATTCTGTTGCTTGCTGCATTACATAAACATGGTGTCTTCAGAATAGAGATGTAAAATGCAGGCATTCTTGTTTATGCTTGCTGCTTTCTTTGAAATTGTAAGTCTGGTAATGAAAACAGAAAGGAATATTCCAGATAAATCTAAGGCTGAAATTACATTCTCAGGAAAGTACCTGCTGCAGGATTTTTATATTCATTTGCTTCAAAGCCATTTCACTTGTTCTAGGTTTATTGCATTATATTTTATGCATTGTATTTGCTACACAGTGTATTTGCCTTTTGTCTATTGATTTCCATGTGAGAATGTAATATGCATAACATAATAAAACACTAGCATGTGTCTTGCTGTGTGCAGTGTACTGCATCCATTAAAATTACAACACAAAGCTCTAGAGAAAACATAAAAATAGTCAGACGGAGTAGTTACAGATTTTTTTCCAAATATGTCAGCTCTTGATTCTTGGAGCTGACATTGTTAGAGGACAATGTAACCTCAGTCGCAGTGATATGCTGTGCTAGTGTTTAAGATGCTGTCTTTCATTTTTTGTGATGTATATGTGACATTTTTATGTTCTATAGCTTATTGTAACAAATTTTATATTCCGCGACACATCATTTTCTCATTTTCGAATCAGGATTGTTGGTCAGGACTTTTAGTGTTAACTTTCACATAAGTAGATAGTACATATTTAGGCCCAGTTCACATGGGCTTAAAAATGGGTTTCCATTCAGGGAGTTCGCTTGGAGAAAACAGAAACCTAATCCGCGTTAAAAAACGGTTACCTTAGGAAACCCGTGGTGCCCATAGACTATAATGGGGTCCATATGGTTTCTGCTTGCTTTCTGCACTAAAAATGCATTTTTCTGAATGCAGATGTGAACCGGGCTTTAGGCTGCACTTGGTTTGCATTAGCTAGACTAACACTAGGTTCTCACTAGCGTTTGGGGACCCCATTCTGTTTAAAATAGGCAGAGAGAAAAGTTCTACAAACAGGACGTTTCTCTCCTCTGATTTCAGTATAAAATTGGCAAAGACTGAGCAGCCCCCATTATAGTCTATGGTGACTGCGGGTTTCTGCGGGTAACTGCTGTTTAAGTGCATAGGGTTTCCTTTTTTCGAGTTCCCAAGTGGACCTGAGGAATGGAAACCCAAAGTTATTTTGAACCTAGCATAAGTGTAAGAATACTGTTTTTTTGATCCCCACAAGGACAGATGGGCTTCACTACAGGAAAATCTGCAAGTTATCAGTCAGGGGACAGTTCACGCTCAATTTATTTCAGTCGCCATATTGGGATACCCATAACGTTTTCAGTACATAGAGCTGTGTATGTTGCGTGTGAGTTTTTTTTTTTTTTTTTTTTTAAATCTGTAAGAGTGTCATTTTCATTATACCGTTTTGGGAAATGTAAGCTGTTTTGATCACTTGTTATATTCCATTTATTTATACTTTCTGTATTTCACTCTGACAAATGTCCTAGGTAAGTAATGACGACTGCTAACGTGATACTTAATTACCAGAGATAAAATAGTGACCACTAAGTGGTTAAATGTCTGTGATCAGAGTCCTCACTGTAAAACAGCAGCAACCCCTGTGGCTATGGCGCCTGCTCAACTTCTTTGTGGGGGCCATATTTAAACTCCCGGCATATTCCATATTAGTATGGCACATGTGGCTAAGTGGTTAACACCTTGTTGACATCCACCATACAATTCTGACGGAGATCGGCTCTTTAAATAGATACTGGAATTCAGCTGCCCGATGCTAGTGCCAAGTCCCCTGTTTGTACCCCTGATGCTTTCCTCACCCCTCCTGTACCTTATATATTTCAGGACAGTTCCCACAATGCGAATTTGCTGAAGCTGCCCTGTTGGTATGAGAGCCGTGAGCCTTATGAAGACTTACATTGATTTTGCTATAAATTGCAATACAGTTCTATTATAGTCTATGGGACTAGCAATCTAATGATGATATTAGTGTTTTATATGTAAAAATAATAATTCAAATCACCCCCTTTCCTTAGATCTTAAATAAAACCAATGATAAATTAGGTATCTGAAAATGCTCCAACTTAAAAAAGATAAAAAGATTTTTCCCATATGGTAAATGCCATGGGGGGGGACTAAATAGTTATACACATGTATTTTTGCCATTTTGCCATCCATTTCACCTTTCTAAAGAAATTAATAAAAGTGATCAAGACCTTAGAACGTGTCAGAAATGTATAAAAAAAAAAAAAAACCACTTATGGAAATATTTTTTTAAAAAAATATGGTGAAAAAAGCTATATACATTTGTTACCGCCGTAATTGTGACGACCCACCAAATAAGTTTTAATATTGTAAGCCGATGGCTGGTCAGGTAATTGAAGGGGTGTACATCTCACCCAGACTACTAAGGTGGGTGAGATGAGAAAACTCCAGAAAGAACATTTTTCAGCAGATAACTATTGTCTGCTGAGGTTTATTTCAAAGTTCCAGTTACTGGGCTGGATTTTTAGGAATGACAGGGAGGATTGGTAGTGGGACTTGTCATTCCACCCCCCTCCAGTCTACACTTTGGGGATGTTCCAGCAGCAATTCAGCTGCAGAGAGTCTCCTCGTCAAGGAGCAACACTTTGGGGCAGAGTTTGGCTGGAGAGCAGAGAGGTCATATTTTTGGAGCTGTGTCCTGAATGATTCTACTGTCTTTTTGGATTTCTGTTATTCTAGATGAGGTAACCTAGTTAGAGCCTAGCTGGGCAGGGATTTATTTTTGTATTGTTTCCTTTTGTTGCTGCACTATATTTTTGAGTGAAAATAAACTCTACCTTTGTTTTGGACTAAAGAAACTGGACTTTTGTGTCTATGCCACTCCACCTAGCAACCCCAGACCCTGACACTATATTTAACTTTACTGAAAATCAGTTAATGAAAATCAGACTTTACTTTTCAATCATTTTAATGATAGAAACAACATTTCTAAATCCCCATCCTGCAATATGAATTTTTTTCAGTCTTGTAGTACATCATACAGAATAATAAATGGTACCAGTATGAAATACAGATCTGTGAGCAGAACATTAAAAAGGTTGTACCCTATTTCCAAGGGTTCTTTCTCTCCAAGACACTGCACAAAAGAATTGTCCGGGATAAAAGCTAATTCCTGCGCTAATCTAAACAATCTCCCCCGACTACTTTCTAAATTACGTAATTTCTGAAAAATGTATATTTACTCATATCCATGGAGCTTTCATGTGACATTCCCAGGGACATTGTCTGGTTATCTGGTTATCAGCCGATCCGAACAGCACGCTCCCATAGAAATGAATGGAAGCACCTGGCACGCAGACTTTGCCTTAACCCCCTGCGTGCCGGCCACTTCCATTCATTTCTATGGGAGCATGCTGTTCGGAACGGCTGTTCCGAACGGTGTTCGCTCATCTCTAGTGATGATCTGTTTACTTGTTTCTGGAAACAGAACGTCACTACTACTCCCCTCATTCACCCCTTATACTTGCCTCTCTTCCTTCCAGACTTCCTCCAGAGGGATGGCTCCTCCCTCTTTTTTGACTGCCGGCAAGCGCAGTAGTCACGGTACTGCTCTGTTCTCTGCTGCCAATAATCCAGCTCCCACACCGGCGCAGTAGAGGTGGATTGTTAGCAGTGCTGGGTTTAATGCGCGCGATGGCAGAATCAGAAATCATTGACATGCCCAAAGAATTCAACATTGGCATCTGAATTTCAATTGTATATCCTATTTCATTCTAGGTGATGGAATATGAGAATCGAATTCGAGCCTATTCAACTCCAGACAAAATCTTCCGGTACTTTGCAACTCTGAAAGTGATACATGAATCTGGAGAAGCAGAAGTCTTTATGACTCCCCAAGATTTTGTGAGATCCATAACACCCAATGAGAAGCAGCCAGAAAGTGAGTACTGTTGTCCAAACTATTAATTAACTACTAATTAAGTACTGTTAGTGTTGTCCTCATGGAATTTGTCCATATATTTTATATTGTGAAATGTCTTCATTTATGTGAAAGTGGAGTGCTCCTATGAGGCAAGCCATGAGATTATGATGGTTAAATATACAGATTTTGCTTGTTTATTATTATTAGTATTTTTTTTTTTTTAATGATGATCAACATTTCTAAAATCTCTCACAATCTGGCTGAACACTATAAATAGACACAAGGGGTAGTCTGATGGTTGAGTCTAGAATGGAGTGGTGTAAATCAGGTGTGGTGTGAATCCAGCAGGTGGCTCAACCCACCAGCCATTCACAGGTAACACATCCAGAGCCCCCTGACATTTTCGAGTGTTGCCTTGTTGAAATGGAGGCTAACTATGTCTCTCCTATATTCAATCCTAACCCACCTGGTTTAACATGGATACAGGAGTCGGTGCCTCCTACTAGCAGTCACAGGAGGCAGCGCCACCTACTGGATCCTCAGCATACTAGGCATGCCTGACTTTACCCACTCCATTCTAGCATCTACTGTAGCCTGACACACATCGTGGAGTGGGAAAACATACTTTCCACTAGTTCTGGTTTTATTTTTCCTGCTATGTCCTACAAATGGCTTAGACCCCATGCATAACACAGAGTTTGCATCCCAGTTTTGGCCGAGTTTACAGCAGAATGTAGTTGAATGACACTCTTGAGTGTCATCCAAGTGCATTCCATTGTGCACCTATCTCTAGGGGGTTCTCAATCTGTTCTGTTACGATGAAATGGAGCAGGATGGGACCAGCTCTATTGTCATTGGAATAGAACGGACCCTCAGCCGCCCCCTCGGGTGGCACAGTTGGACACGTGTATGGAATTTTAGACTCCTATCCAAACAAAACAACACAGAACTTAAAAGGGTTGTCCAGTATTAGAATACATGGTTGTTTCTTTTTATTTTTCAGAAAAAGCACCCCTTTCTCTTCTCAGGTCATTGACATCACGTCCGTCAGTTACATGGCCATGGTATAGCTCAGTCCCCTTCATTTAAAAGGGGGTCCTACCATAGCTCTTTCTTGAAAGAAAGCAGCCATGTTTTCTAATATTGAATAACCCCTTTTAGGAGACTCTGCCATCTAGGGTTGCAAGTGGTTTAGTGGGGAGGAATGGACCAAAGTAATGAAGATTCCCTTTTCAGTTTAGGGATCATGTGTTTCTGACATGACTGGAGCAGCCTGTTATACTGCGGCAAATTATAATTACCAAAATTAGCAAAGTATGGTATTGTTTAGAAGGCTTATCACTGTGTTTTGAGACAAGGTTTCTTGGTTTGATGCAGCAAAGATGCAAAATAAGTTCTAGATGCTTAATATTTGTAAGGCCATGTACAGAGATTGTGGTTTATGTCAGGTTTTAGGTGAAGACCTAATAGTAAATACCCTACAAATTTCATGTTGATAACTGGAGTAAATGTTGGAAAGCCACAGCATAGCGCTTTGAAATTACACATTTTTGTTTTTTACAATGCGTTTTGTCTGCATATTTTTTTTATTCTTTTTGGATTCTGGTCTTGTGGATGGGTCCAAGCCTGTTGGATCTTAGAACTTAGTCCTTGGTTCTTTTGTTGCAATGTTTGCACATAAGAGCAATGTTTGTCATCAGAGCGGCCCTAGCCTAACTGAGAATTTTCCTTCCTTCAGCCACAATTTGCCATCTTTCCAGCACATTAAGATTGATAATAAGTTATTACATATTTGTGTGTTATGTTGCAGAAAACAATTGTATTTAATGCTTCTGTATAAATCTCATTACGATCCAATCTGAGATTGATATTGTTTGTATAGAAACACAGAAGCTTTCAGAACTCATTTACATTCATTATTAACTCTGTACAAGTTTGTTTCATGGGTTCGCTCAGAGAAAATGAAGAAACATTTCTGAGGTAGTTGAGAATTCTCATTGGAAGTGTTACAAGTCCCCGAGTAAGGAAACAAATCGGACACAGCAGCATTTTCCATCACCCGGCACAAAGTGACAGGTGAAACCCTTAAGAGGCAGACGGGCGCAGGGAAATCTAACCATTATCTCAGCTATCAGCGCCACAGAAGAGCAAACTGACATGCAATTTGTCAGTTTGTGTACATTCATCCATGCAGGCAGTGTTCCAACAAATGGGGCAGCCGCTACATTTGTTACTGAAAGCCCAAGCGCCTTACAATTTCTTCAATTATTACACTGTTTTATATCTATAGATCTGTCTACATTAACAAGTCTCATGTCCTCAGCTGGGATACAGCTTTACATTAGGTACATTGGGATTAGGGGACGTTCACACTACTGTTGAATGTCTATTGTGATGGGGTCCTTTTCTTTTTTTTTTTTTTTTTTTTTTTTTTAAGCCTATCAACTGACATTAGCAGACAATAACTAATGTTCATGCAATGGATCCTTAAAAAAACAGACACTTAACAACCATCATAAGTCCGTAATTTTCAATGGACCCAGAAGTCCTGATCTCTGTGTTATGTCAAATAAGTGAACCAATGATTTTTACCTCTATATTTTTAATTCTTTTGAGAGTTTGTTATTTGGCAATAGTGTGTCAGAGAATGCAAAATGTGAAGAAAAAAAATTCTAGAAATTTTTTTTGATTTTTAATTGATTTTCAAAGTTCAGAAAAAGTGTGAATTTCTGTGTTGCCTGCCTTTATATTTCTCCTCATAACTCAGGCTAGAAAAAAAATAGAAAATCAAAATAAATGCCGTTCTACGCAGAACGGTACAGGCTTTCACCAGATATGTCACAAGAGTATCTCTGTTAATATTTTACCCATGCAAACGCAAAATTTTATAACGCACTTCCGAAAAAAAAAAACGTTTAATTTTCGACAGAAGACGGAAACCTGAAAACGCAAATCAGGCGCTGTTGTGAACCCAGCGTCATGTGAAGTATCTGTCCACTGCAGAGTCAGGAAGTAATACAGAGCTTCAGAACTTTCATGTCCTGACTACGAAGAGGAGGAGAGTTTGTTAAAACATCGGTTACAGGAAGCAGAACCCATCAAAGGGACTCTGCAATACCTCAATGTCATTCCATGTTGTGAAACAGAAATAAAAACAAGGATTTTTTCATTCGGCAATGACAGTGAAGTCCATGACGTGGTAGAAGGCGGCACAAAATTGGCAATGGATGACATAACTAGTTCTGTGACCTGTGAATATGATCGGCGCTGATGGCTGCTACTGTACTCTCCAAAGATTGTGAAAATGAAGATGTAGAATTTACTTTTTTGCATCCTTCTGGTACAGCACCTTCCTCTGTGTATCCAAGAAAACCAGACATTTTAAAACTTGAAAAAAATCAGATATTAAAGGGATTCAATCATTAAAATGAAATTTTTTTTCTCCCTAACATGACATTTTTTCTCCCTTCTTCCGGCACTGGCTTCAAACTTCTATATCATAAAAAACAATAGTTACATGTAGAAATAGGTGTTAAAAATATTGGTTCTTTTAATCTTGTTAACAAATAATTAGGATGAAACTGTATTTAGAAAATCACATGAGGATATGATCAGCTTTTTTCAGGTTGAAACTACTGAACAAGTTGTGTTATGATAATAAGATGTATTTATTCCAGCACTTATGTACAGGATTTGTTTTTTATGTTTCTTTATTGTTGCATATAAATGTGGAATTCAGCAAGTTGAAATTTTAAAAGAAAAAAGGAAGAAACTCACACAAACATAAAATCAGATGATTCAAGGCTTAAAAAAAAATAAAAAATAAATTGATCCCAATTTGGTCCCAAGTTGAATCCCTGTACAAATATAACCAAGAACACAAGAAACACATATTCATTTTTTCATAATTTTAAAACATACATTTTTTTCACAATTGCGCATCGAAATTTAGAATTTGATTTCTCCATAACAAAATATAAAGAAACATCGTCTTGCAACATATCAAATGAAAGCCAGTACCGTTCTGAGAAAAATGATGCCTCTCCCACCTCTTTATCTTAATTCTAGCCCTAGATATGATAAAAAACGTAAAGCCATACCAGTCCAAAATTTGGGCTTTTTCAAAACTTTAGAAGTCTGTAAAAAATTAACTGATGAAAAAAAAAATTCAAAACTTTTAATTTGTAATTAACTTAAGTTGTAAAAAATAAAAAAATTCTAAAGACGTCAGGTAAAAAAATATTCATATTTGGATCACTTGATATGGAATGACCCTTACGCATTCTTCCAAGACTCTGGGAGCTCACCAGTGTTTCCAGGACTTGCCCTATTCAGACTGTAGTAGAATTCTCTATTGTTACAGTCATAAAGTTCCCCCAACAGGATGCCAATCATCCTTTCTGGAAGGGACGACTGTATTCTTAGCCATAGGGGGTAAGTTTTTGCATTCTTTCACCTAGTCTGGGGCATTCAGGTGTGTATTAACACAATTTCATGGAGGAAAGACATCAGCAAGGATCTCAGAGAAGCAATTGTTACTGTCCATCTGGGAAAGGTCATATGCCATTTCCAAACAATTTGAAGTCCACAATAAGAAATATTTTCAAAAGGAAAGTATTCAAGAGAGTTGCCAATCTTCCCAGAAGTGAATGTCAAAGAATTCATCCCAAGGTCAGACTATGCAATGCTTTGAGATCCTATTAATATTATAAATGTGAAAGTTTGTGAGTTTGGATGTTTGTGGGTTTGTGTGTTTGGATGTTTGTTCCTCAATCACGCAAAACCCGCTCGACCGATTTGGCTGAAATTTTCCACAAACATAGTCACTACACTCGATTGCGCAATAGGCTACTTTTTGTCACAATAGCGCACATACTTTTGTGCCAGGACCCCCACAAAACCCAAACTCACACCACCATCTCTGCAATCTCACACACTTTGGACCATAGCAAGCCACAAAATTCCTATTGCCCTCTGCAGCCTCGCCCCTAACCCCACACAATCTCATATACATATACTTTACCACTTTGCCCCTCCCCTTAACGATACTCCAGGAGGCACTCTTTAACGCTCCGGAGCAGCCATGTTTGGCGACCCCCACCGCTCTGACAATCCGCGACACCGCCCACCCATGTCAATACCCCTAGGAAGTCTAATAAATGCAAAAAAAAAGTTTTTTAAAAAAAATATAAAAACAAATAAAAAGGATTAAAAATTCAAATCACCCCCCTTTCCCTAGAACACATATAAAAGTAGTTAAAAACTGTGAAACACATACATGTTAGGTATCCCTGCATCCGAAATCGCCCGCTCTACAAAGCTATACAAATATTTTTCCTGTTCGGTAAACGCCGTAGCGGGAAAAATGGTCAAAAGTGCCAAACCGCCGTTTTTTCACTCTTTTGATTCTGATAAAAATTTGAATAAAAAGTGATCAAAGCAATAACATTTCCTGAAAATGGTAGAACTAAAAAGTACACCCAACCCCGCAAAAAAAGACGCCCTATACATCCCCGTACACGGACGTATAAAAAAGTTACGGCTGTCTGAATATGACGACTTTTCAAAAAAAAAATGTTTTAACACAGTTTTGGATTTTTTAAAGGAGTCAAAATGTAACTAAAACCATATAAATTTGGTATCCCCGGAATCGTAACGAAACACAGAATACAGGGGACATGTCATTTTGGTTGCACAGTGAACGCCGTAAAACCAAAGCCCCTAAGAAAGTCGCAGAAATGCATTTTTTTGTCAAATCCACCCCATTCAGAATTTTTTCCCTGCTTCCTAGTACATTATATAGAATAATTAATGGCGGCATCATGAAGAAAAATTTGTCCCAAGAAAAATTAAGACCTCATATGGCTCTGGGAGCGGAGAAATAAAAAAGTTATGGAGTTTAGAAGGAGGGGAGTCAAAAATGAAAAACCAAAATCAAAAAATGCCATCGACGGGAAGGGGTTAACTTCAAATACCTCGGTCCAAAAGTCACTATGTAAAGTTTCTCACAACACCGTATAGCAGCTCAAATACAAAATAACTTCAACACAAAAGTCTCACGTATTCTCTGAATTACAGCAAAAACAAGATACAAAGTTACATTTCATATCCCATACCTTATACACAGTACGAAAACCTTACCCGCACCTGTATATACCCACTGCTACAATCACCGCAGACGAAGTCGCGGGTACCAGCTAGTATTGTTATAAACAGAAGAGCTATATCTAAGGCTCTACAGCCCTTATTTAGCATGTTAAATGCATAAGTACATGGCAGTACAATTAGGAAAACACTGAAGACATATGGCTTGTTTAGAAGGAGCTCTATGATAGCATGGCTTTAGTTTGCAAAGTTGTATCTGAACAAACTAAACGACTTCTGTCTGCCTTTGGACAGACAAGATCAAGGTAGAGATGTTTGGCCATAATGCACAGTACCATGTTTGGCAAGGATCAAACACTGTATATCCACAAATACCTCTTACTGACTGCCAAGCATAGTAGTAGAAGGTGATGATTTGGGCTTGTTTTGCAGCCACAGGACCTAGGCTCCTTGCAGGGATTGAGTTGACTGAATACTTTGGTATACAAAAAAGTTCAGAAAGAGGCAAATATGAGGCCATTCAACGAAGAGCTAAAGCTTGGCTAGAACTGTCATGCAACAGAACAATGATGCCAAGAACCTCAGCAACGTTGTATAGAAGAGTGGGCCAAAATATTTTCAGAACATTATGAAAGACTGATGATGATAAAGTCATTGATAAAGACAATTACTTAAAATTAGGGCTGCTAAAGGTGGTTCTACAAACTATTGATTCATGGGGTGGATTTAGCTTTTCACACATGGCTTTTCGTTTGTGAAATACATATTAGGAATGGTAGACTCTGCATGATGGTGTTCATCTAAGATTGCATTTATCTAATATTAAGAACTTCTATGAACCAGATGGTTTTATTATGCCTTGATACCGATATTGGCTTATAACATCCACTTGCAGTCTAACTGGTTAAACCTCCTTCTACGTAAAACTATTATTTTAGAAAATAGCCCAGTAACGGAGAACAAGACTTCCAGCTGCCAAATGCCGTGTTCACAAAAGGTCAGACATGTTACCCTTTAAGAAATGACAAGGTCATTAGTTGTTGTTCTAAGCCCATTGCTGCTGTTCTAGTACTGGTGACAAGTGAAATGTTAGAAAACAAAGAAGAAATGGCCACTATATAATCCTTTGTATTCTTTTCTCAAGGAGGTAATGGCCACCTGTCAATCTGATAGATTGGGAAACCAAGGGAGTTTTTTCATAGGTGCTTCCCGGGTTTTGTTTAATCTCCATAACCAGTGTGATTGATTTTATCTTACTTCTTTACTCATTATTTTTACTATATTGATCACATTACATAGTGATATAGTTATGCCCAGTAAATCCTGAAATGTCTACTGGAAGCTTAGATACATGTAGCTGTTTGACAAAGTCCTTGAATTTCAGTTGTGTTTTACTGGTGGTGTCCAGCGTGCCAGTGATTTTCTTTTGCAGAATCATAAAATTGCTCGTGTCGATTGTTATAGAGTCAGGAGTGGATTTTTATTGCACTTTGGAGAGTCATCATTTTGTGTGTGAAATAAAGGTAGCAGTGATGACCAGCTCTCCAGTGTATTGACACTGCCAAGCAACTGACCATTTCTCAGATAGTGTGACGTGGGCTGGATGCGTTTCAGGTTTTATTCAAGTTTTTAGGTTTATAGTGAACTAGCTGGTACCCGCGACTTCGTCTGCGGTGATTGTAGAAGTGGGTATATACAGGCGCGGGTAAGGTTTTCGTACTGTGTATAAGGTATGGGATATGAAATGTAAGTTTGTATCTTGTTTTTTCTGTAATTCAGAGAATACGTGAGACTTTTGTGTTGAAGTTATTTTGTATTTGAGCCGCTATACGGTGTTGTTATAAACTTTACATAGTGACTTTGGGACAGAGGTATTTGAAGTTAACCCTTTCCCGCCGATGGCATTTTTTGATTTTCGTTTTTGACTCCCCTCCTTCTAAACCCCATAACTTTTTTATTTCTCCGCTCCCAGAGCCATATGAGGTCTTAATTTTTGCGGGACAAATTTTTCTTCATGATGCCACCATTAATTATTCTATATAATGTACTGGGAAGCAGGGAAAAAATTCAAAATGGGGTGGATTTGAAGAAAAAATGCAGTTCTGCGACTTTCTTATGGGCTTTGGTTTTACGGCGTTCACTGTGCAACCAAAATGACATGTCCCCTGTATTCTGTGTTTCGTTACGATTCCGGGGATACCAAATTTATATGGTTTTAGTTACATTTTGACCCCCTAAAAACAAATCCAAAACTGCTAAAAATTTTTTTTTTGAAAAGTCGCCATATTCCGACAGCCGTAACTTTTTTATACGTGCATGTACGGGGATGTATATGGCGTCTTTTTTTGCGGGACTGGGTGTACTTTGTAGTTCTACCATCTTCAGGAAATGTTATTGCTTTGATCACTTTTTATTCAAATTTTTATCAGAATCAAAAGAGTGAAAAAACGGCGGTTTGGCACTTTTGACCATTTTTCCTGCTACGGCGTTTACCGAACAGGAAAAATATTTGTATAGCTTTGTAGAGCGGGCGATTTCAGACGCGGGGATACCTAACATGTATGTGTTTCACAGTTTTTAACTACTTTTATATGTGTTCTAGGGAAAGGGGGGTGATTTGAATTTTTAATCCTTTTTTTTTGTTTTTAATTTTTTTTTACTTTTTTTAAACTTTTTTTTTTGCATTTATTAGACCGCCTAGGGGTATTGACATGGGTGGGTGGTGTCGCGGATTTTCAGAGCGGTGGGGGTTGGCAAACATGGCTGCTCCGGAGCGTTAAAGAGAACCTCCTGGAGTATCGTTAAGGTGAGGGGCAAAGTGGTAAAGTCTATGTATATGAGATTGTGTGGGGTTAGGGGCGAGGCTGTAGAGGGCAATATGAATTTTGTGGCTTGCTATGGTCCAAAGTGTGTGAGATTGCAGAGATAGTGATGTGAGTTTGGGGTTTGTGGGGGTCCTGGGAAAAATGTATGTACGCTATTGTGACGAAAAGTAGCCTATTGCATTGGGGTGTATTAACTATGTTTGTGGAAAATTTCAGCCAAATCGGTCGAGCGGGTTTTGCGTGATTGACTAACAAACATCCGAACACACAAACCCACAAACATCCAAACTCACAAACTTTCACATTTATAATATTAATAGGATTTAGTCTGGTCAGGGATCTTTGGAAACCGCTTTATTCCTCTTAAAAATGTATTCCCCTTTTTGTTTTATGAGTTGACTTCTGTAACTCCTTACTAATCAGTCTTGTCCTTAATAAACTCTCCCCTCTACAATCTATTCTGAATGAAGTGGCCAGGCTCATCTATCAGTCTAGACGCTACAGTGATGCCTCTGGTCTGTGCCCGTCGCTACATTGGCTGCCTATTCATTACAGAATACAATATAAACTTATCACCCTACATTCCGTCCCTCATCTCTGTCTACCACCCAACCCGTGTTCTCCGTTCACTCAATGACCTAAGACTTACATCCTCTATTATCAGAACCTCCCACGCTCGTATACAAGACTTCTCCCAAGTTTCACCACTTCTCTGGAATGCTCTACCCCGGACAATCAGATTAACTCCCAATTTCTACAGCTTCAAGTGCAAACTAAGGACACAACTTTTCAGACAGGCCTATCCCAATTCCTAAAGTAAACCCTTCTGTACCGTAATTAGAACCCCTAAAACAAACCCTCCTCTGTTCCCTCTCCCACATTACCCCTCACAATATGATGCTAACTTTATATGTCCAGGTATTATCTGCATGTTAAAGGACACAACTGGTGACGCCTCATACAGTTATATGTTTGTGTAATGACAGTCACCTCTATTACAAAATTGTCTGACCACTGTATAAGCAATGCTACATCCAATGCCGCCTCTGCTACCTCGTGTCACCCCCTCTACCTCATAGATTGTAAGCTCCTGTGAGCCGGTTCCTCAGTCCCATTGTGTGAAGTGACTATTTCTTTGTAATGTATCTTTTTGTCTGTACCTGAACCCTACAATTTGTACAGTGCTGCGGAATATGTTGGCACTATATAAATAAAATATTGTTTTTTGTTTTTTTTTGTGTAAAAGATGAAATGATAAATCCCTTGATACTGCACAATATTGATATTTTAATTTGCAACCTCCAATTAGATTATATATGGAGTAATCTTTATTGCAAAAGTGTTTGTCTTTAAATTACATTGTATCAATCAAACCATAGACTTCATAGACTTTTCCATGGAGCACTGCCTGCAAGTCATATCTGCATGGACTTTTTACAGTGTGTTCGCTTGGTGTTTGTGTGGGTTTTCTCCCACACTCCAGAATTACATACTTATAGGATAGAGGATAAGCCCCAATGGGGATGACTGCAGATCCCGCATAGTGAGCAGCCGGAGTGAATCTCTGAAGGTAAATATAGAAGTGGAACACAGCGCTGATCCTGAGGCTAGTTTAGGGTCCTAGAGGTCAGACCTCACTAGTCGTAAGTGATGATATATTCACATAGTGTGCTGTCACTTTATAATAGAATACGGCTTTAGTCACAAAAACATCTGGTTGAAGACTATGTTTTTTTTCCCTTACAGTCTTTGATGTGGAACATAATGCAAAATCAAGGAGAGATCTATGACGTTGTGGCAGATGGGCTTGCTTGTAATGAAAGCGATTATTGCATTATTTGGCTAATATTCCAGTGTGATAAGTGTGATGATAACTCGCCAGATGTTATATGGAATTACTCACCTGATTCCCAGCAGTTATTTATGTAAACTCATTATTTCTAGTACAGACATATGTGACTTCCAATTACCAAAGAGAACAAATATCACTTTTTAGACAAACAAAGCACTTTCACTAACCTCTCCTGAAGTTTTTCCTCCGTGTTTGAGCTTCTTAACATTTCGGTTGCGTTCTCTGTTGCCTAGCATTTGGCCTGGGCTCCAGCTGCCTAGCTGTATGGCAGGGACATTGGTGAATCACATTTCTGCCGGTATCCATTTCTTAGCATATTAGCCTAGTGGCACTCCAGGCAGCCTAAATAATAGGGTAGATTTGCTTACCTAAATACTGCAGCCTACCGTAATGTCTCCAGTCTATCAATAATGTCTTATAGTAAGTTTGTAAATTTAGTTTTATATTCTTATTTTTACAGATTTGGGCCTGGATCAGTTTATTGTAAAGCGATATGATGGAAAGGTGAGTAAACCCTCTGCTGACTTTCAGACTGTCTTTCTGTTACCTATCACTTACAAGAATTCTGAACTTAATTCCTATGTATCTATGGAATATCATGTATGTCCGCCTGTATTCTAGAGCAGTTTATCAAATATGCCCCTATACCATGCATCTATATCCAGTGGCTACAGTGGCGCCAGGTAGGAAGGTGCTGGCTCAGATTGGCTCCTCCAGTCTCTTCATGGTTGGTGGAAACCTCCGTTCTTTACTCCAATTATACAGATGGGGAATAAATATTATTCTCATGCAATGGATGGACAGGGGTGTAACTTGTGACTTAATAAATAGGAGGTGTTGCTTATAGATTAAGTGTATGTAGCTCAGTGGGAAGCATCTCTGGATTAATTGGATTTTCCCATGAATATAATCGTATTTAAAGGTTTAAAGATTTTCTCCATTTTAACCATCTTAGATGTGAGTCATTTGTCTTCATTGGTTACCAGTGGATAGAGGAGTGCCTGATTGCTGGAGGTCCTAGCACTGGGACCAAAAACAATTTAGGGAATGGGAGGGGGTTATGTCTTCCCGTTGGATAGAGTGGTGGTTGTGCATGAGTGCTGCCTTTCCACTTAGTTCTATGGGACTGCCAAAGATAGCCGATCTCTGTTTTTCAATTGCTGATCTCCAAGAACATAGCAACAAGGTGACAATGTCTACATCTCATCCATAATGCAGCCTCGTAGACAGAATACATCCAAAATATTCATACCGTATATGTAAATTGTGTTTTATTTTAATCTACGGGGAATCAGGAGATCGGGCAAAAATCTATTCGTCTGCCATTACCTTGCAGTTACTAATGGGACGGCAGTTTGACATACCGTATATACTCGAGTATAAGCCGACCCGAGTATAAGCCGACTCCCCTAATTTTACCACAAAAAACTGGGAAAACTTATTGACTCGAATATAAGCCTGGGGGAAATGCAGCAGCTGCTGGAAAATTTCAAAAATTAAAATGGTTTTTGGGTGCAGTAGTTGCTGGGAAAGGGGAGGGGGTGTTTTGGTTGTCTGTCTGTCCCTTCCCTGAGCTTGAGGACTGTTTTTTTTTTCCCCCACGTGGAATTCAGTCTGGCTGAATATAGGGTATCTGCAGTGCTCCTATTAACCCCTTCCTGACGGAAGAGGAGGACTCCAGATCCCCTATATTCAGTAGACCGGGCACTTTCAGATACAGGGATCCCTAATGTGTATGTGTTTCACAGTCATTTTCTACTTTTTTATGTATTCTAGGGAAAGGAGGGATTTAGAACTTTAAAAAAAAAATAAAAGAAAAAAATTTTTTTGGTTTTGCTTGACCGAGTAAAAGCCGTGGGGGGCTTTTTCAGCACAAAAACTGTGCTTAAAAATGTGGCTTATACTCAAGTATATACGGTATATAGTTTGTTGCTGGTTTGTAAACCACATACGAGGTTTTGTTTCCTTTCCTAGTTCTATAGCTTTATGTTACAGAGTAGGGTTTCTCACTGACAGCTTCAGCTGTCGTCTGTATAAACATAGTAGCCAGTGAATGATTAAACCCAACATTTTGTGCAGATGATTTGTCCCTGTGGTGTGTTACAGGGAATCCTATTAATCCACTAACACGGCTACAGTGTAAATAACAGCTGATGACATAATGCTGAAAGCTGTTTATTAATTTGGAAAGACTGATCGGCTTCTCGATGAAGCATTTACATGGAGTCTCTGAATTAGAGGAGCTGCTTTGGTAATCTGGGCTGGAAGTATCACGTGCGGCCGTGTTTCTTACACGTTCTCCTGTCACTTTTCTTGGTTGATGTACATCACAGATGAACTTGACAGTTCAAGATGTTGAGATTACTATAAACACCTTATCCATCATTATTTTAGGAAACCTTGACAAATCGCATGGAGAATTTACAAAAAAAAAATATCTTAGTTGAAAATTGCATGTTAAAGGGATAGTCCAGCGAAGAACAAAAATACATTGCTCAAAAAAAATGAAAGGGAACACTCAAATCCCACATCCTAGATATCAATGAATTAAGTATCCCAGTTGCAAATGTTCCTTCATTACATAGTGTAATGCATTAAGAACAATGAAACATAGAAATGAACAATGTTCATGAATATCTCATGGAGGTCTGAGGGTTTGGAATGACATATAAAAATAAAGGTGGAAAATCCAATTTCAGTCTAAATGCCTTAAGACAAGGAAATGAGTCTCAGTAGTGTCTATATGTGTCTTTATGACCTCCCTACAATGACTCGACATGCTGCTGATGAGGCGGCGGATGTTGTCTTGTTGGCATCAGCCAACTCCTGGACAGTCTGTGGTGCAACCTGGCGGTGGATGGAACATGATGTCCCAGATGTACTGTATTGGATTCAGGTCTGGGGCACGGGCAGGCCAATCCATAGCATCAATGCCTTCAACATGCAGGAACTGTTGACACACGTCATCCATATGAGGCCTATTATTGTCATGCATCAGAAGGAATCCAGGGCTCACTGCACCCGGCTATAGTGTCCCAATGGGTCTGAGGATCTCATCCTGGTATCTAATGGCAGTCAAGTTATCTCTGGCTAGCACATGCTTCTCCACACCATTACTGATTCGCTGCCAAATCGGTCATGCTGGAGGATGTTGCAGACAGCAAAATGTTTACAGTTCCACAAAACTAGGTACATAAACACAGAGAGAAAGCTACAGTGGTAAATATTTTTTAGTTTTAGTCTACATTGGTACCTTGTCCAAGGCAGAATGACTCTACTTGGCATCACCTTGTCCATTTACACTTGTGGGTTTATGTTTGACATTACTCGTAATAGACATAGTATATTCCTAATTTTCCACTGAAGATTTAGGCCCTTTCTAGAAAAGTTCGATAACCTCGTGTCACTAGTGAAATCTCCACAAGGATGACACATGTTCAGATGTGATAGATTTTGTGGCACATTTTTTTAGGTGGATTTTGCACTGAAAATTTTCTATAATGGAAGTACAATTAAAGTGGACATGGTTGTCAAAAATACAAAGGAAACCTTTCAACTATGAGCTACATGAAATACTAACAGGCTCCCACATTACAGGGAATAATTTTTTACTCTACAACATTGCATCATTTCAGTGAAAAGTTTTATTAAAACTCAGGTATGGGAAGAAGCACTTGTTGGATGTCTTCCCTCTGACTTCTCCCTGCCCAGCACCACAACCTGATTGACAGGCTATATACAGTACATCTTAAGGAAGGCCTACATGCCAAAATGTCTCTGTTATATGATTTTGTCCTTTACAGTAAAACGCAGAAAAATATTTTGTGGTGCCTCAGGTCTTTTTTACATATTAGATTCTTAAGGTGAATTAAGTTAGCACTCCTCGACCCTACCTAGTGCCCTAGGTACCTGATGGATATGCAAATATAGACAGACCTGTCAATCCAGACTAAGACCCCATGCAAACGTTTGTGTGTGCCTCCTCTGCACGGCCAAGTTTGCAGCGGAATGCAGTTGGATGACACTCGGGGTGACATCCGAATGCATTAGGTGATATATTCCCGTCTATTGGGGCTTCTGACCCATTCTGTATTGATAACACGGAGCACGATAGAGAAGTTCGGAGCCACCATAGATGTGAATGTATCACGGAATGCTCAGAGATGTCACTCCGAGTGTCATCCAACTACTCCAAACGCATCCCTGCATTTTATGCACAATTGGTTGTGTGCATGGGGCCTAACCAAGTGGGGAGAAACTGGTGAGGAGACAACTAGTAGGCATTTCAGCCCTTTATAAAACTATTACCTATAAAAGCAGCAGAGTTCTTTGTAACATGGTCATCTGTTTGTATTTCTTAACCACTAACCTTGGCACCATGAATCTAGTGACATTCACATTACACATGAAGATTTGTAGCTCATCCATGACACAGTAACTGGGAAAACTAAATTGAAACCCACTTCAAGACATTCTGGGCTGTACGAATACTTAATGCCATTTTGTTCAGGGTTGTCTATAAGTGCTAGGTGAAAATGGATCCAATTGCTTTAGCAATCTTTGATTGATCTTTCTCTTTTTTTTTCTATCAAAGACTTTGAAGCAGACTTGAGCTGTGAAATCTCTAACCCACATTTCACACTGCAGTGCCATGCAGAGAGTGTCCTTGAACTAATGCTTAGTCTTCTGCAGTCCTCATTAACATGTACATGCATCTCTTCCCCTGAGCTAGCCGGAGAACCTCAGGTTTCTTATTAGAAATGTAAGCTGCATCCTCTTTATCAGAGTGCATTACAGACTAATGACTGAACCCTCTGTCTGCGCCCTCCTCATCCTCACTGCGTGTTGTGGAAACCTGCTGTCGACATATAATAAGCACAAAGGAGATGAAATGGAATTAAAATAATATATTATGCGGAGATTTAGTAGAATGACTAGAAAGTATTGGACATTGGATCATTCTTGAGCCAAATAGACTTTACCCTTGTGAATGTGCACACACAGATCGTATATTGGTCTATTATGATTTACGTAATCTCTTGTAATATAGAAGCATTTGTATTCATTGCACATACTCAGATCCATATCCTGGGCTGGGGCAACTAGGCTTGGTAATAGAAATTTAGCATTTTGGTCAGACCAATAGTTTCAGTTTTGAGAAGCCCTTTTCTGTAGTATACTATGCTAGTTGCAGCAGCTATTTCTTATCTGTTTATATAAAACTGGTATTAAGTAGACAAAAAACATGGGCACAGGCAAAAAGAAAAAAGATGCTAAAAAAAATTCTTAAAGTTCTAAAAAAAAATATTCTGCAATTCCCAGCAATCTAGGAGCACCTCTTTAAATCAGAAAAGGCGCCACTGCGGTAAACTAGCACTGTGTATGTATTATTTTCAGGTTCTGTGGTTGTCCCAATAATTTTTAAACTTATTTATAGTCTTTAAGACAGTTTGCATAGTTGCTATATATTATACTTTGGTTTCATTAGCACAATGAAGTAAACGTTTATGGGCTAAAGCAGGGGTCGGCAAACTTTGGCACGTGTGTCAAGAGTGGCACTTGTGGCGTATCTTGCTGGCACGGCAGTCAGCACAGGACCTACATATATTAAGAGAAGAGGGAGCGTCCTTTAGTGTCTGCTACAGCAATGAGATATGACGCTCCCCCTTCTCTTGCTATAGAGAGAGGAAAGCCAAGGAGGCGGAGCTCACACTCTGCAGCAGGTGGACCTGTCCTGTTACAGTGAGGAGCTCCTGCAAAGAGGAGGGGGAGAGCTCCGTACAGAAAAGTGAGAGTAAAAAAACACTATGTACATGCTGGGGCTGCTATTCCTAGTAATGTCAGGCATTGAGGGTTATTAATTTAGTTTTAGTAACTCCATGTGCCTCACATTAATAGCAATTAACTCCATCATGTCCCTCACATTAACCCCAGTGTACCTCACATAAGAGTTACTAATATGTGAGACATATGGAGGTACTAATAAAGGACCTTAATAATGAAGATACCTAATTATTACCTTCATATATCTCACATATCAGTAACTCTTATGTGACGTACACAGGGGTTAACGTGAGGGACATTATAGGGTTAACGTCTATTAATATAAGGCACATGGAGTTACTAAACTTAAATCCACATGACCATACTTTTTATCCACAATTGTGGATAAAATTATGTACTATTATATTTCAGTGGGCCCTTATAGTTACAGACCCGGCATTCGGACCCGGCATACAGACACTGGGGCGGATGCCGGGCCGCAGCATCGCCGCGCTCATAGCAGGAGCGTAGCAATGCTGTTAATTTCAAACTGCAGAAGTAGTTACGGTACTTCTGCTAGCAGGCCTGGAACGCAGATACACGCCGTGTGTGGACCTGAGCTTACGTGGCCACGTCACCCGGCGTGTGATGGAGTGGGGGGGCAGGGTCTGTATTCTGGGCCTGCTAGCAGAAGTACCGTAAGTACTTCTGCAGTTTGAAATGAGCAGCATCGCTACGCTCCTGCTATGAGCGTGGGTATGCTGGGGCCAGACACTCGTCCCGGTGTCTGTATGCCAGGTCCGGAAGCCGGGTCTGTAACTATGATATTGCTGAATTACTGTAATGACCCGAGTATAAGCCGAGGCGGACTTTTTCAGCACAAAAACTGTGCTGAAAAACTTGGCTTATACTTGAGTATATACGGTAAATTGGCACGCTGAACAAAAAAGGTTGCCTACTCCTGGGCTAAAGCATTGGGAAGTTTCTCTAGTTTAAGGGACTACACACTTAGAGGTTTTATAAGGCTGAGTGCACAAGGGGTAGCCACGACAGGATGCTGATGTAGTGCACTGGCATCCACTTGCGCACTCTGCTTCGGATTAGGCCCAATGAATGGGCCTAGTTGGGAGTGTTTTCAGGCAGATTATCTAGGCGAATCGGCCTGAAGAATGAACATGTCTGTTCTTTTTCTGGGAGCCAGAACAAATGGTTCCCAGAAAAAAGACCTGACTGGCTCCTGTTGATTTCAATGGGAGCCATGTTTTTGGTCAGGATTTTGAGGCGAATATGGTCTCAAAATCCTGACCAAAATACCCCGTGTGAACTCAGCCTAAACAATCTGCTTCCCTGTTTTCTGATAAGTTGAGTTTAGCAAATGTGAGATATTTTATTTGAAGTCTGGTATTTCAGCTGTTAACTTTTTTTTTTTTTGTAAACAACCCCCCCCCCCCCAAAAAAAAAACAAAACAAAAAAACAGCCTTGTATTTCTGATCTCATGACAACATCTCAACTGTTTTATAATATATCTGAAGATGTCTGGTATAGGATTTACTAAACATCATTATTGCAAGGCTAATTCCTGACTTCTAAAGATTTTTCAGCATTAAATATTTTAGATTCGGCCAATATGTCATCTCAATATTGTCCGCCAGTCCCTGGGGTTAATATATAGCTATAGTTTCCCTCTGAAGTAATAACATAAAAACTTAAAGGTCATTGGTCCTCCTGGGCCCTCTTCTATAGATAATATAAAATACTATGCCGTTACCGTATTTTTCGGACTATAAGACGCACCAAGTTTTAGAGGAGGAAAATAGGGGAAAAAAATTTTGAAGCACAAAATGGTAAAATATTTAATATATAGGAGTTGTAGTTTTGCAACAGCTGCAAGGCCACATTGACAGGTGACCCTGCGGCTGTACGGGGATGCATAGAGCATTTTTTTGCGGGGTCATATGTACTTTTTAGTTATACCATTTTGGGGAATGTCTATTGCTTAGATCACCTTTTATTTAAATCAGAGGCAAAACGGTGAAAAAAACCCCGGCAGGTTTAGCACTTTTGATTTTGACGTTCACCGTACAGGAGAAATATCAGTAGAGCGGGCATTTACGGACTCAGGGATTCCTAATGTGTATGTGTTTCACAGTAATTTTCTACTTTTATATGTATTCTGAGGAAGGGAGGTGATTTAGAAGTTTTCTTTATTTTATTTTATTTTTTTAAAGCTTTTTTTTTTAAAACTATTTATTTGCCCCTTTAGGGGACTTGAACCTGCAATCATTTGATTGCAAGTCCCATAGACGGCAATACAAGTGTATTGCCATCTATGGCAGATTCTATATATTACTATTGCGGATGGTCATGTACCAGCCACAATAGTAATATATTGATAACAGGCCTGGGAGCCTTCAGTAGGCTCCCGGCTGTCACCAGAACAGGTCGGAACACAGGAGACGGCCTGCAACTTTACAGGTTATAGGGCTGGTGGGGACCGGCTACAGGGGGTATTTTACACTTTGGGGGGAAGGGGGAGGGGGGGTTAAGCTTTTATGCCCGCAATTAGAATGCATTATAATTACGGGCATTAGCTGCGGGCCTCCGCGTATAATGGAAACCTGGTTGCTATGGCGACCGCTCTGCAGCAGAGCGGCCGCCATTAGAGACCCGGCAACTGCTGTAATAGAACAACGGATGCCGGCAAGGGTTTTAGACGCTGACACAGGTGCCGGGGCCTGCGGCATCACTACACTCCTGTCCTGCAGGAAGTCAGCAGTGGCAGGAGCGTGGCGATGCTGCAATTCCGCTTCCGCTATAAGACGCACCCTCATTTTCCCCCGAAATTTTGGGGAAAAAAAGTGCGTGTTATAGTTCGAAAAATACGAAAACCTTATAAATTATTATATATGATCATTCAGTAGCCATAACCCTGCTAAGATATTTTTTGTAGCAGTGTTTAACTCCTTTTATTGAAATATTCTCAATAATTCTCAAGCTACTGTATATCTTCACTTGTATATATTTGCTATTGGTGTAAAGGGGACAATATTCATGGGAAATCGGGAGTCCTTTCCAGTGAATGGGTCTGTCACAGCCTCCTTCATCTTTCCACCTTAAGGGGTTGGTATCTATTCATCATGATAAATTAAGGCGATCCCGCTCAGCAGTTACTCCTGTGTAGTCTGAGCCTTTGGAAATCCCATTAGACAATTTCAATTATTGTGTGATAAAGACTATTCATTTCCTAAAGGAAAGACTGAATTAACTGTATATTTATTTTCTGAGACTTAAATAGTTTAACCAGCTCTTCCTCTGAGTATGAACCCATCTTATGCTGGAGAAGTAGCTAAGTTTTTTTTTTCTATATTAAAAGTTATTATATGAAATTACCTTTGTCTCAAATTATATCACAATTCCTCTAGGTCTGCGCCGGCTGGAAATGATTCCTTGATTATAAACTACTTTTAGACCTATTTGACATATTAATCTAAATAATTTTCCTTATTATACTCCCACCGGCCCAGCTGGGACAACATCAAGGTTGAAGCATTGATAATACCCTGCATTATATAACATTGGCCTTATTAAAACTCACGTCTCCATTATTTCATAGGTCCATTTTCCATTTATATGTTATAGGTGAGGGTATTAAGCCTAGTAAAGCATTTGCCTAACCTGCTATTACTTAGTTCACTACTTGGTGACTCTTTTTTTTATGTGCATGAATTTTAATAATATTTGTAAATATGCAATAAAATAATGTTTTGTTTTTTTTTAATATATATTTTTTACCAAGATGTTTTTGACTCATTCTGATATCCGGGGGTGTTAAAGGGTTTGCTATTTTGGATTTTTAATTAAAAAATTGGCACCGCTATTCCAATTTTTATATTTCCTATTCTGGTCCAGATGGTGTGTTTGGTCCTACGCAGCCTTGACGCTTACTCCCTCCCTAAGTGTCAGTGACATGCATGAAGGGGCTGGCTGTCTCCTTCGATCATTAGGTAGGTCAGTGCTGAAACAGGAGAGGGGCCTAGCTTGACTAATAAATGGAGCCAGGAAGCCTCTTTTATCACTTCACCCACACAGAGGAAGCTCCCTATTTATGCAATGAATATGGAAATGGAACTTTTTTGACCAGGAGCAGACGTCAACGTTTAGCTAATGCTGATTCATAAATAAGATATTTCAGCACAATGGCTCAGTGGTTAGTGCTGCAGACTTGCAGTGCTGGAGTCCTGGGTTCAAATCCTACCAAGGACAACATCTGCAAGGAGTTTATATGTTCCCCCCATGTTTGCATAGGTTTCCTCACACACTCCAAAGACATACTGATGGGGGACAAAAAAAAAAAGGTATAGTAGAAAGTTTTAATAAATTGAGATGATTCAAATCGCTGTATAACTTAGGCTTAATAGAGGCTACATTCACATATGCACCAGAGTCTCCATTGGAAACTCTGTCACCAAATCTGTTGATAATCTGCAGAGTGAAAACTTCTTCATGAAGGACTTTTTCCTCTGCTGCTTCCTGCTTAAAAACAACGGACATATAATCAATGAGGTCCATGTGTAACCATTGTTTTAGCTGTCCACCTCTATGTTGCTCGGGTCCCCGACCGAGCTGAACAATGGAGAGGCAGCACTAGTGTGAACCTAAAGTAAGACTTGCTCCCAACTATTTACATGTAAATTGGATCTAAATATGTTTTGACATGTTGCATTCTATCCCTCACCTATGCATACCTCCCAACTTTTGAAGAACTGAAAGAGGGACAAAATGTGCGGTGCGCGTAGCGCGCCGCAGAAAATTTAGCCCCGCCCACTTTTGTGTTGACTCCGCCCACTCGTTAATTTTTCATGTGCCCGCACACAGTATAATCCTCCTACAGTCACCCGTAAATTATATGTCCCCCCTCTATCTCTCCCCCAGTTTCATATACACCCTTCATCTGCCCCAGTTTCATGTCCCCCTTCCATCTCTGCCCCCAGATTCATGTCCCCTCCATCTCTGCCCCCAGATTCATGTCCCCTCCATCTTCCCCCAGATTCATGTCCCCCTACCATCTCTGCCCCCAGATTCATGTCCCCCTTCCATCTCTGCCCCCAGATTCATGTCCCCTTCCATCTCTGCCCCCAGATTCATGTCCCCTTCCATCTCTGCCCCCAGTGTCATGCCGTCCTCTCCATCTCTGCCCCCAGTGTCATGCCGTCCTCTGCTTCATCTGCCCCCAGTTTCAAGTTCCACCTCCACATTAAACTTACCTTCTCCTCCGCTCCCTCGCCGCTCTCTGCGCGCCTCTCTCCCTGACACATATGCGGCTGAAGCGAGGCACAGGTCAGCTCCTCGCTTCAGCCGCATATGTGTCAGGGAGAGAGGCGCGCAGCGGCGAAGCGAGGAGCTGACCTGTGTCAGCTCCTTGCTTCAGCCGCAAATGTGTTCAACTCAGATCTGCGTCCTCTGGACGCAGATCTGAGTTGAAATCGGGACATACCTCCCTCCAACCGGGACTGCGGGACATGTCACCCAAATCGTGACTGTCCCGCGGAAATCGGGACGGTTGGTATGCCTATGCCAGTGTGTCAGATTTTTCTTATAGTAGTGTAGTTTGGGTATTATAATTATTAACATGAAGAACAGAATGAACAACACAGTCGCTGCAACTCAGATCAGAGAGACTTTAAAGTCTTGCTGCACAGTTAAAGGGGATGTTCCTATGATGTACAAATGCTGTAATAGTGGTTAAGTACAAGGGTTGACTTCATGGCACAACTTCATGTAATTTAAGGGAGGGTACCTCCATTTTTTTTGCATGGAAAGATTAATACATTTTGTTAAATAGAACATTAGCCTATCATAAATATCTGAAAATATATACAGCACTGTACAAATGTTTCAGGAAGGTGCAAGCAATGTAAGGTGCAAGGAATGTGTTCTTAAAAGAGGTGTCAATAGTTTGTATATTAAAAAATATAAGTGATCTAATAAATGGGAATTCTGAATTAAATCAATATTTAGATGCATTAATGCCGGGTTCACACCTGCGTTCCGGCCTCCGTTCTGCAGGTTTCTGTTTCCCGCCCGAAACTGGACAGGAGTGGAAACCTGCAGGCATTTTTCAAACCCATTCATTTGAATGGGTTTGAAAAGTTTACGGCTGTGAGTGCCCGTGAGCGTTTTGTGCGCTCCACGGCGAAACCGTTTTTTTTTTTTTAACTGGACACAAAGTCAGACATGCAGGACTTTGAGTCCAGTTTAAAAAAAAAACTGTTTCGCCACAGAAAACCCAAAATGCTCACGGCCGGACACTGTCTGTCCGGTTTCCATCTTCTGCATGCAAACCTAACAGACGGAGACCGGGCACAGATGTGAACGAGCCGTAATTCTTTTACATATACTTGTAGACAGTTTTTTTGTTAACAAAAAGGGAGATTGTTCCAGGCATTTTGGAACACTAAGCCCAGATCTTCTGTGGATATAGACTTGCTCCAATCCTTCTGTCTCTTCATGTAATCCCAGACAGACTGGACAATGATGAGATCAGGACTCTGTGGGGGCCGTATCATCACTTCCAGGACTCCTCCTCCAAAGACTGCTCACATCTAATATTGCTATGACTTTAGACTTCTCTTTTGTTCATTGACTTATATTTTGGAAAGAATTCTTACTTTATAGCATTATTTTTCCACAGCTATAAAAACAAATCTATATAAAAGAAAAAAGTATTTACATCTCTAGCTCCATCTGTTGGGGCCTCCTGTTTGATAGAAATAGACACGGGTACTGTTCAGAGCATTAAACAAGGTTCACAGTGCACACGAGCATTAATATGTCTGATGTGAACACTTTAGTCCCTCCTGATGATCATTAGCACAAAAATACAATACGTACAGTAACAAAGGCCACATATAAATAATTTAGTACCTGCTCTTAAACACATGCACACCAGTGAACCGAGTCGCTCTTTTCTGCCCATTGTCCTAGGGCTAGTAAATAATATTGAATTTCAATATAAGTATTCCCTAGGGGGTAGCGCTATGCACATGAACTGTAATAATTCTGAGTGTTTCCCCCAGCTTTTTATTATACTGTATTTCCATTGGCGAGCGCCCAGAGAACGGCTCCATGTCTAATCAATGGTTTATCAGTTAATTGTTTTCCCGATAAACTATCCCTTCAGCATTATTAGGTTTTCCCATTGGTCAGAGATGCTGAGCTATAGACAACCAGCTATCCATCTTCCTCTAGCTGCAGGGAAGTTGAAATGTTATTGATCTTGTCTGTGGCCCATTACCCATCTTTAATCGGCTTTGACATTGTACTTGTGCAGCTGCTGCAGTTACTGTGTGCCCACGCATCGAAAGGGCGCAGATATACAGTAGAAGAAGTCGGTTTTCTTTTTTCTCCCCTGGTATTCTCTGCCAAGTATTTTTAATAACCTCAGTTCGCTTTAGCTTTGGGCTTTGACAGAAATTAAATAGGATTATTGCTGTGCAGGAAATTACATTTTTGTTGAAAGCTAGCCCCTTATATGTATAGTCTTTTCTTCCAAGAACTCTCGGGCAATTAAAGGCTAGTTTCTTGGCAGGCGTTCATAGACTGTCATGACTACTGTAATAGTCCCAGGAGATAAGCGCTTACCTTCATGACGCTATCTCCCTTCTCGTTAATGGGGCGCCAGGTTTACACAAATATCAACAAAAAAATAGCTAAGGAACTGAGAACTCATTTTATTTTTTTAATAGATGAAAATGAACACAACTATTTTCTGATGCCATTTCATATATTTTTTGCAGTGTATTTTGGGTTTTCATAGAAAGCTCCAGATTTTATTGAATGAGGCAAAGGATCTAGTACAGGAGAGGTTGTTCAGGTCTAAGAGGGGTGTCCTAGTTTGTCCTCACACCTTTAGCAGTCAATCCTGCACTGATCAGAATTATCAGTGTTCCTATGAGACTTGCTATGGACCCTCCCTAGCAATGTATTCTTGTCTTCTCTACATATTGTACACGTAGCCGCAAGAGATAGTTGAAACATGATGTGTCTTCTATACCACTATGTACGATAGTTATACTTGGCAATGTATGTATTTTTATGTATTTGTACCGGTAAGTAAAAACAAGACCCCCGGATTAGGTGCATTGACTAATCTGTACATTTGGTGTTTTCCTGCATTTTTTTTCCTCCTGGTTACAGGTCCCAGCTACAATCTCCTATTATACTACCTTTTCTGTTGCCTTGTATTGCTGTGATGTAATCCTTGCCATTATCTGTTATCTATAACCCTTTACCATCATGTTTTACAAATGTATATGTCTTTACCCTGTCTTTATAACCAAACATTACCTGGTTTTCTTTATCTTCTTTCTAACCTTTACCCACCTCCCCAACTCTTTCATCAGGATTTCTGGCAGGTACTGACCACTATAGCATGTGTTTGCTTCTGAACATCAATACTATGCATCATTCTTAAGGGGGCAGACTGCCTGTGCTCGACCACCAGAGTTGACCCCACAAGAGTGGCAAGATTTGGTTGCCAGTAATGTAGACTGTTGACTTTTTGCCTGTGATCATTTTTCATTTACATAGTCATTGCCCAGTATTAAATAGTATTTCTACCCAAAACTGTAAATACCCATACTTCTGTAAATCAGATATCAGATCGATATCCAGAGTTCATTGTTTTTTTATTTTTATTTTATATTTTACTTACAAATCTTGGCATTTTTCTGTTAAATTGGTGCAGCCATTTTTGCAAATGTAACTAAGGATCTGTCACCACATTGGTTGTCACTTTTGTTTTAGGTTTTTAAAGTGGATCTTCGTATCCTGTACAGTGTGAAAGTAGCGTACTCATAGCCTAAACAGCATAAAGTGTGTGCAGTTTGGCTACTGGAAGGGCTACACTTAGAGAAAACACATGACATGTTTGACATTCATGAGTAGTGTATCCCACAACTCCCTGCTCATCAGTGTGGTGATGGACAGTCTGCTACCTCATACTGTATATACTGTATATACATAATAGCCTGTCAGTCACTGGAGAGAGGTATCGGGAGCGTTCTCTTTGTGAATACACTGAACTCATAAAGATTGGATTAAACAGAAGGTGAAAGTACTTTCTATATATGTTCCATTCCTTTTCTAGCCATCCTAGAAAAAAATCTGCAACAAAAAAAAGCTGAGTTTCCACAACATGAAGACCTATATGGTGTAAAAGCTGTGGCAAAAACTGCTTCCCCTAACAAATCTCATATGCACACTGCAGAAAAATACCCACAGCGGAAATGCTGTGATTTCCAAAACTGTTGCGTTTTTGGAAATCCCAGCACATCAATATATGGAAATGCTGTTTGGGATGGCTGCTGGGCCATTATGAATATGTTGTGGCAAGTGGGAAGAAGATCGCTCCATGCACTCTATAGTGGCAGAGCTGTGCTGTTACAGCTCCGCTCTCATTCTGTTCAATGGAAGCAAAGCGGCAGTAACACCGCACAACCTTCACAATGAACATCTGCTACCTGCTGTATAGTCTTAGCAGTCGCAAACATGTGATTGGTGTTTGGGCTGGGTGTCTACTGCCACCCATCACCCATTGGAAAATGTCCCAGAAAACTACTGCAAAACAAGTAGCTGCTGCCTATATGGCCACAACATATCTGGCTACCATCTTTGCAAAAATGTATCTGCAACAGAGTAGAAAAATAGCCAGTCTTGTAAGTAGCTAAACTTTTTTTTTTATAAACTATGGACATCGTTCTGAATTCTGTCTTAGTAATATTTGGCTATTTCCAAGTTTTGTATAGAAATCCTTTTTACTATGCCTGCACAGACTTGCTATGTAATCTAGTTGCCTTGCTTGCATGAAATCAGAAGCTTTGGACTTGTCCTTGAGTAATAGGCCTGCGTATTAAAGTCAATAGACGTCTTCATGATTTAATGCAGTATTGTATACGGTTTATAAACCCATTCTATTTCGCACATATATAGATGTTTTATGTTAAAACATCCCTGCCTACCTTAATTGTGTATTTGTTCACAGGCCGCAGCCTGCTGTAGTTTTATAGGAAGTCTGTAGGAGTTATAATATCTGGGACTGCTTGACATGAATTTTCTTTTAAGCTTGTAAAAAATCTCAATTGGAGACATAGAGAGCATTATAAGTAGTCATCAGCATGCCTTTTTTCTTGTTTGGCCTTAAAATATTTGCTTTGCAGTGTGAACGGTACTCTAAATTATTCCCGGTATAGATTTCTAGGTAAAAGGCAATTTAAGAGCAATTTTCATCAAATGATATTTTTCTCTAATGTTCTAGTGTTGTATATTTCACCCGCTTTTATATATAAGAGGTTAGCTCTTTAACCACATGAGGACCGCCGTACGTAAATTTACGGCCTCATGTGCTGGTACCTAAAGACCGGACTATTGCCGAAATACGTCCGGCCTTTAGGTACCTTTCTGGCGGGGGGAGGGGTGCGGGGGGGACAGGGGTCGGAACTGAGTCCGACTGGACGTGTTAACCCTTTCGATCGCGCCGTCAAACATCACGGCGCGATCGAAAGGGATCCGCCGATATTTGAAAGTGATCGGCACCCCCCGCGGCGAGATCGGGGGGTGCCGATGTCAGTAGAAGGTAGTCTGGGGTCTAGCCAGTGACCCCAGACTACCGGAGCCCCCACATACCTGGTGATCCTGCCAGGCGGTGGAGGAAGTGAGCGATGTGTCTCACTTCCTCTGCAGCTTACAGGACACGAGCAGGCTCATGTCCTGCTCGTGTCCTGTCTGCTACTGTGCTGAATCAGCTGATGCTTTCATCAAAGCATCAACTGATTCAAGTGTCCTAAAGGGACACATGAAAAAGTAAAAAAAAAAAAGTTTAAAAAAAAAAAAAAAGTGTATGAAAAAAGTAATAAAGTTCTAAAGTCCAAAAATCCCTTTTTTCTATACAAAATGAATTATATAAAAAAAAGCACTAAAAATTAAAAAAAGCAATGCATATTTGGTATCGCCGCGTCCGTAACAACCTGTACAATAAAACTGAAATAATATTTAATGTACACGGTGAACGTCGGGGAAAAAAAAAACGGAAAAAACTCGCCGGAAGTAATGATTTTTCGCCATCTCACCATACAAAATATGCTATAAAAAGTGATCAAAAAGTCATATGCATCCGACAACAGTACCAATAAAAAGCACAGGTTGTCCCGCAAAAAATAAGCCCTCAACCAACACGGTCAACCGAAAAATACAAATGTTACGCCTCTTAGAAGATGCGATGCAAAAAACATTGATTTATGTCCCCAAATGTGTTTTTCCTCTGCAGAACTAGTAACACATAAAAAAAATAATATAAATGAGGTATCGCCGTAACCGTACCGACCCGCAGAATAAAAGGAACATGTTACTTATACTGTACGCTGCATGGCGCAAAATTAAAAAAGTAAAACTCAATGCCAGGATTGATTTTTTTTTTTTTAATCCAGCAAAAAAGGGTTAATAAAATGTATTCATAAAGATGTAGACACCCAAAAATGGTGTCATTACGAAATGCATCTCATCCCGCAAAGAATAAGCCCTTATATGGCCGCGTCACCAGAAAAATAAAGAAAATATAGCATCTCACAATGTGAAGACAAAAACCCTCAAAAATCGCCAAATTATTAGAATACAACTGGCGGCGTCAGGAAGGGAATATATAAGCTGTGCAAGCGAATATCAGGGGACACCCCAGATTTACAGCTTATGAGGGAACAGACACCAGAAGTGACCCCCAGAGTGACCCCCAGAGTGACTCCCCCAATCATAGGAGCTACTGGGACATAGTAGGGAATTTGGTGTTTGCAATGTCCTCCGCAGAGCTTATATATTCCCTCTTCGCCATCCGCTGTGCAGTCACGTCCGGGATACTAATACTCACTACACCCCCTGATAAATTCTTTGAGGGGTGCAGTTTTCAAAATGGGGTCACTCCTGGTACCCCATGGAATCCACTTTTCTGGTACCTTACAGGCTCTACAAACATGACATGGCGTCCAGATACCAAACATCTGAATCTGTACTCCAAAAGCCGCATAGCGCTCCTTCCCTTCTGCGCCCTGCTGTACGTCCAAACTGCAGTTTATGCCACATGTATGACACTGGTGTATCCAGGATAACGGACGTAATGTCATATGTGGGTATAAACTGATATTAGGGCACAGCCGGACACAGAAGGGAAGAAGGGTCATTTGGTTTTTGGAGCACAGACGGTTTGGTTTTTGGATGCCATGACACTTTTGTAGAGCTGAAACGCTAGTAAAGTGGAATCCCCTGATATGAGACGTTATTTTGGAAACTACACCCCTGAAGGATTTCTCCAGGGGTACAGAGAGCATTTTTAACCCCCAAGTGTTGCTATAACTTATTATCCATAAATGAATACGAAGCGGATTGTGAGAGGTGAAAATGACCATTTTTCCAGGAATACGTCCTTTCAGTGCGTAATATGTTGTGTCCACCTTGTATCAGAGATGAACGCTCTAAAAGCTGTTGTGCCTGGGATACCCGTTTAACAGTTTTTGGAGTGTCTCTGCTGACATAAGTCGGGCACAACATGTTGCACGCTGAAATGGCAAATCTGTAAAATTTTCATTTTTAACTTCTCTATCAGTTGCGATTTCATTTCTGGAAACTAAATAAATGCAACACTCAAGGGTTAAAAATTCTCGCTACACCACTTGATAAATCCCATCAGTGGGGTAGTGTCCAAAATAGGGTGACATGTCTGCGGATTCCACTTTATTGGCAATTCAGGGGCTTTGCAAAAGTGGCATGACGTCCAAAAACCAAACTGTGCTCCAAAAACCAAAATAGCGCTCCTTCCCTTCTGTCCCCGGCTGTGCCCAAACAGCCGATTCTACCCACATATTGGTATTAAGTCCGTTATCCGGGGTACACCAGTGTCATACATGTGGGCATACACTGCTATTTGGGTACCCAGCAGGGCGCAGATGTGAAGGAGCAATATGTGCTTTTGGAGTGCAGATTTAGATTCTTCGTTTTTGGACACCATGTCACATTTGCAGAGACCCTAAAATTGCCCCTACAAAATGGGGTCACTTCTTGGTGAATTCCAGTTTACTGGCACCTCCAGGGCTCTGCAAAAACAACATGGCACCCAGAAAGTCCCTCTAAATCTGTACCCCAAAAGCTAAAACGCACAGTGGTCCTTCCCTTCTGAGCCCTGCTGTGTGCCCAAGCAGCAGTTTACACCCACATATATAATTTTTTGACCCCCGGGATGGCCCCTTAATAGTTTTAGGAGTGCAGGTCTCTGACAACACAAAGTGGGTGCAACGTATTGGGCACCGAAATGGCATATTTTTAAAAATTTCAATTTTCATTTTGTACATTAAATTTTTGGGAAGCATTTTAGGCTCAAAATGATAATACCTCTTGATACATTCCTTGACAGGTGTAGTTTCTAAAATGGGGTCACTTTTGAGGGGTTTCCATTGTATTGATACTTTAGGGGCTCTGCAAATGCGACATGGCCCCTGAAAACTATTCCAGCAACATCTGCCCTCCAAAATCCAAATAGCGCTCTTTCCATTCTGAGCCCCACCATGTACCCATACAGCAGATTATGGCCACATATGAGGTATTGCCGTGTTCAGAAGAAATTGTGTAACAAACTGTGGGGGGCTTTTAATTCTTAAACTATTTGCAAAATTAAAACTATGGCGCTAAATGGACGATTTATTGGGAAAAAAAGTAATTTTTCATTTTCACGTCCCAATGTTAATAAAATCTGTGAAACACCTGTGAGGCCAAAATACTCACTCTACCCCTAGACAAATTCTATGAGGGGTGTAGTTTCCAAAATGGGGTCACTTATAGGGGGTTTCCACTGTATTGGTACTTTAGGGGCTCTGCAAATGCAACATGGGACCTGAAAAATATTCCAGCAAAATCTGCCCTCCAAAAGCCAAATAGCCCTCTTTCCATTCTGAGCCCCGCCATGTTCCCATACAGCAGATTATGACCACATATGGGGCATTTCTGTGTTCAGGAGAATTTGTGTAACGAACTTTAGGGAGCTTTTTCTCCTTTATCCTCTTGTGAAAATTAAAAATTTGGGGCTAAATTGATAGTTTGTTGGAAAAAAAGTAATTTTTCATTTTCATGGCCCAATGTTAATAAAATCTGTGAAACAGCTGTAGGGTCAAAATGCTCACTCTACCCTTTAATATGTTCTGTGGGGGGTGTAGTTTCCCAAATGGGGTCACTTTTAGGGGGTTTCCACTGTATTGGTACTCTAGGGGCTCTGCTAATGCGACATGGCACCTAAAAATAATTCCAGCAAAATCTGCCATCCAAAAGCAAAATAGCGCTCCTTCCATTCTGAGCCCCGCCATGTTCCCATACAGCAGATTATAGCCACATATGGGGTATTGCCGTGTTCAGGAGAAATTGTTTAACAAACTGTGGGGGGCTTTTACTCCTTTAACCCCTTGTGAAAATGAAAACTTTGGAGATAAAGTGACATTTTAGTAATTTTTCATTTACACATCCCAATGTTAGTAAAATCTGTGAAACAACTGTAGGGTCTAAATGCTGACTATACCCCTTGATGAATTCTGTGAGGGGTGTGGATTCTAAAATGGGGTCACTTTTGGGGGGGTTTCCATTGTTTTGGTACTCTAGGGTCTCTGCAAATAAGGCATAGCGCTGAAAATTATTCCAGCAAAATCTGCTGTTCAAACACCCAGTGTCGCTCCTTCCCTTCCATGCACTGCCGTGTGCCCAAAAATCAGTTTACACCCACATGTGGGGTATTTCTGTGCACGGGAGAAATTGCACAATAAACTGTCAGATGCATTTTCTCCTTTAACCCTTTGTGAATGTGTTAATTTTGGGTCTAAATGAATGTATTAGTGAAAAAAAATGAAATGTCTAAATTTCACTGCCATATTATTTTTATTCTTATGAAATGCTTAAAGGGTTAACAAACATCCCAAATGCTGTTTTGAATAATTTGAGGGGTGCAGTTTTGAAAATGGGGTAATTTATGGGGGTTTCTATTATACAGGCCTTTATAATTACTTTCAGAACTGAAGTGGTCCCTAAAAAATTGGTTTGGAGAATTTTCTTGTAAATCTGGAAAATTGCTGTTACACTTGTAAGCCTTGTGACGTCCAAAATAAATTAAAAGACAATCAAAATATGATGCCAATATAAAGCAGAGATATGGGAGATAATATTTATTCATGTATTTGGATGGTATGACTATCTGCCTGAAAAGCAGATAATTTCACATTTTGAAAATTGCAATTTTTTTCAAATTTCCATCAAATTTCCTAGTTTTTTTTTATAAATAAATGCAAAAATATTGATTAGTGTTTACCACTAACATGAAGTATAATGTGTTACAAGAAAACAATCTCAAATTCATTTGTGTAAGTTAAAGCGTCTCAAAGTTATTGCCATTTAAAGTGACACATGTCAGTTTTGAAAAAAGAGGCCTGGTCTTTAACATACTTTTGGGCCTGGTCCTTAACCGGTTAAAATTTGTTTTTGAGGATGATAAAGCCCCCTTTCATTGAGAAAGACAAAAAGCAAATAATTCAAGTATTCTAAAGAGGATGTGGAGTGCGAGATGAACATTTGTGTGCTCTAGATATTGAATGTGTCATTGGCTTAGAGAGGTGTCAGAAAATGTCCATCCAAGTCGGGAATGGCTAACCACGTGAATGGGAAGGCAAGTAGAGTACTGCAGTGCCATCAAGTGCAGCTTATGGAAACTGAGGCTCAGACACTGGGAAACCAAGCGGCCATTTATAAATGTGTGAGATGGAGAAGGGGTATAAAGGATGACTCCTATGAGGGTTGTTGCATTTGTCATTTGATCACCAGGTGTGTATTCATTTCAATCAGTGTCAATGAGATAATGGGATGCTTTTTTTCTGGCTCTATTGGACTGAATCTCACGTGGAATTTGGAGCTGATTTTGAGGCGCAATATCCAAAGTCTACAGACCAGAGCAAATGAGTGACAATTGTCACAGTTATTAACAATCTGTTCTCTTTCTGTCTGTATATTGGCCAGAATAACACCACCTAAATAGTCATGCAGTTTTTTTGTGTTTTTTTTAATCTCCTACACAATCCAACACAGTGATTTTTTTTTCTGACATCTGTATATATTAAAGGGGTCCTATCATTAGAATCCCTTTTTTTCTAACTAACATGTAGGAATAGCCTTAAGAAAGGCTCTGCCCAAGGCCCGCTAGCAGAGCCGGAAGACGATGTGTAGAGGCCAGTTCCTGAAGAAGATGGAGGCAGCGCTGGAGAGTTCTCTTGCAGCATTGGGGACACCCCAGTGCAGTTTGAGCGCTGGGGTCTGCCTCCAGGGCTGCGAGAGAACTCATTTGCTTAAAGATGGAAAACGGAACATCTGCCGAACGGCGGCGCGGAGAAGACACCTAAAGGTAGGAAAAGAATAGCCTTTCTTAAGGCTATTCCTACGTGTTAGTTAGAAAAAAAGGGATTCTAATGATAGGATCCCTTTAAATGGTTGGTGGGTTCGGCTGACTTTCATCTCACTTGTACACTTTTCCTCTATCAAAGTGGATAACTTGGTTGGCCATGTCCGAGGAGTTTGTAGACTAAGTAGCTCAATATTAAGCACTTTTATAGATAACCATTTCAAAGACTTCTTTGTCGGTTCAGATCTAACTATAATATTCTGTAAGGATTAAAGTACCACAGGCAGAAATTGTAAAATGAGTTAGATCTGTATTATGTATGGTGTAGTTAGATTGATGAAGTATTGATGCTGGATGGATAGTTAGACTTAATTATTCCTGAAAATCCAGTTTTATCCAGCATTTAGCTTTCACAAAAAGCATACAATGACAGATTCATAACCAAATAGCATTTCATTGAGTTGCACTGTCCATGCTATGGTTGTGTTAATAGTGATTCATCTAGTTTATCACTTTCAGCTAGCGTTGAATAGCCGTCCATTTATAATCTTTGCCTTTCTAAGCAATAACATCCGGCATAAATTAGCTGCTTCAATACATTAAAAAGCAGCCATATAAGACAGCAATTTCAGATATCACAGGCGCAGAAATTTATCAAGACCACAGGAAGGATAAAATGTATCCAGTATATGGAGAAGCAAGATAAACAAGCAAGCTCTCCCATCAGAACAAAAGGATCGGTCATATTGAAATTCTTCCTGCCTGACCCACCTTTTACCTAACGTCATAGCTGTAAGAGAGGTGGGACACAACAGTATACATTACACGGTTGGTGTTTGTGGATTTGGTTGACATTCATTTAAAGGCTTGTCCAGGATTTAAAGGAGTTGTCCAGGATAAACTGAAAATTAAGCCCTAAACTAAACTCCCTCACCCCACCTATCTTCTAATTTACTTCAATTAAAAAATAAAAAATAAAAAAAAAAATCTATAATTAGCCATATCCCTAGAGCAGTGATGTGACCCCTCCAGGGACGCTTTCTGATGATTTGATGACGTTCCGTTTCACCACTTCCAAAACGGAATGTCACCATTACTTTTCCCCCTCCCCTATCCCCATTAATACTTACCAAGCCTTCCTGTGTCCGAGGAACGGCTCCTCCCCTTCTTCTTGTCTTCTAGCAGTGGGCAGAATAGGTTAGCTAGGAGGAGGGTAGAAGGGGCTATTAATGGGTGGGATCGCTAGTATTAGTAAGAGAAGAAGGGTGGGAGGGGCTAGGATTAGTGAGACAGGAAGGGTGGGAGGGGCTAGGTTAGTGAGATAGGGATGGTTTTGTAATGGAGTGAGAAAGGAGGGGGGGGCTGAGTGAGAGGGAACTAGTGTTGCAGCTACACAGGAATCTGCACAAACGGAAGCTACACGAAGTAAACAAAGGCAGAGGATGCTAGCAGAAATCACTCCAAACACTGCTAAAGGTATATTGGCGTACTTATTATCCCATCACTAGCACTAACAGACCTTTCTTTAATTCAAAAAAAAAAAAAAGGGGTCAGTTGGCTTCAGGATTCTAACTTTAGCAATATTTTAATGAATTTTTATGTGTTGATGTGTGTGATTTCACCTTTAGTCTACCAATTATTAGCTGGTTGTTGCTTGAAGTGAAGGTTTTCATTGCTATGGTTATTGCATTGCATTAGGTATGATGTGATTGATAAATCTCTATTGATAGCTGTTCATGGTAACGTTGTAGATTTGCATTCATGAAAATGATAAAACATGGCAGCTAAATGAAATTGGACGTATTAGGAATATATTATATAAGCACAGGCTGTGTCGCTGATACACCGGAATATATTAGTGGATCCCTGAGCTGGATCATGTAGCATCGGCTCTATTTAGTCTGCTATGATCCTGTTCTGCTTTTCTAGTGGGGTTACTCTGTGCATGTCTGCCTCCTTTTGCCTGGGATTTTGAGAGCTTGCTCCAAATGAATTGCTATGGAATGAGGTTCCTGCATTACGGGCAATGCCAGTAGTGTAATGGTGATGGATAGCTGCTTACATTGCAAGGTCCAGAATGTAAATTTCCCTTTCCAGTCCTGAGGTCTCTAGGGATAAGTCGCATAAGGTCATCGATTACTATGGGGGGGAGCAGCATGTAATAAAGGGATTGTGTTTTTGTGAATGTGTGTCTGCTTACAGCATGGTCTTGATGTATATAAATCATTTCAGAGTTATTCCGCTAAGATGTCTATATGATGTATGTCTGAATGTGTATGTTTTATAGATGAAAAGCTCTACATGTCCAGCTAGATTAGCTCATAAAAATGTTGGGGAAAAAAATGACAGTATGCATATTTATGTTTAGCCTTGCGTTTATGGATTTTGGCTTTTACTAATGTCCCTCTATGCCATGAACAGATGACGTTAGATTCCCATGTGGAATTCACACAATATACTGTATACTCTGTAGCAAGTACTTGAAGGGAGTATGTTCAAGGTTTAGACTTCATCAGGTTAGGTGGGATATGTGTACAGTTCTAAGCAGGCTAGGTATACCTTATCTGGCCTTAAAAAAAAAAGGATTTATCGTCTTCAGGCTAAGGCTCCACGTCGAGGAAATACATTGCATTTTACAGTACCAGCAAAGTGAATGAGGTTCTGGTTATTCTCATCCACACAATATTGATGAAGAGTTGCAGAAAAACGTCATTTTCAAAAACGCGGAATATTAATTTTAGTTGCGGCATCGCAAGCATTTTCCCTATCTCTCTATATTTTATAGGGGAAGGAAAAAAATAAAAAAGCTGCGGTAAAAAATGGCATGTGTTTTTGCTGCATTTTTACCTGCCTTTTGCTCCGTGGGGCCTTAGCCTTAGACTAGACATGTCGGATCTAATTCTAGTTATACCTTTATTACTCTACTACCTGGAGCTAACATTCTTGAATACAGGAATTCAGCATATACATGTAACTATGAGTGTTATATTTTATAGAGATCTTGTTTTTAAGATTGTGTTGCATATGAAGAGCGGAATTCACATTCTATAGAGGTAACCATTTTTCACAGCAGCCTGGAAGCCGACCAATAAGAAAATCTATATCCTAACCGAAACACACTGCTATATAAATATGATTTCTCCTGTCTACAATGATGATGTCTTAGAAATGTCTCCCAGGGCTAAGGTTGTATATAACCATTTATAAGACAAGGACTGGAAAGGGAAGTACTGCTACAGATGGAACAAATTCACAGACTCTTAAGCAGTTACTAAAGCTCAAGTCCTTCCAAGTGACAATGCATAATGCCCTATTGAATATCATATGGATTTTGTTGGCATTATTCATTGGTCACTTGTTTAGAATGACTAAACTTTATAGTGGCTGCTTAAGATATGTATTTAAGCTTGCTGAAACATACGTCGCTTTGCATTATCTGGTCATCATAAGTGAAAGTTTGGCTGAATGGGATGGAAATGCTTTGAGGATTTGTTTTTATCCCCAACGTGTGGGTGGTTACATTTCTTATCTGGTCATTTATATTGTTGCTCTGTTTGTGTGAATACCCAAGGCTTGGGGTTCTGTAATCATAGATCCTAATATTGTGTAGTGACTTATGTATATAGTCTATGCAATGTCTTTGAGTGTTTGAAGAATTTGCATCTCTCCAGTGGAATATTTAATCTAATATACACCCCATCACAACATAGGTATTTCTACATGTTAAACACAAGTATAGTGGTTATTAGGGGTTAAGGTCAACCTCAAGGCTGATAACCAGTTGTTACAGATGTAAGGAGCACCTTGTCCGTAAAATAAATTGTAAAAGTGGTTGTTCAGGATTAGAAATACATGACTACTTTTTATTAAACTCCACAATGGGTTGCATTGCATCTTGGCTTCACTGAAGTTAATAAGTGCTGATCTGCAATACCACACAGAACCTGTATACAGTTGTGGTGTTGTCTTTGAAATAAAGCAGTCGTGTTTTTCTGAACCTAGAAAACTCCTCTCACCTGATCAGGATAAAAAAAAAAAAATACAGAAGAGAGACATTACAACTGATATAAAGACAACATGCTGTGATATCTATTGTGAGCAGCAGAATCATTATTAAATATCATTCAGAGTTTTTCAGTTCCTAGATTTGCCTTCTAGAAGCCCTACATGACCTTCCAGTCTGAAGGAATATGGAGTTTGTATTATTTACATTTGACAATGATGTTTATCACAAGATTATGACTTTACATAGTTCTTCTTTATGTTTGTCTCCATCAACACAGAATATGCAGCCCGGAGATGTTGACATTGACATCATGGAACCCATAGAAAATTAAGTGATATGAAGTCGCTCAGCAGTGCACATAAAACTTTTAGTTTTCTAACTTCCCTATACATACACTATGTGATCAAAAGTATTCGGACACCTGGCTGAAAATGACTTACAAGTTGGTGGCGCGCTCCATCGGTAATGCTGGAATTCAATATGGTGTTGGCCCACCCTTAGCTTTGATGACAGCTTCCACTCTCGCAGGAATATGTTCAATCAGGTGCTGAAAGGTTTTTTGGGGAATGGCAGCCCATTCTTCACGGAGTGCTGCACTGAGGAGAGGTATCGATGTAGGTCGGTGAGGCCTGGCACGAAGTCGGCGTTCCAAAACATCCGAAATGTGTTCTATAGGATTCAAGTCAGGACTCTGTGCAGGCCAGTCCATTACAGAGATGCTATTGTCGTGTAACCACTCCGCCACAGGCCGTGCAGTATGAACAGGTGCTCGATCGTATTGAAAGATGCAATCGCCATCCCCAACTTTCTCTTCAACAGTGGGAAGCAAGAAGGTGTTTAAAACATCAATGTAGGCCTGTGCTGTGATAGTGCCACGCAAAACAACAAGGGGTACAAGCCCCCTCCATGAAAAACACGACCACACCATAACACTACTGCCTCCAAATTTTACTGTTGGCACTACACACGTTGGCAGATGACGTTCACCGGGCATTCGCCATACCCACACCCTGCCATCGGATCGCCACATTGTGTACCGTGATTCGTCACTCCACACAACGTTTTTCCACTGTTCAATCGTCCAATGTTTACGCTCCTTACACCAAGTGAGGCGTCATTTGGCATTGACCTGTGTGATGTGTGGCACCCAATCACCTGACCATGTTCGAAGTCCATGAGTTCCGCGGAGCGCCCCATTCTGCTCTCTCACGATGTCTAATGTCTACTGAGGTCGCTGATATGGAGTACCTGCACAATGCACCTAATATGAAAAACGTATGTTTTTTTTTTTTTTTTGGGGGGGGGGGTGTCTGGATACTTTTGATCACATAGTGTATGTCATCTGTACTTGATAAACACAGTGTTTGTATTCATGGCTATATCCTCCGCCTTGGTATGTGGGTGGACATCAAGGTTTGATATGAAGCGTTAAAGATTCTTTTATTGTTGCCACAGGTATATAACATTGATTTTGTAGGTTCACAAGCTCTTTAGAAGCCAACCAGCTTACATTTTTTGATCCATTAATAATGCATTCACAATTTCTTGACGTGAAGAAATCTTTTTTCTGAGTAGCCATTTCTTAAGGTGTACATCCTGCCCACAGCCTGTCAGTCCATGCTGTAGGTGTTTGCTGTGGCTTTTAACCTTTACACTGCAAAGCGGGATGCCCACCATGATTACAGAAGGAACAAGGGCTGTTTTATCACATTAGCTGGTACCTTTCAAAGGTTTCAAGTGTGCCCACTCACATAATTTAATGAACAATATTGTGTCCCTTTAAATAGCCCCTTAGTGACCAATATATTACATACAAATTAAAAAGAAAAAAAAAAGGTATGTTCACCTAATCTTGTACCCATAGAGCTACCTGCAGGCTCCCTCTGTAGTGATGTCTTCAGGTAGTCAGTCATTGCAATTCCCTAGCACAGACATTCATCAACCAAAACCTGAATGGTGGAGCAGGAAACTGACAGCTCCACGCTCCACCATTGTATTAACCTTGTATTAATAGCTCGTTTATGTGAAATATCCTGAGTTCATAGAAACAACATTGTGTTTGTCTATGGGGAATAGCCTTAGTGATACAGTACATCAAGTCCCATTTAGGTAGGGAGATGTGCTGCCAACAAATTATCATTTTTATGTCTACATTACAGATCATTGACAAAGTAGTGTTTCCTCATTTGTAGTTTTGTGGCAGGAGTGTTAATAAAAGCCAATGGTTGGGAATAAATATATGTACATTCAGCCAATCATCAGGTAGTGTAAGGCTACGTTCACATCTGTGTTGGAAAAATTTATGCAACCCAACTTCATTTCACCAGGTGGTTTCATTTAAAGAGATTGGGCACCCAATGGACCCCATTATAGGTTAATGGGGTCCCTTGGGCTCCATATGTATCCACTATTGTAATGGTTTGCCTAAACCTTGTTCTGGTCCTACAACGGATACGCCGACACTAGTGTGAACATAGCGTAAAAGGCCCGTTTTAGTAGAGAATATTTCTGAACATAAAAGATGAAGTCTCCTAATGATCGCTCTTACAGATGAGTTTTAATTTAAGGTCTTGGTTGTTGCTGCCAAAGTTTCTATGCCTTGCAGGTGCTAAGGGAAGATAGCCATCATAGATTACATCTAAAGCAATTCAGCCACGGTGTCCAAGTAATGTCCTGCCTGCACAATGCAAAAAATCTTCCCTCTCTCTAGTTTGTTGGATGAAGATTATAAATGCAGAAAGGTTTCATTTCACAGCAAAGCAATTCTAAATCCATGTTGCTTCCGGAAACGATTATACAGTGACCTTTCATATAATAGACATTTCCTTGTCTCACAGTGGAATAATAGAGATCAAGCTCCCATAATTCCAGAATAGAAGAGACTGTTGTGCTGCATTACCAAAGGATAGCAATATCTAATATGGAAATAGTCAAGTAGCATATGGAAGGACATAATACACATTACTTATGATATGCCGAAGTGCAATGAAGAGCAAGTAGCAATATGGTTATAGTAACTGTGATATGTGTTGAAATGCTTGTACGTGTGTATGTATTTGCGGAATAAGGCTTAAAAGAACTTGTAGAATTAAAGCGAAATACAAAATGGGTACCCTCAATAGAAACTAAATGGATTAAATATAACTTTTATTGATTAAATTAAAATCAAAGTGGACAAACAACAGCCCCCTAGGTTATGTAGATATGTAATTCAACCAAATGCTGGTAAGAAACTACATTCTGATGTGGGAGCAAATCCTCCTTAAGGGGAGGAAAATGAGAAAACAGAAGGGTTAAATTAACCCGTATATGTGGTTACTGCAATAAAGTTTCTACAATGCAGCAGACGACCTACACTCACCGGCCACTTTATTAGGTACACCATGCTAGTAACGGGTTGGACCCCCTTTTGCCTTCAGAACTGCCTCAATTCTTCGTGGCATAGATTCAACAAGGTGCTGGAAGCATTCCTCAGAGATTTTGGTCCATATTGACATGATGGTATCACAGTTGCCGCAGATTTGTCGGCTGCACATCCATGATGCGAATCTCCCGTTCCACCACATCCCAAAGATGCTCTATTGGATTGAGATCTGGTGACTGTGGAGGCCATTGGAGTACAGTGAACTCATTGTCATGTTCAAGAAACCAGTCTGAGATGATTCCAGCTTTATGACATGGCGCATTATCCTGCTGAAAGTAGCCATCAGATGTTGGGTACATTGTGGTCATAAAGGGATGGACATGGTCAGCAACAATACTCAGGTAGGCTTTGGCGTTGCAACGATGCTCAATTGGTACCAAGGGGCCCAAAGAGTGCCAAGAAACTATTCCCCACACCATGACACCACCACCACCAGCCTGAACCGTTGATACAAGGCAGGATGGATCCATGCTTTCATGTTGTTGACGCCAAATTCTGACCCTCCCATCCGAATGTCGCAGCAGAAATCGAGACTCATCAGACCAGGCAACGTTTTTCCAATCTTCAATTGTCCAATTTCGATGAGCTTGTGCAAATTGTTGCCTCAGTTTCCTGTTCTTAGCTGAAAGGAGTGGCACCCGGTGTGGTCTTCTGCTGCTGTAGCCCATCTGCCTCAAAGTTCGACGTACTGTGCGTTCAGAGATGCTCTTCTGGCTACCTTGGTTGTAACGGGTGGCTATTTGAGTCACTGTTGCCTTTCTATCAGCTCGAACCAGTCTGGCCATTCTCCTCTGACCTCTGGCATCAACAACGCATTTCCGCCCACAGAACTGCCGCTCACTGGATGTTTTTTCTTTTTCGGACCATTCTCTGTAAACCCTAGAGATGGTTGTGCGTGAAAATCCCAGTAGATCAGCAGTTTCTGAAATACTCAGACCAGCCCTTCTGGCACCAACAACCATGCCACGTTCAAAGGCACTCAAATCACCTTTCTTCCCCATACTGATGCTCGGTTTGAACTGCAGGAGATTGTCTTGACCATGTCTACATGCCTAAATGCACTGAGTTGCCGCCATGTGATTGGCTGATTAGAAATTAAGTGTTAACGAGCAGTTGGACAGGTGTACCTAATAAAGTGGCCGGTGAGTGTATATTGCCGTGTATACTCAAATAAACATCCCCTGCCTCCTGGGTTCTTTACCACAAATAAGATGGGTGTTATAAGAGGGCAGCCAGTTACACAATCCTTAGATATTGTGGGCTGCACTCAAAACGGGGGAGGTGGATATTTGGTGGGAGAGAAATATTGGATGAAGAGGTGTGTAAATTTAGGATGTATAAGCCACAGTACTTGGTGGTGTGCACTGAGGCCACCCACACCCTCATTAAAACCGATTCATCTTAGTAGATCAGTGAATCTTAGTGGCCTAATAGTGACCATCTGCTGACTGCAGTATTCACCCAGCATGTGGCATGTAACAGACCTCCCTTTAATAATTTACAGCTTAGTTACTAAATCACTCAGCTGACAATGAGCTAAATCCACCAACACCAAAAGTTCACCATCCCCCTGACAATGAATTCCTATACGTTAACATGCGTGTATAGGTCTGGTAGCATCTACGCGTTTTGCTAGTGTGCCCTAGCTCATCAGGAGACCTAATTCAATGTTACGCCCTGAACAATGTTGCGGTCAAAACCACAGTTCTCGGGACTCTGATGGCGGGTCCCGATACTTAACAGAGGCCTCTATTGAATTAGGTCTCCTGTTGCCAATCTAAAGATGCTCCTGAGTTGCTCTTTCTTGGGATATACAAGTGTTTAGAGAAACAGATATGTGAGTAAGAATGACAAGTCCTCTTTAAATATAACACTGATGTAAAAAAATAAACGCTGAAATCGACAAAATCTTAATAGATAGAAGCAAGCTGTGATGGAAACTTCTGCTCCTGCATATTATCAGTGCTGCAGAGCTATCTTTGTACCATATGAAAGTGTAAGCCTCCTTTTAAATCTGTAGGAAAGCTGCGGATCAAAGGCTTTCATGTAATGCAAATAGTGATAACCTGTTCCTTTGTTACAGCAGCTTCTCCTGGCTTACAGAAAATAGCCTGAGCAATAATGAAACTGATTGGATCGGATTGCTGAGCCATTCCAGCCATTGTTTGCAGAATTTGTTTTAATGCTTGTTATTCTGAGCGGCGTAGCTATCCTCATAGCCTAGCGCATAACGCACCACTAACTGATCTTATCATCACTATGAAAGTTTACCAGTCCCTCTAATTGAAATGCATAGCCATAGATCTATTACACATAGTCATAAATATGTCTGTTATTTATATGTGTACCAAAAAATTGTGTAATCGTGTTACAAGCCAGTTACAGCATACGTTTTAAGATCACACACATGATTTTGAGGCCCATTGTATGTATATTTTATTTTTGGGTCGGTTCTTCCATTTTTTTATTTTTATTTTTTTATTGTAACTATTGTAGCCACATAGATGAAAAAGAGAAACAGATGGAAAAAATGCTAAGGGTTTTTATTCATGTAGTGTGATTAAGGCTGAGTTTAACCAAATCAGATAGCACAGTGGGCTACGTTGAGAAAAACATTAAAGGGATTCTACCATTAAAACCTCTTTTTTTGTGGATAAGACGTTGGAATAGCCTTTAGAAAGGCTATTCGTCTCTTACCTTTAGATGTGATCTCCGCCGCGCCATTCCTTAGAAATACCGGTTTTTACCAGTATGTAAATTAGTTCTCTGGCAGCGATGGGGGCGGGCCCCAGCGCTGAAAATGCAATGGGGGTGTCCCCACTGCTGCTCGAGAACACGATCCTGCGACGCCTCTATCTTCGGCTGCATCCTCCCCTTCTCTGTCGTCTTCCTCCTGCGTCACCTCCGACGCCTGCGCAGTTGGCTCTGCTAGTGAGAAACCAGCAGAGCCGAGTGCAAATGCTGGCCGGCGGCCATTTTTGGGAGGCCTCTCCTGCATTGAACTACAAGAGCAAGAGCGGCCTCCCAAAATTGGCCACCGGCCGGCATTCGCAGTCGGCTCTACTAGTGTCTCACTGGCAGAGCCAACTGCGCAGGCGTTGGAGGTGACGCAGGAGGAAGACGACAGAGAAGGGGAGGATCCAGCCGAAGATAGAGGCGTCGCAGGATCGTGTTCTCGAGCAGCAGTGGGGACGCCCTCATCACATTTTCAACGCTGGGGCCCGCCCCCATCGCTTCCAGAGAACTAATTTACATACTGGTAAAAAACGGTATTTCTAAGGAATGGCGCGGCGGAAATCACATCTAAAGGTAAGAGACGAATAGCCTTTCTAAAGGCTATTCCGACATCTTATCCACAAAAAAATAGGTTTTAATGGTAGAATCCCTTTAAGCTGATGACAGGAAAAAAAAATCTAATTGGGATTTGTTTACAGGTATGTTCACACCTGGGAGAGTTATTGCAAAAGTTTTAGTTCTATAAATGTGAATAGGATTATTTTGGCAGTAGATGTCTGGTCCTCTGCACTCCTAGCTCAGATGACAGGGAGAGTTGCAACAAACCTTTCATATGTGAAACTTATCTTTAAAGGATTATCAACATATTAGCTTGCATTTACACAGTGCTTTTTTTTTTTTTTGCAAAATCCTGTCAAAAATTCCAATATGAACACAACAAACGCATACATTCTTATTATGATAAAACAGGCTTTTCAGGATTTAAATATTGATGCCTCATCCTTAGGATAATATCGATGCCCTATCCTTTTAGGATATCTGATCGGTGTACATCTGATACCTTGAACAGCTGATGCGATTAAGAGGCTGCAATGCTCGTCCAATCTCTGCGGTCTATCCAAACAGTTTTAAAAATGATATTAATAATTATTTGCCAATTAGAATCTTAGGGTGAAGAAATCCTTTTAGGAAATACTGCCTAATGATTTATGATACTGTAATACCGTGGTACTCTAGAGTCTCACATCATCCTATATCACTATGATCTTGTGAGAGTCATTGATGCAAACTGCAGTTCTGCTTGAAAATACGGCCAACACACAAACTGTATTCCTCGGCTCAAACACATTTGTGTGAAAGAGCCTTAAAACTTCATCTTGCCTCTTAGGCAGGCACTTTAGTCAGTAGCTCTGGTTAGTTTTAATTCCCCTGCTCCTCTTTTCCCTGACCGTTTTCTTAAAGTAAGAGTCAGTTCACATGTGAAAATTTTAGAAACTAAAGCTATTATAATAATAATAATAATAATAACTTTATATAACGCCAACATTTTTGTGCAGCACTTTATAAATGCCATGACACCAATGTAAACATGGCCAAAGGCAAGTATGTAATAAAGCTCCTAGCTGATGGTCGTCAGTAAAGGTGGCCATACACAGGAAAGAAAAGAAAGCCAAACCTGTTAAATTTGGTTGAATTGGCAGACCTTGTTATGTGGATTATGGCTTTTGGGGCAAAGAAGTATTAGGCTTGGTTCACATCTGCGGGGGGTCTCATGGGTTTCCATTTGAGGGGTCTGCTTGTGGACCCCCTGAACAGAAACCTAATCCATATAAAAAAAAAGCGGTTACCTTAGGAAACCTGTGGACCCCATAGACTATAATGAGGTCCATGTGGTTTCTACTCTGTTTTTGCACGAAAAATGCAGAGAGTAAAGTACTGCTTGCAGAGGGGAATGGAATCGCCTAATGCAGATGTGTTACGCACCTTAGAAGTATTGAACATGTTGAGTTTCAGCATACCCAATCCTTTGTTCACAAAATAGATAAGCCTCTACTAGAGGATTCTGCCTACTGAAAACGCATACATGCTTGGCAGAGTGGAAATGTTAAAGCGAGCCATATTCAATTGCTAGCAGTGCCTTACTGAGCACATTACTGTGATAGACAACCTACTTCTGTTATGTACATCACTTTTTTAAATTTGAAGAAAAACAACTTACGCAAATAAAATTAGTAAACTGGGGGCGGGGCTTCAGATCTTTTGCTCTTGATGGTTAAAAATGATAGGTGATGGGGAGGGATCTGCATGTCTGACTTTGTGTCCGGCCCAAAAAAACGCCTTCCCTGCTGAGAGGCTGCATATAAGTACCGGTGGTTTGCTTTTAAAAACCAATCAAATGAATGGGTTTTAAAACTAACCGCGTGGAAACGCCCCCTATGCAGTTTTCCCTGGGGCATAGGATGGACACTTGCGCAAGTGTGAGCGCCCCCTACCAAAGGCATGTTGTGTATGACTGTAATGTGCTTTATAACATGGTGGTGGCAGTTGGGGAAGTGGTAGTTTCACTTTAAAAAAGAAAAAAGTATACTTTTTGATCACTATTTAAAGATGTATTCAACTTTCATCAGATCTGTCAGCAATTCATGTTCTTTTCATTAAGCACACACAAATTTGGAAGAAATGACATTGTATAAGGTAGATAGTGAACCAGGGTCTTGTCAACTTTTTAAGGATTGAATTGAAATTGCTTTTCAGACACTTTTTGAGGAATAGGCATGAGGTGACCATAGTGGTTTAGATGACAAGGATAAGTTTTCATTAGAAGTTCATTGTTACAGTATACAGTCCTATGAAAAAGTTTGGGCACCCCTATTAATCTTAATCATTTTTAGTTCTAAATATTTTGGTGTTTGCAACAGCCATTTCAGTTTGATATATCTAATAACTGATGGACACAGTAATATTTCAGGATTGAAATGAGGTTTATTGTACTAACAGAAAATGTGCAATATGCATTAAACCAAAATTTGACCGGTGCAAAAGTATGGGCACCTCAACAGAAAAGTGACATTAATATTTAGTAGATCCTCCTTTTGCAAAGATAACAGCCTCTAGTCGCTTCCTGTAGCTTTTAATCAGTTCCTGGATCCTGGATGAAGGTATTTTGGACCATTTCTTTCTACAAAACAATTCAAGTTCAGTTAAGTTTGATGGTCGCCGAACATGGACAGCCCGCTCTCAAATGATCTGAAAACAAAGATTGTTCAACATAGTTGTTCAGGGGAAGGATACAAAACGTTGTCTCAGAGATTTAACCTGTCAGTTTCCACTGTGAGGAACATAGTAAGGAAATGGAAGACCACAGGGACAGTTCTTGTTAAGCCCAGAAGTGGCAGGCCAAGAAAAATATCAGAAGGGCAGAGAAGAAGAATGGTGAGAAGAGTCAAGGACAATCCACAGACCACCTCCAAAGAGCTGCAGCATCATCTTGCTGTAGATGGTGTCACTGTGCATCGGTCAACTATACAGCGCACTTTGCACAAATAGAAGCTGTATGGGAGAGTGATGAGAAAGAAGCCGTTTCTGCACGTACGCCACAAATAGAGTTGCCTGAGGTATGAAAAAGCACATTTGGACAAGGCAGCTTCATTTTGGAAACAAAAATTGAGTTGTTTGGTTATAAAAAAAGGCGTTATGCATGGCATCCAAAAAGAAACAGCATTCCAAGAAAAACACTTGCTACCCACTGTAAAATTTGGTGGAGGTTCCATCATGCTTTGGGGCTGTGTGGCCAATGCCGGCATCGGGAATCTTGTTAAAGTTGAGGGTCGCATGGATTCCACTCAGTATCAGCAGATTCTTGAGAATAATGTTCAAGAATCAGTGACGAAGTTGAAGTTACGCCGGGGATGGATATTTCAGCAAGACAATGATCCAAAACACCGCTCCAAATCCTCAGGCATTCATGCAGAGGAACAAGTACAATGTTCTGGAATGGCCATCCCAGTCCCCAGACCTGAATATCATTGAACATCTGTGGGATGATTTGAAGCGGGCTGTCCATGCTCGGCGACCATCTAACTTAACTGAACTTGAATTGTTTGTCCAAAATACCTTTATCCAGGATCCAGGAACTCATTAAAAGCTACAGGAAGCGACTAGAGGCTGTTATCTTTGCAAAAGGAGGATCTACTAAATATTAATGTGACTTTTCTGTTGAGGTGCCCATACTTTTGCACCGGTCAAATTTTGGTTTAATGCATATTGCACATTTTCTGTTAGTACAATAAACCTCATTTCAATCCTGAAATATTACTGTGTCCATCAGTTATTAGATATATCAAACTGAAATGGCTGTTGCAAATACCAAAATATTTAGAACTAAAAATGATTAAGATTAATAGGGGTGCCCAAACATTTTCATAGGACTGTATGTATTGTAGACTTGTCTGTTCAATGGAAGACTCGAAATAATGTTCAAAATCTAATGACAAATCCTGTGTGAAATGATCCCTGTACTATAAGACAGAATATACCTTACACCTCATTTCTATAATGACTGGCGCTGCTCGCCATGCCTTACGCCTGCACTTCTCACATAGAACCTCACTCTCTCATCACATTTTCCATTACTTTTTCTTTTTATGATATTACAGAGCTGACTAGAGACAGATCTCTATGTAGAGCCGTGACCTATACAGTCAGCTTGGAAGTAAAAATCTGGATATGACATTCCTACAGAGTTAATGTATTAATATTTATTCAGTCTCCATGTTTTTTCACTCTAGATGTTAGTGGACAATATTAGGATTTTTTGGGAAGGTAGGCTGGATGTAGTTTCTGATAAGATAATGGGAATGTTGGCTAGCAGTTTGCATCTCATAGATTGTAAGCCCTCGCGGGCAGGGCCCTCTACCCCACTGTGCCAGTCGGTCATTGTTAGTATTATATCTACCTGTATATTCTGTGTATTGTATGTAACCCCCAAATGTAAAGTACTATAGAATTAATGGTGCTATATAAATAAACAATAATAATAATAATCATATTGTGGTGTGTCAGCGTTGGTATTCACACACATTGACATTAGAACCGCTGGTCATGTTTAAAGGCATTGTCCATCCCATAGAAAAGGGTCAGAATCATGTAAAGGAAATCCTACTTGTCCACTAATCCTCCGCCAGTCCCAGTCCGATACTTCCAAGGTCCCCCAGACTTTACTTTCCGCTCCATTTTGCCACACAGTAAATGTCCATAGTCAGAGAATGGCTGAACGGTCTGAGAAGGACCAAGAAGCTAAGAGCAGGAGGGGACATAGGAAGCATTAGAACAGGAGGAGGTTTGTGACTTAGTTTTTTTTTTTTTTTCTTCATGGTTTCCAGCTATAAAGGTCTGTAAGTCTCCATTCAGATCGTGTTTTTTTTTTTTTTTACATCCGTAGTAATCCATTGCTGTCCATTTTTTCGGAGGGACACAAAAGTAGAGTATACTAGAGCCTTACATGTTCATCTATTGAAAATCTTATATAATTTTTTGTAGATTAAGTAACTTTTAACTTGTAAATGCATTTATTCATTTGTGCGTCTTGACCTGTATCCATATGCGGAAGGTTTAAACCTACGGTCACCTTACTTGTGTTCATCCCTTCCATAATGCTAACTTTTTACTGTTTTGTAACCTCACATTTCTTCTCATTTTCCATACATAAGTCATTCCTATCTCCTCATAATAAATATACATACATATAATGTAATTTTATTATATATATCTTTAGCTACCAATGGAGGAAACCATGTGTCCCAAATACTCAGAGGTTTTAGGGTTCTCCTTTTTATTGATCTACTCCAAATCCCTTCTTGCCATTGCCAATGTATGTTCTCATTTCATTGTCTTTCGTTCCTTCTCTTTTCTCATTTTTATATACTCGAAGAAGCAAAAAAAACTGAATATGGAGTACCTGGACATTGAGAAAACTGGAAATGAAATATGTCATCTATTCTTCTTCTTCTCATAATCAGTGTATCGTATAGTGGAAGTCATCAGAGGTCTATGTAGTCTGTTCCCATATATCATAAGCACGTGTTCTCTCTGGAATTCCCTATCGGCACAGCAATAACATCACTCAGTTTAGCGGTAACAACACATTCCCCGGTGTAACCGAGCCATCTGGCCAAGACAGCTGCATACTCTGAGAATCTCTTATGTCCAGCCACCTGAATGTGTGCATCATTGCTGATTATGTCATAACACTCTGTGCTCTTGTTTAACCAATTCTCTTTCCTTTATCTTGTATATGATTGGATCTTCGCTAGACAGAGGTAACCAGTGGGGACAGTTCATGGACTGGACCCTAATGTCATGGTGTTTTATCGGTGCCCGTGATGTATACACATTTCCTGCTCTGGCAGTTGCATGATTTTTTCATTTCTGTTTGCAAGATACTTTTGATTTTCTTTATAGACTTTCCTTCTTGTATATGACGTGTGGTTTGTTCTACAGGTGTACGTTTCTACTTATTTGTGTGTTAGTCTCCAAGTAGTCTCTGTCAGAGGTTTTTTAGTCCTTTTTTTTAGTTTTCAGAGCTTTTATATCGGATCATAATTCTTTCCAATTATAGAACGTTTGTCTCTCCTTCTCATAATTGTACAAATTGGAACCTGACTATATTATTAGTTATGGAGTACATGTATGTACCTTTTAAAGGGGCTTTATCAGCAAAATCATGCTGATAGAGCCCCACATATGTGTGAATAGCCTTTAAAAAGGCTATTCAGGCACCGCTAAAGTTATATTAAACTACCCCCCAGTTTTAAAATAATACCCTAAAAAAGAATGTGATCTACATCGTGCACGCTGGGCGGGCATTCAGGGTGTGCCGTCTTCTTCAGCCACGCCTCCTTTTCCTCCAATGTCCTCAGGTCCCGTCCTCCTCCGGCGCTCGCGAACTGACATTGCTAAAATAAAATGGCCTGGGCGCATGCACAGTAGCATGCTGCTTCTACTACGGCTACTGCGCATGCGCCCAGGCCATTTTTTTATATCAATGTCAGTTCGCGAGCGCCGGAGGAGGAGGCTATTCACGCATATGTGGGGCTCTATCAGCATGATTTTGCTGATAGAACCCCTTTTAAGGATCTTTTCATTGAAAGCTTTGAAAACTAAAATCATTATTTTCCAGTGGAGTAACATTGGACTAACCCTATTCTATATCCATTTTTCTAATGCTTTTGTGTCTATTTTATAGAAAATTTCTCAAGAACGAGAGAAGTTTGCTGATGAAGATAGTATTTTCTACACATTGGGTGAATGTGGTCTGATCTCATTCTCAGACTATATTTTCCTTACTACTGTTCTATCAAGTAAGTATGCCTTCTGAAATACTGTAAGTGTAAAATCCATGGCTTGTCAACTTTTATCGGGTTGTTTAGAAAAAAAAAAAAAAAAATCTTAGTCATTTCTAAATCATGTTTTGGAAGTTTCTTTGACAACTAACATGGCTACCATTACAGTTTACACCAGTGCTTATCAAATTTTTTAAGCAAAGTATACCCTAGTTAGTAAACGTTCCAACCGAGTATCCCCAAATGTTGATAAATTATATAAAAAAAAATAATAATAATTAGATAATGGCCCTCACACTTCAGTGCCCCACATGTACTATAATGGTAACCACATGTAATATAATGGCCTCCTTATGTAAAATAATGCCCCTATAGAACCTCCTCATGTAATGAAATGGCTCCCACATATAATAGTACCCAAGCTCATCAGACTCCTTTCTAGGTTTTTTTTTTTTTTTTTTTCCTAAATGCAGGTACAGATAGTTTTAAAGAGGACCTTTCACCTCCTGGGGCAAATGTGGTTTAATACACCACTAGAAAGCCGACAGTGCGTAGAATTCAGCGCACTATCGGCTTTTCCGTTCTGTGCCCCAGTGAAGAGCTATCAGTGCTGATACCGTAGCTCTTCACTGTTAGAAGGGCGATTCTGAAAGTCAGTCAGGAGCGCCCTTCCTCACAGCAGCATCTATAGCGCTGTACTGTGAGAGGGGGTGTTTCTTACTGCCCAGCCATGACGCTGGGCTCTCACAGTACAGCGCTATAGTGGCTGCTGTGAGGAAGGGCGTTCCTGACTGACTGTCAGAAACGCCCCTTCTACAGTGAAGAGCTACGGTACCGGCACCAATAGCTCTTCAGTGGGGGCACAGAACGGGAAAGCCGATAGTGCGCCGAATTCAGCGCACTATTGGCTTTCTAGCGGTGTATTAAACTGCAGGTGCCCCAGATCATGAAAGGTCCTCTAAAATTGGCTATTTGGAACACTGAAACCCCCCCCCCCCCTCCCTGTCTATAGGGACCTGTGATAGATTTTCTTTAATACTAAATAATAAAATTTGACTATTGTATTACAGTAATTATGTTAATACTTATTATATGTGAAGCAGTCACATTCATAGCTGGATTTAGAGTCAGAAGTTTGGCTTATCGACTCTGCAGCCCCAGTGTTTGAATTAGTTTTGTGTTTAGTCAGCTTCTAAATAGTCAGAAGGTTGTCTTCAGAAATGTAAAATTTTATGTCTGACTATTACTGTTCTCCAGCCAGTATGCAATTTCAGGATTTATGGAATCTAGATTGCCTATTTGCTACATGCTTGTCTGATTCATTAGTAGTTCAGACAGGTTATGTCATAAAATATGGGCAAAGGAGCGGCTTATCTCATACTTGCCTTATGCTGTGTCTGAGAAGCGGAATCCAGATGCGTTTACAGACAGCTAATGAACATCAAGCTAATGAACTGTATGTAAAAAGGGATGAAAAGCAATCTGTTATTATCTTCATGCAGGGAAGTCCCACATCCTATGCTTAATAGTCTGCAGCCTATTCTGTTATGTACTTAGATTTTATTCATTCTTAAAGATAAAGCTGCTGATCCCTATTACAACCACACATGGGTCTATAAATATCTGACATTTACAATAAAAAAATAAATTTTATTCTCTCTTTCTTGCTGCAAAATGACTGGTCATAGGCATCAAAACATACCGGTAACTTTATAATATGAGATTTGTCTTATTGAAGTCTGTTATCAGATCCCAGCACATCAGTCTAGATAGATAGGTTAGGATCACCTGAATCAAAGTGTGTTTTCCCTTGTGTATCAGTGCCTCAGTTGCTGATAGATTTCTGTTTTTGTCAATATGCAAATTAGCTACTTGAAGAAACAAAGGTGTTGCTGTTTATCACTTTGGAGCAATAGCAATGCCCTTATTTTAACAAAGAGCTAATTTGGATATTGACAGATATGCAGTGATATATCCGCAATGGATGCACCAATTCACAGGATAAAACGTGGCTTGATTTAGGTGACTCTAACATAACAATCTTTGAGGCTGGATTGATATGCTGGGTTCTGGTGGCAGACTCCCTTTAAAGGGAGTCTATTACTGCCTCCAGCTACTTTAAACAACTCCCGTAAGTAGAATAAAAACCATACCTTTCTTATGTTTCAGAGCCCCAGGGATGTGTACTAAAATCACTTTTATTCTTTATTCAAATGAGGATCTTGGAGCACAGGTGGTGTTTTCTTCAGGCATGGAGCACTGCTGCATCATCACTAAACACACCCATCCTGCATTCAGCCCCTCCCCCTGGCCAGTATCCTCCCAGTGTCAGTTGATCCTCACCCTGAGCTGAATGCAGGATGGATGTGTTTAGTGATGATGCACCATTGCTCAATAATAAAAGAAAACTCCCACTGTTCTCCAGGATCCTCATTTGAATAAATAATAAAAGTGCTTTTTCTACGCATCCCTGGGGCTCTGAAACGTAAGAAAGGTATGGTTTCTATTCTGCTCACAGCATCTACAGCACTATGGGAGCGGTTTAAATTAGTTGGAGGCAGTGATAGACTCCTTTTAAATCCTATTAATATTATAAATGTGAAATGTTTGTGAGTTTGTGGGTTTGTGACTTTGGATGTTCGGATGTTTGGCGGTCAATCACGCAAAACCCGCTCCACCGATTTGGCTGAAATTTTCCACAAACATAGTCACTACACTCGATTGCGCAATAGGCTACTTTTCGTCACAATAGCGCACATACGTTTTTTCACAGGACCCCCACAAAACCCAAACTCACATCACTATCTCTGCAATCTCACACACTTTGGACCATAGCAAGCCACAAAATTCATATTAACCCTTACAGCAGAGGTCAGCAACCCCTGGCACACATGCCAAGAGTGGCAGTCCTGCCATATTTCACTGGCATGCCAGCAGCACAGGACCTGCAAGAGTTAAATGAAGTCTCTGCTAGAGCTGAGGCATAAGGACACTTCCCTTTGAGAGGGGTGCAGGAAACCCAGGGGGTGGAGCTTAATTGCTCAAGTCTCTGCCTGCCTGCTATAGTGATAGCTCCTGCCATCTGCATCCTGCAAACCTTCCCCGAGGAGGAGAGGAAGCTGCTAGCAAAGTGAAAGTAAGAAACACACAGCTACCTTCCTTTAGTTCCTATTCTCATTAATGTCAGGCATTTGGGGTTATTAGTTTAGTGTTAGTAACTCCATGTGCCTCACATTAATAGGAATAAACCCCATCATGTCCCTCATATTAACCCCTGTCTGCCCCATATAAAGGTTACTAATATGTGATACATATGGAGGTACTAATAAAAGACCTTAATAATGAAGATACTTAATTATTACCTCCAAGTCTCTCACATATCGGTAACTAGAGATGAGCGAGTACTGTTCGGATCAGCCGATCCGAACAGCACGCTCCATAGAAATGAGTGGATGCACCTGGTACTTCCGCTTGGACGTAGCCGGCGTGCTTAACCCCCCCACGTGTCGGCTACGTCCATTCATTTCTATGCGAGTGTGCTGTTCGGATCGGCTGGTCCGAACAGTACTCGCTCATCTCTATCAGTAACTTTTACACAGGGGTTAATGTGAGGGACATGATGGGGTTAATTGCTATTAATAAGAGGTGCATGGAGTTACTAAACTGTCATGCACAGGGCCAGACTTTATGTTGCTTGCTCAAGAGTATCCTGTGCCCAAAACTTACATGTACTGGCGGAAAATAACAAATCCTACAATATCGTATATCCAAGTATATTAACCTGAAATACCTCTGTCCCAAAGACACTATGTACAGTTTCGCAGAACACCGTATAGCAGCTGAACTACAAATTACGTTCAACACAAAAGTCTCATGTATTCTCAGAATTATAGCAAAAACAAGATACAAAGTTACATTTTATACCCCATACCTTATACACAGTACTAAAACCTTACCCGCGCCTGTATATACCCACTTCTACAATCACCGCAGACGAAGTCGCGGGTACCAGCTAGTTAAAACATAAACCAGACTTGTATCAAAATATTAAAGAGGTATGAAATACATTATAATAATCTGCATTAATAAACTGCATAGGCACCAAGATTCCCAGATATCATATACATGGTATAGACAAATATCTCCGGTTAAAGTGTTAAAGTTGTAGACTTTATCTGAAATGTAAGCAATGCAACCTAAGGAAATTACCATAACCTTATTAGACTTGAAAATGCCACAGATGAAGGACTATACAAAGCGTAATGACCTTTTCGGTCCTATGTCAAATGCCCTATGCGTATTTCAGTTTTGCTAACACCCTGTTGTACTATGTATCCAGAATCTTTTGTAATGCATTCATAACCTTCATACCGTGACATGATATTTGGTGTATTCTCTTCCTCCAAATTGAGACCTTAAGCCAGCTATACACATTAGTGTTCGCTGTATTTGACAGGGCCAGCAAACCTACCTCTATCAAACACTTTGGATGCTGTGGTCATGATTGACTGCAGCATCTAAAGGGTTAAAAGGATCAGAACCCAACTTTTTGTCCAGATACCCAAGGCTGTTATAGTAAGAGTCTGGGCATTGGAATTGCAGTATCCATGGCAATCTTCTTTTGCATTACCCCCTTGAAAAGGTATCAAAACAAGTTCCCTCAATGGCCACCATAAAAACTCTTTACAGTGATTGTCTCAGTGATGGTGAAATCGCCACATTCATAATGGGCTGTGAAGTGTTTGTTGGGCACCCCAGAGAAAATGGCACTTCTTAGAACATTGGATATTATAGACACTTACTGTAGAGAGGTGTTGTAAGCTTCGGTTTTGTACCATGGGCATAGACCGGTAATGAGTTAGTTTGGTATTGTTTTTTTTTAGCTTTTTTTGGTAATTTAAAACAAGTTAAAGGGCATAAACACTGATAGACTTACAGAGCTTATAGAACAAGTTCATTGTCATATTATGTTGTGGGATTCCTTGCTGTAGCTCGGCTTTATGAGAGTTATTCTAATCATAGCTGAATAATGACTGGCTGCCCACTGACTTCAAGTCCTGTGGAGCCGAGAACTGCCTCCCTGAAATAAATGATGGTATTGTGGGAATAATCATCCCAGCGGTGGAGGAAAGTGGAGAAAGCAAGATGCTCGAAACCTGTTTCATATCTGCCTGCTGTGTGCTGACATAGTAATGCCGAACAATCACACTTACAATACCTTCATGAAATGTCTTTCTCTTGTAATCCAGTGTAACCGTGAGCATTTGTATTCTTAGCTCATATTCCTGATCAGCTCACCAGGTGGCTAAAACACACTTTGTAGTATTATACTATTGTTTTATCACATCATCTCCGCAGGTAATGATGAGGTTAGGTGTTTATTGGCACCATTGCTAAACTTTTTTTTCTTCTCCTTTTTTCTTTGTTTTTTATTACATAAAATGTTTTATTACACTAGAGATCAACATTTTCAGCAAATGCTATAGGAGAAAGGCAGTGACTGGAAATGACTTATTGTTTAAGTCATGCTGCTATGTTAAACTTATTTTTTAAATAATTTTTTGGTGTTTTTTTTTTTTTTTTTCATTTTCCAATATTAAATTTCCGTTCTTTGTCATGGATTCAAACACTGAGAAAAATTTGCAGCATGCACGCTCTAATCATCTAGCCATTGAAGTATATTGATCTGCGGGGAAAAAAACGGACAGCACATAGATGTCATCCATTTTTATCACTTTTCTTGCTGTGAAGCAACGCCTACCGATTAGCTGATGCGCTCCTATGTATGTTCTCCCCGTGTTTGCATGGATTTCCTCCATATGCCAAAAATTTACTGGTGTTGGTCATGAGCGCTTGTACGCCAGCCACTAACTCCCCTACTCCACAACTACTCCCCTACTCTATAACATGAGAATAGCACATTACAAATGTTGGTCATTTGTCATGGTCTGAGCGCATCACTCAGTATCTTTCTCTTATTGGTTCACGTCGTGTCACCTTTTTCTAAACTGGGTAGCTATTTCTCTGAGTGACTTTCTTGCTGCATAATAATGCTGCACACGGCGTTTTCCTACCGTGGGGTGGGCTCTGAAATCAATAGCGTGACAGAATGACCTATGTGAGCATTGATTGTAATGTAGCTGTGTTTGACTGGTGAAGCCCTGAGATTAAACGCTAGGCGTAAATCTCCAGTGTTACCTAGACCTTTGAATTCTTAGTATGAAGAGTCTTAGATCTCTGTTCCAGATTTCTTAATAAAATACAGATCAATTTTGGACCTTTTGTCTTGGTAATGATCTGTTGTTTATACCATAGAAGTAGAAAATTAATGTCATATTTGGGAAAAAAACAACGCTAAACCTAGAACGAAGACTTTGTTCACATTTGTATCCGAATCTCCTTATTAAAAATTCTGTCATGTTTGACAGGAAGGATAGTACTGTATTTTCTTATCTCTGATCTTCTAAACCATAGCTGCAGTTCTTGCATAAATTACGTACAGAATCCAAAGCAATATACACTATAAAGGAGCTTTGGTGACGTCACACTGTAAAGCCATAGCCGGATATGGATAATATGGAGTTGGTCTCCCCCATTGCCGATAACACAGCTTTGTCTCTTCTGGCAAGGTTTTCTACTAAAATTTTGGAATATGACTGTGGGTAGTTTTGTTCTTTCATCCAGAAGAACATTTGTAAGGTCCGACAGTAATGTTCAATGAGCCTGACCATTTCTGACCTAGTTTATTCCAGAGGTGTTCAATGAGATTGAGGTTACAGCTTTGCTCACTGTGGCACAGTCATGTTGGATCAGAAATGGCCCAAACTGTTCCCACAACATAAAGAATGGAAGTGTGCAATTGTTTAACTGTCTTGGTGTGAAGGATCTCACCTAGCCACAGCCACTTTTACCCAGCCTCTGGCCTATGTGGCCTTGCCACGGGCAAAACTGTGATCACCTTCTTACCTCTACCGTCTCTCACTACATTTTGTAGTTTTTTTTTCATTTATTTGTAATATGCAATTTATTTCTGCCTTTTTCCCCATGTTCTATAGAGAAGCATATGGAAACCCACTGCATGTTGCATTTTGAAAAAAAATAAAAAATGACACCATGACGCTGCTATAAAAATACTTTGCGAGAAACCACACAAAGTGATGTCACTGAATAATATATATGTGACGTATTTCAGCATCCATATTATGGTTCTGAATTCCAGGCTGACCTCGGACCTACTGACCTAAACTTCATGGTGATCTTTGATGCTTCACGCTCTTGTCAGAAGTCCCGCAGTGGTGTCAGGATACAGAGCCATACTATGGATGGTCATACACAGTCCCATTATGTTCGTCCGTAGCAGCTCTAATGGAACATTCCCCAACTTGTCATACCCATATGAAGCTACAGAAATACTGTATGGGCTATTTTTCTTACAATTTCTTCATGTGTTTTATGATCATTTCACATGAGCAGTTTTCTCTTTTTGTATTGTATTATTAGATTTTGAGGCATTTGGATGTTTATAATTGGCCATTTATATTTATAATTGTTTCTTTTTCTTGCCTAATTCTGGTTTATTTTCCTTTAACATAGTACAGTAGTATTTTAGACACCATGATGTATAAAGCTATAGCTCTTCTTTGATGGACACTGATACTATTTAGCAGCCATTAGCTAATGCTTCTGGTTTTCTATCCTGCAGCCCCTCAAAGAAACTTTGAAATTGCCTTCAAAATGTTTGATCTGAATGGAGACGGGGAGGTTGACATGGAAGAGTTTGAGCAGGTGGGTTAAAGTTTCATTCATTATCAGCAAATTATTTTAGCTGTATTTCCTCATTGTGCAACCATTATATTTACCTTTCAACACCATATGCTCTCTTTCAGATTGTACATTTATTTTTAGGAAAATATTCTCTTCTCTTTTTAACACTGGGGACCAAACAATATAAAATCCTGGACCATAGTAGAATAGTAGGCGTCCACAGCAGATTAGACATCCAGCATGACCTTGGTGAAAGTGGTATTCTAGGACCTTGGGTAATTTTTATATTGATAACCTATCATTGGGATAAGCCATCAGATGTTTTGCAGTGCATAGGGCAAATTCTGTGGCAAATCCAATTTAAAATCCATATTAATACAATGCTGGATTTGCAGTGAAATATGCAATGGATGTTCAATGTGGACATACAGCTTTGGGCGGGTTCACGTCTGAATCTCGGTCTCCGCTTTCAGGTTTCCGTCTTCTGCCCAAGAAACTGGACAGGGGATGGAAACCGGCAGTCACTTTTGAAACCCATTCATTTTGAAACCCATTCATTTGAATGGGTTTGCAAAGTGTCCGCCCTTGAGTGTCTTCAGGTCTCTGCAGCAAAACACAGGACTTTGTGTCCGGTTAAAAAAAAAATGGTGTCGCAGTGGAGACCACAAAACGCTTACAGGTGGACACTGTCTGCCGGGCTTCTGTCTCCTGTCGGCAGAAAACCTGAAAGCAGAGATCGGGGCGCAGATGTGAACCCGCCCTTTGACAGCTTTCTCTATGTACGATTTCTCTATGCCTCCCAGCGTAGTTCGATCGTAGTACTTAAATGTTTTTTTTATCACGTGTGCTTTGCTGAGGCTGCTGATTGGCCTCAAAGGTCACATGTGGCAGGAACTTTTAATTTTTTTTCATAATTTAGAAAAACAAACAAACAACAAAACAACTTATCCCGGACAACCCCTTTAAGTCTTCCGTATTTTTTTTTATGAATGCAGAAGGAAACCCTATGAGAAAGTAAACCAATGTAATCTTTTATCTTTTTCCCTTTAGTTTCATCTACAATAGCTTGGTTCATTTAAAACAAAACATGACATTTTGCTTAAAAATGCTATTATGACCCATCACTTTCAGCTTTTTATGATTCCTATTACTTTGGTGCACTTTTTATGCATTGAAGGAGAATTGTATGAGTTTCTGGTAACCTTCAAAATGTCACTTTCCTAATTAAAACCAAATCTTAAAATCACATTAAGTATATCTGTTCCTCTGCTTTTCATGTGATGCTTTAATCTTACCCTTAACTATGATCTTTGAAAATGACTCTGAAATCAACGTCTTCTTATATGTATTCTAAGTCTTCCAGAAGATAATATGATTGTAATAAACTCTAAAGGTTCCAACATTGTATAAATAAACCTGTCACCCCACTGGATACGTTTGGTTTAGTAAATACTTGTGTTACCCATTAAATCACAATTCGAAAGTTTCTTCTCTGAGAAAGAAAGAAATCGACAAATTGGTGTTCCGACTTTTGAATGTGTCGTTGCATAGAATCAGAGTTGCGAATATCAGGATGTGTTTAGACACTCGCCTATTGATAAAGGGAATGGTACAGTCCAGTTGTCAATGTATTCATAAAATTCTAGGTGCAACGTCAGAGTTATAAAGAAAGATGCGGAGCTGATATATTTTATATAAATATGTGTTCATTTTTAGTTCTTAAAAACATGCACAACCACTTGAATTATCCAACACTTTATCCCCTCTGTTACCTATTACTTTTGTCCACCTTTGAATCAATTACATGTCCATGGGTAAGGCCAGTTCCAGCTTCAGTACTTTACCTTCCTGTGACATAACCTTCCTGGTGTTGGCATTTACATCATAAATCGGGACTCTTTTCCAATTAACCTGGTGCCTTAGCCTTAATGGCAAATGTCTGGATGGACATGCGTGTGTGTGTGTATATATATATATATATATATATATATATATATATATATATACACAGACACACACACAGTCCCAGATTCCCTCCTCTTAATTGAACCTGGATGAGCAGCTTTACTAAATGCAGTAATCATTAATTCTCCATTTAGTAATACATAACAAATGCATAAGCAGGGATATTAGGAACTGCCAATGTCCCGGGGGCAGTGCAGTTATCCTTCTCCTTCTATATTCTCTTAAATAAGCTAAAACACTATTAGTATATAGTTACGGATGCTGAGTTGCTAGTTCCTCCTTTATAACTATGTGACAGAAACTGTCTTCTTATCAGTAGTTAATGACAGACGTTTCTTTGTCCCCAGTGGAGAGCATTTGTGGTACAGCCCATCATACAGGAGTCAGGGATCTATGGATTAGAGTCACATGGCCTAAAAGAAAAAGTTTCTGTTAGAAAGGAATAAATAAATGAGGAAATCCCTCCACTCATGGCTGCTAAGTGTGATCTTAATATGTTTGTTTTCCTTTCTTATGTGCAGTGGCTGTTCTTTCCTCTTCTTATGTCTCCTCTCCATCAACAAATTAAGATGAAGAAAAGCTGTTGTTTCCATTAGGCATGTCGCTAATTGCTCAATGATTATCTCCATAGATGTGATTAACAGAAAGTGGATGTGATTGTAGGAACCTGAAAGTAATTACTTGGGTAAACTAAAATTAGAGGAAAGCGAGGGAAATCCACACCAAATACTGGAAATACCATTAGCACTAAGAGGTAGTAATCCGTACATACATCACTTCTCTATTCACTAATCATTCCCTACATTATTAATGTGCGCCTGGAATAAACATTTGTACAGTAGGACAGTAGACTTTTCCTTTAAGATCTAGTGTTAGACACCACATATATTCTTTCAATCCAAGTTCCAACCTCTTCCTGGCCCAGCCATTTGTTTTTTTTATTTTAGTTTACTCCCCGCCTTCAAAAGTTCTAAATTATTTATTTTATTTTTCTGTTTGTAGAGCAATGGGGCTTCTTTTTTTGTGGGATACATTGTACTTTGACAATGGTGGCTTCATTTTCCTGGTCTGCCTATGTTAGGGGTTTGTGCACATAAACCAGAGGAAAAACTGATCCCATAGGTTTCTGGCAGATGTCTCATCTGTTCTGGTGCCATATGGGAAAAATGCATTTTTTTTCCGTCCAGCTACCTTATGACTTAAGGGACAGCCCTTTGCCTGGAAAATCTGGATAATTGTTATGCAAATTAGCCTTCTCAAAGCACAGGGGGTGTTCCCCTTGTGCTCCGAGTACTCCCGCATCATTAGCAGGACCTGCATCACGCAGCCCCCTTTTTGATAGAAGTTGATTCCTTTTGCTCCTCTTCTTAGCTTCCTCCTCCCGTCGGCATGAACTAAATCTCGCACGGCCGAGTGTGCAACGCATGTGGCTGTACTCTCTACAGTATTTTTTTGTGAACCTGCTGTTTTTTAGGTGGTTGGCCAGTCATCTGTTGCATTTGGGGGGTGTACTGATGAGATATGGCAGGGAAGAGAAAGGTTGGGAAATTGGATTTAGACATATCAAACTCTCTTGTTGTCAAGTTAGATAAGCAGCCACTAGAAGTGTCTGGCACCAGCTTATTCCCCTCTCACTTTTGAGAACACTTGCACACTTAGCCAAGCCTTACTGATATACACGTTTTAAGCACAGCGAGGATAACTCTGCATTTCAGAAGAATAATATAGCCAGGATGATTTACCGCTGTATCATGTAGTGTCTGTTTCCATTTTAGGACCGCTCGGCTATAGTTTCAGCCATTACGTGACAATGTCCGTGCACATTATTTTTAGCCTTTTATTTAAACACTGTGCTGCAGAGAATGTGGTTTATACAAGCCGAGTCTGCAGATTGTAACCGAGCTATCCATCAGAATACTTAAACCTTCTCTTTAGTATTATTTATTTTAAGATTTCTTTAGGCTCTGTATACATTGCCATTTGGAGCCTCTGCGTGGGGTTCCATCACTTTCAATGGCAGCAATAGCCCAGCATGTGGTGCTTTTGGTAGATCTTGAGCATAGAAGAAAGCACTTAAACCTTATAAAAACATGGCCCTTTATGATGTAGTGGGAGTACAGAATACAAATGAAACGTGTACTTCTAGCACTGATGCTGAGTTACATTTTAAGTCCAGGAAAGTTCAAGTTCAATGAAATTTATGTTTCTGCAGAGTTCATTATATGACTTAAAACACTGGGCATAGTGCGCCATCAGATTTTTAGGGCAGGCCCAAGAATTTATTGTCAGTGTTTAAAGGGTTATATGTACCGTATTTTGGACTATAAGACGTAATTTGGACTATAAGACGCACCTAGGTTTTAGAGGAGGAAAATAGGGAAAAAAAAATTTGAAGCAAAAACTGGTAAAATATTTAATATATGGGAGTTGTAGTTTTGCAACAGCTGCAAGGCCACATTGACAGGTGACCCTGCAGCTGTACGGGGATGCATAGAGTGTTTTTTTTTTGCGGGGCCAGATGTACTTTTTAGTTATACCATTTTGGGGAATGTCTATTTCTTAGATCACCTTGTATTGAAAAAAAAAAAAAAACAGGAGGTGATTTAGAACTTTTATTTATTTCATATTTTTATTATATATTTTTAAAGCTTTTTTTTTTTTTTTTTTTTTTTTTTTTTTTTTACTATTTTATTCCCCCCCGGGGGCTTGAACCTGCGGTCACTTGATTGCAAGTCCCATAGACGGCAATACAACTGTATTGCCGTCTATGGGACATTCTGTCTATTAGTATTACGGCTGGTCATAGAGACCAGCCGCAATACTAATATAGCCGTGACAGGCCTGGGAGCCTCATTAGGCTCCCGGCTGTCACCCGAACAGGTCGGCTCCTGCGATATCGCCGCGCAGGAGCCGGCCTGCAACTTCAGAGGTACGGGGCCGGTGGGGACCGGCCCCGGGGGAGAAGGGGCCACCGATACTGACCCGGCATCCGCTGTACTAGAGAGGCGGATGCCGGGCGAGGGATAGACGCTGGCACAGGTGCCGGGGCCTGAGACATCGCTCCTCTGCCCTGCCTGAAGCCAGCGGGGGGAGGAGCGGAATAGCATCGCCGCTGCCGCTGCTGGCTTCATGCAGGGCAGAGGAACGTAGCGATGTCTCAGGCCCCGGTGTCTATTCCTTGCCGGCTTCCGCCTCTCTATTAAAGCGGATGCCGGGCGGCCACATTCAGACTATAAGACGCACCCTTCTTTTCCCCCCAAATTTTGGGGAAAAAAAGTGCGTCTTATAGTCCGAAAAATACGGTATAGGTTGTTTGCAAAAGGGAACCCATGTGAAACACAGGTTACAGACTTAGTCATTTGCTATGTATGGCTCCATGCACATGAATTATTGTGCAGGCCGAGTGGGGATCAAAGGGTTATTTTTTTTTCTCTTTGCAAAATTCGTTCTGATGACATCAGGATATCATCTGAGTGCCTTCCATTACCCCACTATGTAAGCGTTAAAAGTGGAAAGAGAAAATGCTGCAATGTGTGCAAGAGTTGCTGTATAAAGCCTGGGCTGAACAGTCAATAGACAGGAGGTGACTTTGAAGACTTTAGAACCACATTAAGCCACAGGAACCTGTTTTATCTCTGGTAAAATGTATGTTCTCTCTTATTTCACTGGAGCACACAGCACTATGACCAGGTCTATACCCATGGTGCTGTGTCCACCAGTGAATACAAAGAGAAAAGAATTTTACAGTGAGTACACAAAATCCCATTATGGTTTTGACACAGATGATCTTTTTGACACTTTTTCCCCTAGATGCTACATTGTATTGGCTATACTATTATGATCAAATAGAACAGGGAACTTTGTAAATATTAGGCATATTTGTTAGTTTTTCTGATGATCTAAACACTTCATAAAACAAGTCGACCGGGTTCTTGAACCAACCCCATCACACCCCTACCCAGATACCAGATACCTTAAATGTAATTTTGGCACTCTGTTGGCTCTCTCACATCCACCGCCATGAAGCAGAGTTGTTTACATATAGCATTTTTGACTTCAGTAGTTTCCAGTACCTGTATGCAGCAAATCCCATCTCAACCAGTGCAAGATCTGCATCCCCCCCCCCACCACCAACACCTCTGTCCAGCGTCCTTCAAACTTGCCATGTCCATTTTCTGTAAGTACTGTGCTATAGAGCTGGTGTAAAACTTTGTACCAGAATCTGTAGTAAAACCTCTGTTACAGGTAGACTTATTAATCAATTTTGGTGTAAAATTTAGTCAGGCATTGTATTGAAAGTACATCAGATTTATCGTAGTATCCTTAGATGGTTTAGTTTGAGCCAGAATTGTTCAGCAGCGCATTGTTGTCACATCAGGGTTTAGTTAAGACAATCCCCCCTTTAACTAAGAATACACACACACGTAGCATGTTGAAAATTTTTATCCCAGACTAGATGTGCCAAGATAAGCCAAGATGTCTAGTAATATCCATAATAGTAAATCTAGGACATTGTATAAATCCTCCAGTTAGAGGAAGGGTAAAATACTAGTTCTAATCCTATACAAACCCTTTGAACTTAATGGATTTGTACTTGCAAAAGCAGAAAAAATCGTTTTACATAGTATTAATAATATAGAGATGAAAAAACCATATGTGATCTTGAAATAGAAATGTATCTTATCAAAGTGCCCTTCTCCGTTACATCCTAAGATAGATGATAGCATATCGGGAGCGAATTGCTGTTGGCAGAGTATTACTGGGACACGATTAAGCCTACTTGTGCTGCTTCATCTGTAAACCACGACACCGCCATATATTATATTAACACTATACTAAATAATATTAGCTTTTATAATGGGACCGTAAAGTAAAAAGATTTGTTGTGTGTGTGGATTAGTTAGATATGTTTATTGACCTCTACTTGACTGCACTATATATCACCTCACATATTATATAAGCTTTGATGCTTTATGTGCACTGTATTTTCACCTTTTCTAGCCTTTAAGCAGAATTCCCAATGGAGTTGGTTTGTTTGATGACAAGGTTTGCAATCCCAATATAAAATAGAGTATAGCAAATTCCTGCGTTTCTGAATTAAACATCAAAATCCTGAAATGGATTTGTCATTCCCATAGATGTCTTGCCAGTACCTTGTATCTGCAAGATCACTGGATGGTCTCTTCAAAAAGTTGGCATAGTCTGCATAGCTTTCACCACTGAAATATTGTTTGTTTGTTTTTTACTTTTTACTGCATATATTTGAATGGTAATGATCATATCTTCTTTATACATTGCTGCATGTGGAGCCATTATTTTCCTTTCCGCTAATGATACCATACATACATAGTCTTTGGCACACTCGGCATCACAAACCATGACAAGAAGCCATTGAAGATAATGTCTGCTGGTAATGTAAAACCACAAAAAGGACACAGCACCTGCAAGAAAAAGTGTTTATAGCTAGAGATGAGCGAACAGTGTTCTATCGAACTCATGTTCAATCGGATATTAGGCTGTTGGGCATGTTCGAATCGAATCGAACACCGCGTGGTAAAGTGCGCCATTACTCGATTCCCCTCCCACCTTCCCTGGCGCCTTTTTTGCTCCAATAACAGCGCAGGGTAGGTGGGACAGGAACTACGACACCGGTGACGTTGAGAAAAGTAGGCAAAACCCATTGGCTGCCGAAAACATGTGACCTCTAATTTAAAAGAACAGCGCCGCCCAGGTTCGCGTCATTCTGAGCTTGCAATTCACCGAGGACGGAGGTTTCCGTCCAGCTAGCTAGGGCTTAGATTCTGGGTAGGCAGGGACAGGCTAGGATAGGAAGGAGAAGACAACCACAACAGCTCTTGTAAGAGCTAAATTCCAGGGAGAAGCTTGTCAGTGTAACGTGGCACTGACGGGCTCAATCGCCACAACCCAGCTTTCCCAGGATCCTGAATGGAATACACTGTCAGTGTATTCCCGTATACCCGATATATACCCCGATACCCGTTCCAACGGTGTGCCCCCCCACCTTCACCCCAGAAATACCCTGCAAGTCCCCTAGCAATAGAATTGGGGCTATATACACCCACAATTTTTACTACTGGTATACAGTGCCATTGTCTGACTGAGAATTCAAAGAATATATTGGGGTTATAAATACCCTCATTTCTTGCTACTGCCATATAGTGCCAGTTTCTGACTGGTAATTCAAAGAATATATTGTGGTTACGTGCACCCACAATTTTTACTACTGGTATACAGTGCCATTGTCTGACTGGGAATTCAAAGAATATATTGGGAATACAAATACCCTCATTTCTTGCTACTGCCATATAGTGCCAGTTTCTGACTGGTAATTCAAAGAATATATTGGGGTTACGTGCACCCACAATTTTTACTACTGGTATACAGTGCCATTGTCTGACTGGGAATTCAAAGAATATATTGGGGTTATAAATACCCTCATTTCTTGCTACTGCCATATAGTGCCAGTTTCTGACTGGGAATTCAAAGAATATATTGGGGTTACGTGCACCCACAATTTTTACTACTGGTATACAGTGCCATTGTCTGACTGGGAATTCAAAGAATATATTGGGAATACAAATACCCTCATTTCTTGCTACTGCCATATAGTGCCAGTTTCTGACTGGTAATTCAAAGAATATATTGGGGTTACGTGCACCCACAATTTTTACTACTGGTATACAGTGCCATTGTCTGACTGGGAATTCAAAGAATATATTGGGAATACAAATACCCTCATTTCTTGCTACTGCCATATAGTGCCAGTTTCTGACTGGTAATTCAAAGAATATATTGGGGTTACGTGCACCCACAATTTTTACTACTGGTATACAGTGCCATTGTCTGACTGGGAATTCAAAGAATATATTGGGAATACAAATACCCTCATTTCTTGCTACTGCCATATAGTGCCAGTTTCTGACTGGTAATTCAAAGAATATATTGGGGTTACGTGCACCCACAATTTTTACTACTGGTATACAGTGCCATTGTCTGACTGGGAATTCAAAGAATATATTGGGAATACAAATACCCTCATTTCTTGTTACTGCCATATAGTGCCAGTGTCTGACTGGGAATTCAAAGAATATATTGGGGTTACGTGCACCCACAATTTTTACTACTGGTATACAGTGCCATTGTCTGACTGGGAATTCAAAGAATATATTGGGAATACAAATACCCTCATTTCTTGCTACTGCCATATAGTGCCAGTGTCTGACTGGGAATTCAAAGAATATATTGGGGTTACGTGCACCCACAATTTTTACTACTGGTATACAGTGCCATTGTCTGACTGGGAATTCAAAGAATATATTGGGAATACAAATACCCTCATTTCTTGCTACTGCCATATAGTGCCAGTTTCTGACTGGTAATTCAAAGAATATATTGGGGTTACGTGCACCCACAATTTTTACTACTGGTATACAGTGCCATTGTCTGACTGGGAATTCAAAGAATATATTGGGAATACAAATACCCTCATTTCTTGCTACTGCCATATAGTGCCAGTGTCTGACTGGGAATTCAAAGAATATATTGGGGTTACGTGCACCCACAATTTTTACTACTGGTATACAGTGCCATTGTCTGACTGGGAATTCAAAGAATATATTGGGAATACAAATACCCTCATTTCTTGCTACTGCCATATAGTGCCAGTGTCTGACTGGGAATTCAAAGAATATATTGGGGTTACGTGCACCCACAATTTTTACTACTGGTATACAGTGCCATTGTCTGACTGGGAATTCAAAGAATATATTGGGAATACAAATACCCTCATTTCTTGCTACTGCCATATAGTGCCAGTGTCTGACTGGGAATTCAAAGAATATATTGGGGTTACGTGCACCCACAATTTTTACTACTGGTATACAGTGCCATTGTCTGACTGGGAATTCAAAGAATATATTGGGAATACAAATACCCTCATTTCTTGCTACTGCCATATAGTGCCAGTGTCTGACTGGGAATTCAAAGAATATATTGGGGTTACGTGCACCCACAATTTTTACTACTGGTATACAGTGCCATTGTCTGACTGGGAATTCAAAGAATATATTGGGGTTATAAATACCCTCATTTCTTGCTACTGCCATATAGTGCCAGTTTCTGACTGGTAATTCAAAGAATATATTGTGGTTACGTGCACCCACAATTTTTACTACTGGTATACAGTGCCATTGTCTGACTGGGAATTCAAAGAATATATTGGGAATACAAATACCCTCATTTCTTGCTACTGCCATATAGTGCCAGTGTCTGACTGGGAATTCAAAGAATATATTGGGGTTACGTGCACCCACAATTTTTACTACTGGTATACAGTGCCATTGTCTGACTGGGAATTCAAAGAATATATTGGGAATACAAATACCCTCATTTCTTGCTACTGCCATATAGTGCCAGTGTCTGACTGGGAATTCAAAGAATATATTGGGGTTACGTGCACCCACAATTTTTACTACTGGTATACAGTGCCATTGTCTGACTGGGAATTCAAAGAATATATTGGGAATACAAATACCCTCATTTCTTGCTACTGCCATATAGTGCCAGTGTCTGACTGGTAATTCAAAGAATATATTGTGGTTACGTGCACCCACAATTTTTACTACTGGTATACAGTGCCATTGTCTGACTGGGAATTCAAAGAATATATTGGGAATACAAATACCCTCATTTCTTGCTACTGCCATATAGTGCCAGTTTCTGACTGGTAATTCAAAGAATATATTGGGGTTACGTGCACCCACAATTTTTACTACTGGTATACAGTGCCATTGTCTGACTGGGAATTCAAAGAATATATTGGGAATACAAATACCCTCATTTCTTGCTACTGCCATATAGTGCCAGTGTCTGACTGGGAATTCAAAGAATATATTGGGGTTACGTGCACCCACAATTTTTACTACTGGTATACAGTGCCATTGTCTGACTGGGAATTCAAAGAATATATTGGGAATACAAATACCCTCATTTCTTGCTACTGCCATATAGTGCCAGTGTCTGACTGGGAATTCAAAGAATATATTGGGGTTACGTGCACCCACAATTTTTACTACTGGTATACAGTGCCATTGTCTGACTGGGAATTCAAAGAATATATTGGGAATACAAATACCCTCATTTCTTGCTACTGCCATATAGTGCCAGTTTCTGACTGGTAATTCAAAGAATATATTGGGGTTACGTGCACCCACAATTTTTACTACTGGTATACAGTGCCATTGTCTGACTGGGAATTCAAAGAATATATTGGGAATACAAATACCCTCATTTCTTGCTACTGCCATATAGTGCCAGTTTCTGACTGGTAATTCAAAGAATATATTGGGGTTACGTGCACCCACAATTTTTACTACTGGTATACAGTGCCATTGTCTGACTGGGAATTCAAAGAATATATTGGGAATACAAATACCCTCATTTCTTGCTACTGCCATATAGTGCCAGTGTCTGACTGGGAATTCAAAGAATATATTGGGGTTACGTGCACCCACAATTTTTACTACTGGTATACAGTGCCATTGTCTGACTGGGAATTCAAAGAATATATTGGGAATACAAATACCCTCATTTCTTGCTACTGCCATATAGTGCCAGTGTCTGACTGGGAATTCAAAGAATATATTGGGGTTACGTGCACCCACAATTTTTACTACTGGTATACAGTGCCATTGTCTGACTGGGAATTCAAAGAATATATTGGGAATACAAATACCCTCATTTCTTGCTACTGCCATATAGTGCCAGTGTCTGACTGGGAATTCAAAGAATATATTGGGGTTACGTGCACCCACAATTTTTACTACTGGTATACAGTGCCATTGTCTGACTGGGAATTCAAAGAATATATTGGGAATACAAATACCCTCATTTCTTGCTACTGCCATATAGTGCCAGTTTCTGACTGGTAATTCAAAGAATATATTGGGGTTACGTGCACCCACAATTTTTACTACTGGTATACAGTGCCATTGTCTGACTGGGAATTCAAAGAATATATTGGGAATACAAATACCCTCATTTCTTGCTACTGCCATATAGTGCCAGTTTCTGACTGGTAATTCAAAGAATATATTGGGGTTACGTGCACCCACAATTTTTACTACTGGTATACAGTGCCATTGTCTGACTGGGAATTCAAAGAATATATTGGGAATACAAATTCCCTCATTTCTTGCTACTGCCATATAGTGCCAGTTTCTGACTGGTAATTCAAAGAATATATTGGGGTTACGTGCACCCACAATTTTTACTACTGGTATACAGTGCCAATTTCTAACTAGGAATTCAAAATGCGCAAGGCTCCCAGAAAGGGACGTGGACGAGGCCGTGGGCGAGGTCGGGGGAATGGTTCTGGGGAGCAAGGTAGCAGTGAAGCCACAGGGCGTCCCGTGCCTACTCCTGTGGGGCAGCAAGCATTGCGCCACTCCACAGTGCCAGGGTTGCTTGCCACATTAACTAAACTGCAGGGTACAAACCTTAGTAGGCCCGAGAACCAGGAACAGGTCTTGCAATGGCTGTCAGAGAACGCTTACAGCACATTGTCCAGCAGCCAGTCAGACTCTGCCTCCTCTCCTCCTATTACCCAACAGTCTTGTCTTCCTTCCTCCCAAAATTCCGAAGCTTTACAGAACAATAACCCAAACTGTCCCTGCTCCCCAGAGCTGTTCTCCGCTCCTTTCATTGTCCCTCAACCTGCCTCTCCACGTCACGATTCCACGAACCTAACAGAGGAGCATCTGTGTCCAGATGCTCAAACACTAGAGTCTCCTCCATCTCCGTTCGATTTGGTGGTGGATGACCAGCAACCCACCCTCATCGACGATGATGTGACGCAGTTGCCGTCAGGGCATCCAGTTGACCGGCGCATTGTGCGGGAGGAGGAGATGAGACAGGAGTTGGAAGAGGAAGTGGTGGATGATGAGGACACTGACCCGACCTGGACAGGGGGGATGTCAAGCGGGGAAAGTAGTGTGGATGTTGAGGCAGGTGCAGCACCAAAAAGGGTAGCTAGAGGCAGAGGCAGAGGTCAGCAGCTTAGGCGAAGCCAGGCCACACCCGGAATCTCCCAAGATGTTCCAGTTCGTACCCAGCCCCGAAAAACTCCCACCTCGAGGGCACGTTTCTCGAAGGTGTGGAGTTTTTTCAAGGAATGCGCCGAGGACAGATATAGTGTTGTCTGCACAATTTGCCTCTCGAAATTGATTAGGGGCTCTGAGAAGAGCAACCTGTCCACCACTTCAATGCGCCGTCATTTGGAATCCAAGCACTGGAATCAGTGGCAGGCAGCAACGGCAGGACAAAGGCCACCTGCCGTTCACGCCACTGCCACTGCCTCTGCCACTGCCTCTGCCACTGCCACTGCTGACTGTGCTGGCGATGCACTCCAGAGGACGAGCCAGGACACCACTTCATCTGCCTCCGCCACTTTGTTGACTTCTACCTCATCCTCCCCTGGTCCTGTCTTATCTCCTTCTCCTGCACCATCAAAGGCACCATCAGGCGTTTCTTTACAACAACCCACCATCTCTCAGACATTGGAGCTGCGGCAGAAATACACTGCTAACCACCCACACGCGCAAGCCTTGAACGCCAACATCGCTAAACTGCTGGCCCAGGAGATGTTGGCGTTCCGGCTTGTTGAAACTCCCGCCTTCCTGGACCTGATGGCAACTGCGGCACCTCTCTATGCCGTCCCTAGCCGTCACTACTTCTCCCGGTGTGCCGTCCCCGCCTTGCACCAGCACGTGTCAGTCAACATCAGGCGGGCCCTTAGTTCCGCGCTTTGCACAAAGGTCCACTTGACCACCGACGCGTGGACAAGTGCATGCGGACAGGGACGCTACATTTCACTGACGGCACACTGGGTGAATGTAGTTGAGGCTGGGACTGCTTCCCAAACTGGCCCGGTGTACCTCGTCTCCCCGCCTAACATTCCTGGCAGGGACACGAGAAGAACACCCCCCTCCTCCTCCTCCTCTACCGCCTCCTCCACCGCCTCCGCCACCGCCTCCTCCTCCGCTGTTAGATTGACCCCAGCTACGAGTTGGAAACATTGCAGCACTGGCGTTGGTAGACGTCAGCAGGCTGTGCTGAAGCTGATCAGCTTGGGGGACAGAGAGCACACTGCCTCCGAGGTGAGGGATGCCCTCCTCGATGAGACGGCAATATGGTTTGAGCCGCTGCACCTGGGCCCAGGCATGGTCGTTTGTGATAACGGCCGGAACCTGGTAGCAGCTCTGGAGCTTGCCGGACTCCAACATGTTCCATGCCTGGCCCACGTCTTCAACCTAGTGGTGCAACGTTTCCTAAAGAGCTACCCCAATGTTCCAGAGCTACTGGTGAAAGTGCGGCGCATGTGCGCCCACTTTCGCAAGTCGACAGTAGCCGCTGCTAGCTTAAAATCTCTCCAGCAACGCCTGCATGTGCCACAACACCGGCTTTTGTGCGACGTCCCCACACGCTGGAACTCAACGTTTCAGATGTTGAATAGAGTGGTTGAGCAGCAGAGACCTTTGATGGAATACCAGCTACAAAACCCTAGGGTGCCACAAAGTCAGCTGCCTCAGTTTCACATCCATGAGTGGCCATGGATGAGAGACCTTTGTGACATCCTACGGGTCTTTGAGGAGTCCACAAGGAGGGTGAGCTCTGAGGATGCGATGGTGAGCCTTACAATCCCGCTCTTGTGTGTTCTGAGAGAATCCCTGATTGACATCAGGGATAACTCAGATCACACAGAGGAGTTAGGGATAGCATCCGATCCGTCACAGCTGGAGAGTAGGTCCACACATCTGTCCGCTTCACTGCGTTTAATGGAGGAGGAGGAGGAGGAGGAAGAAGAGTTGTCCGATGATGTGATGGTGATACAGGAGGCTTCCGGGCAACTTCGAATCGTCCCATTGTTGCAGCGCGGATGGGTAGACATGGAGGATGAGGAGGAAATGGAGATTGAACTTTCCGGTGGGGCCAGAGGAGTCATGCCAACTAACACTGTGGCAGACATGGCTGAGTTCATGTTGGGGTGCTTTACAACCGACAAGCGTATTGTCAAAATCATGGAGGACAACCAGTACTGGATCTTTGCTATCCTTGACCCCCGGTATAAAAACAACATCTCGTCTTTTATTCCGGTAGAGGGGAGGGCCAATCGCATCAATGCTTGCCACAGGCAATTGGTGCAGAATATGATGGAGATGTTTCCAGCATGTGACGTTGGCGGCAGGGAGGGCAGTTCCTCCAGTAGGCAACCAAGTTCTCACCGGTCCACACAAACGAGGGGCACACTGTCTAAGGTCTGGGACACCTTGATGGCACCCCCTCGCCAAAGTGCCGCCACGGAGGGTCCTAGTGTCACCAGGCGTGAGAAGTATAGGCGCATGTTGCGGGAATACCTTTCCGACCACAGCCCTGTCCTCTCCGACCCCTCTGCGCCCTACACGTATTGGGTGTCGAAGTTGGACCTGTGGCTTGAACTTGCCCTATATGCCTTGGAGGTGCTGTCCTGTCCTGCCGCCAGCGTCCTATCTGAGAGGGTGTTCAGTGCAGCCGGTGGCATCATCACTGACAAGCGCACCCGTCTGTCAGCTGAGAGTGCCGACCGGCTCACTTTGATAAAAATGAACCACCACTGGATAGAGCCTTCATTTTTGTGCCCACCTGTGTAAAGCACCCCAACATGAAACTCCATGTCTGTACTCAACCTCTCCAATTCCTCCGCATCCTCATACTCATCCACCATAAGCGTTGCACAATTCTGCTAATACTAGGCTCCCTCCAACATGATTTCCCCCAACTCTGCTGGTTAGAGGCTCCCTCCACCCTGATTTCCACCAACTCTGCTGGTTAGAGGCTCCCTCCACCCTGCTTTCCCACAACTCTGCTGGTTAGAGGCTCCCTCCACCATGAATTTGCCCAAACTGGGCTGGTTAGAGGCTCCCTCCACCATGAATTGGTCCAAACTGGGGTTTTTAGAGGCTCCCTCCACCATGAATTTGCCAAAACTGGGCTGTTTAGAGGCTCCCTCCACCATGAATTGGTCCAAACTGGGCTGTTTAGAGGCTCCCTCCACCATGAATTGGTCCAAACTGGGGTTTTTAGAGGCTCCCTCCACCATGAATTGGTCCAAACTGGGCTGGTTAGAGGCTCCCTCCACCATGAATTGGTCCAAACTGGGTTTTTTAGAGGCTCCCTCCACCATGAATTGGTCCAAACTGGGGTTTTTAGAGGCTCCCTCCACCATGAATTGGTCCAAACTGGGGTTTTTAGAGGCTCCCTCCACCATGAATTGGTCCAAACTGGGGTTTTTAGAGGCTCCCTCCACCATGAATTTGCCCAAACTGGGCTGTTTAGAGGCTCCCTCCACCATGAATTGGTCCAAACTGGGTTTTTTAGAGGCTCCCTCCACCATGAATTGGTCCAAACTGGGGTTTTTAGAGGCTCCCTCCACCATGAATTGGTCCAAACTGGGGTTTTTAGAGGCTCCCTCCACCATGAATTTGCCCAAACTGGGCTGTTTAGAGGCTCCCTCCACCATGAATTTGCCCAAACTGGGCTGTTTAGAGGCTCCCTCCACCATGAATTTGCCCAAACTGGGCTGGTTAGAGGCTCCCTCCACCATGAATTGGTCCAAACTGGGTTTTTTAGAGGCTCCCTCCACCATGAATTGGTCCAAACTGGGGTTTTTAGAGGCTCCCTCCACCATGAATTGGTCCAAACTGGGGTTTTTAGAGGCTCCCTCCACCATGAATTTGCCCAAACTGGGCTGTTTAGAGGCTCCCTCCACCATGAATTTGCCCAAACTGGGCTGTTTAGAGGCTCCCTCCACCATGAATTTTCCCAAACTGGGCTGGTTAGAGGCTCCCTCCACCATGAATTGGTCCAAACTGGGGTTTTTAGAGGCTCCCTCCACCATGAATTGGTCCAAACTTGGCTGTTTAGAGGCTCCCTCCACCATTAATTGGTCCAAACTGGGCTGGTTAGAGGCTCCCTCCACCATGAATTGGTCCAAACTGGGTTTTTTAGAGGCTCCCTCTACCATGAATTGGTCCAAACTGGGGTTTTTAGAGGCTCCCTCCACCATGAATTGGTCCAAACTGGGCTGTTTAGCGGCTCCCTCCACCATTAATTGGTCCAAACTGGGCTGGTTAGAGGCTCCCTCCACCATGAATTTGCCCAAACTGGGCTGTTTAGAGGCTCCCTCCACCATGAATTTGCCCAAACTGGGCTGGTTAGAGGCTCCCTCCACCATGAATTGGTCCAAACTGGGGTTTTTAGAGGCTCCCTCCACCATGAATTGGTCCAAACTTGGCTGTTTAGAGGCTCCCTCCACCATTAATTGGTCCAAACTGGGCTGGTTAGAGGCTCCCTCCACCATGAATTGGTCCAAACTGGGTTTTTTAGAGGCTCCCTCCACCATGAATTTGCCCAAACTGGGCTGGTTAGAGGCTCCCTCCACCATGAATTTCCCAAAACTTGGCTGTTTAGAGGCTCCCTCCACCATTAATTGGTCCAAACTGGGCTGGTTAGAGGCTCCCTCCACCATGAATTTGCCCAAACTGGGCTGTTTAGAGGCTCCCTCCACCATGAATTGGTCCAAACTGGGTTTTTTAGAGGCTCCCTCCACCATGAATTGGTCCAAACTGGGCTGTTTAGAGGCTCCCTCCACCATGAATTTGCCCAAACTGGGCTGGTTAGAGGCTCCCTCCACCATGAATTGGTCCAAACTGGGCTGGTTAGAGGCTCCCTCCACCATGAATTTGCCCAAACTGGGCTGTTTAGAGGCTCCCTCCACCATGAATTGGTCCAAACTGGGTTTTTTAGAGGCTCCCTCCACCATGAATTGGTCCAAACTGGGCTGTTTAGAGGCTCCCTCCACCATGAATTTGCCCAAACTGGGCTGGTTAGAGGCTCCCTCCACCATTAATTGGTCCAAACTGGGCTGGTTAGAGGCTCCCTCCACCATGAATTGGTCCAAATTGGGGTTTTTAGAGGCTCCCTCCACCATGAATTGGTCCAAACTGGGTTTTTTAGAGGCTCCCTCCACCATGAATTGGTCCAAACTGGGCTGTTTAGAGGCTCCCTCCACCATGAATTTGCCCAAACTGGGCTGGTTAGAGGCTCCCTCCACCATTAATTGGTCCAAACTGGGCTGGTTAGAGGCTCCCTCCACCATGAATTGGTCCAAATTGGGGTTTTTAGAGGCTCCCTCCACCATGAATTGGTCCAAACTGGGGTTTTTAGAGGCTCCCTCCACCATGAATTGGTCCAAACTGGGCTGGTTAGAGGCTCCCTCCACCATGAATTGGTCCAAACTGGGTTTTTTAGAGGCTCCCTCCACCATGAATTGGTCCAAACTGGGGTTTTTAGAGGCTCCCTCCACCATGAATTGGTCCAAACTGGGGTTTTTAGAGGCTCCCTCCACCATGAATTGGTCCAAACTGGGGTTTTTAGAGGCTCCCTCCACCATGAATTTGCCCAAACTGGGCTGTTTAGAGGCTCCCTCCACCATGAATTGGTCCAAACTGGGTTTTTTAGAGGCTCCCTCCACCATGAATTGGTCCAAACTGGGGTTTTTAGAGGCTCCCTCCACCATGAATTGGTCCAAACTGGGGTTTTTAGAGGCTCCCTCCACCATGAATTTGCCCAAACTGGGCTGTTTAGAGGCTCCCTCCACCATGAATTTGCCCAAACTGGGCTGGTTAGAGGCTCCCTCCACCATGAATTTGCCCAAACTGGGCTGTTTAGAGGCTCCCTCCACCATGAATTTGCCCAAACTGGGCTGGTTAGAGGCTCCCTCCACCATGAATTGGTCCAAACTGGGTTTTTTAGAGGCTCCCTCCACCATGAATTGGTCCAAACTGGGGTTTTTAGAGGCTCCCTCCACCATGAATTGGTCCAAACTGGGGTTTTTAGAGGCTCCCTCCACCATGAATTGGTCCAAACTGGGCTGTTTAGCGGCTCCCTCCACCATTAATTGGTCCAAACTGGGCTGGTTAGAGGCTCCCTCCACCGTGAATTTGCCCAAACTGGGCTGTTTAGAGGCTCCCTCCACCATGAATTTGCCCAAACTAGGCTGGTTAGAGGCTCCCTCCACCATGAATTGGTCCAAACTGGGGTTTTTAGAGGCTCCCTCCACCATGAATTGGTCCAAACTTGGCTGTTTAGAGGCTCCCTCCACCATTAATTGGTCCAAACTGGGCTGGTTAGAGGCTCCCTCCACCATGAATTGGTCCAAACTGGGTTTTTTAGAGGCTCCCTCCACCATGAGTTTGCCCAAACTGGGCTGTTTAGAGGCTCCCTCCACCATGAATTGGTCCAAACTGGGCTGGTTAGAGGCTCCCTCCACCATGAATTTCCCAAAACTTGGCTGTTTAGAGGCTCCCTCCACCATTAATTCGTCCAAACTGGGCTGGTTAGAGGCTCCCTCCACCATGAATTTGCCCAAACTGGGCTGTTTAGAGGCTCCCTCCACCATGAATTGGTCCAAACTGGGTTTTTTAGAGGCTCCCTCCACCATGAATTGGTCCAAACTGGGCTGTTTAGAGGCTCCCTCCACCATGAATTTGCCCAAACTGGGCTGGTTAGAGGCTCCCTCCACCATGAATTGGTCCAAACTGGGCTGGTTAGAGGCTCCCTCCACCATGAATTTGCCCAAACTGGGCTGTTTAGAGGCTCCCTCCACCATGAATTGGTCCAAACTGGGTTTTTTAGAGGCTCCCTCCACCATGAATTGGTCCAAACTGGGCTGTTTAGAGGCTCCCTCCACCATGAATTTGCCCAAACTGGGCTGGTTAGAGGCTCCCTCCACCATTAATTGGTCCAAACTGGGCTGGTTAGAGGCTCCCTCCACCATTAATTGGTCCAAACTGGGCTGGTTAGAGGCTCCCTCCACCATGAATTGGTCCAAACTGCGTTTTTTAGAGGCTCCCTCCACCATGAATTGGTCCAAACTGGGGTTTTTAGAGGCTCCCTCCACCATGAATTGGTCCAAACTGGGCTGTTTAGCGGCTCCCTCCACCATTAATTGGTCCAAACTGGGCTGGTTAGAGGCTCCCTCCACCATGAATTGGTCCAAACTGGGTTTTTTAGAGGCTCCCTTCACCATGAATTTGCCCAAACTGGGCTGGTTAGAGGCTCCCTCCACCATGAATTGGTCCAAACTGGGTTTTTTAGAGGCTCCCTCCACCATGAATTTGCCCACACTGGGCTGGTTAGAGGCTCCCTCCACCATGAATTGGTCCAAACTGGGGTTTTTAGAGGCTCCCTCCACCATGAATTTGCCCAAACTGGGGTGTTTAGAGGCTCCCTCCACCATGAATTTGCCCAAACTCTGCTGGTTAGAGGCTCAATCCACCCTGATTTTCAAAACAAATGTTGGTGCCAACCTCAACTTACTACAAGGGCCAAATTCACTGCTGGTGACAAGCTCTCCTCACTGCAAGTGCCAAATACACATGTTTCAAGGTGTTTTCCTACTGTCAGAGATGTGGTATTGAGTGTGTAAAGTGTGTAGTTGTTAGGCTGTGATGTTGGGGTAATAGAGGGTCTTTGGTGTGTTAGATGCCCCCAGACATGCTTCCCCTGCTGTCCCAGTGTCATTCCAGAGGTGTTGGCATCATTTCCTGGGGTGTCATAGTGGACTTGGTGACCCTCCAGACACGGATTTGGGTTTCCCCCTTAACGAGTATCTGTTCCCCATAGACTATAATGGGGTTCGAAACCCATTCGAACACACGAACATTGAGCGGCTGTTCGAATCGAATTTCGAACCTCGAACATTTTAGTGTTCGCTCATCTCTATTTATAGCTCAAAATCGCAAACTGTATACATAACGTTCAGTTCAAAGTGCAATTTATCTCTGCCACCCCCTTACAAGTGAATAGAATACAGTAATACATCACTGCAGGTTCGGATTGCAAACAGAAATGCCACTCAAGACCTTTTCAGCTATTTTGCATAGTAGCTCCCTGCCGCTGTCTGGTTCATCAGCGTTCCGGTGCTTCTTCTGGTGGAAGTCCTTGGCTAATGTGACCGCTGAGGCCAATCAGCAGCCTAAGGAAAGAAACCGGAATATCACTCATATATGTCACCTGTGACGTCCCATGTCCTTTCCTTAGGCTCTTAATTTTGTATAACCAAAATTGCATATCTGTTTTTTTTTTTTTTTTTCCAGGTACAAAGCATTATTCGTTCCCAGACCAGTATGGGCATGCGCCATCGAGATAGATCCACTACTGGGAACACACTAAAAACTGGATTCAGCTCCGCTCTTACCACCTATTTCTTTGGAGCAGACTTGAAGGGGAAGCTAACAATTAAGAACTTCTTAGAGTTTCAGCGTAAGCTCCAACATGATGTACTTAAGCTCGAGGTGAGTCCTTTTCATTTACTTTAACTCTATAAGCCAATGTAGTTAGATCCATCCATATATATATATATATATATATATATATATATATATATATATATATATATACACACCTGTAGATAGATATATGCATATATATTTAGCAATTCGGTGCAATGCAGCTAGGGGAGACACAAGATTTAGGGTAAGGGAGAACAATATATATGTAGAAATGATTCACTTTATCAATGAATGGGCCTGCAATGTAACATTCTCCTTGTCAAGCACAACAGAATTGCAAAGGAAATTACTTTACCATGTCCGCATCGTAAAAGAGAGTAGAGGAGAGCATTCATCTTCATGCTGTGATGGTGCTGTGAACTTGTGCCGTTCACAGATGGATTTATCTGTAGGACATTATGCACATTCCTATAGTACCATCTGGAGCAAGGGTGAGTAATTTTCCCTGCTAAAGTCAGGGATTGGCTGCGGTGGTTACCTGCCCGAAGTGGTGGGAGATTGGTTAGGTGATTTTTTTTTTTTTGGCGGGGGGGGGGATTTCAAACCCCGTTAGGTACTGTGGTATAGAGAGGAGAACACCCAGGGGGGTAGGGGGGCAATCCTGTAGGGGGTAGGTGATCTTTCCCTAATCTTGTAAAGAGCACACAAGAGTGATCTGCTGTACATATGCTTGAGGCTCCTGGGATGTAAATCTGGTACTGAACTTCCACTAAGAAAAATCTAATGTTGCTTGGTTTAGGCCATCTCTTATTTATACCTCATCAAAATAGGTATTCTGGATATAAATATAATACTGTTGCAGACAGGGCTGTGGAGTTGGTAGGCCAGTCCTCGGAATCCTCCTAACTTTTTTTTTTTTTCTTATTATTATTTTTATTCTTTTTTATACAGCCCTAATCCAACTCCAACACTTTCATAAATGGCTGGCAGCCTTGATCCAGGGTTTTTATACTGATTGCCAGATTTGGACACAGGAAGGAATCTTTTTCCCCTGACATGGGGCAGATGCTTCAGTCTTGGGGTAAGTTCACATGGGGTTTTCTGGTCCGGGAACCTGAGGCAGAGGCTGCCTTAGGTTCTGGACCGATATACTTATAGGTGCGACTGGATGCCGGTGCAGTGCATCGACATCCAGTCACGTCCTCTGCTCTGGATAAGGCCCAAATGAACAGGCCTAGTCGGGAGGGAGCATCTTCAGGCGGATGTCACGATGCCTGAAGAAATGAGCGTTTTGCTTCTTTTTTCTAGGAGCCGGAACAAGCGGCTCCCGGAAAAAAGAACTGACCGGCTTCCATTGATTGAATGGGATCCGTCTTTTTGGTCAGTATTTTGAGGCGGATACGGCCTCAAAATCCTGACCAGAATACCCCATGTGAACTTATCCATATGGTTTTTTTTTTTGCCTGGATCAACATTGTAGGTTTATAGGTTGAACTCGATAGTCTTCAGCCAACCTTGTTTACTATGTTACTATTTTTAAGTTGGAATCTAACTTTTTTTCCAACTCTGAGTCTCGGCTCTGAACCCACAACTCTGACTCTATAGCTCTTAACAGAATTCATAGTATAAGTATATTTGAAGGATTTTTTTCCCAGCAGTATTATGAGTGTTCTGAGATTGTAAGAATCTCAGGCAACACTTTTACAAGTATGCTGCTTTTTCTGTGTTCCTTGCAGTCAAAAGAAGAAAGACGAGCCCTATTATGTTTATGTGTGGAATGACTGGTACCCTGCAGCTTGTACCTCTCACGTATCGTAGGCTGGCACACAGTGTCAGCAAGGGTTGTCCCGCTGTGAAAGACTAAATGATTAGGGTCATTTCTCTAATAGGTGAAATCGCTGCATTAGGTTTCTCTTACTTGTTTTGGAGATCACAAGCTAGGAAACCATTTCTGCCGGTAGGTGGTAGACTATCTTGAATGTTAGTATCTATTTTTAAAAGCACTGTAGGCACATTTTCTTTTCTACATGTCCAGAAGTGTTCAGGATGAAGCAGCTCTCATCTCAATGTCTGTACTTTCACTGCTTGGAAGCAGTAAAGAGTGTTCTTCAATATACCATTTAAGTGACTTGAGAGGCATTTTAGGAGCGTGCAGAAATCAAAAACTTCTTCAGACATGCTTTGGAAACATAATGTACCCTGCAAACGGACATGGCGTTTGGTAGAACAGCTTCAAATGCAAATCTGTATATTCTAATCCTGGATGCCGTTTTAAAGGTTTTATTTCAATTTTTAATACAATAAACACAACAGTTAGTTTGGTGTTGGACAAAATCAGAATGGAGCAGTACGTATAGGGCGAAGCAGCAGAGGTGCAATTATTACAATCATAGAACAGTATACAGAATGTACATTGTCAACTGCCATATCCAATAATAGCCATCTACAGCCCACACACACTATCATTTCCCATCAGCCGTCAGGAAAGAAACTTATTCAGCAGTCTCAGACATCTCTAACTAAAGCCATTAAATCTTCTCAAATTTAGAAGAATACGTTTTGTTTATAAAAAATATTTCTTTACGTAATTGATGCCAGCATGCGAATTCATGTTTCTCAGTCGCCTTCCAAGCCATAATAATGATTATACAAAGTAAGCTGGAAAAATATATTAGCAATCTTGTTCCACGTCATTGATAAACCTCTAAGGCTCCATTCACATGGCAGAATCTGCTACAGATTTTGCAGCAGATTCCATCATGATTGTTTTGAAAGGGAGGCAGAGACTGGAGCAGGAACTGGAACAAGCCTTTAAGACCACACATTAGATCACTTGCCACTACAAGTGTCGCCTTATTCTGTTGGATGTCTATCTGTTTCACCAGAAATGGAACGGGTACCCCCCCCCCAAAAAAAAAAAAAAAAAAAAAAAATCAAAAAGAAAAATCTCATTTTTCTGCATTGTGGCACGTTTATGCCCTCTTTTTCAAAAATTCAACACCTACATGTCTTGAAAGTGGAAAATGTAGCCCAAACTGGATGTGAAACATTGCAGCCAAGATGTGTCAAAGATGCTCCATGTTTATGCCAATGTCTAGTTGTAACCCCAATAGTAAATCTGGGCCACTTTGTATACCACATAGCACATTAACAGCTTTTCCTACTTTGTGTTTCTTTTTCTTTTTTTTTCCATCCTTGTCCAGACAGTCTTATCCTTTTATCTTCTTTTGACATTGCCTGTGATAATGTTCCTTTTTAATATTTGCTGGGTTTGTTAAACTTTTTCTTGTTCTCCTTCTTTTGTGATTAAGGTCTTTCCAGAAGGAATATAAATATGAATGAGACCATGGTCTTTACTAGTGAAATATCAAATGTTTATTTAAAACCGCTTCAGTCTGAAGAAGATGAAAATTAAATTATATTCGACTAAAATCTTATTATCGCGGCTGCTATTAAGCATAATTGGTCATTTAGCATACAATTGTAAACTTTTTAATGTATTAGTTATTGTGAGACAAATCCTTAATTTACCCAAACAAGGTTAGATACTTTTTTTATTTCTAGATTTACAAAGCAAATTCATGTTTTACTGAAGAAAGGTTCAGATGAAAAAGACTTTAGTTATATACTCGAGTATATACGGTATTCCATGAAAAGCGCTGCGGGAAAAAACGCAATACATTTCCGCCATGTAAATGGAGAAATAGTAGGAGCCTGGAATAAAAGCGCTAACGTCATCTAAATTGTGACACTTTTATTTTTCAGAGGGTCTTCATTTTGCACTTATTGTACGCTTTGCAGTGTTGAATGTCTTCCAGATAACCATTACTGTTTTGATCCTACAATTTCTGGGATGGTAATAGCGGCACAGTCTAGGGAATGATAATCTAATGTACATTTAAACCATGGTATATCATAGAGTCTGAAAAGTGGCTGTAAGATACAATTTATTTGCCAGTGGCCCTGGCACATAATTCAGAACACATATTTGCAGATAAACTCTTTAATTGCTCATTAAGATAGCAAAAACTGCCAGCGGCGTCAATTTCCATAACACCCTCCTATCCTCTGACTACAGCGGTGTAATGTGAAGTCTAGGGATTTTTGAAAAATACAATTATACATGTTTTTTATTGTGCTATAAAGAGTATATTTAGTGAATGAGGGTTTAGTTTACACTGTATCTTTGTCTTGTGAAACTAAAATTAAATATTTAACCCACTCCCTTTAAATGGTTAGCTGCACTAGATCTGGGTTTGTTTGCTTTTTTTGGACTTATTGATTGACTTATTTTTCATTGAAGATCAGCGGAGTCCAGACCAGGGTCCCCTGAAGGTCTGGCCATGGGATATCATGTTCAGTAATCACCTGGCCTGTTTACAGCTAAGTCCCACTCAGATTAGACAGATATATGGCACTGCACTTGGAGATGAAGCCACAGTGCTCCCCTGAAAGCATTGGCCTCTTGGTGCAGAGTTCTGTTTCAGGGACCCCTGCTGATCTTCAGTCGGTGATCTATTGTAAGGATAGGTCATCGGTTAATTAGGCCTGGAAAACTCCTTTATGTATGTCAGTGATGAATAGTGTGTTTAATAGTCTTTTTTTTATTTTTTTTTATAATGTAGCTATGTATTTTTTTTTTCCGTGGGTGGTGGCCATATTGGTTACATATACATCCTCCTTGTATTTTTTATATTCTAATTTAAAAAAATATGTTTTTTTTGTTTGTTTGTTTTTTAAATGTAGATTGTGAGCCCCACATAGAGATCACAATGTACATTTTTCCCTATCAGTATGTTTTGTTTTGGTTTGGTTTGGTTTGTTTTTTTTTGGAATATGGGATGGAAATCCATGCAAACACGGGGAGAACATACAAACTCCTTGTAGATGGTTTTTTGCCCTGGCGGGATTTAAAGAGGACCTTTCACCATATCCGGGCACATGCAGTGTTATATACTGCTGGAAAGCTGACAGTGCGCTGAATTCAGCGCACTGTCGGCTTTCCCGATCTGTGCCCGGTGTAAAGAGCTTACGGTGCCGGTACCGTAGTGCTCTATGGTCAGAAGGGCGTTTCTGACCATTAGCCAGAGACGTCCTTCTGCCTCGCGGCGCCAATCACGCTGTGCTGTGGAGCGGGGAGGAACTCCCCCCTCCCGCTCCTGATAATGCTCGTCTATGGACGAGCTGTGTGAGCAGAGGGAGGGGGCGTTCCTCCCCGCTCCACAGCACAGCGCGATAGGCGCCACGAGGCAGAAGGACGTCTCTGGCTAATGGTCAGAAACGCCCTTCTGACCATAGAGCACTACGGTACCGGCACCGTAAGCTCTTTACACCGGGCACAGATCGGGAAAGCCGACAGTGCGCTGAATTCAGCGCACTGTCAGCTTTCCAGCAGTATATAACACTGCATGTGCCCAAAAGTGGTGAAAGGTCCTCTTTAAACACCAGGACTCCAGTGCTGCAAGGCTGCAGTGCTAACCACTGAGCCACCGTGTGGCCCCTTTAAAATATGTATTTTTATTAGAAATTTGATGTAAATAATGAAATCTGTCTGAGTTCACGTCTGTGTCTCTAGCCCGATCTGTCAATAATTTTGCAAGTCTGGCGATTTCAGGGGACAGACCCTATTACAGTCAATGGAGACCCTCAGCATCTATTCATTTCCGTCTTTAGACTATTATTCCATTCTTCTGGGCCTGTGATGGACCAATAGAATGAACTATTGTGATGTAGATGTGACCATAACAATCTGTTGTTACCTTTAAAGATATAGAATATTTCCTTTGAGGTGGAGTTGAATAAAAAGCATTTCAATCCAAATTTTAACTTTTGCTATATAATTGCAAGAATACTGGGATAATGCACACGGTGATGTCACAGTACAGGATAATGCACACAGTGATGTCACAGTACAGGGATAATGCACACAGTGATGTCACAGTACAGGAATAATGCACACAGTGATGGCACAGTACAGGATAATGCACACAGTGATGTCACAGTACAGGATAATGCACACAGTGATGTCACAGTACAGGAATAATGCACACAGTGATGGCACAGTGCAGGATAATGCACACAGTGATGTCACAGTACAGGAATAATGCACACAGTGATGGCACAGTACAGGAATAATGCACACAGTGATGTCACAGTACAGGATAATGCACACAGTGATGTCACAGTACAGGAATAATGCACACAGTGATGTCACAGTACAGGATAATGCACACAGTGATGTCACAGTACAGGATAATGCACACAGTGATGGCACAGTACAGGAATAATGCACACAGTGTTGGCACAGTAAAGGAATAATGCACACAGTGATGTCACAGTACAGGATAAAGCACACAGTGATGTCACAGTACAGGAATAATGCACACAGTGATGGCACAGTACAGATAAAGCACACAGTGATGGCACAGTACAGGAATAATGCACACAGTGATGGCACAGTACAGGATAATACACACAGTGATGGCACAGTACAGGGATAATACACACAGTGATGTCACAGTATAGGGATAACACACACAGTGATGTCACTGTACAGGATAATGCACACAGTGATGACACAGTACAGAGATAATATACACAGTGATGTCACAGTACAGGAATAATGCACACAGTGATGGCACAGTACAGAGCTAATATACACAGTGATGTCGCAGTACAGGGATAATACACACAGTGATGTCACAGTATAGGGATAATACACACAGTGATGTCACTGTACAGGATAATGCACACAGTGATGGCACAGTACAGGATAAATACACACAGTGATGGCACAGTACAGAGATAATATACACAGTGATGTCACTGTACAGGAATAATGCACACAGTGATGGCACAGTACAGGAATAATGCACACAGTGATGGCACAGTACAGGATAATGCACACAGTGATGGCACAGTACAGGATAATGCACACAGTGATGGCACAGTACAGGATAATGCACACAGTGATGTCACAGTACAGGATAATGCACACAGTGATGTTACAGTACAGGATAATGCACACAGTGATGGCACAGTACAGGATAATGCACACATTGATGGCACAGTACAGGATAATGCACACATTGATGGCACAGTTTAGAAATAATGCACACAGTGATGGCAAAGTACAGGGATAATGGGTGTCCACAATGAGGCAATAATACTGTGTGTAGGAGCCACTATGGGGCAATAATACTGTGTGCTGGGGCACTATGGGGCATAATATTGTGTTCAGGGGCAACTATGGGGCATAATAGTGCATGCAGGAATGGGGGTGAAGGGGTCGGTCGGTCAAAAGTTCGCCACGAGGCCCCGCCATGTACTGTAACAGTGATGTTACAGTACAAGAATAATGCATACAAATGATGGCACAGTAAAGGCATAATACACACATGTGATAGTAAGACACCCCCAAAAGTAAGGCATGCGGGGAAGGGGGGTTCTGTTAACTTGCCTAATATAAGGCACCCCCTTAAAATAAGGCATGCCTGGCAGTGGTGGGCGAGGCTTAGCGAAGCTTTCGTGGGCGGGGCTTGGCGATCCCCACTTCACTGACACAGCAGCCGTGCTCTGTGCTCCGTGTGCACAGCAAAGCCGGCTGCTGCCTTTGCTGTCCGTGCTGCTCTAGGATGAGCTCTCCCAGCTCATCCCAGAGGCAGCAGCCGCCATACAGAAGAGGCAGCAGCCGACTTTCCTGTGCACACGGAGCACAGAGCACGGCTGCTGTGTCAGTGAAGTGGAGATCACCAAGCCCCACCCACGAAATCTCCGCTAAGCCCCCCCCCCCCGAAACATCACTAAGCCCCGCCCACCACTGCCGGGACGAACAGCAGCACCAACGCTACTAGGAAGAAGGGAAAGGTAAGTATGATACCTTCCCCCCTCCCCTACACTACCTACAACCAGCAGTCATGCTGACGCTCCACTAAGAAAGTGCCGGCATGACTGCCGGTTGTAATAAGATATCCCTCGAAAATAAGACAGGTCCTATATTTAAGGCGACAATTTAATATAAGACACTGTCTTATTTTCTGGGAAACACGGTAGTACTGGAATAATGCACACAGTGATATCACAGTACAGGCATAAAACACACGTGATAGTACAGTACAGGGATAATGCACACAGTGATATCACAGTACAGGCATAATACATACGTGATAGTACAGTACAGGGATAATGCACACAGTGATATCACAGTACAGGCATAATACACACGTGATAGTACAGTACAGGGATAATGCACTCAGAAACAGATCTGTCTGCACACTGTGACATTACTGCATATGAAGAAAGTAATTCTAATAATGTCACATGCAGACGTTACTATGTCCCAGTAAAATAATGGAGACACATTCAGTTTTCCAGCTCTCCTTCCATGTTCCATAGTTATCTCTAATTGTACCCTCTCTCAGTGGAAACAGGTCCACTTCATTTTTGGGCTCCTTAGCAGCTGCTGTGTCTGTTGCCCTGTTACTCATGTATTATAGCATACATACCATAGTCTTACATGAATACAGTGATATCTTTCTCTATAATAATACAACATACAGATATACATACATATATGACTGCAGCCTTATTCATATGCTGTGCACCTGGAATAGAAAACCACTTATACTTCTTCTCTTAAAGAAGATCTTTCTCATCTTCTGGCATCGGCGGTATTATATACTGCTAGAAAGCGGACAATGCACTGAATCCAGTGCACTGGCAGCATTGACGGTACGTGGCTGGGTGCCAGAGGAGTATGCAATAGAATTCCATTCACTTTGCAGGGATGGTAAAACCATAGCCTTTCTGCTGTTACCAAACCACAACATTCACGCCACATGGGCCCCAGGCTTACTTCCTTTTTCTTTGGTGTCCATAGATTAATAACTAGTTACACTTTCCCTTCATGTATCGTAATTTTCGGTTGCTGATACCTGATCTATATGTTGATCTCATTAAATGCGATATCATAGTTTCTGCGGTAACAGGATACAAACATCTATTTGTAAGCAGTTGTATAAGACGTAGGAGAATTTCACAGATGGACATAAAATCTTTTTTTGGCAATGGGCATAGAAACAAGTGTATAAAACAAACAAGAACAATTCATGTAAATATTACCAGAATCCATAATAGGCTTCAACAAGCTGCAGCCACATTTCCAAGACGCATATTAGGATGCCTCTAGAGTAAAACCGCTAATGTTAGCCCAGATCTCAAACAGCAGCTGCTTTATTGAGGTACAAATTGGACAAGTACAGGTAGATGCAGATGGTAATAAGCAATCTGGCTAATGATACATGTGCTAACTGTATAATTCGGATTTGGCCACGTAACAGTGGTTCGGTAATTGAAGAAGCCTGTAATCTTACCAATTGGAATGAAAAAGAAATTCCCTGACTAATGCCTCTTATATGTCTAGTATTAATTTATTTGATATACATACTAGAAGGAATTCCAATCCCCTTAGGTTTCCATACTTTGGTTTTTCTTGACACATAAAAATGTAACTCAATCAGTCACTGGCAGGTCACCGCTGTGATTCTTCTGTCAAAAGGTTCCCCAACAGACATCTTCAATAAAGCAAGCAATAAGCACAATGTATGAGTTGTAGTCTTTGCTAAGCACTCATTTTAATTCACCAGCTCCTCCCATATTTATCACATGAAACTGTACTTTGTCATAGCTTACTACACTGCACATTGCCAATGACCATTATGTGGATACAGCCCCATGACACTCAGCATTAATATAAAACCCATTGAGGATTTAGAGACCTCATAAACTCATTGATCCGTGGCTTACAATTTAGCCTTAACGGATTAAATGCCTACTGACGGGTGGGGGATAAAAGCATATTTATGGTTTCTATTTACTGGTTATGTACATGAAAATGACTTGTTCATGTTATAAAGCTTGTGCAAAGTATTCTCCTGAGCACTCTCCCAAGAGCTTAGACTCTCGAGTAAGAGTTGTGGTCTGACAGGTGTACAACCAGCAGCAAAGTATTGTACTAAATAGTGCCTTTGCACGCCTTGAGAGAAGCCTTAATGATTTTCAGATTTTTCAGACTAGCACCATAAAATAAAATGCAAAAAGAAAAATGAGGACTATATATACATTTTATATTCCATCTGTTATCTAATAGCTGTTTTTGGTGTAGTGGAAAAAACACATTGGACAAACCATGTCAATGTGATTGTGGTTATATATATATATATATATATATATATATATATATATATATATATATATATATGTGTAAAGTAAGCCGATGGCTGGTCAGGTAATGGAGGGGGTGTACATCTCACCCAGACTACTCAGGTGGGTGAGATGAGAAAACTCCGGGAATGTTTGTTCTTAGCAGACAACTTTCGTCTGCTGAGCATTTTGGTAAATGCTCAGTACTGGGCTGGACTTTTAGGAATGGCAGGTAGGTTAGTAGTGGGACCTGTCATTCCACCCCCCTGCAGTCCACACTTTGGGGATGTTCTGGCAGCAACTCAGCTGCAGAGAGTCTCCTCGTCACGGAGGCTTAAGAAGTCAGCTCCAGCAGCAACTCTTTGGCAGAGCTTGGCTGGAGAGCAAACAGAGAGGTCATATTTTTGGAGCTGTGCCCTGAATGATTCTACTGGCTTTTGAATTTCTGTTATTCTAGGTAACCTATTCTATGTTTAGTTAGAGCCTAGCCAGGCAGGTATTTATTTTTGTATTGTTTCCTTTTGTTGCTGCACTACCTTTTTGAGTGAAAATAAACTCTACCTTTGTTTTGGACTAAAGAAACTGGACTTGTGTGTCTATGCCACCCCACCTAGCAACCCCAGACCCTGACAGTAAATAATTTCAATAAGCCAATTAAAATTATGGACTGTTCATCAAACAGTCAAAGTCGCCTCCCCCAGCTTGCAGTAATACAGGAAATGTGAAGAAGGGACAGCAGGCAAAGCTGCTGAGACAGGGAGATAGGAAAACCCCTTTAAGTTAACGGTATTCCTAGTTCCTGTTGCCTGTGGATACTAATAGTTATTAGACATTTATATACTTTTTATGCCAATCTGTAAACTTATGCTGTTTCACATACAGCTAATACGATCGTGAAATATTGCTGCAATGAAAACTCAACTTTCAATTCATATCCAAATGACCAGCTCTGTACACCCAAAAAGGGCTGCATCTGCCATAGCTTTCATTTTCACCTATGGTCACTGCCTACTATTACTTCCTAACCTAAAGTTTGAAAGGCCCAGGTATGCAGCAACTACAGTAAAAAAAAAAAATGGGTAGTGCAACAGACGTGTCCTCATCTGCTTCTGGATTGCACTGTGGGGCTCATTGTCATTGTATATGTAATTTAAGCACTTTATATGCTGGTCACATCTTAAAAAATATGTGGTCTTCTCATGTTGTGCCCATGTCACAAGAAAGGGGACATGGTGGTTTTCAGAGGTGAGCTTAGCAATGTTCTTTCTTCTGTATGTTACTACCCTATTTTTGCCAAGTATGGTTAATTCATGTTTACAAAAAAATCTATAATCCAAGTTTTTTGGGGGGTTTTCTTCATTAGGAGATTTGCAAATACACCAATGGATATTGTCAGATATATAGATTATGTGAAATTCCAATATTTTTTTTTTTTTTATTCTTGTCTTATTTTTGGACATTTTTTTGGACTTTTTTTTAGGTGTCCTGGTGTAGGGATACGTAATAAAGGAACAAATTCTGAAAGCAACATAGTAGTAGTAAGGAGAAATAGAAGTCTAAAATCAGAACATAGAATAGAAAATGGAATATAAAATAGAAAAATACATCTTCATAACTCTTTGCAAATAAGCTAAACTTATCTGTTCACTATACTAAGGCCAAAGGCAATGACCTAGCTAGCAAAGACTGGTCCTCCCAGCAAACCTTTGACTCCCATGGCATAGCACCCCCTTTCCTGGCCCACAAACAGTATAACACCCCATGTATACATACTATAATGTCCCCAAGCGGCCTCCAGACAGTGTAATGTATCACAGTGAAACCCTCCACACAGTATAATGTCCCACTGTGGCCCCTCCACACAGTATAATGTCCCACTGTGGCCACTCAACACAGTATAATGTCCCACTGTAGCCCCTCCACACAGTATAATATCCCACTGTGGCCCCTACACATACACTATTATGCCCCACTGTGGCCTCTACACACACACACAATAATATGCCCCATAGTGGCCCTTGCACACACAGTAATATGCCCCACCGTAGCCCCTGCACACACACAAACACACACACACTATTATGCTTCATAATGGCTCCTGCACACAGTATTATGACCCATAATGGACCAACCATGAACATTTATTATAAAAAGACCCCAGAGTATAATGATGGGAGACTCAGGGGAGGATACAAACATAGAAAACGCTGTTACTTACCTCTCCTCGGCTCAACCGAACTCCCCGCTACTTTTGGCCCTCTTAAAAGTTGGACCAGGCATCACATGAGCCAGCATCATGACACATACTAATGCCGGCCTGGCCCAGGTGACGTCTGGGACGTCATCAAAGGAGCCGAAGACTGCCGGAGCGCAGGAGAGGTAAGTAACAGTATTTATGTTTCCTCACCTCCCTGGGTCTCTGATCATTATACTGTGGGGTCACTGATAAAATCCGTTGTTCTCCTACTGTAATGGATAGAGATGAGCGAACACTAAAATGTTCGAGGTTCGAAATTCGATTCGAACAGCCGCTCACTGTTCGAGTGTTCGAATGGGTTTCGAACCCCATTATAGTCTATGGGGAACATAAACTCGTTAAGGGGGAAACCCAAATTCGTGTCTGGAGGGTCACCAAGTCCACTATGACACCCCAGGAAATGATACCAACACCCTGGAATGACACTGGGACAGCAGGGGAAGCATGTCTGGGGGCATAAAAGTCACTTTATTTCATGGAAATCCCTGTCAGTTTGCGATTTTCGCAAGCTAACTTTTCCCCATAGAAATGCATTGGCCAGTGCTGATTGGCCAGAGTACGGAACTCGACCAATCAGCGCTGGCTCTGCTGGAGGAGGCGGAGTCTAAGATAGCTCCACACCAGTCTCCATTCAGGTCCGACCTTAGACTCCGCCTCCTCCGGCAGAGCCAGCGCTGATTGGCCGAAGGCTGGCCAATGCATTCCTATGTGAATGCAGACTTAGCAGTGCTGAGTCAGTTTTGCTCAACTACACATCTGATGCACACTCGGCACTGCTACATCAGATGTAGCAATCTGATGTAGCAGAGCCGAGGGTGCACTAGAACCCCTGTGCAAACTCAGTTCACGCTAATAGAATGCATTGGCCAGCGCTGATTGGCCAATGCATTCTATTAGCCCGATGAAGTAGAGCTGAATGTGTGTGCTAAGCACACACATTCAGCACTGCTTCATCAAGCCAATACAATGCATTAGCCAGTGCTGATTGGCCAGAGTACGGAATTCGGCCAATCAGCGCTGGCTCTGCTGGAGGAGGCGGAGTCTAAGATCGCTCCACACCAGTCTCCATTCAGGTCCGACCTTAGACTCCGCCTCCTCCGGCAGAGCCAGCGCTGATTGGCCGAAGGCTGGCCAATGCATTCCTATGCGAATGCAGACTTAGCAGTGCTGAGTCAGTTTTGCTCAACTACACATCTGATGCACACTCGGCACTGCTACATCAGATGTAGCAATCTGATGTAGCAGAGCCGAGGGTGCACTAGAACCCCTGTGCAAACTCAGTTCACGCTAATAGAATGCATTGGCCAGCGCTGATTGGCCAATGCATTCTATTAGCCCGATGAAGTAGAGCTGAATGTGTGTGCTAAGCACACACATTCAGCACTGCTTCATCAAGCCAATACAATGCATTAGCCAGTGCTGATTGGCCAGAGTACGGAATTCGGCCAATCAGCGCTGGCTCTGCTGGAGGAGGCGGAGTCTAAGATCGCTCCACACCAGTCTCCATTCAGGTCCGACCTTAGACTCCGCCTCCTCCGGCAGAGCCAGCGCTGATTGGCCGAAGGCTGGCCAATGCATTCCTATGCGAATGCAGACTTAGCAGTGCTGAGTCAGTTTTGCTCAACTACACATCTGATGCACACTCGGCACTGCTACATCAGATGTAGCAATCTGATGTAGCAGAGCCGAGGGTGCACTAGAACCCCTGTGCAAACTCAGTTCACGCTAATAGAATGCATTGGCCAGCGCTGATTGGCCAATGCATTCTATTAGCCCGATGAAGTAGAGCTGAATGTGTGTGCTAAGCACACACATTCAGCACTGCTTCATCAAGCCAATACAATGCATTAGCCAGTGCTGATTGGCCAGAGTACGGAATTCGGCCAATCAGCGCTGGCCAATGCATTCTATTAGCCCGATGAAGTAGAGCTGAATGTGTGTGCTAAGCACACACATTCAGCACTGCTTCATCAAGCCAATACAATGCATTAGCCAGTGCTGATTGGCCAGAGTACGGAATTCGGCCAATCAGCGCTGGCTCTGCTGGAGGAGGCGGAGTCTAAGATCGCTCCACACCAGTCTCCATTCAGGTCCGACCTTAGACTCCGCCTCCTCCGGCAGAGCCAGCGCTGATTGGCCGAAGGCTGGCCAATGCATTCCTATGCGAATGCAGACTTAGCAGTGCTGAGTCAGTTTTGCTCAACTACACATCTGATGCACACTCGGCACTGCTACATCAGATGTAGCAATCTGATGTAGCAGAGCCGAGGGTGCACTAGAACCCCTGTGCAAACTCAGTTCACACTAATAGAATGCATTGGCCAGCGCTGATTGGCCAATGCATTCTATTAGCCCGATGAAGTAGAGCTGAATGTGTGTGCTAAGCACACACATTCAGCACTGCTTCATCAAGCCAATACAATGCATTAGCCAGTGCTGATTGGCCAGAGTACGGAATTCGGCCAATCAGCGCTGGCTCTGCTGGAGGAGGCGGAGTCTAAGGTCGGACCTGAATGGAGACTGGTGTGGAGCGATCTTAGACTCCGCCTCCTCCAGCAGAGCCAGCGCTGATTGGCCGAATTCCGTACTCTGGCCAATCAGCACTGGCTAATGCATTGTATTGGCGTGATGAAGCAGTGCTGAATGTGTGTGCTTAGCACACACATTCAGCTCTACTTCATCGGGCTAATAGAATGCATTGGCCAGCGCTGATTGGCCGAATTCCGTACTCTGGCCAATCAGTGCTGGCCAATGCATTCTATTAGCTTGATGAAGCAGAGTGTGCACAAGGGTTCAAGCGCACCCTCGGCTCTGATGTAGCAGAGCCGAGGCTGCACAAGGGTTCAAGCGCACCCTCGGCTCTGATGTAGGAGAGCCGAGGGTGCACTTGAACCCTTGTGCAGCCTCGGCTCTGCTACATCAGAGCCGAGGGTGCGCTTGAACCCTTGTGCACACTCTGCTTCATCAAGCTAATAGAATGCATTGGCCAGCGCTGATTGGCCAATGTATTCTATTAGCCTGATGAAGTAGAGCTGAATGTGTGTGCTAAGCACACACATTCAGCTCTACTTCATCGGGCTAATAGAATGCATTGGCCAGCGCTGATTGGCCAGAGTACGGAACTCGACCAATCAGCGCTGGCTCTGCTGGAGGAGGCGGAGTCTAAGATCGCTCCACACCAGTCTCCATTCAGGTCCGACCTTAGACTCCGCCTCCTCCAGCAGAGCCAGCGCTGATTGGCCGAATTCCGTACTCTGGCCAATCAGCACTGGCTAATGCATTGTATTGGCTTGATGAAGCAGTGCTGAATGTGTGTGCTTAGCACACACATTCAGCTCTACTTCATCGGGCTAATAGAATGCATTGGCCAATCAGCGCTGGCCAATGCATTCTATTAGTGTGAACTGAGTTTGCACAGGGGTTCTAGTGCACCCTCGGCTCTGCTACATCAGATTGCTACATCTGATGTAGCAGTGCCGAGTGTGCATCAGATGTGTAGTTGAGCAAAACTGACTCAGCACTGCTAAGTCTGCATTCGCATAGGAATGCATTGGCCAGCCTTCGGCCAATCAGCGCTGGCTCTGCCGGAGGAGGCGGAGTCTAAGGTCGGACCTGAATGGAGACTGGTGTGGAGCGATCTTAGACTCCGCCTCCTCCAGCAGAGCCAGCGCTGATTGGTCGAGTTCCGTACTCTGGCCAATCAGCACTGGCTAATGCATTGTATTGGCGTGATGAAGCAGTGCTGAATGAGTGTGCTTAGCACACACATTCAGCTCTACTTCATTAGGCTAATAGAATACATTGGCCAATCAGCGCTGGCCAATGCATTCTATTAGCTTGATGAAGCAGAGTGTGCACAAGGGTTCAAGCGCACCCTCGGCTCTGATGTAGCAGAGCTGAGGGTGCACAAGGGTTCAAGTGCACCCTCGGCTCTCCTACATCAGAGCCGAGGGTGCGCTTGAACCCTTGTGCAGCCTCGGCTCTGCTACATCAGAGCCGAGGGTGCGCTTGAACCCTTGTGCACACTCTGCTTCATCAAGCTAATAGAATGCATTGGCCAGCGCTGATTGGCCAGAGTACGGAATTCGGCCAATCAGCGCTGGCCAATGCATCCCTATGGGAAAAAGTTTATCTCACAAAAATCACAATTACACACCCGATAGAGCCCCAAAAAGTTATTTTTAATAACATTCCCCCCTAAATAAAGGTTATCCCTAGCTATCCCTGCCTGTACAGCTATCCCTGTCTCATAGTCACAAAGTTCACATTCTCATATGACCCGGATTTGAAATCCACTATTCGTCTAAAATGGAGGTCACCTGATTTCGGCAGCCAATGACTTTTTCCAATTTTTTTCAATGCCCCCAGTGTCGTAGTTCCTGTCCCACCTCCCCTGCGCTGTTATTGGTGCAAAAAAGGCGCCAGGGAAGGTGGGAGGGGAATCGAATTTTGGCGCACTTTACCACGTGGTGTTCGATTCGATTCGAACATGGCGAACACCCTGATATCCGATCGAACATGTGTTCGATAGAACACTGTTCGCTCATCTCTAGTAATGGATATTCACAACGGTTATGTGAATATCTCCTAAATTCCTTGGATACCATTTTTGCAAAGTTTAGTCTACCTTTCAGTTTCACAATCTAGCACCATCTAGGTTTGCAAGTTGGTAATAAGAGTCATGGAGGCAGGTTTACAATGTATGGCTGGCAAGCACTATAATTTCATAAGTTCTATAGGATATTCTCTCTAATGCAGTGTAGATGGCGCTACCAATTCATCATTCAAAAGCATTGGTTGTATTTACTGTGCCCTATCTATGACTGGCTGAAGAGGCGATATACACGACCACTGCAGTATCCTAGGAGGAGTTACAGCCATGATCACCTGGTGCTCTTGTATATTCGGGGTTAGGTTTTGAATGGTGGCTTAAACTTGGATACTTGCTGATTCACAATAGTTTGAGCATCTTGAGCATCTTGAGCTTTTTAATTTTAGAGTATTTCTGGTACCTGGATTTCAGGAGAGTTTCATTGGATTTAGAAGCCGTTCTCTTAATTCACTGGGAAACCATTGCAGCTTAATACGTTCTTCTCTCCCAGTCGTGATTGAACTGCTGATTGTATTCCTGTCTCTACCCAGAGGAGCTCAGTAGACAGCAGTGCGTTATTGGTAAGGTTAGGGATTCTTATAATGAATAAACTTCATTTCATATATGAGTAAATTCCCTGGAGTCTGGTATCTTTATTCTAGTAGAATAGGTGTCTAAGAAATAGATGCGAGTGTCTGTGTACAGGGATTACTTTATCAAAGTCTGGCTGACTGCCTTATCAGGCAGCAAATGGACAAACTGTGAATTGCATGTTGAAAAGAGGTTAACAGAAAGTGGTTTGCACGTTTAGTTACAGCAACATTTTTTTGGCAGGTAAGATCTCTCTGTAGTGCCATATGTATATATGCCGGGGCTAATTAATCTTAGTAGTCAAGAGGCCCAGCGGTTTCCCATCCAAGTCATTCAAATCTTTTTTTTTTTGTTCTTTTTTTTTTATTTTAAATTACCGGTGAATAAATATATTTATATAAAAAAAAAAAGCAAACCTCAAAGATTTAGCAAGGGATTTAAATAATAAATATTAAGGTTATTTTCTGTTGTGTGCTGTTAGGATGGTTTTCACTCTTGGGTGACCATATGAATTGTATCTCTCCAGAATCTCTCTTGTTCTGTTCTGATTGAGTCTTCAGTAGAGATGAGTGAACAGTAAAATGTTCGAGGTTCGATATTCATTTCGAGTAGCCCCTCTATATTCGACTATTCGAATTGAATATCGAACCCTATTATAGTCTATGGGGGAAAAATGCTCGTTTCAGGGGTAGGCAACGTTCGATCAAATTATACTTACCAAGTCCACGAGTTAGGGTTGGGTTGGATCCTCCGAGCAGTCTTCTCCTTGCAGCTTCCCCGCGGCATCTTCAGGCTCTAAATTCACTCTGCCAGGCATCGGGCCTAGGCAGAGCCGACTGCGCATGCCCGCACTACAAGCGGACAAGCGCAGTCGGCTCTGCCCAGGCCCGATTTGGCCAATCAATGCTGATTCTGCATTGAACTTTTACATTGGAATAGCGAGTGGTACTCGATCGAGTACGAGTATTTCGAATTCCGTAGTATTCGATCCAATACCTACTCGATCGAGTACTACTTGCTCATCTCTAGTCTTCAGGCCTATAAATGACTTTCGCATGATTGTATGTATTATGGTATCCCCCCTCTTCTTTTTCCTTGAAAGGTGGCTATATGGATTAGATAGAAGTAGGCTCAACATCTTTTGAATGTATGATAGCTCTCATTTTTTGAGAATTTTGCAACAAATTAGATTTTGGTTTTCCCAGCATGTTTAAAATTGGGAGACTGCCAATTTGGATTAAAGGAGTTTTCCCATCTCAGTGTCTCAGCACTCTGCCTGAAGTGTCTGCTTCTCACTTCGTGTATTTCTCTCCTCCTTCCTCCCTCTGGCTGAACGGGACACAGAATACTTATGCAGATCAGATTAGTATGCAAATGCTTGTACAGAATGAACTCAGTGTTATCAGTGTGTTTACATAGAGAGATAACAGACCAGGTTTTATCAGCAAAGTGCAATTAGCTGAACAATTGTTCTGCCGGCAAGAACAGTTTAAGTATTAGTAGGATGTATAAATTGATAACAGTCGTGAAGCCTTGTTATTTACCTGGATAAAAAGTAGCCTATGTGTTAATTAAGGTTACAAACTATCTATGTGCCAGATTTCATCTAAATCCGTTCAGCCATTTTTGCGTGATTTGATTAACAAACATACAAAGTTTTACATTTATAATATTAGTAGGAAGGATTCTTTTAACAGAGCACAGGAAAAGCTTAAGCAAGATGGCAGCTACATAATCATATACAGAAAATAGAATAAAATACAATCAGAAAATCAAAACTGATTAGAAAGAATGAGGTTTTTCAGTTCTGTTTTAATAATAAAACAAAATTGGTAATACAATGCTTTTAAGTCTTTTTTTGTCCCAGTGGCCCTGATCTAATAAAATGACCAGTGGTTAGTGATTTTCTTGTTTTCTTCACCATTGATGTCTTCACTAACATTTATTCAAAGTCACCAATAGTTTATTCATCTTCTGCTTCTATAAATAGCCTCCATAAAGTAATATGACCTGCAGGAGTCTTAGGATTTTCTTATGAGTTTTTTGAGTACGGCAGTTTGTATTCCAAAATAGATTTTAGGTAGTTTGTCAATTTTGGTCTACAAAGGTTATTGGTTTATACATATTAAGTGAGATAAACCTGGTTAAGGCTGTGGACCCTTGCTGTGAAAATGCTGCATTTTACATTACTTGCAAAGTGGATGGGATTGCAGAAAAGCTGTGATATCAAAATATGCTTGCATTCTTGAAAATCGCTGTCTATCAATTATACCTAGGGGAATGCTGGCATTTTCCATATAGCCATATTAGGAACAGAATGTCCACAAAGTAAAATCCTGGAGACTTTCTATGAAAAATGTTGCAGAGACCGTCACCACGGTATTTTCTGCAGCATTTGAATGATATTTTTTACTTTGCTAATGTCTCTTCTTTAAATACAAGTGTTCCGTATTATTACGTGGAGTACATGCAATGTACCGTAATGTATAATTCATTGTTCATACATAGGATATAACATGCAAGAGCAAATCTGCTTTGAGATGGGTTTTAGACTGAATAGGAATTCTAGTGGTGCGCTGTGTATGGAGAAGTGAAGTGCTAATGTGACTTTGATGCATTGCTACGCTTTGTGCTACGCTATTAAAGACTAAATTATGCACTTTACGTGAATTCTTTTTTAGCGTTGTCGACTATCCTTATCTCATGTGTCTACAGCTTCACACATGCGTGTGCTGAGAGGTTAGATACAATTGATTTTGTTGACTTTTCCAAGTAGGCTGTTTTCTTCAGTGTTGAATGGAATATCCTACATTGCTATTGTGGTTACGGCTAGACACTGGCAAAATTGTGGAGGATTTTTGATGCATTAGACTGGGCTAAAATATTCTGACTTTCTAGACGTTTGAGTATGTACTCTCAGAAATAGGGTAAGTGGCTTAAAGGGGTATTCCCAACTTGCCTGCTCACCACCTTGCAGGCTGTGTGATCTGCTCACTTCCTGGTTTTCTCGGTAAATTGGTGGACAGGGTTTCACTTGCTATCTTACAAACAAAGCCAGCTCTGCCATCTCCCTTCATAGCAGTACATGTTTGCAGTTAATAATGAGGGATGGTTGTAAATAAATTAGCACAGTATCACTGGAAGAAGCTGATGTAGCAGAGCTGGATTTGTTAGGTGATGAGAATCCCAAACTTACATGCTACAAGACCACAAGTCAGCTTGCAATATAATCACTTTTAGGTCTATGTTTAATGGACTCCCTGTCTTAGCCCTTCAGCAAAATTCACTTAGCCAACTGATAACTGGAAGAGCCGGAGATAAACAGCTCAGAAATACAAGCTGCTCCGAGCACTCAGCTCCCCCTCCCTCCTGAGAGCAGGGAACTACGTCACTTATCCTGGGCGGGGAGATATGACCCCCAGGTCCGTGGTTATGGAAACACAGTGTAAACAATTAAGTGAATAATCTCAGATAGTAGCCAAATAAAGCAGTTTTGCTTAAGCAATGTATTTAGGAAAAGTCTTAAATCCACATAAGCTTGTAGTATAGATAGGATCCTTGAGATGGCACAACCCCTTTAAATGCACCAAAATTGTGTTGTAAAATTCTGTCTCAATGTAAGTCAGCTGCAAAGTGGTATGAACTTAGACTACACAGACTAGACATATCCCTGATTTATTCTCACAACATTAAACAAAGTTACATTTTAAATTGCTTTCAAGGGGTTAACCAAGCTATTTTTTTGGGATAGGCAATCAAAATTAGATTGGTAGGGGGTCCGACTCTCACAACCCCTGCTGATCAGCTGTTGTAAGTGACCACGGTTCTTTGGTGCGCTCTGCAGCCCCTTCAATGTAAAATGCCTTCCTTTCAGTAGTGGCAGTCCATGGTATTGCAGCTTTATCAAATTTACTGGAAAGGGATAAAACTGCTACCCTGTACTGTCACTACTGACAGTTAATGAAATTTCAATTTAAGACACTGTTCATATTTATCACCTTGTTTTAATCTATGCAAGTATTTTTTTTTTGTTTATGTCCAATCATGCCATGTACCAGCTATTAGCAAATCTATGTGGTATACAAATAAAGCTTGGTTCACATCTACGTTTATACACCGTACGGAGATTCTGTTCCCCTCTCCACATGAAAAATGGCTGAAATCACACAGACCCCATAATAGTCTATGGGGTCTGCAGGTTTCATAAGGTGACCGCCTTTTTATGTGGATTCGGTTTCTGTTCGGGGGCCTCCAAGCGACCCCCAAACGGAAACCCAAGCGCATATGTGAACCTAGCCTAAGCAGTATTTACTTTTTTCTTTTTACATATTCCATCTTACTACAGTGAATGAATGATGCTTCTTTGCCGAGTGTCAGTAGTGTTTCAATGCCTCATGTACAGTAATAAATTTTATAATTGTGTTGCTGGCATGCCAACAGTAAAGTAATTGTCATTCTCTTTTAGTTTGAACGCCAGGATCCAGTGAATGGCCGCATCACAGAGCGTCAGTTTGGCAGCATGCTGCTGGCGTATAGTGGTGTGCAGTCCAAGAAACTCACTCATATGTTAAAGCAGCTGAAGAAACGCTTCAAAGATGGAGAGGTGCGTACTAACATTATTATGCTATTAATTTAAATACTAAATAATGGCATTATTTCGCTCCATGACAGGACTCCTTTTTTTTTTTGTTTTGTTTTTACAATCTGCTTAATACTGGTTTAAAAAAAAAAAAAAAAAAAAAGAAACGAGACAATAATTGCCTTGTAACCCGCCTTCTGATTTCTACATCCTCCTCTCTCTAGACACATAGGAGATGGTGAGTTGGGTCAACGCTATGGCCATTAAGAGTGATAGTCGTTACCAGTATGTCATGATGGACCAAAAAGTAGAGGCCAGGGAAAGGGACTAGTCAGGGGACTAGTCACATCGATATCTTTATATTTATTATAACCCATTCTGAGAAGTTTAAATTAAAGGGATTCTATCATTAGAATCCCTTTTTGACTTACCACCACATCAGAATAGCCTTAAGGAAGGCTATTCTTCCCCTGCCTTTAGAATTCTTCTCTGCGCCACCGTTCTGTTGATATTCCCAGTTTTGACGTATGCAAATGAGTCTCCAGACAACACAGGGGGCGGTCCCCCTGTGCTCAAACAGCACAGGGATCGTCCCCTGTGCTGCCTGAAGACTCTCCAGCGACGCTTTCCATCTTCTTCTCGAGACTGCCTCTTCGTCACGTCTTGATTCAAAAGCGCTGACTACACATATATATTGGCTATTTTCCTGTGAGCGAATGGACAATCATGTAAGAGGCCACAGGAAAATGGCTGATGCCTTCCAAATGCTGTAGGTTTATTTTTCTTTTCACATAACTGTATGAGGGCTTAATTTTTGCAGGACAAACTATACATCATAATAGTATAAGTATCCAATGTACTGAGTAAGGGAGCGTTCACATTACCGTCGGTGTCCGACAGCTAGTGTCCGCTGCTAATGTCCGTGAAAAATCTTGTGCGGACATTAGCAGCGGACACTAGCTGTATCCGTGACATTTTGCATTGATTTAAATGGACATCGGGTGCGTTCTTTTACTGTCCGCGGGTGTCCTTAACTGTCCGTTCCCAAAGATGTCCGACTTTTCAAGTGGACAGCAAAAACCTACATGTCGGGTTTAGCTGTCCGCTTGAAAAGTCGGACATCTTTGGGAATGGACAGTTAAGGACACCCGCGGACAGTAAAAGAACGCACCCGATGTCCATTTAAATCAATGCAAAATGTCACGGACACAGCTAGTGTCCGCTGCTAATGTCAGCACAAGATTTTTCAGGGACATTAGCAGTGGACACTAGCTGTCGGACACCGACGGTAGTGTGAACTCCCCCTAACTGGAAAAAAATTAAGAATGTGGTGCATTTGCACGGCTTGGTTATGGGCTTTGTTTTTACAGAAGTCACTGTGCAGTCAAAATGACATGTCACCTGTATTGTGTGGGTCAGTACCATTACAAATATACCAAACTTACATATTTTTTATTAACATTTTAATCTCTTTTAAAAAAAAATCAAATCTTTGCAAAAAAACTTTTTCAAAATTTGGACATTCCAGTCCATATTCTGACATCCATTTTTATACTTCCTTGTATGAGGATGCATAAGGCATCTTTATTGCTGGCTCACTTATGGTTTTTATTTTATGAAATTTCCCCACTGTGGGACTATTAAAGGGGCTCTATCAGCAAAATCATGCTGATAGAGCCCCACATATGCGTGCATAGCCTTTAAAAAGGCTATTCAGGCACCGTAAATGTTAAATTAAACTACCCCCCCGTTTTAAAATAATAACTTAAAAAAGAATGTGATCTACTTACGGAACGTGCACGCTGGGCGGGCATTCAGGGTGTGTCTTCATCTTCTTCCCCGCCTCTTCTTCCTCTGACGTCTTCGGGTCCCGTCCTCCTCCGGCGCTTGCTCGCGGACACTGATAAAAAAAAATAGCCCGGGCGCATGCGCAGTAGCCGTAGTAGAAGCCGCGTGCTACTGCGCATGCGCCCGGGCTATTTTTTTATATCAGTGTCCGCGAGCAAGCGCCGGAGGAGAACGGGACCCGAAGACGTCAGAGGAAGAAGAGGCGGGGAAGAAGAAGACGGCGCACCCTGAATGCCCGCCCAGGGTGCACGTTCCGTAAGTAGATCACATTCTTTTTTAAGTTATTATTTTAAAACGTGGGGGGTAGTTTAATTTAACATTTACGGTGCCTGAATAGCCTTTTTAAAGGCTATGCACACATATGTGGGGCTCTATCAGCATGATTTTGCTGATAGAGCCCCTTTAAAGGATTATCTTATCTTATCTTATAACATTTTGGTCAATGCCTAATGCTTTGATTGGTTTTTATCAAAAGTTTTTTGGGAAAAATATTTTTAGAAGTTTGTAGATTGAGCTTTGCAATGAATAGAAAAATTCCTGTACTTCTATAACAGGCTGACTAGGGCAGTCTGTAGTTGAGGTCAATAGGAAATAAGCTTAGAAGCCTTCAATAGGCTCCCGGGTATCATGTTAATGGTTCACCTCCGAAGGATCTTTTTCTGGGGGCTGGCAATCTACCCCAAAATGTCAGTACGCATGTGCTGCCAGGAAAATGATACCTTGGTCATCTTTGAGCCTATGGGAGGGTTAATGCCCGCGATAAGTGTGGGCACTGATCTCAGACATTGCCACTGGGTTTCCGCCGCATAATACAGCAGAGACCCAATGGCCATGGCGGACCCCGTTTTTAAATACCTGACATCTTCTGTAATAGTATGGCAGAAATCGGGAAAGGATCAGTCTTCACCTTTTTATCTTGTAGTCACTTCAGGCAGCTAGCATATTTTTTTTTATATATGTCTACGTAGGGGAGTCAGGCCTTAATGACCAGCTTAAGGTTTTCATTTTTTGCCTCTCTGCGTTTCAGCAGCAATAGCTTAACTTTTTTATGCACTGATACTTAAACTACAATCTCCCCTCCATTCCATTCCGTGACCTCCTATTACCATTTAGATGTGTAACATACAGTTTACTGCAATGCAGAGGTTTTGCAATAAATTGTTCAGATTAAATGATCCTAAGTTGAAGTCCCCTGGTGGCACAGTTCAAAAAAAAATGTAAAAGGTAAAAAATATATTAAAAAAAAATTTGAAAAAAGTAAAAAAAATAAATTAAATAAAATTAATAAAAATAATCAAAACAAAAATAAAACGACAAACACATTGGGTATTGTAGAATGTGTATAAGTTGGAAATATCCAAATATATTAATATTTATACCGCACAATGAACACCATTAAAAAGGGAAAAAAAAACCTCAATGTGCAAATTAAAGTGTTTTTGACACTTCATCTCTCCCCAAAACAGGGATAAAAAGTCATTAAAAGGGTGTAGATATTAGAAAATAATTCCAATAAAAACTACAACTTGTATTCCAAAAAAAGTGCCTTCACATGAATTCATCAGAAAAAAAGTATTTAAAAAAAGAAGCTCTGGCTGTCACAATGCGAGGTGCCCAGGCAAATTATACATTTTCACAGAATGACTTTTTATTAGTAAAAGTGGTGAATATTAATACAACTGCCACAAGGTGTTGTGCAGAGTGAAATTCATGAAAACAGAACACAAAAGCTAATAACAACTGCATTTTTATTTTATTTTTTTCATATGGACCACCTCCACCCGTAAAAAAAAATAATTGATTTAAAATATTTGTAAGATTTAATTCCTGCCACACAGGAGCTTCTGAGGAGCAGCAGAATTAAGAGGGCACATTTCACACCACCAGAGGAATTCATTAAGCCGGGTGTAGGAAATGCCAGTCCTAAAAAACAAAATTGCCCTCATTGTATTGAGAGCTTGAAAAACCCCAAAAAGATGTAAAATAGTTATGAATTTGAAAAAGAACTCTCATGAGATATTCCAAATTATAAGCCAGGATAGATTTAAAGGGAACCTGTTAGGTTGTTTTAACATCTGAAACCACCAATATGTCTTATTACATGACTTAACGTTTTTTTCAGTCTAAGCCACTTCATATGCAACAAAATCTATAAAATCAATCTGTGAACGCTACTTGCCACTACCCTGTGATGAGCTAAAGGGGTTTTCAGTATTGATGAGCAGTCCCTAGGTGAGGCCATTAATATCAAAAAGGTGGGTGGGGGTTTGACTTGGCAATCCCACTGGGCAGCATTTTGAAGGGTTCACGTCCCTGTTGTCTATGCTCTTGCTTCTTTATTATTGGGTGCAGTGCCGTCCATTCTGTAGTTGGCCGCACCTTGTACTACACATAGCTCTGACACGTTCCCTTGGATGGGTTAGATTTGTATCAGGTTGCAAGAACTGATATAAGCACTATACATTGGGTGGTGATGTGTCTAGTACATGATAATGAAGCCACAGCTCTCACAAAAGGGCTGTGATGTCGTCTTTTTTTTTTTCAACTGTAGTTTTTATTGAAATTTTCAAAAATATTTAACAATACAAACAGAGAGGAAGGCAAAAAAAAAAACAATAGTAGGAGGGGAAGGCGACACTGCCAAATCCCAATGCCAGAACGAGCAAAAAACTTAAAACAACACGAGGGGGAACAACAGAGAAACAGAGACAAGGAGGGAGGGGGGGAGGACCAAGATTAAAGGCCACGTAGCGCACAGTGAGCGTCCCAGGGAGACCAAACGGAGTGGAAAGCGTCCAGTGTGTTATTGAAACTAGCAGTGAGAAATTCAAGGCTCCGCACATCCTTGATACGGGCCAAAAATTCGACACCTGAGGGGGGGCTGACACTCCTCCAATGTTTCGCAATAAGGGTTTTCGCAGTCGTGCAGAGATGGAGAAAGAGTCTGTAAGTATTGCTACCTAGGTGTCTAGGAGGGAGGTTCAATAAGTACAGGAGGTGATCTAGAGGTGGATCTACAGGAGCTCGAGTGAGACGCGTCTTACTCCATAGACGACGAAGCCACGTCCCCCTGCGGTGTCTTCAATGACTGATTGCTGGGGGTGCCAGGTGTTAACTCCCTACGAAACTGAGATTGATGGCCTATCCCCTTTAAAGAGAGTCTGTTATCTGAACCCAGAATATCAACCAAGCCCTGCAGATAGATAGGTTATGGTTACCTGAATCAAAGGTCTTTCCACTGGTGAATCGTTATCTTTGGCGCTGAGTTATTGTTGGTTTTGCAAATATGCACTTTAGCTCAAAAAAAGTGCTGACATTGCTCAATTCCCTAAAGAGCTCATTTTGCATATTGAGAAAAGGGCAATTTATAGGCAGTGGAGGTAGCGATTCACATGGGTAAGACACTGTTTGATGCAGGAGACCCTAACCTATTTATCTGTGAGGTGGGTTGATATGCCAGGGTCTGGCGACTGACTCCCTTTGATCTAATGTTATACAAACCCGTCTGATTTTCCCCTCATTTGTTAGTAGTCATTCAGTGTGACAATTTAACACGGCAACTCTAAGATAAAAAAGAACAATACAATATGGCCTGGGAACAGACAAGCTTGTGTCTTGTGTACTATTTATGACCACAGTTGTCCTCCTCATGTACGATTACTGCGCTCCCCTTTAGGCCTGGTGTTACAAGTCCAATAGAATTCAGGAATCCCATTAACACTGCTCTATAACTCTTTCATTCCATTACAGGTAGTTCATTGTGAGCCAGTTTGCTGAATAGCGTGCTGAACCAAACATTTCTTATCTCCGATTACAGCAGTGCTCTCCAGATTCCTATTTATTGAGCAGGGAATGGCGTTTGCAAATACAATCAGTTCCATGTTCACAGTAAATCTCTCTTTTTTCTTTTAATGATCTCGGCTCAGCATTAACATGATGTAGTTGTGGGCTCAGAGCAGCATGACTATGCTTTTCCGAGAATTAGTTCATCCAGGGAGCGGACATGGAGGATGATCCACATTATTAAACAATGAATACTGAAATGTTTCTACCAATTACTTACTACCCGTTTTCTCACAACAGCGGGGTAGACCATTGAAAACATAATGTCTACATTGCTAATTACAGTCTGTTTTTCTTATTAGCAACTTACAAAAGTGTTAATAAAGTAAAATAGTTTTTTAGGTTAAGACTTCCATCAGGTGAATTAGTTTTTCCATGACTTTCATTTGGCAGAGAAAAGGACCAGTTGGTTAATGTTTTAGGAATTCGGATTCTTTCGATCTGCTACACAGCTTCAGATACCTAGAGAGTTAAATATTTTTTTTTTTCCACCTCTAGGGGGCATTATTGTTCACTGTTGATGCTGTTAAAGGGTTTATGTCACAAACCATATTTATTCTCTATCCGCGGGATAAAGGATAAATTGCTGGTTAGTGGAGTCACTTACTGATCCTGAGAACATGGAGTGTTAGTCCCCCGTTGTGGACACGTCCTGACTAGAGATGAGCGAATGGCATTCGATCGAATATCAGGCTGTTCGAGGTATTCGATTCCAATCGAATACCACGTGGCAAACGCAGTAAAAATTCGTATCACCTCCCATCTTCCCTGGCACTTTTTTTGCACCAATAACTGTGCAGGGAGGTGGGACAGGAACTACGACAACGTAGGCATTGTAAGGGCCACTCTCCATTTCCTCCATTTTCTACTCCCCTTCACACCATCCGTGCTGAAGCAATGGGATGCACTGAACTTCCCCTCAAACCTCGTGTGGGACAGTGACATGAAAGGCCACTTCATCCCCCTCGTCTTCCTCCATCAGCCAACGGTGCGAAGATGACAGGAGTGTGCTCTGAATGTTTTCAGCCTAGCAGAGACTACTTTTCACTTACGAGAATGGCCGCACTTTCACCAGTATATCAGGTACAGTAGTGTAGGTTTCAAAGAACCTTTGCACCAACAAGTTGAAAACATGGGCCATGTGTGGACTGTGTTTGAGTCTGGCAAACTCCAGATCTGCTACCAGGTTTCGGCCATTATCACATACGCCAACATGCCTGGGCCCAGCTGCAGTGGGAAAAACCACATTGCCGTTGCATCGAGGATGGCATCCCTAACCTCGGGGAAAGTGTGTTTTCTGTCGGCCAAGCTGATGAGCTTCAGCACGACCTGCTGACGTCTCCACACCGCAGTGCTGAAGCACTTGCAGGTCTCAGGTGTGGTCGAGGTCGCAGCAGAGGAGTAGGCTTTCAGAGAGGCCCTGCCAGAAATTTTGGGCTGGGAGAGGAGATAGGCCACCCCAGTTTGCACCCCGGGCCCATGCTCAACTACATTCACCCAGCCTGTCATTACAGAGAAGCAGTGTCCCTGACCGCAGGCGCTTGTCCATGCGTTGGTGGTCAAGTGGACCTTACAGCAAAGCGTGGAACTCAGAACCCGACTAATATTAGGGGACACGTGCTGGCGCAAGGCGGGGACGGCACACCAACAGAGATAGTGACGGCTAGGGGCATCATAGTGAGGTGCCGCAGCTGCCATCAGGTCACGGAAGGCATGAGTCTCCACTAGCCGGAACACCAACATCTCCAGGGCCAGCAGTTTTGATATGAGACCGTTGAAGGGTGGGGGGGGGGGGGTTGTGCTGTATTTCTGCCGGTGATGAAAGGCCTGGGAGATGGGGAGTTGCTGGGAAGAGGCGTATGATGGTGCAGGCAAGAGGAGCAGGGGCAGGAGATGCAGCAGATGAGGGCGAACGCCACGAAGTGTCAGAGGCAGATATTGAGGTGTCCAGGTTGGTGGTCTGGACTGCATCTCCAGCACTGGAAACTGTGGAAGAGTCAGTATTGGCAACGCCGGCCGACGATTGTCCTGCATTTGCTCTCTCCCACTGAGCCCAGGGCTTGCCTTCCAAATGACGGTGCATGCCAGAGGTGGTAAGGTTGCTCTTTTCAGAGCCCCTACTCAGTTTAGACTTGCAAAGTGTGCAAACTGCACCAAATTTGTCCTCCGCGTATACATTGAAAAATCTCCACACCATCAAGGAATATGGCCTCGATGGGGGAGTTTCTCTCGGGTGACTAGAAGAGGGAACATCTTGGGCCTTGCTGCCTCAGGCCTGGCTTCTGTGAAGCAGCTGTCCTGTGCCTCTGGACATGCCTCTGCCTCTAGCCACCTTTTTTTGCTGCTGCATTTGCCTCCACATCTACACTGCTTTCCCCACTAGACATCACCCCTGTCCATGTAGGGTTGGTGGCCTCGTCGTCCACAAACTCCTCTTCCAATTGCTCACTCTCCTCTTACTGCAAACCACACATAACCACAGCTTGCCCTGATGTGGCAACTGTGTCTCGTCATCATCACTGAGGCCCAGAAACGCTGGTTGCGGGTCCACAAATTTGGCAGGAAATGGCGGATGCTCCAGTATTTGGGCATCAGGACACACAAAGTCATCTGGTAGCTCCTGGGATTCGGGAAGTTGTTCAACAGAGGGAAAAACAGTAAAAGGATCCGAAAAGAGATTTTCAGGAATTGTGATGAGCGCATGCTAATGTTTCTTTCGGTTTAAAGTTATGTTTCTGTCCATATTAATGTAGAGTTAAGAAGGTTTCCAACCGTGTTTCCCTGAAAGTAAGACAGTGTCTTACATTCTTTTTACCCCCAAAAGTCCCACTATGTCTTACTTTTGGGGTATGTCTTATATTGGGAAAACCAACCCCCCCCCCCCCATCATCATCATCAATCATATGGATTGAAGCGGCGGCACACGAGGAGTTAAGCGGCGGCCGGCGGCAAAGTCTGCCTGCCGCTTCCATACATTGCAATGGGAGCGTGCTATTCAAATAGTATTCGTTCATCTCTAACTTCAATTGTAACTTCTTACAATTGAAGTTGGAGATGCGCGATTACTATTTGAATAGCGCGCTCCCATTGCAATGTATGGAAGCGGCAGGCAGACTTTGCCGGCGGCCGCCGCTTAACGGGATTCTACCATTAAAAGAAGTTCTTTCCTCTGACCACGTCGGAATAGCCTTAAAAAAGGCTATTCGTCTCCTACCTGTTCCCATAGCCAGCGCCGCCTTCTTCCTCAGCTGTGTCCGCCCCGTCTATGTTCCCGTCGGGCCTCATGGATGACGCATGCGCAGTCTGCGAGAGCCTGTTAGAGCCGACTGCGCATGCGTCATCCATGAGGCCCGACGGGGACATAGACGGGGCGGACGCAGCTGAGGAAGAAGGCGGCGCTGGCTATGGCAACAGGTAGGAGACGAATAGCCTTTTTTAAGGCTATTCCGACGTGGTCAGTGGAAAGAACTTCTTTTAATGGAAGAATCCCTTTAACTCCTCGCGTGCCGAGCGCTTCCATTCATTTCAATGGAAGTGTGCCATTGAAATGAATAGAAGCGGGGGGGTTAAGCGGCCGCCGGCAAAGTCCTTCTTCACAGCGCTGTGCTGTGAGAGCCGGGGGGAACGCCCCCTCCCTCTGCTCGCAGTACTCGTCCATAGACGAGCATTATCAGGGAGGGAGGGGGCGTTCCCCCCGGCTCTCACAGCACAGCGGAGCCCCGTGTTTCCCCGATATGGTAGTAACACCCCCCCCCCCCGAAAGTAAGACAGTGTCTTACATTATTTTTACCCCGAAAGTCCCACTATGTCTTACTTTCGGGGTATGTCTTACATTAGCCGACCTCCCTAAAACCCCCGCTACGTCTTACTATCGGGGGTGTCTTACTATCGGGGAAACACGGAATTATTTATCCACTTTCATAGAGGTTCTTGTGAGTTTGTAAAGTGTCCAGTGGAAAGGATGGGATAGGATTTCACATAAGTCTGCCATCCATGGGCAGTCATGGTGCTGAAACTGAAGGAGCTGACTTTGATGAACCCTTGGGTTTTGGAGATGAAGCTCCATCAAAGTTCTCTGCTGCTCACACACCCTGCTCAACATATGGCATCTAGGGTTTCAGCGTGTGGTGACCTTGCACAACAGCCGGTGCTTCAGGCAGATATAGGCGTTGCTGGAGTGTATTGAGGCTCGCAGCAGCTACTGTAGACTTGCCAAAGTGGTCGCACAAGCGCCGCACTTTCACCAGTAGCTCGAGAACATTGTTGTATGTTTTTAAAGACCGTTGCACCAATAAGTTTAAAAGGGGAGCCAGGCATGGACCGTGTTGGAGGCTGGCAAGCTCCAGAGCCGCTACCAAGTTCTAGCCATTATCACACACGAAAAAATGCCTGGTGGAGGAGGGTGGTGTTTCAGCACTCCTGCCAGGAATATTGGGCGGGGAGACAAGGCAGGTCGCCACAGTTTGCAACCCAGTCCCAGCCTCAACTACATTCAGCCAGTGTGCCGTGATTGAGATGTAGCGTCCCTGGCCGCATGCACTTGTCCACATGTCGGTAGTCAAGTGGAACTTTGTGCAAAACGCAGAACTTAGGGCCCGCCTGATGTTACGGGACACGTGCTGGCTCATCTCACCCCAAGAGCCAAAAACACTGCTGGTGAATTTTGTTGAGTTCCAAAGGACTCTGTGTTTAGATTTGGCTCAGTCACAGCTCCAGAACATGCCTTGGAAGGCAAGGTTTCCTTTAGTGGCTCCATCTCACCAGGATGATGATGATGAAGCTTGGTTAAATCTGGTGTCGGAAGGGAAAGTGGTTTCTGATCTACATCTACAGTACTGGAGCATGTTCTTTGGACTATTAACACCTGATCAGAACCCTGTAGAGGTAATGTAGAGTCCCATATTAGAGGATCATTACCGGTAGTAGTGGTTGCAGCCAATTCTCCACCTTTGTGGTCCTCTAAATAAAAGTTACCCCCAGGTAAATGTTATCGATTTCCCAATCAAAATCAAGGTCAATGTCTGAGTCCTCAGTCCAATCCACTACATCAATCCCACACAATGGTTTTGGAACCACCGTTTTAGGGGCTAACATTTTTAAAGAGGCTAACACTCTGCTGGTGCAAGGCTCAACTCACCCAAAGGGCCTAAAACTCTGCCGGTAAAAGGCTGAAGTCACCTAAAGGGCCTCAATCTCTGCTGGTAGCTCAGCTTAAGGGCCTGTAACTTAATTTGGAAGGGCTCACGTTAAGGGCCAGAAAAGTGAATTTTTGAAGGTTTTACCACATCACACATGTACATAATGACAGTTCAGGGTAGGTACTGTTGGATTTCCCATTGCCTATTCCATCTGTGGTTGTCATGGGCAACGTGATTTAAAGGGGTGCTTGGTAATGTTTCTTTAGCTTAAAATTCGGGTTTCTGTCCATACAATTGGGGAGGAAAGAAGGTTTCCAGGTATTTTCCCACTTTCATAGAGGTTCAATTGAGTTTGGAAAGTGTGTAGTTGATAGGTTGTGATAGTGGGGTAATACTGTGACTTGGGCATGTTAGATGACCCCAGACATGCTTCCCCTGCTGTCCCAGTTGCATATCAGAGGTGTTGTCATCATTTGCTGAGGTGTCATAGTGGACTTGGTGACCCTCCTTAGTCAAATAGTGGTTTTCCCTGAAACAAACGTTTTTTTCCCCATAGACTATAATGGGGTTCGATATTCGTTCGAATAGTCGAATATTGAGGGGCTATTCGAAACGAATATCCTGACCTCTGGTGGATGCAGTCGTATCCACACACCAGTTCAGTTTAGTGGATGCAGTTGCATCCTTCTCATGCGGCCCTAGTGGTCAAATGAGCGGGACTGGTGATGTCACTCCTATACACAGTCGGTCCCTCACCAGTGCACTGCCTCACCGGTCATGTGGTACTCAGGGGCTTCAGGGACTAAGGCACGGCACACCATGAGGGCAACAGTACTGTCCAATACCCATCCAGGATGGAGAAACTGGCGCAGAATGGTATGTGGTCCTGGCATGACATAACATGATCACAGATCTGAGTTTTCCCTGCTGGTTATAGCATTTCCCCAAATGAGCAGAAGCTATAATCAATTAATATCAGTGAAAACTGCAGGCTTATGTTTTCGGAATAGTTTGTTCCCCAATGATGGCTTCGGGGAACGGGTTAGTAGAAGCTATAATGTATTAATATCATTGAAAACTGCAGGCTGGTGTTCTCAGTGCCATTAATTTATACAGCTTTTATTAACCTGTTCCTTACCAACTATAATCAGTTCATGTAATTGAAACATTATACAGGATGGCTACATCCTGCACTCTGCGCCCTGCTCTCTCAGCTGCTTCGCAATGCCATTGCATACTGAATACATCCCCAATCCTGTTCCCTTCACTTAACTTTTATTGAGGCTAAGGCCACATGGCAACTTTATGACTCCTATTGCGATACCAAATATAAATGTTTTACCTGTAATATTAAGAAACAACATCAAAGATCAGATAAAAATTGTATGCATTTTTTTTCTGATGCAATTTTACTTGTGCTAAACTGCACTATGTGACCTCTTATTACATTAATGAGCCCCAACCTTTTACATAGCAAGGGTAATCCGGTGACCCAGCACATCTCCATGTGGAGTATGATATATTATGATATATTACATGCAGGCTTTCTCCTCCTGTCACCCACTAATTGGTGATAGGGCTAGGTCTACATACAATATATCCAACTCCTTCTCCTTGTGCCATTTCACTGACTCACTGAATTAAAAAAATTAAATCAAAGGGATTTGAGATTAAAATTGAAAATTGTCCATAGACAAAAAAAATTGTGAGTATACATTTTTGCAAAATCCAGCTATAACTTTTTATTAAATGCTAAATGTTTGCGCCAACGGAATTTTTATACCGGCCTTGCAACTTTTCAAAGAGGGGGCGTAATAAGGGCAGAGCCAGCAACCCAACAGATGTATTATCATTTTTTTTACCATAAATTTATCATCAGGTTTTGACAAAAAATTATGATTGAAATCTGTCTGCTACTAGTCTAGGAGGATGTACTTAAGTTATGACGAGGAGTCTGCATTCTGCACTGGCACAGAGGATATCCAGACCAATGTAGTGTATTCTATTCTTGGCAAATCTTTCCTAATATGCTGCAAGTTCCCCCTAGTGGTGATAGAATTTTATTATTTAACTCCATGGAGATTCAAAGCTCTGAACCACAAAAAAGAAGTCCAATGAATGCAAAAATGTATCAACTTAGAATTTTCTAAGACCCAAAGTATTTCTGTGTATTCTGTTTCCAAAAAAGTAAAATTAGTAAACAAAAATATTATATAGCTAATCATTTCCAAAATCTGTATTTTACTCCTGGAAAACACCTTTTACATTCTGAAAATAGTAAGGATTTAAAGAACAATGTATATTATAAAGACATGTAAAAGAGGTCACTCAGGCGCTGCTTATAGCATCACTTTGCTGTAACAGAGAGGTCAAAGGTAAGGGAATTTACTTGATCCACCAAATGGTAGGGCCAGATTATGGTGGAAAAACCACCTGACTGGTTTACTTTAATGGGTATTGCTCTGAAGTTGACCATACACATTAGATTAATGTCACCCAAAATCAATTTTGGTCAACCATTTATTGTGCATGGGTCCTCCAGAATCGACACCAATGGCAGTTGTTGGAGGAGAATAAAGTAAGGCTGTTGGGTTGCATCACATCTGACCGTTCTGTTCCTAGGTGAGATAAGTCACCATTCGTTATTCAGCAGTGGCTTTGTCTCTTGTCTCAACACATGTATACACAGCCAAGCTGAGTGTGGTGAGGAGGACGAGAGGTCATCCATATCAGCAACCTAACAATAGTCTTTCAAAAAGAACATTATCTTCTAGAAAAATAGTTGAAAAAAATGACCATATTAGTCACATTGGTTAACAAATTCATAAAAAAAAACCTTAAATGTTTGTTTTTCAGGGCTTGGAATTTGAGGAGGTGGAAAACTTCTTTACCTTTCTAAAGAACATTAATGATGTGGACACAGCCCTCAGCTTTTACCACATGGCGGGAGCTTCTCTTGATAAAGGTATGTGGTTGGTGCTGGATGTATTAAAGGAAGAAACATTGACCAATCTCAAAAAGATTGCTCACTTGTTTCTACAAGACTGTACTCTTCATCCTGAATAGGTGCCAACATAATTTACAGGACATAGGTAAGTCTGCTGCTTCTCACTATGGCCATCCCCACTGTATCAATTCTCTGAAGTCGGGTTCATGCCTCACTTTACTAATCCCTTGCTGCTTGTATTCCAACTCTGCAGGAGTTGGCTCGAGAACACTTTAAATGTAAATCCTGTAGTGTCAAAGTGACTATTGTCTTCCTGGATTTAGTGGTCAACATTTTAAAATTGTCCACATCCATAAGTGGTTGCAAAGCAGGTGGCATTCTCGATCAGACAGGCATAAATTATAGCTTTATCTCTGACTCTGTTCTGAAGGGTTGTGGTATCAATACCAATGATAATACACTGAATATACATTTTAGAGTAACTTAAAAAAAATAAAAAAATCTTGCAGAAATATTGCAATTATCTGATTATATAAGTATTCAATTATACCCCTTGGTTTTCAGAATGTATACTTCTCTTGTATATTGCCTGCGCAGTAATATATAGTACATCTTTTGCTGTATCCTCGGTGGAAGAATCAGGGATCACATTAGTGTTCGAGTTTCCGTTCTTAAGTCCCCAAGTGGACCTGATCTGCTTCAAAAGTGGTTACTAGCATACCCATAGACTGTAATTGGGTCCACCCATTTTCTGACTGAAATTGGTGGAGAGATAAGTCCTGGTTGCAGGATTTTTCTCTCCGCATATTTTAATCAGAATGGAGACGGATTCCCCGAACTGTCACACAACGCTAGTATAACTGTAGCCTTAGTCTGAACATAGGCTTTTTTTCTGCTGCATAGGGTATGTAAACATGGCGGAAAATGGATTCTGCATGTGAACATACCGTACGGCTAGCCGCGACGGAATGCCGTTACAGTGCACCGGCATCCCATCGCAACATTCCGCTCTGGATTAGGCCCAAATGAATGGGCCTAATTGGGAAGGGAGTCTCGCGCAACGGATGCCGCGGCTGAGTCAGCCACTGAATCCGCACGAAGAAGGGGCATGTCAATTTTTTTTCCTGCTACTAGCTAGTGGGGAAAAAAAAGCGAGCGGCTCCCATTGAAGTCAATGGGAGCTGTTTTTGGCAGCGGATTTTGAGGCGGATTCCTCGTCAAAATTCAGTGCCAAAAAACTCCATATGATCGAGCCCTTACAGTAAAAAGCTCAGCTTGGGCGGCAGTGTTTATACTTAACTAACAGAACCTCATTAAAATAACATGCACATACCTATATGTTATGAAGACTAAGAGGTGTGATTACAAATATATAATTTTGATACGATTTTGTGTTTGTTTTTTTTAAATAAAAAACAGTATTTAACAAACTTAAAGTTATTCTAAAATGTATGTTCCTTTTACTTACTGCAGTTTGTATTGATGACAGAGCCCCTTTAACATTGAAGGCAGACCCTTATAATAGGTTGTTTGATTGGTCAGACCCCTTCCAGTCAGCAGAATGAAGGGTCTCACAGCAGTATACTATATTGTTTATCTGGGTACAGCTCTATGTATCAGTTTGAGTGTGCCTGGTTCACTCATCTCTATTGAAGATCTATCCTAGTTTCTGAAGACCCCTTTAAATCATAATGGAAATAGGACTAATAAGGTATTCAGTTAGTATAAGTTGTGTTGAAATCAGTAAATAAAAATATAATTTCCATGACAAATTAAGTTGCAGCAATAAATATATTTTCTGTAAATACAGAAGCCTACTTTCAGGAATCGGAGGGCATTACGCAGAACAATCACAGAGTGTTTGCTTAGAATTATTGTGCAATTACTTTACAATGAAAAGCCATTAAGTGCTCACAATAATCTGGCCACAGGGTGGTTTTAGTCTGTTCACGTCTGTGGATGATAGAGCGAGCCATATGCCAGTTCTCACTCTCATAATGATAGCAGTTTATTATGATACATTTAAAAAAGATAGTAAAAATTTTTAGTGTTTTTACAGGAAATTCAGTAGTGTTAAATATGTAGCTAGTTTGTTAACATTGTGTCCCTATAGTATCCCTACAGTATGTATTATTTCCAGAGATCACTTTACCTGTGGGTCTTTGGTAGACTGCTGCTTGTTATTTCTCCATCAGAAGGAAGAAAACTGTCTCCAGGGCAGTCTATATGTAGGTACCGTGTAAGTCACATATCGGCTTATCACAAGTGTCTCTGGTTTAGCAGCTTTTTCTAGTTATGCTCCAAAAATTTAGTTTCCTGTTGAAAATTGAATTACAGAGCAATTAATTTGCTAGCAGAAAAAGGAACCTATTGAAATCAATGGGAGGCCTTTTTTTTCAGCGCTGAAATTCCACACCAACTTCCTCACCATTTTCCTTCCTGTGAATGGACCCTAAGGGCTAGTTCACACGGGGCTCCATGTGAACATGTTCCATCGCGGCTCCGGATTAGGCCCAAATGAATGGGCCTAGTCCTGAGGGTGGTGTTGCGAAGAGGACATCGCAGCTGAATTAGCCGCGGAACCCGCCTAAAGAAGGGGAGGCTCGCGTCTTTTTTCGGTTTGTTCGCGCACGCAGAAAAAGGAAATGACCGTCTCCCACTGATTTCAATGGGAGGCGGCAGGATTTTGACGCAGATTCTGCATCAAAATCCTAACCATTTTGCCCGTGTGAACTAGCCCTTAGAGTTCTGCATGGGCAGAACATAAATAAAGCTCTTTATGTTTTTAAATATTAATATTTGTGCAAGAGCTAGAAATCTTTGTTACAGTAAGTTCACATTAGCGTTGGCCTATCTGCGGTTAGGTGGAGTGCTACAACAGCAGAAACATACTGCGCCAGACAGACCCCATTAACTATAATGGGATTCGTTGGATGTCCGTTCTTCTTCTGGCAGATGAAAAAGTCAGACTTGAAGCCCTTTTTCATCGATCTTTGAGGCACACTGCAATGCAGTCTTCAAACGGAGACTCCAACATGTATGTGAACGTGGCTTTACATGATTAGTAGAGATGAGCGAGTACTGTTCGGATCAGCCGATCCGAACAACACGCTCCATAGAAATGAATGGATGCACCTGGTACTTCCGCTTTGACGGCGGCCGGCCGCTTAACCCCCCGCGTGCTGGCTACGTCCATTCATTTCTGTGCGAGCGTGCTGTTCGGATTGGCTGATCCGAACAGTACTCACTCATCTCTAATGGTTAGAAACTGAAGATTTTGTAGATAGATAGTCTTGCTTATTTTAGACTGTAAGAGTATTTGGTGGTACACGTTCTCCTTTATTCTGCCTTGCATTCAGTTTACACTAAAATAAAGACATGGCAAGAAAAATGTGCATGTTAAATACTTGTTTTCACAGTTACAACAGGAAGAGATAAATTCTCAAGTTTATGCAGTTTCGCTCCTACAATAATCGTTTATCCATCTGCTTAGCATCTTTGAGCTTTGTGACTTGTACTCTAAGCTTTTATAGTACCCATAAATAATAATAGCGTCTTTGGGATATGAAGATCTTCGAGGCATAAGCAAAGTTGCGGTCAGAATTTCTCTGGCATGACTTAATTTACACCACTACAAAAAAAGTTGTTAGATTAACAGACATTTTATGATGGCATTGTTTTAATAGGGTGACAGTAAACAAACCTCATGACACTTCCAAAAAATGTTTGCAAAGAAAAGATTAAAAGGAGCATTGCTCCTTGTAACAAATGAGGCTATTGTTGTTATTTTCGGGAGCTTGTTGGAAATTCAGCACAAACACTAACTTCCTTCCATTTAGCTGTTAAGTGATCCAAACAATATAAAGCTCCGTAGGCTAAGGCCTGTGGGCTGGTTGTTTTAAAAATATAAATTTTGCTGAGTTTCTAGAAAATATTTTTAATTTTACCACCAGCCTTATGATTGTCTGACTGTCACGTGATTGCTAGGAGAGATGCAGGTTTTAGCTGAGTTTTAAAGTAGAATTTTTCAATTGTTCCTTTGGGCGCTTGTAAACAATGTGCGAGTGACTTCCACCTCCTAATTCACAAGAAAGAAAAGACAATTTTGATGACGGCCCTAATGAAGGCCTCAATTTACTGACTTGTTTTCTTGTTTTGCTACTCCTTCTCCTCCAACATATTCCATTGCCTAAATATTGACAGACTTTGGCTTAGTCCACACGCAAATCCACATGGGCATACTCCGCAGTGCAGTGCACGGCATCCCGTCGTGGCTTTCCGCTCCGGATTAGGCCCAAATGAATGGGCCTAGTCCAGAGGGAGCTGTCGCGAGGTGGACGCTGCAACTGAATCAGCCACGGAATCCGCCTGAAGAAAGGGCAGTTCGGAAAAAAAGAATGCTAGCGGTCTCCATAGACCACCATTGTGAGGGGGGCGGATTATGACGTGGATTCCGTGCCAAAATCCGCCCCATGTGAATGGCGCCTTTCATGTTACCATATGAAAGGTCCTGGATGGGCTCTAGGGAGGCCTCTCCTTTTATGAGAAACATCTAAAGGCCTTTAAAGGAACCTGCCAGCAGGTTTGGGGACATTCAGTGCTTAAATTGGAAAAAAAATTGGGGGGGACTCTGGAATAATGGGTCCACCAACACATCCCTTCCCCCTGTGGACACGCGCATTCCTGCACACATTGTTATGCCCAATGACACAGAATTATATGCCCCCAAGTGCCCTTGGAACACAGAATTATAATCCCCAAATGCCCCTAAACACAGTATTATATACCCCAAGTGCCCCTTGAACACAGTATTATATGCCCCATGTGCCCCTTGAACAAAGTATTATGTGCCCTTGAACATCCTATTAATATTATAAATGTGAAAGTTTGTGGGTTTGTGTGTTTGTATGTTTGCATGTTCGGATGTTTGTTCCTCAATCACGGAAAAACCGCTCCACCGATTTGGCTGAAATTTTCCACAAACATAGTTAATACACCCGATTAAACAATAGGCTACTTTTCGTCACAATAGCGCACATACGTTTGTGCCAGGACCCCCACAAAACCCAAACTCACACCACCATCTCTGCAATCTCACACACTTTGGACTATAGCAAGCCACAAAATTCATATTGCCCTCTACAGCCTCGCCCCTAACCCCACACAATCACATATACATATACTTTACCACTTTGCCCCTCACCTTAACGATACTCCAGGAGGCTCTCTTTAACGCTCCGGAGCAGCTATGTTTGCCGACCCCCACCACTCTGACAATCCGCGACACCGCCCACCCATGTCAATACCCCTAGGCGGTCTAATAAATGCAAAAAAAAAAAGTTTCAAAAAAGTAAAAAAAAAAATAAAAAAAAAATAATAAAAAGGATTAAAAATTCAAATCACCCCCCTTTCCCTAGAACACATATAAAAGTAGTTAAAAACTGTGAAACACATACATGTTAGGTATCCCCACGTCCGAAATCGCCCGCTCTACAAAGCTATACAAATATTTTTCCTGTTAGGTAAACGCCGTAGTGGGAAAAATGGTCAAAAGTGCCAAACCGCCATTTTTTCACTGTTTTGATTCTGATAAAAATTTGAATAAAAAGTGATCAAAGCAATAACATTTCCCGAAAATGATAGAAATACAAAGTACACCCGGTCCCGCAAAAAAAGACGCCCTATACATCCCCGTACACGCACGTATAAAAAAGTTACGGCTGTCGGAATATGGCGACTTTTCAAAAAAAAATTTTTTAACAGTTTTGGAATTTTTTTAAGGGGTCAAAATGTAAATAAAACCATATAAATTTGGTATCCCCGGAATCGTAACGAAACACAGAATACAGGGGACATGTCATTTTGGTTGCACAGTGAACGCCGTAAAACCAAAGCCCGTAAGAAAGTCGCAGAAATGCATTTTTTCTTCAAATCCACCCCATTCTGAATTTTTTCCCTGCTTCCCAGTACATTATATAGAATAAATAATGGTGGCATCATGAAGAAAAATTTGTCCCAGGAAAAATTAAGACCTCATATGGCTCTGGGAGCAGAGAAATAAAAAAGTTATGGGGTTTAGAAGGAGGGGAGTCAAAAATGAAAATCAAAAAATGCCATCGGCGGCAAAGGGTTAACTTCAAATACTTCTGTCCCAAAGTCACTATGTAAAGTTTCTCACAACACCGTATAGCAGCTCAAATACAAATTAACTTCAACACAAAAGTCTCACGTATTCTCTGAATTACAGCAAAAACAAGATACAAAGTTACATTTCATAACCCATACCGTATACACAGTACGAAAACCTTACCCGCGCCTGTATATACCCACTTCTACAATCACCGCAGACGAAGTCGCGGGTACCAGCTAGTAGTATTATATACCCCAAGTGCCCTTTGAACACAGTATTATATGCCCCGTTGTAGACACCCATGAACAATTATAATACTCTGGGGTCTTTTCAGACCCCAAAGTATAATAATCAGAGACTCAGGGTCAGGGAGGAAACACAAAAAAACTGTTACTTACCTCGCCCTGGCTCAGGAGCATTCCCGTAGATCATGTCGGCCATATTCAGTGTAGTACGGCGGAACTCCGGATGTCGCGTGAGCAGGGGGCTTGCGTCGCTATGCATAAGGACGCAAGCCCTATGCCCATGTGACATATGGGATGTCACCTAAGTAGGCCTGAAGCCTTCGGGAGCCGGGAGAGATAAGTAATAGCGACTATTATGTTCCACATTTTGGGTCAAACAATTTCTTACTTTATACCGTAGAAATTATAAGCATCAGAGGTTCAGAGTCCCAATTCTGACTATGATAAGCCTATCTGACTATGATGTCCTAATCTTTAGTCTGATGATGCTATTGGCGCATTAGATTTTCTCGAAGAGGCTGGAGTAGTACACCTGGACTTCACTGCATACATACTGCTCTTCAAGCACACGCACAGAGAAGCCAAAGTATACTGCCCCAGCTTTTATGATATAAGTATAAGAGGTTTTTTCAAATGACCCTGATGTGAATAGGTTTGCTATTATCTTTACCCTTATTTTTATATACTATGTGAGATTTAAGTTATTGTCTTTTATATACAGAGAATCTTAGATCACAGAAATCCCCTTCAATAATTTTAGAACCATAAAGAAGTGCTTTGAACTACTAAAATTCCAGTAAATGTCAAGAAAAACTGAAAGATTAGTGAAAAGCTAGAGCCTAGAATGTTAAATTGCATTGTAGCGTTTCCTGTAGTTACATGCTATGACTCTTGGTGACAAATCGTTTTTTTTTCTTCTTCTGTGTTTTTTTTTCTTTTGTTTTGACAACAAACCCTTCAATGATATATAGACTATGCTTATTACTTCCTGTGCAGACTCAAAACTCCATATGTAGAGAAAACAGAAATTGAACAGTACCTGGATTTGCAATGTCTTAATTCTACCTTTTTCAGTAGCCTCTGGATAGAAAATTGGATAAGATTTATAAAAATCCTATCCCATTTTCTACATTTCCTATTGGCCTGCAGTACAGTTTAGTTCTCCTTTGCTGGGTCATAAAGACTCTCTGTGACATGAAATATAAAGATAAAGTGCACACAGAAAACCGTTTATAGTCTAAAATACAGACGTATTGGGGGTAATACATCAAGCACAGAGATTATACTCCAGAGAATTGTTCATGTTCCAGTAAATAGAACTCACCCTGTTGCAGATCTAAGGGCAAACAAACTAAAATAATTCATAAATCCCTTGAGTTAGCAATACATTCTTATAAGGAAAGCTGATATATAATATAATCTTCTGTATCTTTAAAAAGTGTGAAAGAGGAAATGTCCAGTGACCCTAACATAAACATTGCAGTAAAGTATGAATGTTTTTTCAGTACTTTTAAAAATGCCTTTCTTTAAGAAACAGTGCCATACCAGTCCATGGGTTGTGTCAGGTATTGCAGCTCCATCGAAATAAAGGCTGTCCTACAATACCAGAAAGGTGTGATGCTAAAAGTACAGAGTTTTTTTTAGTTGTATGTAATCTTTTTTAAATTTTAAAAAGAGGACCTTTCACCATTTAAGCTTCCCTTCTAAGGCCAGCATGGGGAATAGTGTTTGTAATAGTAAAAGTTAAATATCCTGATAAATGATGTGAGGTGAAAAGCCATTAGATAAGCACCTCATCACTTCAAGATGCTCGTTTCTGAAAGATCCTTCTTATTTCTGCCCCCAAAATGGAAGAGAGCAGCAAGGAGTGATGAGGCGCTTTTTGGGAGTCTGTATAATGAAGTGTACATTACAGGTGACCATACAGGACTTTGCCTTTGAGAAGCAGAAAGAAATACCTGTGTCCAATAACGTGATTATATCCTTGCTTCTTTCACTTAGGTTACAGCAGAAGCTGTACTGTATTCTACTGGGCATGTAGGACAGAGCTTCAGTAGAATGATGCACCCAATTTCATATGTGTTGAACACCCTGGGGTGCTATAACAAGTATATAATGCAAACATTTATATATTTAAGAAAACTTTTTTTCACTAACAATACTTTACACATTTACTCTAATATGCGTATTGGGTTTACTTCTTAGATTGATATGGGTCAAACGCCTCCAGTTCCCGTTTTCAGGTGTGGGTACCTAAGGTCAGACATATATGAGTAGTGAAGCTGATTTAGCATACAGTACTACTAGATAATACTAGTTTCAACATTTGTAACTACCATGTTATATATGCTGTGCCACTATTTGAAGGGATTGTGCCATCAATACAGCAGCAATAAGTACACTCAAAATACATTGCATTTTTCTGCTTGTAATAGCACCTCTTGTGGGAGGAAATATATCTCTAGGCACAATTCCGTTATAGGTGCATGTCCATTGTAATACAGTATAGCTTCTGCTGTATTCCTAGTGGAAAAAAAAAATCAGTGATGCTGTATCTTTAAAGGGGTTATGTTGGATTGCAAAACATGACTGTTTTCTTTCAGAAAGAGCTGTACTTCCTCTTGAGAGAATGCGACATCACTATTGTTGGTCATAAGGCCATGCTGCAGCTCAATCCCATATATTTGATATCATTTCCTGAGAAAAGGAAGAAGTGTTCTTTCCAGGTGAATTCAGCCTTTTTTTATGTTGGACAGCCCCTTTAAAGCTTTAGACTCCAAGCAGAGACTCTTAGATAACTTCCTTATCAGTCTATGCTGCTCTGTCCTGAAAACCTAATAAGATCCTCATCACTTCATACTGCTCAGTCCTGAATGATCCTTCTTGCCTCTGTTCCTGCTCAGGAGGAGAGCAGCACTGACTGGTGATGAGTTTATCTAATGGCTTCTGTCTTTACGTGACAGAGTCTATAAGCAGAAGGAAGCCTACACTATGTTGTGTATGTTTAACTTGTCTGCTATTCTCACTAAGAATTCAGCAGAAGCTGTACTGTATTCTGATGAGCATGCATGTCTAATGAGTTAAAAGCAAATAATTGCTATACTTTTGCAAGGGTTTTATTTTATTTTTTAAATGATAATACTATACAAAGCTACCCTATAATGCATATTGAATGTACTTATTGTCATCTGGATTGATGGCACAACCCCTTTAAAATTAGCGACACACAGGTATTAGCTAAGGGCCATAATATTCCAAGGGTGGTGTATTACAAATCCATGCCACACTGTCGCGGCTGCATGTTTGAGGCTCTACTCATTGTAGTATAATATAATTCCTTGGTTACATGTTTATTCTTAATTACAAACTGCCTTTCACCCTATTCCAAATATCAGTGAACTAATAAGACCCATTTGTACACACATTTTTTCTGAGGCCCATTCTGTCCAATGTCCTGTCTCTCTGGGTAAACATACTCTGAGAAATGACTCTTCAAATGCTCCCAGAGCTGCCTGTTTGGTTCTGGACTCCATCCAAGTAGAGCCCCTTTCCTCTATAGCTAATAGCATAAATTATAAAGTTCCTGCACTGAATGTACTATCTCTGGCACGCATCCTTATCCACGGTACTCGGGGGAGCAGGACGAACTCTCATCTTGGCTGATGCTAGACAATTTTAAATTAGCAGTGAAAATACTGCAGCATCACCGCTCCATTAGAGGGAGAGAAATGCATAGAACATTATATAAATGATGTTCCTACTTGTAAACATTATCGAAATCACAATACGCTCTTTAAGAATCTCTCTTTATTTGCTTCTGAACATCTGTACAGGCCATTGGCAGGCTATGTTCACATTTTATTTCTACATCACATTCAGTGTATGCATCACAAAAGCTTGCCCCAATTACTATATGCTGGTCAGCATTGGTGTTGTTTTGTTTTGTTTTGTTTTTTTTTTTACTATATCGGAAAGTGTAGTCTGCTTTCTAGTACAGAGGTACATAATAAAAAAATATACAGCATAATTTACACGTATTTTTTGCTCTATTGCAGTCATTATTGGGTCTTGTCACTGGGATACTGGGATCTCCAAGTATGTTCAAGGACCATGACAAAAATTGTGGTAAAAAGGGGGTCACACGGTGGCTCAGTGGTTAGCACTGCAGCCTTGCAGCACTGGGGTCCTGGTGTTCAAATCCCGCCAACGGCAAAAAAAAAAAACATCTGCAAGGAGTTTGTATGTTCTCCCTGTATTTGCATGGATTTCCATCCGATATTCCAAAGACATACTGATAGGGAAAAATGTACATTGTGAGCTCTATGCAGGGCTCATAATCTAAATTTAAAAAAAAAAAAAAAAGATAAAAGTTTTTTTTGGATGTGGTTCCAACCACTGCAATATGTGCAAACGCGCTAAGAAGACTAAAAATTTCCACGATACAGACAATATACGTAAATATGATATAGCGACTTTCTTGAATTGCAATAGTGATCATGTGATATATGTAATAGAATGCATTTCATGTAAGTTGTTATATGTGGGTTGTACAGTTAGAGCTGTGAAGACCAGGTTGTCGGAACACATCTCAGATTGTAATAAAACTGAAGATAACATTTCGAATGCATCTAAGCATTTTTCACAGTTCCATCATGGTGATATATCTTGTTTGAAATTTTATGCTGTTGAATATGTCCATAAACCAGTCAGGGGAGGTGAGTGGAGGAAGAAGTTGCTGTTACGGGAGGCCTTTTGGATACTACGTCTTAATACGAGGTATCAAAGGGTCTCAATGTGCGATCTGATTTGTCATATATTTGACTTTCCCCCTAAAAAGTTTTATGTTGGTATAACACACTCCAGTTTAAAACTTTTTATGGACATATACTCCTGTCTAAAACTAGGGAGTTGTCTATCATATGATTTATATGCCAGACTATGAATGAGTAGCCTATGATTGGTGGAATCACCCACTAGAAGCCTATGATTGGTGGAATCTGGTCTTATGACTTACATGTGGCTTTTTTGTTACTAAGATACAGGGGGCGTGTCTACTACGCTGTAACCGGATAGACTATGACTATATGGCATGTTTTTTATGCGCTTTACTGGGATAGTTTATGGTCAAAGATGTATATACGGCGCATTCCGACGATTTAATTTACAGTGATCTTGTCCGAGAACTATATAATCAGTGTTTTCTGCCGTTAGCATCTATGAAGGTTTCGGATATCTTTGGAGATTATATGGTAAATTCCATATCTCTTTGGTAATTATCATGTTTATATACGTATTTATTTGTTTGAGCCTGTATGCTCTTTTTCTCTCTGTAATATGATCTGATGTATTTATTTTTTGTAGGGTATAATACATGTTTAATGGTTGTCCTTATTCTTTTGATATGTTTTGAATGCTATATGATATTTAAATACATATATAGGTACGGATCCGGACATATTACAATTGAAACTACAGGAAAGAGTCCTGGAGATAACTTACACACCAGCTTTTAATATCAGCATGTCATAGCGAGTGTTGTGGACTTCATTGTGATGTTCACTAGAGATGAGCGAACACTGAAATGTTCGAGGTTCGAAATTCGATTCGAACAGCCGCTCACTGTTCGAGTGTTCGAATGGGTTTCGAACCCCATTATAGTCTATGGGGAACATAAACTCGTTAAGGGGGAAACCCAAATTCGTGTCTGGAGGGTCACCAAGTCCACTATGACACCCCAGGAAATGATACCAACACCCTGGAATGACACTGGGACAGCAGGGGAAGCATGTCTGGGGGCATAAAAGTCACTTTATTTCATGGAAATCCCTGTCAGTTTGCGATTTTCGCAAGCTAACTTTTCCCCATAGAAATGCATTGGCCAGTGCTGATTGGCCAGAGTACGGAACTCGACCAATCAGCGCTGGCTCTGCTGGAGGAGGCGGAGTCTAAGGTCGGACCTGAATGGAGACTGGTGTGGAGCGATCTTAGACTCCGCCTCCTCCAGCAGAGCCAGCGCTGATTGGCCGAATTCCGTACTCTGGCCAATCAGCACTGGCTAATGCATTGTATTGGCGTGATGAAGCAGTGCTGAATGTGTGTGCTTAGCACACACATTCAGCTCTACTTCATCGGGCTAATAGAATGCATTGGCCAGCGCTGATTGGCCGAATTCCGTACTCTGGCCAATCAGTGCTGGCCAATGCATTCTATTAGCTTGATGAAGCAGAGTGTGCACAAGGGTTCAAGCGCACCCTCGGCTCTGATGTAGCAGAGCCGAGGCTGCACAAGGGTTCAAGCGCACCCTCGGCTCTGATGTAGGAGAGCCGAGGGTGCACTTGAACCCTTGTGCAGCCTCGGCTCTGCTACATCAGAGCCGAGGGTGCGCTTGAACCCTTGTGCACACTCTGCTTCATCAAGCTAATAGAATGCATTGGCCAGCGCTGATTGGCCAATGTATTCTATTAGCCTGATGAAGTAGAGCTGAATGTGTGTGCTAAGCACACACATTCAGCTCTACTTCATCGGGCTAATAGAATGCATTGGCCAGCGCTGATTGGCCAGAGTACGGAACTCGACCAATCAGCGCTGGCTCTGCTGGAGGAGGCGGAGTCTAAGATCGCTCCACACCAGTCTCCATTCAGGTCCGACCTTAGACTCCGCCTCCTCCAGCAGAGCCAGCGCTGATTGGCCGAATTCCGTACTCTGGCCAATCAGCACTGGCTAATGCATTGTATTGGCGTGATGAAGCAGTGCTGAATGTGTGTGCTTAGCACACACATTCAGCTCTACTTCATCGGGCTAATAGAATGCATTGGCCAATCAGCGCTGGCCAATGCATTCTATTAGCGTGAACTGAGTTTGCACAGGGGTTCTAGTGCACCCTCGGCTCTGCTACATCAGATTGCTACATCTGATGTAGCAGTGCCGAGTGTGCATCAGATGTGTAGTTGAGCAAAACTGACTCAGCACTGCTAAGTCTCTGCATTCGCATAGGAATGCATTGGCCAGCCTTCGGCCAATCAGCGCTGGCTCTGCCGGAGGAGGCGGAGTCTAAGGTCGGACCTGAATGGAGACTGGTGTGGAGCGATCTTAGACTCCGCCTCCTCCAGCAGAGCCAGCGCTGATTGGTCGAGTTCCGTACTCTGGCCAATCAGCGCTGGCCAATGCATTCTATTAGCCCGATGAAGTAGAGCTGAATGTGTGTGCTTAGCACACACATTCAGCTCTACTTCATCAGGCTAATAGAATACATTGGCCAATCAGCGCTGGCCAATGCATTCTATTAGCTTGATGAAGCAGAGTGTGCACAAGGGTTCAAGCGCACCCTCGGCTCTGATGTAGCAGAGCCGAGGCTGCACAAGGGTTCAAGTGCACCCTCGGCTCTCCTACATCAGAGCCGAGGGTGCGCTTGAACCCTTGTGCAGCCTCGGCTCTGCTACATCAGAGCCGAGGGTGCGCTTGAACCCTTGTGCACACTCTGCTTCATCAAGCTAATAGAATGCATTGGCCAGCACTGATTGGCCAGAGTACGGAATTCGGCCAATCAGCGCTGGCCAATGCATCCCTATGGGAAAAAGTTTATCTCACAAAAATCACAATTACACACCCGATAGAGCCCCAAAAAGTTATTTTTAATAACATTCCCCCCTAAATAAAGGTTATCCCTAGCTATCCCTGCCTGTACAGCTATCCCTGTCTCATAGTCACAAAGTTCACATTCTCATATGACCCGGATTTGAAATCCACTATTCGTCTAAAATGGAGGTCACCTGATTTCGGCAGCCAATGACTTTTTCCAAGTTTTTTCAATGCCCCCAGTGTCGTAGTTCCTGTCCCACCTCCCCTGCGCTGTTATTGGTGCAAAAAAGGCGCCAGGGAAGGTGGGAGGGGAATCGAATTTTGGCGCACTTTACCACGTGGTGTTCGATTCGATTCGAACATGGCGAACACCCTGATATCCGATCGAACATGTGTTCGATAGAACACTGTTCGCTCATCTCTAATGTTCACATGTAGTAGGGAGATGACATGAAACTATTCCTGGTTGAACACGTCACTTTCAAGATTTATTTACCATTAAGTGATAGACAAAAGAAGTTTTGTAGAATTTTTAGATTAGCCATGTTATGCAGTTTAGAGGATAAAGCAAGGATCTCTGACAAGTAGTCTTTAGCTGCCTTACAGAATAGTAAGCAAATAGTTATACCAGACAGAATCCTTTTGCCACTCATGGGAACATCTTGAGTCAAGAGGCAAGGTAAGGAAGGACACATCTGTACTATGGGGTCATGTACTACACTCATGGCCATGTTGACTCTACCAGTTCCCTGTATAGCACAACACAGGATCCCGCAGTTCTGCTCATTGCTAGCTCTAAAATAAGATACTGTAAACTGCTCACATTTTTGAGTGAACTCTGCTTTATCCGTTCTTTTATGAAGGATGCACCATTCACATGGCGTACATTATGTACAATGAGATTGTGCAAGAGAATATGGGAAAACGTGGATCAATTTTTAATGAGAAAACTGTGCAGTATTAATAAGACATGATATCATAACTGCGACTTGAAGACGGTAAAAAGCCATAATATTCCCTGCTGCGAGATATATGTTTGCATTGAATAGTAATTCAGGGCAATCTTCCTCACATCTACAATGATTGTTACATAGACCATTTTATGCATCCTATTGTTTTATCACTTCAAAATATAGTTCACCGTATTATTTTATTATTTCTCACTGTAAAGTAATAATATATTCCCTATTTATATTTATCCCTATCTTTTGATATACGGTAATAGAGGAATCCCTGTGAATAAATTTACCAAGATTGAAAAAAACAATATAGTCAGTGCTTTGAAATATTTACTGCATTTACTATGAGGCGCGGTCTCTTCCAATAAAAATTAAAAAGGGTCAGATCTGTCACAGGGTGGACACCAGCGCTTCTCCACAGACCCCAATTACTATAATGATGTGTGTCGGTTTTCTGTCATGGGGTCAATCGCTTCTGATGGAATCTGCGACGTAGCAATGTAAACAGTTCAGTGTATACACCAGCAGCTCTACCCTGCATGTAAGGTAAATGTAGGGCTCGGACAGACAGAAATTTATTTTTATGATAATTTTGTGCAAATTTTTTTTAAAAAAGCAAAACAATGTTATGGTTTAGATCAGCCCCGTTGGCTATTATGCATCCTGTGGTATAGCCTGTCATTTTATCTAGAAAGCAGACAACCCCTTTTAGTGTCCCTTTCAACTTGTTTTGTTATTTTCCTGTCCCATCTCCCTTCTTATGTAAAAATAACAAAATACTGATCCAATCAAGTGGACACAAATTTGCAGATGATACAAAAAATAGCAAATTGTATTCTATAATGCTTATCAAAGTCTGAAAGATCCTCTCCAGCATGTTATCCAATTACTGTATTAATATTGACTTCACTCATAAATCTAAGTAACTGGTTATACAGATGGTGAGAATGGCTCTGCAGCTGCCATGCAACTTTTCTATTCGATTATCCTTGTGACATTTGCAGACTGCTGAACAAGCTAATAAATTAAAATGACCTTAGAATAGTTTGTTAGTATGCACCAAGCACAGCTCCAATATTCTGCAGACAGGCCATATAGAGATAGCTGCGGGCAGTATAAGGATCGTGTGGAGACTATTCATTGCTGAAACCCCTTCCTATATATTGTGGAGGGTTTATGTTGTAAGTCTTTTTTTTCAGACCTTCACCTACCAAGAGAATGTGGATGGAGCCAAAATGGAGCTACTGTGCCTGCGTGCACATTGAAAGGACCCCACAACTAGGCACACTGATATCCTATTACAGGCACACTGATATCCTATTATCACTAATACATGTTTTAGTACTGAAACCATTTGAAACTTTTATATAAAATTACTTGAAATTATGGAAAAGAACTCTCCATAGTGTTATATAATGCAGGAGTCGACAAAAATAACATAAATTGTATCAAATTTATCATGTGCCGTTTTATATTTGTTGTAACTCAGTAGGAATATTGGGCACATTACTCTTCCTAATGTCACAGTATGGCGGCATAATACACTCCAATATTATGCATCAAATACAGCTGTTTTTAAGAAGTGAAGCACTTGTTACAACTTAACCACTTCCCTTTCTCTTGATACTTTTCAGAACTGTTAGTGTCGGTGTCAAAAGTTAGAAACACTCAAATTTGGCTGATGTTCGGCACTTTATATTTTGGTGTTTTTAGCTCCTTATCAGCAAATGGATCCTGTTTCCTGTGACGGGAATTGCTATTGATATTTATATGCCTGGGCAACGCCACACTTGGCTGATGTTGCTCTTAATTCTGGATGACCATGTTGGATAAGATCTTAATATCTGTTACACTGGCCAAGCAGCCACTAAAGTTGGCTTCTAACTGCATACACTAACCAATAGGGCACAGTGGCAAAATCGTGCCTCTTGCAACCACCAACAGGGCGCAAGAGCAATTTCATGCCTACTGCAGCCGCCAATAGGGCATAATGGTAATATCCTGCCTTCTGCAGCCGCCAATAGGGTGTAATGGTAATATCCTGCCTTCTGCAGCCGCCAATAGGGCGTAATAGCAATTTCATGCCTACTGCAGCCGCCAATAGGGCATAATGGTAATATCCTGCCTTCTGCAGCCGCCAATAGGGCGCAATAGCAATATCATGCCTACTGCAGCCGCCAATAGGGCGTCATGGCAATATCATGCCTACTGCAACCACCAACAGGGCGCAATAGCAATATCATGACTACTGCAGCCGCCAATAGGGCGTAATGGCAATATCATGCCTACTGCAACCACCAACAGGGCGCAATAGCAATATCATGCCTACTGCAACCACCAACAGGGCGCAATAGCAATATCATGCCTACTGCAGCCGCCAATAGGGCGTCATGGCAATATCATGCCTACTGCAACCACCAACAGGGCGCAATAGCAATATCATGCCTACTGCAGCCGCCAATAGGGCGTCATGGCAATATCATGCCTACTGCAACCACCAACAGGGCGCAATAGCAATATCATGCCTACTGCAGCCGCCAATAGGGCGTCATGGCAATATTATGCCTACTGCAACCACCAACAGGGCGCAATAGCAATATCATGCCTACTGCAACCACCAACAGGGCGCAATAGTAATATCATGCCTACTGCAACCACCAACAGGGCGCAATAGCAATATCATGCCTACTGCAGCCGCCAATAGGGCGTCATGGCAATATCATGCCTACTGCAACCACCAACAGGGCGCAATAGCAATATCATGCCTACTGCAGCCGCCAATAGGGCGTCATGGCAATATCATGCCTACTGCAACCACCAACAGGGCGCAATAGCAATATCATGCCTACTGCAGCCGCCAATAGGGCATCATGGCAATATTATGCCTACTGCAACCACCAACAGGGCGCAATAGCAATATCATGCCTACTGCAGCCGCCAATAGGGCGTCATGGCAATATCATGCCTACTGCAACCACCAACAGGGCGCAATAGCAATATCATGACTACTGCAGCCGCCAATAGGGCGTAATGGCAATATCATGCCTACTGCAGCTGCCAACATAGTTGGCAAAAATTGTGATTGTGAAGAAATCATTACAGGTAAGTCAAAGTGCTTTCTTAAAAAAGTTAATAAGAATAACAGAACACTAGGGTTAAAAATGGTCAATAAAAACCAGAAGGGTTACAAAAAATAAGTATATACTAAACTCTTTAAGCATCACATGGTAATGTCTGTGCACACTAGGGGACTGGAGCGCCACTAGTTTTGTTCACTTCCATGACACCTTCAGCTTTCTTTTTGGATGAGTTGTCTCACAAGGTCAAGTGTTTGACCTCTTCTTACTATTTCCTTGTTTTAGGCTGAAAGGAGACTCCCTACAAACACACCCTCATAGTTTATCAACATTTATTTGAACCACTGCTATATCTGCACTATGGGAGGAATTTATCATACATTTTGTGTCCATTTTTGGCGTAAGATGTGTGATTAAAAAAAAACCACAAATCTTGAGCTAAAGCAGTTTTTCCTCCGACGCTTGCAACTTTTGGCAAATGCTTCTTAGTGAACTAGGCACATTTCCTGTCCATTGCCAAGGGGATCAAGACTGGCATTGGAAAAAACAGTCTTTATAAATCTCTCCCTGTGTCTTTATTGTGTAGGATGTTTATATTTGCTTCTTATGGTGGCAAATTATTTATCACATTCTTTTTGTTAGAAAACTATGAATTCTATTCTGACCACTGGAGCCTTTTGCACCTTGAAATATGCAGAATGACGGCAGATATTGTCAGATATATAGTGAAGACATTAATTCTTATTTGGATTCCATTATTGAAAAGTTAGGTCAGGTCTCAGATCATGGCTTACATTGATTTACAATAGACTTGTTATTTTAACTTATGGCATTGTCTAGACTAGCAATAGAGCTTACCGAGAGAGGGAAAACAGCAGAAAAAAAAGCAGAATAGAAGTTGTGTAATGGTCAGAAATAGTGGTATTTCTCATGTACACATGCAAGACAATTTATAATCATTCAATGGCCTCACTTTAAGAGAACAACCATCTGAAATCACTAATCTTTGGCATAAAGGGAGTCTATCACTTCCCAAGTATATTAAACTGTCACCACCATATACATTTGTTATGTGAGTCACTTTTGGAGATTTTGTAGATGACGCTGAGCAGTGTCAGGAGCGTTCCCAGCTAGACTGTCAGTAACGCCCTTCTGACAGTGAAGAGCTATCGGTAACAGGGCTGATAGCTCTTCCCCCTAGGGCACATAATGGGAAAGCCGAATTGACTCTAGCCATATATAAAACCACGTGTTCCCGTGGACATGAAAGGTTCTCTTTAAGTGCTCTGTAAGGTGGTGGCAGCAGTGGAGTATGTTTGAGGGCGGTGGTAGACTCCCTTTAAGTGTCCGTATATTAAGGTTAATTCCTTCTTAGGCTCTCGTGTCTTTAAATCCATTTTATCTGCTGTTTATGCATTTTATCAGCAATTTACACAGTAGGCATGGTCTCTATATTGCAGACAATAGAGGAAACGATGATTACGGAAAGTGACAGCAGTGCCAGAGGCACATTATTCTCTTTGGCATATTCACTCAAGGCTGAAGCTGGCAGCCAGGTATGATCTGCAGTGTATTCCAAACACATTTATATGGCTCTCTCTAAATAAAGAATTGGCAGCAGATTGTGAGGAGGCTGTCACTGCCATTTCTTATTGAAATGTCATGCAGGTCAATGCTGCCTGTTGGCTCTTGTTTGCACCTGTCTGGGGTGAAACAAGCTGGCAAGACAGGGGATGCTAATCTACTCAAGCTCAGCAATATCCATGCGGCTGCTTAGATCTTTTTAACAAAATGTCCTTCAAATTCACGCATCTGCAACTTTTAATTAAAGCTCAAGGCCTTTAGCTCCGGCAGTATTGAATTACAGGTCAGCACAAAACGGGAATATTATTATTCATTCCATTCATACATGGGTAGTTTTATGAGGGCATACAGGTGTGGATTTCTGTGCACTGGAATACCTGCTTATGACGCTTATAGTATTTAAGTGTTGTATTTAGGTTTAGCCTCAGGAGTCACTTATAGGATAACAAATATTTACAGGGATTGAGATAAACCTCTAGAAATACCTCTACAAGGTACTGTAATTAGCTTTGTAACAAATTTACCATTGACAGACTCCCTAAAATGTGTCTTTTACTAGATATCTGGATTCCTAGAAAATAACAATTGTAGAGCAACCTTTATTATAACGCTGCATTGTATAAATTGACAAGTGGGTGTTACCATTCCACATTTCCCTTACCCACATAGTCAGCACTGATTGACCTCTGTCTGTGTGTTCAGGGACACCCCCTCCCCAACTGACAACACCCAATTTTCAACCTTTTAGGATTTGTACAATGCAGATTTTTAAGAAAAGATGCCCCACAATCGTCACATATTGGGAGATATTGGTTATTTACCGTATATACTCAAGTATAAGCCGACTTTTTCAGCACAGTTTTTATGCTGAAAAAGCCTCCCCTGGGTTTAGTCTCGAGTCAGGGTCCACGGAGCACATAGAACTGCAAGGACCTACATAAATTAAACAAAGGGGGGAGGTCCTTTAGTGCTACTGCTCTTTGTTTGGCTAGGTCGCGTGACTGTGATGTCATCAAATGTCCTGTAGCCACTAGAATGTAACATCTGCAGATAAGTCAGTGGCCATTATGTGCAGGATTCATTGTATCTTATAGAAGATGTCTGTCGTATCGAGGAGAAGAAGCTACAGTAAAGTGAAAGTAAAATACACAGGTACATGTTGGGGTTACTATTCCTAGCAATGTCAGGCATGTGGGGTTATTAATTTAGTTTTAGTAACTCCATGTGCCTCAGATTAATAACAGTTAACCCCATCATGTCCCTCATTAACCCCTGTGTGCCCCATATAAGGGTTATTAATATGTGAGACACATGGGGGTACTAATAAAGGATCCTAATTATGAAGATACCTAATTTTTACCTCCATATTTCCACATATCAGTAACTCTTATGTGAGGCACACAGGGGGTTAATGTGAGGGACATGATGGGGTTAACTGCTATTACTATGAGGCACATGGAGCTACAGGTAGTCCTCGACTTACGACGCTGATCCGTTGAGGAACGGATCAACGTGATTTAGTGTGCAGCGGCTCGGAACTACCCCCCCCCCCCCCTTTAAAATAAAACCCTGAAACAGAATGTGAAACTTACCGTACGGTGCAGGGTGGGCGGGCGGGCATTCAGGCCTCCTCTTCCTCCGATGTTCCGTCCTCCTCCTCCGGCGCTCGCAAACTGATAATGGCCTGGGCGCATGCGCAGTAGCCGTAATAGAAGCATTATACTGCGCATGCGCCCAGGCCATTATCAGTTCGCGAGCGCCGGAGGAAGTGGTCAGGACATCGGAGGAAGAGGAGGCCTGAATGCCCGCCCGCCCACCCTGCACCGTTCGGTGAGTTTCACATTCTGTTTCAGGGTTTTATTTTACAAGCTCACTTGTAACAGCAAGCTGCCAGCTCTCTTCCGATGAGCAAGGACGAGCCTGCTGCAGAACCAGCATTGATTTGCCGCAGGCTAGTCCTTGCTAGCTGGGAGTGCTGGCAGTTTTCTGTTACAAGGGAGCTGTCGTAACCACGAAACGTCGGAACCCGAGACCGTCGGAACCCGAGGACTACCTGTATTAAGCTGTAATGCACATGACTAGACTTTTTATCTGCAATGGTGGATTTCAATTCAAGTCAATAAGTTTTCCCAGTTTAGTATGGTAAAATTAGGGGCCTCGGCTTATATTTGGGTCGGCTTATACTCGAGTGTATACAGTACTTATGTAGACATGTTAGGATTGGGTAAGGTCCTCTTTAGTCTATAATATCAAAATTATTGCCTTCCAAGTGATCTAAGAGAGGATTGTTACTTTGATCTCAATAACTTGCCAGACTACATCTCTCCGAATATTCTTATCTTCAGTTCCTTCTGTGTATTAATATAATTGAAACTCAAAAATTGGTCTACATTTGGCTTTATAATTGGTATATCTAAATGTAAAATCGATAACATTTGCATTTTCTTTTTTTTGCTTTGTTTGATCTTCCTCTTGCTTTGTAGGTAAAAATCTTCTCTTGGTACCTGGAAATTGTGAACAAGCAGGTTTTAGTTTTATTTCTATAGACTTGTGTTAATTCCCATGGCAGTATATGACACAAGCTTACAAATATTCTTATTAATATAGAAATACTGATGACTTAAATAAATCCGCACCAAGTATTCCTGTGTTAATGAGCCCAACTTCTGCTTTATCACAGCAATGCATCAGAGTAATCAAATACAGAAAAATTTCTATAAACAGCAGCTTTATGTCAGTTTCCTGTTGACGAGATTTTAGACACATTGGTAAAAAGTAATGTTATAAAGGTGACCAATTACAACCTAAGGTGAGACTGCACTTTAAGGGGAACATGACACATTGAACGTGCAGTTCTATCTGCAGGCGACATGTTCTAGATGTAAATGACAAGCTACACTGAAACTTTAGGAAATATAGGGCAGATTTACTAATACGGTGTCAGATTTGTCAAAGTGTCTGATTCTGGTTGATAAATCTGTTTAATTTGTAGACTGATTATTTGACTAAAATGGGGTCTGTGTGTTTTCTGCGTTGTGTCCACATGAGTCATATGCAAGCAGCACTTTTTTCTCTGCATGATTAGCATTGCATTATAGTCTATGGGGCCCTTGTGGTTTCTTTGCTAAGTGGACTCCCCGCACGGAATACCGAACACAGATGTGGACCAGGCCTTAGAAACTCAGACGAACAAGAGTTTTTGTTGTTGTTTTTGCCTGATTGTATGCCTGACCAGTTTTTGACAACATACCTGACTTTTTGTGTGTCTGTCTGGGTCCGCTGCTGCTACCACTGAGCCTATTCTCCACAATATATATAAATAGCGTATACAAAATTAAAATATACAATTTTTTTTTCTTTTTCTATTTAATATATATAAATATTTGTAGGAGAGGACTCAGTATAACCTGTCATTCATTTCCTTAGCTTTCTTTAGGAGTCATTGAGTCCGGTGAGCAGTCCTAATAGTGAGTGTGCTTAGAGAAGTCACTGTTAGGCCTCAATTACTCCTCCTAAGCATAGAAATTGGGTATAAATGGATAAATGACAGGTTATTCTGAATCCTTTTCACAAACCTAGATATAAATCTGCTCAGTTCCTTCTGCTCTATATCATGCACCAGCATTTTCTTAGTGACAGGTTCTCTTTAGGGCAGGGTTCACACTACTGCCACTGTATGCCCCAGGGTTTCCGTCGTAAACCCCGGGGAAACTGGACAGGGGATGGCTTGCCGGCAGTCAGCTTTAAAAACCCAATTACTTGATCACCGGTGTCCATATGTGGCCTCTCCACCTGGAAACCGTTTTTTTTTTTTGCATGGACACAAAGTCAGACATAAAAAAGCAGTTACCTCAGGAAACCCGTGGACCCAATAGACAATAATGGGGTCCTTGTGGTTTCCGTTTGGCTTCCGGCTGAAAAAGGCACAAAATGCAGAGAGAAAAGCATTGTTTGCAGCACTTTTCTTTCCGCACTTTTCATGCGGAATCCCTGTACGGCGACCAAGAGCAGATGTGAACCGGGCCTGAAGAGTATTGATTGTGTACTAATCCTTTAGGAGAATGATGTAAGCTACAATTTACTGTCAGCTCCTTTATATGTCTTTTAGATATTAACATTCAAAGATATGAGCAAACCAATACTTAGAAGACATAACAGTAGGTGGTCCTCGTATATACTATGATAGTTCTAGAGAATTTCAGTTTATTCTCCTTCTTAATGACAGGGATAAACTCTTTGACCTCAGGAAGAAAGAGGTTAAGCATTTTAATAAAGGCTACTACAAGTTTCCTTCATTTAGATACATTGGGACAGAGGTGGACCTTACCTTTAAGGGGTTTTATTCTTGTCTTTACCATTGTTTTCATTATTGCAATAGCTCCAAATTAGAAAGCTAAATATGTGTATACATGAGTAAAAAAAAAAGACAAAAAAAACCCTCTGCCTGAAAAACGAAATCTCTTGATGTTCTTAACAGTTTTGTGCACTCTCCTTCCCCAGGGTACGCAGACCATCGCCATCTCTGCCTTCCCAATACATACCGTATATACTCGAGTATAAGCCGAATTTTTCAGCTCAGTTTTTGTGCTGAAAAAGCCCCCCTCGGCTTATACTCGAGTCAAGCAAAAAAAAATAAAAAAATAATTCATTTTTTTGGGGGGAGGGGGGTGTATGACCAGCCGCAATAGTAATGTATAAAATCTCCCATAAAATAGTGGGGAAAAAAAGAAGCTTTAAAAAAAATATAATCAAAAAATAAAGTAAATAAAAGTTCTAAATCCCTCCTTTCCCTAGAAAGGGGTTAATAGGAGCACTGCAGATATCCTATATTCAGCTATATACACCTCCTCCCCTTTCCCAGCACACAGCAACTACTGCACCCAAAAACTCCGACCATTTTAATTTTTGAAATTTTCCTGTAGCTGCTGCATTTCCCCCCTTCGGCTTATACGCGAGTCAATAAGTTTTCCCAGTTTTTTGTGATAAAACTAGGGGCCTTGGCTTATATTCGGGTCGGCTTATACTCGAGTATATACGGTAATTTATAACAGAAAGAAAAAGATAACTACCAAGAGGAATGTATATCATAAATGGAGATTAAACACGCCTGACATTAGAGCAATAAAAGCCTCTAAGTATCTCCATTTGTGGCGCTTATTTCCAACTGTAGTGTATAAAACGGATCTTGAAAGGTATTTAATATGTGTATTCTGTATTTTATTTCCCAGTGCAGATAATGATTAGAGAGCGGTTAGTATAGAGATGACTTACCATCGCTGGCATGAAGGGTCTTTCTGCATTTTTTTCGTCAATTTTAAAAACCTTTATCTTACTGGTATAGCAGCAACATATTCCATAGTGCATTACACATTGATGTTCTTCCATAGTCTGTTTACCAGGGAACTTCATGGTCACAATGAGCTTAACCACTTTACACTAGATTTAGCAAATCTTATCCACAGCTGTAGAGTTTTTCCACCTGGATATTGACCAGGGACGTAGAATTTTAGAGCCACAGCTTGTCAGTTTCACTGCAGTTTTCATTCTCTTTAATGTAGAATCTGCACGATGCTCATGTCGCGTAATGAGAGACTGTTACACTTTGAGGCCGTATTCACTTGTCCGTTGTGATTTTGCGAACATAAAACAAAGACTGTTTGGCGTCTGAGTTTTGCATCTGCAAAGATCGGTGTTTTCAATGTTGTTTTCCCTAATCGATCCCATCTTTTTTTTTTTTTCTGAATGAACCATTTTAAACTCTTTTCAGTTTATTTTCAGTGCATTGGAACATTGAAAAACAAATCACAAGGACTGAATTCAGTGGATGTAATTATACTTGTTTGCATACACCTATTTAAACCAATTTGTAAGGACATGGCTAGCGCCAGGCTTAGAACCATTAGACTGAAGACATGTAAGAATACAGATCCTCCCACTTGTACTCCTGTTTTTTTTTTTCTTGGGGAAAATGGGGTCATCATTGAAACCTGTGAAGGTGTTAAAGAAATAAATGGTTTTAATAAAATACTAAACATAGTAACAAGGAAGCACAATCTGAAACTAGTGGGGAAGAGCAGATGAAATGTGAGGAATTTTTTTTTTATAATGTTAAAGTAGATTTGCATCCTATACATTTCTTGATACTGTCCTGTTCTTGCCATGTTGTGCATATAAGCTTTTACCTTATGTCCTTCTCTGGCTCTGATCACATCCGTTATAGACAGACGCTACAACAAAGTGCCAGACTCATCGCATGATGGACATCAACCACACGTGATGGATCCTGTTCATTTATTATGGGTCCTATGGATTCTGCCAAGGTTTACCGTATTTTCCGGACTATAAGGCGCACATAAAAACCTACGATTTCCTCAGAAATCGTAAGTGCGGCTTATAGTCCGGTGCGGCTTATATATGGATGGAAGCGGCGGCAAAGACTGCGTGCCGCTTCCATACATACATAAAAGGCACCGTAAGGGTGCATTCACACTATGGAACGCCGGCGTGTATCACAGCCGTACACGCCGGCGTTACAGCAGGGCTGCCGGACACTTCCTATTCATTTCTATGGGAGCCGGCATGCGAGCGCTCCCTATAGAAATGAATGGAAAAAAGCAGTCCATTCATTTCTATGGGGAGCGCTCGCATGCCGGCTCCCATAGAAATGAATGGGAAGTGTCCGGCAGCCCTGCTGTCACGCTGAAACAGAACGTGAAACTTACCCAGCGGTGCAGGGCGGGCATTCAGGCCTTCTCTTCCTCCGATGTTCCGTCCTTCTCCTCCGGCGCTCGCTGATAATGGCCGGGGCGCATGCGCAATATCATAATGCTTCTACTACAGCTACTGCTCATGTGCCCTGGCCATTATCAGCTTGCGAGCGCCGGAGGAGGACGGAACATCGGAGGAAGAGGAGGCCTGAATGCCCGCCCACCCTGCACCGCTCGGTAAGTTTCACATTCTGTTTCAGGCTTTTATTTTAAAACGGGGCGGGGGGTAGTTTAATCTAACGTTTACGGTTGGGCTCTATCAGCATGATTTTGCTGATAGAGCCCCTCCTCGCCTGCCGAGCGCTTCCAATAGAAGCGGCTGGCACGCGGGGGGTTAAGCGGCCGCTGGCAAAGTCTGCCTGCCGCCGCTTTCAATAACATATAATGTGCACCGGACTGCGGCTTATAGTCTGGTGCGCCTTATATATGAACCGAGACGGACTATAAGGCGCTCATGGGCAATGCGGCTTATAGTCCAGTGCGCCTTATAGTCCGTAAAATACGGTAAGTTGTTTTGATGGAAAAAAAAATAAAATTGCGCTCAAAGTTAGGGGCGTGCCTGGTGTGTGCATTCCGTCTTCAACCCCAGCGAGACTGGACAGGGGACGGAAACCCGGCGGTCAGCTTTAGGGAGCCTTTACACGGACTTACGCTGCGCTCAATCTGAACGTAAAAACCAGGGACTCCGGCAATGCAAGGCTGCAGTGCTAACCGCTGAGCCACCATGCTGCCTTCAGAACCAAAATTATTAATTTAGATATTCAGCACCATTTTTAATGATCTGATGGAATCTTTCAGCTCTGTCATTTTATCACATTTTTCTGGCCAAATTCCTTGCTTTTACAGCATAGAAATGTTTACTTTATTGTTGTACGGCCTATCTTTCATTGAATAACCTGATTTAAGTATTTTGCACTGATCTTGTTCCAGCTTGAAATCTAATCCAGAGCTATTGTAAGATCAGTACATGATATGTAATGCAATGCATTTACCGTTAGCTGCAGTGAGAAGTTCAGAGATAGATATATACTTTTCTCATAGTAAAAAGATCAACATAGAGTGGCCTACTTTGACCTTCTATTGTTCTCCTGCTGCATATATGTATTAAAATAGCATTTGTAGCTTTCCCATTGTTTGTGTGGTCTAAGTGTCATGCTGTGGTGGTATGTCTCCAGAAGGATGGCGTTGTTGCGTTACCACTGTCATGCAGGTCCTGGCAGCCAAGGCCTGAGTTTTATTTGCCTTTAGTATCCGCAGGGAAGAACAAGTCAGAGAAGTGTCAGAGAATTGATCCTTACTGTTAATTAAGCTAAACCCTTTGTCCCGAAAATGTCAGGGTTATGCTATGCACTTATTTCAGTCTTGCTGGTGTGTGAAATGAGGTGGGGAAGCAGAAACTGCACAATGGGATTTGGGTTGTCGGCAAACATGATAGCTCACGCTGAGCAATTGTAGCTGTAAATGAAATTCATATGTTGTAGGAGATGTAATATATCTATATGAAGTCCTCAATTGTATGCAACCTATGCTGGCTTTCTGTTGATATTTATACATTGACAATGTGAATGAAAGATTTCTCATCATTACATGCTCTCATTATACACTGTATACTACTTTATACACAATACTGACTGTGTATTGTTCAGCAGTAATTTTCCACATTTTAACTAACTAGAATAGCTTTGGTGAGGATGTGGATGAGAGCAGGGGTTGCATCAGATAGCTCGATGGCAAGCAGTGGCGTAACTAGGAACGGTGGCGCCCCGTGGTGAACTCTTGACATTGGGCCTCCCCCCGACTGACGCCCGACGAAGACCCAGACCGAATCCACCCCCCCCGCATTCCTGCGCTCTCTATTATGCCCCATAGTGGCCCCTGTACACACAGTGTTATGCCCCATAGTGACCCCTACACACAGTATTATGCCCCATAGTGACCTCTACACACAGTATTATTCCTCACTGTGGACACCCATGAACAATTATTATACTCTGGGGTCTCTTCAGACCCCAGAGTATAATAATCGGAGACAGAAGGGGAGTACCAACATAAAAAAACAATGTTACTTACCTATCCCAGGCTCTGCTGCAGTCCTCGGTGGTGTCGGCCATCTTCAATGAAGTCCAGGACATCACATGACCCGGGACGTCACATTACCCAGGACGCAGGCCCTGGTCATGTGACGTCAGGGAGAGTTACAGAAGTAGGCCTGAACCTGCTCGGAGAGGTAAGTAACACGGTTTTGTATGTTATCTTACCTCCCCTGGACCTCCGATCATTATACTCGGGCAGTAGTGAACCTAGCCTCTCTGCTGCCTGAGGCGGACGATCGAAGGACGATGGGGGTGGGGGGGGGGGTGGGGGGTGATGTTCATCTTTTGATTGTCAGCCAAAGACAGCAGGGGGGACGGGACGGGATATTACAACAAATACAATGCAGTAATACTCACAGGAGACGTCTCCCCACATTTCCAGTCTCTTCCCTTTGGACCGCCATGACCACTTCTTTCAGCTGTAACTTGACTCTGTAAAGTTTGAAACATAGACATCTTTGACTCCTCAATTCAATATATACCACAGCGGCCCCTGCAGCCTATATTATGCCCCACAGTGGCACAATAGAGGTTGCAGGGGGGCTGCTGTGGGGCATAATAGAGGTTACAGGGGCACAGTGGACCCTTCAAGCTCTATTATGCCCCACAGTTGCACACCCATGAACTATTATTATACTCAGGGGTCTTTTCAGACCCCCGAGTATAATAATCGGAGCCCCAGGGGAGATGAGGGAACATAATAAACACTGTTACTCACCTCTCTGGGACCCGATGTTAAAGAGGACCTTTCATGGGTTTGGGCAAACTGCTATTTGGGCATACTGCTGGAAAGCTGACAGTGCTCTGAATTCAGCGCACTGTTGGCTTTCCCGATCTGTGCCCTGGGTGAAGAGCTATTGGTACCGGTACCGTAACTCTTCACAGTCAAAAGGGCGTTCCTGACAGTCTGTCAGGAACATCCTTCTTCCCAGCAGCGCCTATAGTGCTGTGCTGTGTGAGCCCCCTCCCTCTGCTCACAGTACTCGTCCATAGAAGAGCACTATCAGGAGGGGAGGGAGCGTTCCTCCCCGCTCACACAGTACAGCGATATAGGCGCTGCTGGGAAGAAGGACATTCCTGACAGACAGTCAGGAACGCCCTTCTGACTGTGAAGAGTTACGGTACCGGCACCAATAGCTCTTCACCCGGGGCACAGATTGGGAAAGCCGACAGTGCACTGAATTCAGCGCACTGTCAGCTTTCCAGCGGTATATAAAACTGCCTGTGCCCAAACCCATGAAAGGTCCTCTTTAATGCTGTCAGGCTTTGGGCCTATATGGTAATGCCCAGACATCACGTGGTCTGGGATATTACCATATAGGCCCAAAGCCTGCACTAGCAGTACCATACAGGCCAAAGCCTGTGTTAGCAGTAACAGGCTATTACTACTAGCACAGGCTTCGGGCCTATATGGTACTGCTAGGGCAGGCTTTGGGCCTATATGGTAATATTCCAGACCACGTGACGTCTGGGCATTACCATATAGGCCCGAAGCCTGCTAGGAGTAACATCGGATCCCGGAGAGGTAAGTAACATTGTTTATTATGTTCCCTCACCACCCCTGGGGCTCCGATTATTATACTCGGAGGTCTGAAAAGACCCCCGGGTATAATAATGGCGGTAGTGGGATCGCGGCCTGCCCGGGCCTACTCACTGCCGGCCTCTGCGGCCTATAGTACAAGGGGAAGCGGGGGCGGCAGTGAGCAGGTCTGGGGAGGTAGGTAAATAGGCCGCTACCTGCTGGAGATACTCCAGCAGGTAGCGGCCTATTATAAAACAAAAAAAGAAGTTTTATACTTACCGATCTTGTTGTTGCTCCCGCTGCCTCCGCGATCCTCTTCTCCTGCAGGCTGACATCTGCGTAGGTGGCGTCACTAGGCCGCCTACGCACGCTGATACGTACTCAGACGTCTAGGTATCAGCGAGCGTCATCACATGTGACACCGCCCACGCTGATACCTAGACGTCTGAGTACGTATCAGCGTGCGTAGGCGGCCTAGTGACGCCGCCTACGCAGACGTCTGAACCAGCGCAGAGAGAAGCAGCTCTCCTGCGCTGGTTCAAAGTAAAAAAAAAAAAAAAAAAAGTAAGAAAAGAAAAAAAAAGTCGTCCGTGCGCCGCCCCCCTCCCGTGTGCCACCCGAAGCGGCCGCCTCACGTCGCCTCATTAGAGGTGCGGCGCTGCCTCGGGGTCTAAAAAAATGATGTTTGTGGGGCCCATGGCTTCACTTACCGATCCAGGCCATTGCTGGAGTAACTCCATCCGGTAACGGCCTATCAAGAAAAGAAAAAAAAACACAACGGTAGCAGCTGTCACGGGGCCCCTAATGTCCTGGGCCCTGTGCCTGCCGCTACCCCTGCTATCCCGGTAGTTACGCCACTGATGGCAAGGTTGAATCCCTGGCATACACTCACACAAGCTATTTCATTTGGATACAGCTTCTAAGGCTACCGTGCATATACAGGTGAGAAAATGGCACGGGTGGCAAATGGCTGATATCTTTGTGCTGCCCGTACCCTCCACAGACCCATTCATTTCATTAAAGGGATCCTATCTTTTAAACACATTTTTTTTCTCCCTAACAAGTCAGAATAGCCTTAAGAAAGGCTATTCGTCTCCTACCTTTCCTTGTCTTCTCCACGCCACCGTTCGCCTGCAATCCCGTTTTTTATCGGTATGTAAATGAGCTCTTCCACAGTATTTTAAGCAGCCATTTTCTCATGGCTGGTGGGCATGCGCAGTCGGCTTTGCCCGAGGCCTAGAAGTTAGAAAACTCCACCGGAGGAAGACGCAATGAAGACCTCGTTACAGAAGAAGATGGAGGCGGCACTGGAGAGTTCTCTGGCAGCATTGGGGACGCCTCCCAGTGCTGCTAGAGAGCTCATTTACATACTGAGTAAAACCGGGATTGCAGGTGAACGGCGGCACGGAGAAGACTAGGAAAGATGGGAGACGAAAAGCCTTTCTTAATGCTATTCTGACATGTTAGGGAGAAAAAAATGTGTTTAAAAGATAGGATCCTTTTAATGAGCTCAGACCACACAACAGACATGAATAGGACCTGTCCAGAGTTTTGGCCCTTGGGATCACAGCCCTTATACGGCCCTGTGATATTATACGGTCACGTATATGGTGCCATAAGAAAATAATGGGTCAGTCTGTTAGCCATGAAAAATATATATGTACATGAAACCTAAAGGAAGGTCTGATATGAGGACTGCTATTTTCACGTATTATGGAAAACTGTATCATACATTAAAGGGAGACAAAACCCTGAAAACCAAGAATAAAAAAAAGCTGTATAATATAGTTCATCTCTAGCTATGTCTGCAGGGTTAACTGCTAGGCTGCAGCTCTGAGTTGTTTAGCAGAGTTCTTGCAGACGTATTGGGTAGATCACTCTGCACAGTGCTATTACTAGCTTCAGACCAGCTACAAGCACTAGCATGACATCACAGGAAGTTCAGGACAGGGTGGATGGTGTGCAATTGAGTTTAATGGAAATTGTGTAGCTCCAGAGTATGAATTACACCAGTGAGAGGGCAGGATTACATGTGTGTTGTTCGCATCTACTTTGTTCATATCACCCAGATTTTCTAGATTCACTAGCTAGCTGTTTTATAACTTTATAGCTAAGTAACAATTACAGAGGGTTTTCTTGATATATGGAGTACTCAAGAGTCCCTATTTCAATAGTACCTTGTATATTAAACAGATTTTGCAGGACTCTGAAAGGCAAATCTGGCAAGTTCTGGCATGATTTTGGAGCAATGAGGGATTTTTCTTTCATATTATATTACTGTACTCCATATTCAACAGTCCCTATTACATCTTTACCTGATATGCTACCCAGCTTTCTCGGGCCCCTGAATAGCACATCTCACATGATATGGAATAATTTTGTGGCAAGATGTGTGGTTTATAAACACAAATGTAGTATTCAGTATTTCCCATTATAGTGCCTCATGCTATGCTACCTAACTTTCCCATCATTTTAAAAGGCATGTCTAGCTTTGGCATGATTTGGAAGAAAGCAGGGAGACCATTTAACCCTTTTTAATACAGTGCAGAGTCATTCCTGCAGCCCTATTATCCATGGAAGGAAAATGACCTTCAATCCTTTATGCTAAGAGTGCATGCACACACGTGTTGTAGACTGCTATAGAGCCATATTGTAACTTAGATAACCAAGTTTGGTTATTTTGTCATATTTACATATTGAGTCTGTGAGAAAAAGAAATTTGAATATTTTTGGATAAAGACTACAGCTTCACTATTACTCAGTTAATTCTTAGTAAGTAACAATTAAATCCAAAAGTTAAAGAGCTTGCCTCATCAGAGACACCTCTATTCAAACTCGTGGGAGAAGCCACAGCAGCCACTGCAGGAAGAATGTAGTACTACATGGTGGCCATTATAATGAATGACCGTCTTCATAATACAAGGATGGCTTGCGTCTATTAGTAGCTCAGTACCCTGGCTTATAGAGGTGGGGGCAAATCAATGTAATTGCCCTTATGATGCTGCCCTAATGGGTCATATGACAGGGGTTGTCTCCATAACACAACCTTTTCAATAGTCTGAGATTAAAGACGTTGCTAAAAGCAACAAAACAATAAAAATAGTGAAAAGAGGATTTAGTTCTATTTTGCATCCAATACTGAATGCTATAAAATATCACAGATCTAGAGGGAGTATTTATGGCTAGCTGTTAGGGCTTTCAGTGGTTCTATATGTAGGTTCCGGGTTTTCATTCTGTCTTCATTTTTCCAGTATTTATAAAAGTTATAAAAATTAATAGTCCTACTTTACATAAGATATCCCCTCTTATGTACTGCTCACCTTAGGCAGTTAATGGCCATTTCGTATTTATTTATTTTTTGTTTCTGCTTTCTGAGCATGCAAAAAAAAAAAAAAAAAGCGGACACAAAATGATGTCCATCATGAATTTGTTTTTTTATAACAGACACAACAGTCTTGCATGTAGGATTTTTTGTCCATGAAAAAAAATGGACGTGACGGATTTGGTGTCTAAGGAGGCATTCACACGGAGTAAAGTAGAGCTGATTCTGCCACAATAAGGGTGCATTCACACTGAGTAAATGCTAGCTTACTCTGAACGTAAAACACGTTCAGAATAAGCAGCGTCTAAAGCAGCTCCATTCATCTCTATGGGAGCCGGCATACCAGCGCTCCCCATAGAAATGAATGGGCTGCTTCTTTCACTCTGAGCAGTCCCATTGAAGTGAATGGGAAGTGCCGGCGTATACGGCAAGCTCTGCTCATGCCGTCCCGTACACGCCGGCACTTCCCATTCACTTCAATGGGACTGCTCGGAGTGAAAGAAGCAGCCCATTCATTTCTATGGGGAGCGCTGGTATGCCGGCTCCCATAGAGATGAATGGAGCTGCTTTAGACGCCGCTTATTCTGAACGTGTTTTACGTTCAGAATAAGCTAGCGTTTACTCAGTGTGAATGCACCCTAACTCGCAGCAGAATCAGCGTTGATAAAAAGACTCCCATTGACTTCAACGGGTTCCATTTTCCGCACAGAACACATTGAGTTCAATGGGAGGCTTTTTAACCCATTGATTTCAATGTGTTCCACGCATTAAACGAAACCCATTGAAGTCAATGGGAGTCTTTTTTTATCAATACTGATTCTGCCACAAGTTATCGTGGCAGAATCAGCACCACTTTACTCCGTTTGAATGCCCCCTAACGGTAATGAATAGACACAAGGTAAAATCCCATTGAAATCAATGGAAAGTTTAACAAATTTGTGACGGTTCAGCTTGTGTCTGTTGCTAAAATCTTGTAACAGACAATAGCAACGTACACTACCGACGGTCACCAACAGTATTGTGAATGCCAACTAAAAGCTAAGTAGCTTAATCGGTAAATGACTGGCAGCTGCACTTTGACCTAATGACTAATAGATGGCCCTGGGATGTGCCTTCATTTATGACTCTTCTCCCTTGTCTTCTGTCTCTAGTGACGATGCAGCAAGTTGCCAGGACGGTGGCTAAAGTGGAACTCTCAGACCATGTTTGTGACGTAGTCTTTGCTCTCTTCGACTGTGACGGTGAGTGTACATGATAATCATTTCTATTTATTCATGGCTTTTCAGCTACAAGGTTCTTTGCAATTGCACTCTGGAGAAATGTATATTGCCGTTCTATGTGGAAATAAAACTTTTACCTCCAAGCCCTGCTTTATTACTATTATGTCCTCCACTTTACCCTTCAAAATTCAGTGACCGATACAGACCTCTGGTGGGCACATTATGTGTTTACTTTGGGACAGTAAAGTTAAGTGTTGTATGTGACCTGTATAATACATAATACATACCATACTGTCCACCTGTATGGATTGTTTACATGCTGAAAAACGTATTGTGGGCTTGTATGGAGAGCCGTAGACTAATAACTCCCATCCCATGTATGGCAGTACTGTCAGTGACTGATCGCTTCACCCTGGGAGGCTTTTTTTTGGAGGCTGATTTTGAGGCGGATTCCTGACCGAAAAACTCTGTGTGAACTCAGCCTAAGTGTGAGAAGGAGCACTATTGGAAGTCTTTCCTCCCCACTGCGGTCAGGCTGTACAACCACTGCCAAGCTAAACGAAGATCATTCCATGCAGAGAACTGAAAGAGCTTTAAGTTGTGATATCCCTTCTACTACCATTTTTTTTAGCTTTACCTTTTTTTCTGTTTCTGCAATATCTCTACCTTGGAGCTTTTGTACAGTGTGTATATATATATATATATATATATATATATATATATATATATATATATATATACTCTTGCCATCAGAGAGGTGAAATATATATATATATATAGCAAATCATATACAGATACACCGAGGAATGAATGTGTTTGAGAAGAGGACATTGCATTTCTATGTTCTTGCTATCTTCAGTTGATTGCCAAGTCCTGCAGTATGGATTTAGCTGCCTTGTGTGAGTTACGTTATCTCACTTTCTCAGAGAAGATGAATCTTTCCTACAAAGTAATATTCTGATCCTTGTTTGGTGAATAAAGCATTCTGTCGATACTGGAACGAGCTCTTCAGAGTAACCGCTTTCTAATCGCTCTAATCTAAACATCGGATTTTTTACTTTGATCACCTTTTTCCATCTTTGAATACATTCTTGTTAAGAGAAAATCTGTCCTGATGTTACCTGAACCTTACTTTTTGGAGGGAGATACTAGTGTTAGCTACCCTGGTTAAAATATTGTTACGTCCATTCTTCTAGCATTATATTATAGCTCTGCAATGCAAACCTAAACATGAACATTATCATGTAGAGAAATACATCTGCACAGTTAAAGGAATTTTCTGGCCCCTAATGCATGTTTCATATGGATCACCTATCCACAGCTGTTCTTGCAGCCACCAGGAGCCGAGGAACCGGATGAGGCTGCTCCTATTCAAGTGGATACAGTGGATGGGACTGCTGATCCGCTCTTATTACTTAAATAGAAGCAGACAGCTTCTGCTCTCCATCTCCTACACTAGCTTCTGGCTCCTGGAGGCTGCAGCAACACCTGGTTTGTGAGGAGTCTTAGATCCAGGTTACATCTGCGTTCGGTATTCTGTTCGGAAAGTCCGTAATACCAAATGCATTAAAAAGCAGTGAGTAATGAAAAGACACGGACCAAATAGACTATGGGGTCCGTGTGTTTTCCATGTGGTGTCCACACAAATCATGCGGAGACAAAAGTGCTGCTTGAAATACTTTTCTCTCCGGATGACTCATGCGGACACCGCGCGGAAACCACACGGACCCCATTATAGTCTATGAGGTCCGTGTCTTTTCATTAGTCACTGCTTTGTAATGCATTCGGTATTCCGTTCGGGGGGTCTCCAAGCAGTCTTCCCAAACAGAATACCAACGCAGATGTGAACTGTGCCTTAGTGTCGAATCTCCACAAATCAGATATTCATAACCTATCCTGTGACTAGATCATCAGTATGAAACATGCATTAGGAGCCGGAAAACCCCTTTAATGGAGTATTCCGGCCATTTTATATTCATGGATAGGCCGTTAATACTGTATCTGATTGGTAAAGATCCAGCAACAGGCACTGGTTAACATTATTCAGCTGCCACTAAACACAAGTGCTAAATAGTGGACATACAGTCCTATGAAAAAGTTTGGGCACCCCTATTAATCTTAATCATTTTTAGTTCTAAATATTTTGGTGTTTGCAACAGCCATTTCAGTTTGATATATCTAATAACTGATGGACACAGTAATATTTCAGGATTGAAATGAGGTTTATTGTACTAACAGAAAATGCGCAATATGCATTAAACCAAAATTTGACCGGTGCAAAAGTATGGGCACCTCAACAGAAAAGTGACATTAATATTTAGTAGATCCTCCTTTTGCAAAGATAACAGCCTCTAGTCGCTTCCTGTAGCTTTTAATCAGATCCTGGATGAAGGTATTTTGGACCATTTCTTTCTACAAAACAATTCAAGTTCAGTTAAGTTAGATGGTCGCCGAACATGGACAGCCCGCTCTCAAATGATCTGAAAACAAAGATTGTTCAACATAGTTGTTCAGGGGAAGGATACAAAACGTTGTCTCAGAGATTTAACCTGTCATTTTCCACTGTGAGGAACATAGTAAGGAAATGGAAGACCACAGGGACAGTTCTTGTTAAGCCCAGAAGTGGCAGGCCAAGAAAAATATCAGAAAGGCAGAGAAGAGGAATGGTGAGAACAGTCAAGGACAATCCACAGACCACCTCCAAAGAGCTGCAGCATCATCTTGCTGCAGATGGTGTCACTGTGCATCAGTCAGCAATACAGCGCACTTTGCACAAGGAGAAGCTGTATAGGAGAGTGATGAGAAAGAAGCCGTTTCTGCACGTACGCCACAAATAGAGTTGCCTGAGGTATGAAAAAGCACATTTGGAGAAGCCAACTTCATTTTGGAAACAAAGATTGAGTTGTTTGGTTATAAAAAAAAGGCGTTATGCATGGCGTCCAAAAAGAAACAGCATTCCAAGAAAAACACTTGCTACCCACTGTAAAATTTGGTGGAGTTTCCATCATGCTTTGGGGCTGTGTGGCCAATGCCGGCACCGGGAATCTTATTAAAGTTGAGGGTCGCATGGATTCCACTCAGTATCAGCAGATTCTTGAGAATAATGTTCAAGAATCAGTGACGAAGTTGAAGTTACGCCGGGGATGGATATTTCAGCAAGACAATGATCCAAAACACTGCTCCAAATCAACTCAGGCATTCATGCAGAGGAACAATTACAATGTTCTGGAATGGCCATCCCAGTCCCCAGACCTGAATATCATTGAACATCTGTGGGATGATTTGAAGCGGGCTGTCCATGCTCGGCGACCATCTAACTTAACTGAACTTGAATTGTTTGTCCAAAATACCTTTATCCAGGATCCAGGAACTGATTAAAAGCTACAGGAAGCGACTAGAGGCTGTTATCTTTGCAAAAGGAGAATCTACTAAATATTAATATCACTTTTCTGTTGAGGTGCCCATACTTTTGCACCGGTCAAATTTTGGTTTAATGCATATTGCACATTTTCTGTTAGTACAATAAACCTCATTTCAATCCTGAAATATTACTGTGTCCATCAGTTATTAGATATATCAAACTGAAATGGCTGCTGCAAACACCAAAATATTTAGAACTAAAAATGATTAAGATTAATAGGGGTGCCCAAACTTTTTCATAGGACTGTAGCTGGAAGTAAATGGCTCCATACACTGTGTAGTGGCAGAGCTGGACTTCTGCAGTTCAACTCCCACTTACAATGGAAGTTGTCATACTAAACATCCCCTTTAAGTGAATTGATGTCCGCTATGATTGGTTTACTGCGTGCAAGAATATTGCATGTTAAAGGTGTTGTTCGAGCCTATATATTGACGGCCTATCCTTAGGATAGGTTATCGGTATCTGGTCAGTGGAAGCTCTGTACACTGTGTAGTGGTTGCACCATTCTATTGGGGAGTTCCTTTGTAGTTAAATATCAGGTAATGTATCCTTGGATTTAGTGGTAGAGTGCACAATGGGACGACAATGAAAACCAGATTACTGTGACCCTAAACTCCTGCAGTATAAGCACATGTTGTTGGTTTAGGAGCATATATACATTGGCATATATCCTATTAATATTATAAATGTGAAAGTTTGTGAGTTTGGATGTTTGTGGGTTTCGATGTTCGGATGTTTGTTAGTCAATCACGCAAAACCCGCTCAACCGATTTGGCTGAAATTTTCCACAAACAGTTAATACACCCCATTGCGCAATAGGCTACTTTTCGTCACAATAGCGTACATACCTTTTTCCCAGGACCCCCACAAAACCCAAACTCACATCACTATCTCTGCAATCTCACACACTTTGGACCATAGCAAGCTGAAATTTTCCACAAACATAGTTACTACACTCGATTGCGCAATAGGCTACTTTTCGTCACAATAGCACACATACGTTTTTCCCAGGACCCCCACAAAACCCAAACTCACATCACTATCTCTGCAATCTCACACACTTTGGTCCATAGCAAGCCACAAAATTCATATTACCCTCTACAGCAGAGGTCAGCATGCCAAGAGTGGCACTCCTGCCATATTTCACTGGCACACCAGCAGCACAGGACCTGCAAGAGTTAAATGCAGTCCGAGTCTCTTCAGTGGACTGCTAGAGCTGAGGTATAAGGACACTCCCCTTTGAGAGGGGTGAAGGAAACTCAGGGGGTGGAGCTTAATCACTGAGGTCTGTGCCTGCAATAGTGGTCTGCATCCTGCTAACATTCCCCGAGGAGAAGAGGAAGCTGCTAGCAAAGTGAAACTGAAAAACACGCAGGTACATAGGATTACTGTTCTCATTAATGTCAGGCATTTGGGGTTATTAGTTTAGTGTTAGTAACTCCATGTGCCTCACATTAATAGGAATAACCCCCATCATGTCCCTCATATTAACCCCTGTGTGACTCATATAAAGGTTACTAATATGTGAGACATATGGAGGTACTAATAAAAGACCTCAATAATGAAGATACTTAATTATTACCTCTAAGTCTCTCACATATCAGTAACTCTTACACAAGGGTTAATGTGAGGGACATTATGGGGTTAATTGCTATTAATAAGAGGCACATGGAGTTACTACACTGTCATGCACAGGGCCAGACTTTATGTTGCTTGCTCAAGAGTATCCTGTGCCCAAAACTTACATGTACTGGCGCAAAATAAAAAATCATACCATATCGTATATCCAAGTATATTCACTTGAAATACCTCTGTCCCAAAGACACTATAACAACACCGTATAGCAGCTGAAATACTAATTACATCCAACACAAAAGTCTCGTGCTCTCTGAATTACAGCAACAACAAGATACAAAGTTACATTTCATATTCCATACCTTATACACAGTACGAAAACCTTATCCACGCCTGTATATACCCACTTCTACGATCACCGCAGACGAAGTCGCGGGTACCAGCTAGTACATTTATATAAATTCATATACCATATATGTCAAATATATACATGAATGTATGAATACTATATATACTCGCATATATACATACACTCACACATTATTATAGCATACTGTATATACTCACACATACCTGTATACAAACATACAGTCCTCACACAGTATACAAGACACATACTTTAACCCTTAAGTACTATCATGGTGTCTATCATAATGATATGTGTATGGTAATGGTGTATGATAGACACTATGATAGAACTTAAGGGTTAAACAAATGTACACATATACATAATAAATATTACATTTACCAAAATAAGAAAAAATATATATTCACATTTGAAGCAGACAGTGCAACATCGCAGCAGACTTGTCTCTGTCCCCACACGGTGCGATGTAAGAGATGACTCACTGCTGGGAGGGGGAGGAAGTCCGGGCTGCACAGAAAGCTCTTCATAAGATGTCAGCGATAGCTTCTGCCCTGTGTCCTCAGTCCTCCCGATGTATATTTTCCCTAGGCAGCCCCTGTGTGTGTCAGGGCCCTGGTAAACTGCCGGCAGCCGGCCATCTATAATCATTACAGTGCTGCTGGCAGCCTGGGGCCCCGATCCTGCCCCGTACCACTATCAGTGCTCAGTTTGTCAATGCAAATGCATTGGACAGGGGCCCAAACCAGCCCCTGACATCCCAATCAGGCCCCTGGCCAATGCATCTGCGGCTCATAGGTCACTGTTCAGTCTCCTCTCCTCTCTCAGCGGGAGGTCGTGCGAGTGAGAGGTGGTGGAGGAGATGCAGCAGAAAGCCGGAGGATCGGGGCAAAGTGACTTTTTAAAGAGAAAACACTCATAAGCGGGACAATCTCTAAGCTGTTCGGGACAGCGGGACAGGACTGCAAATTTGGGACTGTCCCGCCAAAATCGGGACTGTTAGGAGGTATGATATTATCTGGTGTGTACTGTGCTTTAGGAGTCATTACAACCTATTGATGTCTAGTGTGTACAATTCCTTAAAATCAGAAAGTACCGTATTTTTCGGACTATAAGACGCACTTTTTTTCCCCCAAATTTGGGGGGAAAAGAAGGGTGCGTCTTATAGTCCGAATGTGGCGCCTGGCACCCGCTGTAATAGAGAGGCGGATGCCGGCAAGGGATAGACGCCGGGGCCTGAGACATCGCTGTGCTCCTCTGCCCTGCATGAAGCCAGCAGCGGCAGGAGTGATGCTATTCCTCTCCTCCGTCCCCCCGCCACTGGCTTCATGCAGGGCAGAGGAGCGTAGCGATGTCTCAGGCCCCGGCACCTGTGCCAGCGTCTATCCCTCCCCGGCATCCGCCTCTCTAGTACAGCGGATGCCAGGTCAGTATCGGTGGCCCCTTCTCCCCCGGGGCCGGTCCCCACCGGCCCCGTACCTGTAAAGTTGCAGGCCGGCTCCTGCGCGGCGATATCGCAGGAGCCGACCTGTTCGGGTGAGAGCCGGGAGCCTAATGAGGCTCCCAGGCCTGTCACGGCTATATTAGTATTGCGGCTGGTCTCTATGACAGAATAGACAGAATGTCCCATAGACGGCAATACAGTTGTATTGCCGTCTATGGGACTTGCAATCAAGTGACCGCAGGTTCAAGCCCCCGGGGGGGAATAAAATAGTAAAAAAAAAAAAAAAAAATCTTTAAAAATATAAATAAAAGTTCTAAATCACCTCCTGTCCCTAGAAAATATATATATATATATATATTCATAAACCACCGGGTTTTTTTTCAATACAAGGTGATCTAAGCAATAGATATTCCCCAAAATGGTGTAACTAAAAAGTACAGCTGGCCCCGCAAAAAAAAAAACACTCTATGCATCCCCGTACAGCTGCAGGGTCACCTGTCAATGTGGCCTTGCAACTGTTGCAAAACTACAACTCCCATATATTAAATATTTTACCATTTTTTGCTTCAAAATTTTTTTTCCCCTATTTTCCTCCTCTAAAACCTGCATCTTATAGTCCACTGCGTCTTATAGTCCAAAAAATACAGTATATTTAAATTTATATAAATTTATGTAAATTTCCAGAAAGTAAAAATACAAATGTTTGCTGAATTGTTGTTATTTCAGGTAGAACTTTTAATGTTGTACAGTTATTATTTCTATAGATGTATATAGATGTGTAGACAGTTAAAGTATAATATCTTCTGTGCTTTTTTGATCAGTTTCATGTCTAGTCTTTGGTTGGTGGTTGTTAATCTTCCTAGCGGATGTCATATAATGATATATGGGCCATAAGCTGGCAGGAATTTGGCAGTCATTCTGTAACAGAAAGTGATATTTCTTTAATATTTCCTGACAGGCAATGGAGAACTGAGCAATAAGGAGTTCATCGCCATAATGAAGCAGCGTTTAATGAGGGGGCTGGAAAAGCCAAAAGACATGGGATTTACTCGCCTTATGAGAGCCATGTGGAAATGTGCCCAAGAGACGGCCTGGGATTTTGCCTTACCAAAGCAGTAAAAGGAGAAAAGAAGCTCAATCCCATAGCAGATCCAAATAAGACAAAAGACGTTTGCACAGATTGTTGAAATATGAGAGATCGTCCTGAAAAACATGCAGTAACCATTATCAATCTATACAATATGAGCGCTTGGTGACAGTGGCCTTTTTGTCGTTGCCAGATGGAGTTACATTACCCAGTTGCTGGAAGTGTGGTAGGTCATAGTCTAGCAATAGCCAAGTGACCATAGTAGCCTTTTATTTTATCCTACGCTAAGCAGGGTCATATTGCAGTAGGTCTTGCAGGATGAGATAAAATTTATTTATACAGTGCCAACATATTCCATAGCACTGTACAATTTGTTTCGGTTCAGCTTGACAGGAGAATGAGTAGACTCTGCTTGAAAATCATTTAGATGACTTTACATTTCAAGTTTTGTCTTCCTCTTTTTTGCATCTTGATTCCTGCTGAATAAAATGAGATATTTCCATTGCTTTGCTGTAGGCTACTGTGGTGACCTGACAGGTCACAAGTGTTATTAGTTTGCATGGCATTATGGTTATTGGCAGCCCCCAAATAATATTTCAGAGCCATTGTGGTAGGGTGTAAATTGGTGATATACACATATATGAGGCGGATCTTTAGCTTTGATGTTAACATTCAGTTCAGGGCTTATATGAATAATACGATAAAATATAATTCAGGAAACATACCGCTAAATATACACAATGTGTCAATGTTTTATTTCTGGGAAAAGTAAAAACAACGTTGCATGCGGCATCATTTCAGTAAGCCCTAATATAGGGAGAAGAATTTAATAAACTGGTGAAACTTGATATTAGACATTGTAGACACTGGTACATAGAACTACACTATACACTATATCTAAATTTTAATACTTCTATGCATATTTTGGCCTGATTTGTTGGTAAGGGAAGCAGGGAGCATATGACTGTAAATAAAAATAAAATGTTCTTTTGTTGATGTGGTTGTCGTAGTGTCTGGTGTAATCCCATTAAGGCATGGAAAATGATGGCTACTTTTTCAAGGGTGTTTCTGGCAAACTACATTTGTTCTTAAGATTAGAGATAAGTATTTGATTGCTGGAATCCCAATGTTGGGACCACCACCGATCAGGAGAACAGGGGGTACTTGAGTACCCCCTGCCAGTTTGAATGGAGGGACATCCATAAATATCTGGTTCTGCTCCTCTAAATTCTATGAGACTGATGGAGATAGCCACCTACAGCACTCTGCTGTCTTTGTCAGTCCAACTGAGCAGATAGATTGCCTGCAGACAAGTGAGAATATTTATGTATTCAAATTGGGGAGGACTGGACCCTTGTTCTCATGATTGGGACCACCAACAATCTAATGCTCTAAAGTTTATGGAGAAGCTTTATAAATAGTAGCAAAAATGAGAAATTTAAGAATCCAAGTTACAGCTGTAGTATGTAGAACTCTTACTGTTCTACTGAAACATGCTTGGATCACCTTAGGATTCTTTGATGAGCTAAGTTGGCCTCAATTGAACTTTAGAAAGTTTGGATATTGCTGGTGTTAGGGTGGGTTCACACTACCGTTGGATATCCATTATGTCCGTTAAAAAACTCAAAAAAACTGATGCCTATCATAATCAACATTAACATGGTTCACAATTGTCTGGTTTGTGCATTCCGTTGGGCTTCCGTTTTCAGCCCCGTCTAAACTCGACAGGTGATGGCGGTCAGTTTTAAAACCCATTCACCTGTGGCCTGTTTGCGAAGAAACCGTTTTTTTTTTAGCCAAACACAAAGTCCTGCATGTCCGACTTTGTGTCGGCTAAAAAACCAGTTTCCCCGTGGACAGGCCGCAGGCAGATTGCCGGGTTTTTGTCCCCTTTCCATTTTTACAGGGGCTGCAAATGGAAACCCAACAGAATGCACAAACCGGACACAAGTGTGAACCGCCCCTATCTGATGTCCGTTAGTGTCCGTTTTTAGACTGTCCATTTTTATGCTTTATTTTTGTTTCTGCTTTATGTTATGAGCAGGCGCAGAAAAAAAACGACAGTAATGATGAAAAATACAATGGACATCCTTCTGTGATTGTCTGTTATCCATAGACTTTATGGGTAGTAGATAGTAAAAAGTAACAAACGTTTTATGTCTGTCATCAAACTGTTTTTTTTGTTTGCGTGTGTGTGTGTGGGGGGGTTCACGGACACAAAAGAAAAATAACGGACATGTGAAGGATTTGTGTAAAACGAACATCATTGCTCACTAATGGACATAAAATAAAATCCCATTGAAATGAATGGAAATTTTAATGGATTTGTGATGGTTCAGCTAGTGTCTATTGCTAAAATCGTTTAACAGACAATATCTACGGACACTACTGAAGGTCACCAGCGGTAGTGTGAACGACCCCATATGCAGAAGCTAAAATGACTGGCTGGCAATGCATTGATATTCCTTTTTTCCCTATATTGCTACATGCAGATAAGCATTTAGGACTAACAACTATTCTGTAGAGCTGTAATGGCCTCCATTGTTACTTTGGGAATAAAGAAAACAAGAATTCATACAAATAGGAAATAAAAATTAACAGATGGAATAAAATATACATATATAGTGACTGTATGGGATTAGATAATTTTTTTACAGAAACAGGGCCATTCTTGTTAAAGGGATCCTATCATTGGGTACTCTTTTTTTGCTCAATAACACGTCGGAATAGCCGTAAGAAAGGCTATTCGTCTCCTACCTTTAGATGTATTCTCCACGCCACACACAAGCAAATGGCCGCTTACAGTGTAAGCGGCCATTTTGTTTTGGCCCGACCATGCGCAGTCGGCTCGGCCCGAGGCCTAGATAATTGAAAACCCAGGACAAAAGAAGACGCAAAGAGAGGTGGGTTCCTGAAGAAGATGGAGGTGTCGCTGGAAAGTTCTCTCGCAGCATTGGGGACGCCTCCAGTGCTGTTTGAGCGCTGGGGTCCACCCCCAGTGCTGCGAGAGAACTCATTTGCATACCAACGAAAACCCGGTTTTCTACCGAACGTCGGCATGGAGAAGACGTCTAAAGGTAGTAGACGAATAGCCTTTCTTAAGGCTATTCCGACGTGTTATCGAGCGAAAAAGGGTATCTAATGATAGGATCACTTTAACAAGATAAAGTGACTGGGGAGAAAGTGATCTTGATGCTGTCCATCAAGAGTAGTCTAGAAGAAAATATCTGCCCCATGATCTCTTCTTTGTCTCACACCTCTCCAGCTCTAAAAACCTGCAGACATTGTTATATACAGTGGGGCAAAAAAGTATTTAGTCAGTCACCAATAGTGCAAGTTCCACCACTTAAAAAGATGAGGTCGGCCTGTAATTTACATCATAGGTAGACCTCAACTATGAGAGACAAAATGAGAAAACAAATCCAGAAAATCACATTGTCTGATTTTGTAAGAATTTATTTGCAAATTATTGTGGAAAATAAGTATTTGGTCACCTACAAACAATCAAGATTTCTGGCTCTCACAGACCTGTAACTTCTTCTTTAAGGGTCTCCTCTTTCCTCCACTCCTTACCTGTAGTAATGGCACCTGTTTAAACTTGTCATCAGTATAAAAAGACACCTGTGCACACCCTCAAACAGTCAGACTCCAAACTCCACTATGGTGAAGACCAAAGAGCTGTCAAAGGACACCAGAAACAAAATTGTAGCCCTGCACCAGGCTTGGAAGACTGAATCTGCAATAGGCAACCAGCTTGGATTGAAGAAATCAACTGTGGGAGCAATAATTAGAAAATGGAAGACATACAAGACCACTGATAATCTCCCTCGATCTGGGGCTCCATGCAAAATCTCACCCCGTGGGGTCAAAATGATCACAAGAACGGTGAGCAAAAATCCCAGAACCACGCAGGGGGACCTAGTGAATGAACTGCAGAGAGCTGGGACCAATGTAACAAAGCCTACCATCAGTAACACACTACGCCGCCAGGGACTCAGATCCTGCAGTGCCAGACGTGTCCCACTGCTTAAGCCAGTACATGTCCGGGCCCGTCTGAAGTTTGCTAGAGAGCATTTGGATGATCCAGAAGAGTATTGGGAGAATGTCCTATGATCTGATGAAACCAAACTGGAACTGTTTGGGAGAAACACAACTTTTCGTGTTTGGAGGAAAAAGAATACTGAGTTGCATCCATCAAACACCATACCTACTGTAAAGCATGGGGGTGGAAACATTATGCTTTGGGGCTGTTTCTCTGCAAAGGGGCCAGGACAACTGATCCGGGTACTTGAAAGAATGAATGGGGCCATGTATCGTGAGATTTTGAGTGCAAACCTCCTTCCATCAGCAAGGGCATTGAAGATGAAACGTGGCTGGGTCTTTCAACATGACAATGATCCAAAGCACACCACCAGGGCAACGAAGGAGTGGCTTTGTAAGAAGCATTTCAAGGTCCTGGAGTGGCCTAGCCAGTCTCCAGATCTCAACCCTATAGAAAACCTTTGGAGGGAGTTGAAAGTCCGTGTTGCCAAGCGACAGCCCCAAAACATCACTGCTCTAGAGGAGATCTGCATGGAGGAATGGGCCAATATACCAACAACAGTGTGTGCCAACCTTGTGAAGACTTACAGAAAACGTTTGACCTCTGTCATTGCCAACAAAGGATATATAACAAAGTATTGAGATGAAATTTTGTTACTGACCAAATACTTATTTTCCACCATAATTTGAAAATAAATTCTTACAAAATCAGACAATGTGATTTTCTGGATTTGTTTTCTCATTTTGTCTCTCATAGTTGAGGTCTACCTATGATGTAAATTACAGACGCCTCTCATCTTTTTAAGTGGTGGAACTTGCACTATTGGTGACTGACTAAATACTTTTTTGCCCCACTGTACCTTTATGTGACTGATGGCATCAGCGCTGTATATGAGCTGTCAACTCCAGGTATTTCACATAGTTGGTTCTGTTATGCTATATGGTACATGCTATGGGCTCTATGCACAATATTTAACATTAGCTGCATTAATGGAACAGAATAAACCCTTACTTAGCAGTTGTACAGGGCCTTTCTATGACAAAATAGTGAAAAATATGTGTTAGGGTTGAGGCGCTATATTAAAAATCAGTGGGGGCACTACTTCATGAAGGTCCATTTATGGAGGCACTCTGTTGTATGGGTTCATCTGTGGGGGCACAATGTTATGAAGCTTCATGAATGGAGATGCTATGTTCTAAAGCTCTGTCTGTAGAGTAACATTAAAGAATATACTGGGGAGTTGTCTAAACAGATGTCACCTAATGTAAAGTCATTGGTGAAGTCACTCAGTTTACAAGCCAGTTGAAATGTGCATAGCTTATAGGGCTATAGTAGCCTAACAGCAGTCTGCATTCCCTCTATGCATTCCTTGCATGTTCTCCTGACGGACAAAGGTTGGAGATTTGATTTTTTTCTGCATTTTCTTAACATTATATTTATAGGGTTTCCATTACAGCTGTGCTCCCATGCGCATTCATGTTGGAAAGTTTCCAAAAATATTCTCCATACAACGTCTTAATCTTCAGACAAGGTAAACATATGGGAAGTTTTAGATAAGTTGGTGATCATGGACCAATGAATGTATGTTTGACACCTTCTATAATAATTAATATAGATAGGCAGCATTTTTAGATTTGTTCTGTTTCCTTATGCTAGGTTCACTCCTGCGTTCATCTGTCCGTTCTGAGCTTTCCGTCTTCTGCATGCCAGAAGTCGGAAAGCTCAGACCGGGTCCGGCCGTGAGCGTTTTATGCTCTCCGCCGCGAAACCGGATTTTTTAATCCGGACACAGAGTACTGCATGTCCGACTCTGTGTCCGGATTATAAAACCTGGTTTCGCGGCGGAGAGCCTAAAACGCTCACCGCCGCACAGCTTTCTCACCCATTCAAATGAATGGGTGAGAGACTCCTGCAGGTTTCTGTCTCCTGCCTCTATTTTAGGCAGGAAACGGAAACCTGAACTACGGAGTGGACAACGCTGATGTGAACGAGCCCTTACTCTGTATCTGGCAGCCTTCAGGTAAACATACACAACATAACTAAAAACATCCTCTAGCTAGTTTGGAACATGCGAACGGGTGGGCCCATGTCCAGGCTTTCTCCAAAAATGTCCCACGTTCATTTTCCCTGGAGGATCCCTATGCCCTGAGGTATTCCAGGAAAAAGAGCTTTAAAGGAGTTGTCCAGAACTACTTGGTCCTCGGAATTACTTCTCCTCCATAGTGACTGATTACTGAGGGTCCCGAGTCCACCCTGTTTGAAAGGGAGCAACGGTCACTCTTTAGCACTGCTGAAGAGAAGCCGTGCAGCACTCACCCTCCAGCATTCCCATAGTGTTGAATGAAGTGACAGTGTACATGCATGTCCATCGCTCAAGCCGAACAGTGAGGTTCATGATATCTATTGCCTTGATCAGTGCAATTCCCAGCGAATAGAACCCCCAGCGAATAGAACTGTGGAACCCCAAGCGAATAGAACTGTGGAACCCCAAGCGAATAGACACATATCATTTATCTTGCAGATAAGGGGATAAATGATATACCTACAAATTAAAGAGAGAAAAAAAATAACTCTCTTAGTTATTGAGTACAACTTAACACAAGCCTCACAATGCCATTGTTGCTACAATATACCCTCACTTTCACTGTTTCGGATAATAACTTGATACATAAAACACAATGACGTGCTCCAGTGCATTTAATTAAATGTAAAACATGTTGTGGAGTCCGCTCATTACTTCCAGCTCTCATCCTCATTCTCTTATCAATTGTATTTAAGGCCCCTGCCTTGCTCTAATGTCACTGCTGCATCACAGGCCTGCTCGTTTCCTTTAACATTTAGGCTAAAGCCCCACGTTGTGGAAACGCAGCTTTTTTTGTTGCAGATTTTGTTGCGGTTTATTGAGCCAAAGCCAGGAGTGGATTGAGCAGAAGGAAGAAGAATAAGTACTTCCTATATATTTATCATTCCTTTTGTAGCCATTTTTGGTTTGGGCTCAAAAAACTCAACAAAATCTGCAACAATAAAAGCTGCGTTTCCGCCATGTGGGGCCTTAGCCTTAGGCTACAGGCGCACGAACATAGTTTAAAAAAAAAAAAAAAAAAACACCTGTTTTGTATCCATGGGGTAGCAGTTACAGTCTGATTCCTTATACCGTGAATGAACGGCACTGGCGGAGCACAGGGAACACATGGAAATCGGACAGGAATAGGAATTGTTCCATATTTTGCGCCCCAGACTGTCTGTCCGCACACAAGACTGTGTAATTCATAGTCAAGTGTACAGGCCCATAGAAATGAAGGGGTCAGTGTGCAATTCGGGAAAAACCTAGATAACACACTGACCATTCAAACAGTCATTTGCAAGGGGGCTTAAAGAGATCCTTCCACCACCTCCATCAGCATGAGCTGTTTTCATTTAATTTCCTCATCATACGCACAGTTAGAATTTTTTCTCTAGCCCTCAACATTCCTGAACAATTAGTGCAGTTAGAAAGGTGTATTTTTGCACACACACACAAAAAAAGGCTTTTTTTTTTTTTTTTTTTGCAAAAATGTACCATGTGAACGCAATTTTACATCAAAGTAAAAGTTCCAATGGCCTAAGAATATAGCAGCATCCAGATACATAGTGTGTTTCCACCATACGGATTCTGCCATACGGTGCTCCTGGACACATACATTTACCACTAATTGGGGGCTACACATGTACTGTCATTGCTTCTAATGGCAAAATACAGATGCACAGGAAGTAGCCGTAACTGCATGTGTCCTGAAGAATCTAGTGGCAGCATTTCTGTGTTATGGTTTGTGATATATGACTTTAGTATTAGAGATGAGTGAGTAGTGAAATATTCGATATTCATTTTGAGTAGCCCCTCAATATTCGACTGAAAATCCCATTATAGTCTATGGGGAAAAGATGCTTCGTTTCAGGGGAAACCACAATTTGACTAAAGAGAGTCACCAAGTCCACTATGACACTCCAGGAAATAATGCCAACACTTCTGGAATGCAACTGGGGCATCAGGGGAAGCATGCCTGGGGGCATCTAACACGCCCAAGTCCCAGTGTTTCCCCACTATCACAACTTTTTTTTTTTTTTTTTTTTAGCGAAGGCCTCAAACAGTGCCAACGTAAACACCCAGTGCACAAAAAATAGTGGGAGTGCCACTAAAAAAAATGTGCCCGGATGCTGTCTGTCAAAAACTTATCCTTCCCCCAAAAGGGGGGGTTCCCGACTTACCCTTCCCCACAAGGCCCAAAAGGCGCCAAGCGGAGTCGAGTACCAGTGGGCTAACAGCTGAAGCCGAAAGTCCTCAACTGCCCTTTTCCCCTTGGGCTGCCACCACCTAGGGTACTACGGACTGACCCTTGTCCAGTTTCTCCTTGGGCTGCCACCACCTAGGATACTCCTGGACTCAGACCAAAAGACCTGCGTCCTTCCCAGTCGACCCAGGGAGGATCACCAAGAGACAGGAGGGAAGCCCATTACTGACTTCACCTCCAGACGACCGTCGGGGGCGTCCCAAAAGGGTACAGCATCCCTTCGTCAAACACATAAAAGTGACAAAGTGGACAAAAGAAGTGAAAAACATTTAAACAATGTGGTAAAGTGCCAGTCAAGGCCCGATTTACCGCCAGATCTATAAAAATTCTCCCGCTCTGGTAAACCAGGCATCGGGAGTGCGGTGCTCAAAAAGGTGTAAACTTGTGCCACGCAATGTGCCAAAAACCAGTGGGTTTCCCACGCCCAGTGGTCTAAGGCACCCCGGGGTCCACTCAGCCCCCAGGGCACAACACAAGAGGCCTTCGAGCGCTCCCCGGCCCCCAGCCAAGATCCACTGACACCGAAGCGCCAGGTGGTCGTGTTGCCAGCGTCAGCAGCGTGCTGTCGGTCTCCTACAGTGGCTGGAGCCAAAACAACTGGCGGAACCGATTACTGACTGCATGGTTTCTCCGTTCCCATCTCCACAGCGTTCGGTCTACTCCTGCACGGTGGGCCCTAGTCCAGCACCTCCGGCAATTTCACGTACTTACTGCTTCTGATAAGAACAGATACTACACTTGATCTTAGCCAAAAGGCACAGCCTATTTTTAGGGACATCAAGGGGTCCCCAAAATAGAGTATGTTGCAGAGTTCCAAACTAAATATCAGGCCTGGAGAAGTCACACACATACACAGCTGATGGTGTATCAAGTGAGTTCTAATTTAATGGTGCAAAAAAGGTAGTTTAAATACAATACAGACAAAAGCAGGTTGGACTATTCTAATAACATGATTGGTTGTAGAGTTATAACATAAACCTGGCACATGACTATTGGCTGAGGCCTAATGTAATCTGCATCTCATTATTACTTTCCAAACTCGGATGGACTTTCTCAGAAAACAAAGAAGAATTTAAGATGTTTGTGTGTGAACTAACATCTCACACTATTTCCAGGTGCCAGACTACTCCAGCCTTGGAGATAACCATCAATAGGTCACAGAAACTCTGGTATATGGAGGATAAACCATACGTCTTCAAAAGATGAGGCCCTTAAGCAAAACAGAGAGATAAGGATTCATAGCCCATTCATTCACATTCCATACTCCTTATAACCAAAAGGGGCCTCTTGGACTCTACAGAGATAAAAGACATACTGATACAGTTTTATATATAAAAGGTTACAAGACAAAATATGGCTGACAAAATACAAAGATGGAGGATGTGATTCTATCAACTAGACACTTTCCGCACTCAATAGAACCTCTATGAAAAGTGGAAAAATACCTAGAAACCTTCTTTCCTTTACATTAATATGAACAGAAACACAAATTTAAACCTAAAGAAACATTAGCATGTGCTCATCACAATCCCTGACTTGATAGCTGCATTAAGCAGGACGCAGGCTACAACGCTGACCAGACCTGAGCACCAGGAACAGATGTTACAAGGGCTAGCAGATAATGCTTCCAGCTGCTTTTCCACCAGCCAGTCAGCCACTACCTCCAGTCGTGTTCATACCAAAGAGTCTGCCCCTCCTTCCTCCCAACATGCCCAATCTTCCCAGCAGGGTCATCCCACCCTTGCCCCCTCCCAGGAGCTACCAGAATAATTTCTGTGTCCTGATGCCACCAATGACTCTTCCACTGTGTCCCATAACATCAGTCAGGCCCTGTGTTCCGCCCTTGTCCACTTGACCACCTGGACAAGCACATGCGGTCAGGGACGCTGCATCTCACTCACGGCACACTGGGTGAATGTAGTGGAAGCTGGGCCCGGCTCGCAAACTGGGGCGGCCTATCTCCTCTCCCAACCCAAAATTCATGCCAGGAGTTCTCAGAAAGCCTACTCCTCTGCTGCAACATCGACCCCAGCTGCGAGCTGGAAACACTGCAGCACTGGTGTGTGGAGACGTCAGCAGGTCATGCTGAAGCTCATCAGCTTGGCCGATAGAGAACACACTGCCCCCAAGGTGAGGGATGCCATCCTAGGGGAAACGGCAATGTCGTTTTCGCCGATGCACCTGAGCCCAGGCATGATCGTGTGTGATAATGGCCGGAACCTGGTAGTGGCTCTGGAGCTTGCCAGACTCAAACACGGTCCACGCATGGCCCACGTTTTCAACTTGTTGGTGCAAAGGTTTTTAAAAACCTACCCCATTGTGCCTGATATACTGGTGACAGTGCAGCCATTTTCATAAGTCTAAAGTAGCCGCTGCTAGCCAGAAAACATTCAGAGCACACTCCTGTCATCTTCTCACTGTTAGATGATGGAGGAGGAGTATAAAGTGGCATTTGATGTCACTGTCCCACACGAGGCTAGAGGGGAAGTTCAATGCATTTAATTGCTTCAGCACGGATGGTGTGAAGGGGAGTAGAAAGTGGAGGAAATGGAGAGTGACTCTTCCGGTGGGGGCAGCAAAGTCATGCCAAGTAACACTCTCGCACACATGGCTGACTTCGTGTTGGGCTGCTTTTCCAGAGACAAAGGCATTGTTCACATCATGGAAAGCAAACAATACTGGATTTTTGAATTCCTGCAGAATATGATGGAAATGTTTCCATCAACCTCGCTGGCAGCAGAGAAGAGATTTCCTCCAAGAGGCTAACAACTGCCATCCGGTCCACAACCACCAGGGGAACACCCGCCAAGGTGCGGGATATATTAATGTCCCCCCCTGGCCAAACTATCGCAACTGATGGGCCTAGTGTCACCAGGAGGGAAAAGTATAGGCGCATGTTTCGTGAGTACCTGGCCAACCACAGCCCTGTGCTCTCCGATCCCTCTGCGCCGTATTGGGTGTCAAAGTTGGACCTGTGGCCCTTGGGGTAAGTGGAGGCTTGCCCCAGCTGAGTTTTGGGTGAGTTTAGCGAGGGGGTGCCAGTACGCCCAACAGTTAGCCTTTTTGGCGGTATAGAGTGTACACAATGAACCCCAACTGTCACTTGCTGAGCCACTCTTCTACTTGTAACATCATGATAGAACCTGCGTGTCTAGGCTTTCTTTTGAGTTCTAGTTAGATTTGTGCACCTGCATTTTCAGTTTATGCCCCATTCTGTTGCTTCAGCCCACAAGCAAAGTTCTTTTTTTGAGCCTTTCTGTGCCAATTCAACCCTGCCACCCCCAGTTGTAATTCTTTCACCCCTATCTTGGAGTTGTGACTTGCCCCAGCAGCGTTTAGAATGTCAGGCCCATTCTGTTGCTTCAGCCCAGGTATATACTGTATACCAGTGGTACGGAATTTGAGCCCTAAAAAGTGCTTTTGAGAAATTTCTGCAGGATGAGCCTATAAGCTGATGGTGTTTATAGACTCTTCAAGCAGTAGTGCTGTTTTCAGAATATTTCCTGCCTAGCAGAAGCTAAAATTTCTCTCTGACCCTTCAGCACGATGTCTCTCCCTATATCACTAAACCGCATCTAGCACGAATATGGCTGACACTATTCTTATAAATCCGAGGTCACCTGATTTAGCCAGCCAATGATTTTTTCCTATTTTTTTCGATGCCTACATTGTCCTCCTTCCTGTCCCACCTTCCCTGCACAGCTATTGGTGCAAAAAAAGCACCAGGGAATGTGGGAGGGCATATGAATTTTTACTGCGTACACTGCGTGGTATTCGATCGAAATCAAATATGTCGAATACCCTGATATTCGATCGAATACCTACTCGATCGAACGGTATTTGCTCATCTCTATGTATAGGTCCGCAAAAAAAAAAGAAGCATGTCCTTCCCCCCCCCCCCCCCACAGATGCTGATGTATTGTGGATGCATGACATCTGCTAACCTCATAGACCAGGGTCAGGTAACCTTTTTTGTTCGGTGTGACAATTTTAATTAAAAAATCAAAGATGAGGAACCCGGAGTGCCGTTCAATGATTGTAAGTCTGATAACCACTAAGGTTATCAGACTTACAATCATTGACCGGCACTCCGGGTTCAGGTTATCAGACTTACAATCATTGACCGGCACTCCGGGTTCAGGTTATCAGACTTACAATCATTGACTGGCACTCCGGGTTCAGGTTATCAGACTTACAATCATTGACCGGCACTCCGGGTTCCTCATCTTTCATTTTTTAATTAAAATCGGCACACCGAACAAAAAAGGTTACCTGACCCTGGTCTATGAGGTCTGCAAATGTCATGCATCCACAATACATCAGCATCTGTGAGTAAAAAAAAAAAAAAAGGACATGCTACTTTTTTTTTGCGGACCTATACAGTCTGAATGGGTATGTATGGGGCCTGCAAAAACTATGAACTACATATGTATGTGAAATGCATATGAAACAGGCAAAAAAAAACTCAGAAACTCAAATAGCCCCATTGAAATCATGGTATTTTTTTTTTATTTTTTTTTTTAAAAGGCCACCTTTAGGCAAAGGGCCCACATTATAAAAAAGTAGTTTTTTTTTTTTTTTTTTTTTGGGGGGGGGAGGGGTTTGAGCCAAAGACAGGAGTGAATTGAGCAGAAAGGAGAAATATAAGAGCTTTCTTTATACTTCCCATTCCTTCCATAGCCGCTATTAGGTGGTTAAAAAAAAAAAAAAAACTGCAGCAAAATCTGTAACAAGCAAAAGCAGCGTTTCCGTAACAGGCGTACTGCCGTTATTCATGTGCACGAGGTTTTAGGCAGTCAGTCACGTTATCCTCCCCACCATACCCACCAGTCACATCTCCATATTCACCCCCACCGGCAGGTAAACTTTTGATGCATGCTGGAGAGAATGTATGATGTTATTTAAGAGTTGGAAAAATTGTAATAAAATATAAAAGGAGATATTAGTATTTTTTTTTAATCACAGATATTTTTAGCATATTTTTTTTGTTACACACATTAATATCATAATCTCATATTCCATTTCAGCTCGATAACCATTATTTGGGGTTGGGATGAGATCAAGGTAAGTTTATACATGATGATATACCTTGTGAATGGAATCTACATGCTGCAGATCTGTTCAGAAATTTCTGCTACTGAAACTTAGTTGTGTTTACCTGAAAGCAGTTGTTTATGCAGCAATCACGTCAGTGCTATACTAATATTAAAGCGTACCTCCAGTTCTAAACAACTTTTTATTAAAGAATAGTGCATTCACATATAAGAATCTTTGTAATATATCTTATTAAGGAGATTTGTTTCCTTTTTAAGCTGTTCTCCTGCTCCTTATCTTCAGTCTGTTGCTCCATGCACACAACTGTGCAGTCTGTGGGTCAGTAAAAACTAAATAGATAACACGCAGTTTGGTATCAGTGTGTCATCTGTGATCTTCATTGACCCATACATTTGAATGATTGACCGAGCCTTTAATATGGAAAGATATAGAACCTTCCTATGGCTCAGACAAATATCCCTAAAAACTATGGATGTGTGTATGGGGCCAGAGAAATGAATAGATCTGCATCTGTTTTTAAAAACTACAGTCATGTGCATAGAGCATGATTGCTTGTTTACATTATATCCACCTCCATATTCAGCCTCACACAGGGGTTCAGTAGGATTCTCATGCCAATTAGTTAATTGATTTCTTGCCTCATTCTGTGTACTAGCAGTCTCTAATCTACAACTTAGCAGTGTTAAAAAAGCAAGAAATAACATAGTGTGATAGCAGCAATTATTTGAGTGTCTTTTCTGTCTCTGCTCCTCTCTTCATAGACTAATATGGAGAATGTAACCGTCTGAAAAACATTTGTTTAATAAGATATATTGCAAAGTTTCATATATTATCCTGTGCTATTAGTTTTTTTTAACTGTAGGTAAGCTTTATTCCTATTAGGCCAGGGCTACATGGCAATTTCAGCCTCAACTCCTGTTACACAACCGAACATCACCAGATTCCTAGTGAATGGAGTTGCATTGCGACCATGGCTTTTAGTTGCCAAAAAGTTGAACATTGCTTGACTTTTTTGCAAGGGGAACTTTTTTTTTTTTTTTTTTTTTATAAATTCTTTATTTATATATAAACAATAACAAACAGAAAGCAGAAGCAAAACAGGGTCGGGCTGTCCGGCCTAGCCAGCCTCACAACAAATAGGAACGCATCCTATATGAACAGAAGAAATCATAACAGGTACAGTCAAATAAAACATAATAAATACATTAGGGACCGGTGGAGAGAGGGTGAGGGAAGAATGAAGGGAGAGAAAGGGGGGGGGGGGGGGGAGAGAGAAAGGGACCAGAGCTCCAAGGCCGGTGTCTTACCAATCATCTGCCAGGGGGTCTCAACCGGCGAGGTCTCTGAATGACTGTGTGCCCTGGAAAAGGAGCCAGGGCATCCAGGCATCCATATAGGCCGCATGGAGAATTTATATATGCAAAGGACCAATTCCAGTTAGTTTCCAGGTGCCTCTCCCATACTAAGAGCCCAAGACTTGGGCACCACACCATGTGAACAAATCTCAAAAAGTTCACTTTACATGTGGTCTCAATCAATTGCAAGGGGGGTCACAATGTGACTTTATTCACTTACATTAGTGAAGGAGTCACAGGGCAACCCGGCGATCTTTGGTCACAGGATGGGAATTGCTGCCAATATCACTGTGTAGCCCTATCCTTAGACCCAGCCTCTGAGTTGTGGCTTGTGGATAGAGTACATGTGTGTAATTGGACAACCCCTTTAAAAATAAACTACTATAGGATTGGGGATGCACTATAGATTGGAACCCACCTCTGGAGCCTTCACTGATCTTTAGTACAGAGGATTCCATTTGCCCTCGCCAGCAAGTCCTTCAGGAGAAATTTTATGGAGCGGGGATCAATGCAAGATAGAAAAATAACATGACTGGTCTGGAGTGGCCTACTAGTGGTCAAGTACCCCATTAAAAATGATGCCCCCTAACCCCTCAGTATCTAATATGTATAGATGGTAGCTACTAGAGATGAGCGAACAGTGTTCTATCGAACACATGTTCGATCGGATATCAGGGTGTTCGCTATGTTCGAATCGAATCGAACACCGCGTGGTAAAGTGCGCCAAAATTCAATTCCCCTCCCACCTTCCCTGGCGCCTTTTTTGCACCAATAACAGCGCAGGGGAGGTGGGACAGGAACTACGACACCGGGGGCATTGAAAAAAATTGGAAAAAGTCATTGGCTGCCGAAATCAGGTGACCTCCATTTTAGACGAATAGTGGATTTCAAATCCGGGTCATATGAGAATGTGAACTTTGTGACTATAAGACAGGGATAGCTGTACAGGCAGGGATAGCTAGGGATAACCTTTATTTAGGGGGGGATGTTATTAAAAATAACTTTTTGGGGCTCTATCGGGTGTGTAATTATGATTTTTGTGAGATAAACTTTTTCCCATAGGGATGCATTGGCCAGCGCTGATTGACCAAATTCCGTACTCTGGCCAATCAGTGCTGGCCAATGCATTCTATTAGCTTGATGAAGCAGAGTGTGCACAAGGGTTCAAGCGCACCTTCGGCTCTGATGTAGGAGAGCCGAGGGTGCACTTGAACCCTTGTGCAGCCTCGGCTCTGCTACATCAGAGCTGAGGGTGCGCTTGAACCCTTGTGCACCCTCGGCTCTGCTACATCAGAGCCGAGGGTGCGCTTGAACCCTTGTGCACACTCTGCTTCATCAAGCTAATAGAATGCATTGGCCAGCGCTGATTGGCCAATGCATTCTATTAGCCCGATGAAGTAGAGCTGAATGTGTGTGCTAAGCACACACATTCAGCTCTACTTCATCGGGCTAATAGAATGCATTGGCCAGCGCTGATTGGCCAGAGTACGAAATTCGGCCAATCAGCGCTGGCTCTGCTGGAGGAGGCGGAGTCTAAGATCGCTCCACACCAGTCTCCATTCAGGTCCGACATTAGACTCCGCCTCCTCCAGCAGAGCCAGCGCTGATTGGCCGAATTCCGTACTCTGGCCAATCAGCACTGGCTAATGCATTGTATTGGCGTGATGAAGCAGTGCTGAATGTGTGTGCTTAGCACACACATTCAGCTCTACTTCATCGGGCTAATAGAATGCATTGGCCAATCAGCGCTGGCCAATGCATTCTATTAGCTTGATGAAGCAGAGTGTGCACAAGGGTTCAAGCGCACCCTCGGCTCTGATGTAGCAGAGCCGAGGGTGCACTTGAACCCTTGTGCACCCTCGGCTCTGCTACATCAGAGCCGAGGGTGCGCTTGAACCCTTGTGCAGCCTCGGCTCTGCTACATCAGAGCCGAGGGTGCGCTTGAACCCTTGTGCACACTCTGCTTCATCAAGCTAATAGAATGCATTGGCCAGCGCTGATTGGCCAATGCATTCTATTAGCCCGATGAAGTAGAGCTGAATGTGTGTGCTAAGCACACACATTCAGCACTGCTTCATCACACCAATACAATGCATTAGCCAGTGCTGATTGGCCAGAGTACGGAATTCGGCCAATCAGCGCTGGCTCTGCTTGAGGAGGCAGAGTCTAAGGTCGGACCTGAATGGAGACTGGTGTGGAGCGATCTTAGACTCCGCCTCCTCCAGCAGAGCCAGCGCTGATTGGTCGAGTTCCGTACTCTGGCCAATCAGCGCTGGCCAATGCATTCTATTAGCCCGATGAAGTAGAGCTGAATGTGTGTGCTTAGCACACACATTCAGCTCTACTTCATCGGGCTAATAGAATGCATTGGCCAATCAGCGCTGGCCAATGCATTCTATTAGCGTGAACTGAGTTTGCACAGGGGTTCTAGTGCACCCTCGGCTCTGCTACATCAGATTGCTACATCTGATGTAGCAGTGCCGAGTGTGCATCAGATGTGTAGTTGAGCAAAACTGACTCAGCACTGCTAAGTCTCTGCATTCGCATAGGAATGCATTGGCCAGCCTTCGGCCAATCAGCGCTGGCTCTGCCGGAGGAGGCGGAGTCTAAGGTCGGACCTGAATGGAGACTGGTGTGGAGCGATCTTAGACTCCGCCTCCTCCAGCAGAGCCAGCGCTGATTGGTCGAGTTCCGTACTCTGGCCAATCAGCACTGGCCAATGCATTTCTATGGGGAAAAGTTAGCTTGCGAAAATCGCAAACTGACAGGGATTTCCATGAAATAAAGTGACTTTTATGCCCCCAGACATGCTTCCCCTGCTGTCCCAGTGTCATTCCAGGGTGTTGGTATCATTTCCTGGGGTGTCATAGTGGACTTGGTGACCCTCCAGACACGAATTTGGGTTTCCCCCTTAACGAGTATATGTTCCCCATAGACTATAATGGGGTTCGAAACCCATTCGAACACTCGAACAGTGAGCGGCTGTTCGAATCGAATTTCGAACCTCGAACATTTTAGTGTTCGCTCATCTCTAGTAGCTACTGTACATATAAACTCTCTTTGACACATGAAAGCAGCAAAATACAGCTTTATCCGTGTAGCTATCAGTTATTTACAGTGTGACAGTATGGGGGTTGGGTTACAAATAATGTAATCTGTTATAATATTCTGCAATGTTAGGATTTTCTTGCATCATCCGCTGTGGTGGCAGTGACATTTTCTAGGCGTCTTTAGAAGCTCAGCTTGGCCATGACTACAGGATATATTAACAGAAAGTGAGCAGCCCTAAGAATTTCACATGTTTGAGCGAGAATGAAGCTGCAATGTAAGCACAAGATCCCTGTAAAACTACAATCCAGCTGTGGATAGTCATATTGTCCAAAGCTACAGCTGTAAAGTCTATCAGGAAGACAGGAAAATATTAGGAATCGCTTGCCTCATAATATAATGCTTCATTCCACGTAGCCCTTAGCACATATCTTACTGGAGCACGCACATATAGTCTCTGCCAAGTGGATTTTACTGAAGTGCATTAGTGCCCTCTGCTGGTCGTAACATGCATCACAAAATGTCAGCCCTCACCTGCCCGCAGATACATCATATAGAATTCCTTGTTCCTGTTTACATTGTAGTCTATTTACTTCAGCTTATGATATTGTGAGATATTGTCACTAAAAAAAGAGCATACTTTGGCCTTATTCACACGACTTCAATGAGATTGAATCAGTCTTTTCACATATTATTTTAATTATTTATATAGCACTAACATACTCCACTTCACTTTATAGACCATGTTGGCCAGTGGACCATATAAGGCTCACAATCTACATGGTGTGCCTCCACCATCTCAGGACTTAGGAAGACTACTGTTAATAATATCTTCATAAATCTGCCCCAGTAGGTGAATTTTTAATGGATGTCAAAATAGATTTGTATCAAACTGATAATCATTGAAAACAGATAATTGCAGTCCATTCAAAACAAATGCAAGACATGACACTTGCCTGTGAAAAATGGATATGAAACTAATGCTAAACAGGTGTTGGGACTATTAGATTAGTTTGGTTGCCCAGCACCTTTGTACTAGTGGTGAACCTAGCCTCTCTGCTGCCTGAGGCGGATGATCAAAAGACGTGCCCGTCCCCCGGTATTGAGTCGTCTGCCTCAGGCAGCGGGGGGGGTTGGGGATACTAGCGGTAACAATACAATAAAAACAATGCAGTAATATTCAGTCCAGTAATACTCACAGGAGACGTCTTCCCACATTTCCCGTCTCTTCCCTTTGGACCGCCACAACCACCCGGTCAGCTGTGACTTGACTCTGTAAAGTTTTCCACACAGACATCTTTGACTCCTCACTTCTCCACACACCCAACCCATATAACTATATATATATATATATATATATACACATACTACCAATACCCGCGACTTCATCCGGGGCACCCTTCCCCTGGTGCGCGACACACCTGCAGCGCAGCCCCGGCCCTCCTCCCCCCCATTGCCCCCTGGCCACCGCGACACCTTCTCCCTCCACGCATGACCCTGGCGGGCCCCTCCAAAGAGACCCCGGCCTCCCTTCTCAGACCCCTGAGTATAATAATCAGAGCCCCAGGCGAGATGAGAGAACATAATAAACACTGTTACTTACCTTTCCAGGATCCGATGTTAATCTTAGCAGGCTTCGGGCCTATATGATAATGCCCCAGACGTCACGTGGTCTGGGATATTACCATATAGGCCCAAAGCCTGTGCTAGCAGTACCATACAGGCCCCAAGCCTGTGGTAGCCATAACAGCCTGTTGCCATAAAGGCCCAAAGCCTGTGCTAGCAGTAACAGGCCATTACTACTAGCACAGGCTTCGGGCCTATATGGTTTAGCTAGCACAGGCTTTGGGCTTATATGGTAATATCCCAGACCACGTGACGTCTGAGCATTACCATATAGGCCCGAAGCCTGCTAGGAGTAACATCGGATCCCAGAGCGGTAAGTAACATTGTTTATTATGTTCTCTCACCTCACCTGGGGCTCCTATCATTATACTCAAGGGTCTGAAAAGACTCCCGAGTATGATAATAGCGGTAGTAGGATCGCAGCCTTGGCCCGGGCCTATTCACTACCACCCGCCGCGGCCTATAGTACTTGGGGAAGCGGGGGTGACAGTGAGCAGGTCCGGGGAGGTTGGTAAATAGGCCGCTACCTGCTGGGGATACTCCAGCAGGTAGCGGCCTATTATTAAAAAATAAAAAGTTATTTTACTTACTGGCTTTGCTGCTGTTCCCAATGCCGCCTCCTCTTCACCCGGCAGTTAGACGTCTGCGTCTCAGCGTAGGTTGCGTGATGACGCCACCTGCGCTGAGACAGACAACTGAACCAGCACAGGAGAGTGGCAGCACTCCTGCGATAGTTTAGGGGGAAAAAAGTTTAAAAAGTATAAAAAAATCGCCCGTGCAGCTTCTCCTTCCAGATTGCGGCCCGAAGCGGTCACCTCACCTCGCCTCATTAGAGGTGCGGAGCTGCTCTGTACATACACTTTGCAAGCACAAAGACCATGTTCTCCTCTATCTTCGCAAGGCCAAGATACTTCAGTCAAATACTGTCAGTCAAACTGAGGATCCCCTAAAGACATTAGTGGTTCAAAAGAAGTGGATTATTTTCTTTCTCTCTGATCTGCTCATGTCTTTAGGATGGAAGAAGACCAAATGACCTATACCATAGTGGAGATAGGAAGGAGAGTGTATACTCTGCATATGTGGCGAGACGAGATGACACAAGCTGTACATCTGTATAGATAGAATGGAAATTACATGCACAATCACTGCAGAATAAGGGAGGGGGAAGTCACATACTCCTCAGCATCAGTGCCTGTAAGCACAGGGGAGAGGAGGACTGTAAGGGGTCTAAAATGATTGAAGGCTGAAATTTAGTGCAACTTTTTAAACTTATGCTAACCACTACAGAGCTACAGTAAGGTACAGTAGGGGAGTTTCCTTCATTAGCCAAGGCCTGTGAGTACAGTAAGTATGTATAAAAGCAAAGGGTTAATTCCGTTAGCATGGTTAATTCCGTTAGCCCTACCATAAGCAGAAGGGTATATGTCACATGCATGGCTCACCTTTAAGGAACCATACCTAGTGCAGTTCTATAAATGTTACGCCAAATAAATGCTTTAAACCTCTGAACGCTCCAGAACTTTCTGGTGATAAAACTTGTGTCCTTCAGCCACATGAAATGGAACAGAAGATTTATTGTCTGGATCTTGGCTGCCTGCCTCCCCCCAGTTTGGAGTTATGTATGCACTAAATTCATTTATGTCTTAGTAAGATGTAAAATGGGGAACCTGGCAGACATCAAACCATTCTCCTCCTCAGATTATCGCAGATTCAGAAACAAATGGAAAGGAACCTGCGAGACGTTTTTTATCTCAAAAAGTAATGGTCCCTAACAAAGCCGAGGATTAATCTGCAGACAAAAACCAGTGATTCATGTAGCTGGGACAAGAAAGCCACAGAATAAAGGAGGAAGCCAAAGATGAAATCATTCTCACAAAAATAGAGCTTGCTAGCTTGCAGAAAATGAAGTGTCAAGGTGCAGGTTACATAAAGGTGAGTCTGTGCGGAGGAGGTCATGACCTCTGAATTGTTACCTGTTCATTAAGTGTTAATGTCCCTGATCTTGTATGCGTAAGTTATGGTATGTTCTGTTATTTATTGTATATCTATTTTAGCCGTATTCACATGACTATGGAAAGAAACTGTCAAATAGTCCGTATACAATACACTCAATCTCTTATAAGCTTGAGTCTATTGAAAACTATCCATGCAAAATTTCAAAAAAAGGACATCTCCTTTTTTGGTAATCCTTTGAATTGTCATATTGAAATGAGTAAAAATGGTGCCACACCGGTTTAGGAAATCAAAGCGTGTCTGCACTGTGGTTTTTACTGCGAAGTGGGCATGGGATTCCCTAGAATCCTATCCACTTTGCCCTGACTGTAAAGCACTGTGATTTTTTCCCACGGCGTTTCCGCCACAGGCAAGTATCAGCGTTTACGCCATGTGGGGCCTCAAGCAGGATTCTTATGGTCATGATACATCCATATTATCCTGACTACTACAACTGTTAATTCTGCTGTAACCATGGATCTAACGTTCCAAGCATACTATATCATCAATCCCCATCATATTGCTTATATGGGTTATTACACTGTTGATATAATATTAGGTTATTAGGATCAGGAATTGCAGCTTAATATGGGATTGTAATATGGCCACATGATTCAGCCTCAGGGAGTTATAGTTTGTCTGAGGGTAGTTACTCCTTTGTTTGAAACTTCTGGAATGAGGGTTTTATGGCTATTCTTCTGAAATCCCCATAGACTGCAGCACAGACAGTTCAGCAGCTTAAAGGGGTTGTCCCATCACAAGGATCCTATCTATACTGATAGTTTATGTGGATATAAGACTTTTTCTAAATACATTGCTTTATCAAAACTGCTTTGTTTGGCCGCTATCTTAATTTATTCACTTCATTGTTTACACTGTGTTTCTATGGCCACGGACCACGTGCTTATCTGCTCAGTCCCCAAGTGACATAGCTGCCTGCTCTCAGGGGAGAGGGAGGGGCTGAGTGCTGGGAGCAGCTCTGAGCTGTGTATGTCTCTGCCACAGACCAGCAACGGAGCTCCTCAGATAGGGGAGGGGGGAGGTGAGACCTCCGGGATTTCTGAACTCAGCTCTTCCACTTATCAGTCGGTTTAATTGAATTTGGCTGATAAGTGCTGAGATAGGCAGTCCGGTACCTCTGTATATATTACAAACTGACTCAAATCCAGCTCTGCTACATCAGCCTATACATCAGCTTCATACTGTGGTAATTCATTTACAACCAATCCCTCATTACTGACTGCAAACATAGAAGATAGCAGAGCAAGTGAAACCCTGCCCACCAATGTGCCGAGAAAACCAGGAAGTGAAGAGAGCATACAGCCTGCATGATGGTGAACAAGCGTGATTGGAATACCCCTTTAAAGCTTATCTCATCTGGCAGATAGTACACAGAGCTGAGATACAGCAATGCAGCACAGACAGGCAGTATGAGGCTTTGTGTGGCTACTTTTTATTGCAGTGTAAGAGCAAGCAATATCTGCAATGCTTTGGTCAGTCTTTATATGAACAGTGAAGCTGCCACCAGCGTATATCTTAGCACCTTTTTTTTGCGGTGGACCTAATGTGTGTCCTTTGTAAAGTCCGCCATACACATTACATTACAGGGAGAAGAAGGTTTGGGCATTGTAGAATTCATTGGTCATTGCTTTTGTTCTAAGGGGTGATAAACTTCTACCCATTCAGAGATCTGTGCCCAATGTTTATTCCCTTCTCTCCATTCAGAACACATGTTGCATATGTGCGTTTTATGGAGGAATTGGAAGGAATAGCTGCTGGCTGAACAAGCAGTGGGCTTGTAGGGACTGAGCCAAGTCATTGTAGCTTGGCTCCCATTCAAGTGAATGACAGCTAATCTGCAATATCGCAGTATGGCCACAACACAGAGAATGGAGTAGTCTGCTAAATATTGATGATGTATTCATATCAGTCTTTTCGGCCAGATATATAATAGCATGTATAATCTTTTATGATTCATGTTTTGGTTTCCAGCCTCACCATAAAATTTTTATCGGTCTGTCAGTGAAGAAAAAAAAAAAAAAAAACACAAACAAAAAGCATGTCAGTGACTACTGAAATTTTGATAGCCTGGTACTTATTCCTCCTATAAACACCCACTACACCATTATAGGCAATTCTTCCTATTAACATTTAGCTGTGTTGTTAAGAATACACAATTCTACTTGCACCTTTTTTTTTTTTTTTTTTACATGATCACTGATGTTAGACAATGATGACCTCTAGTGGGAAATTACAAGAATGGTGTATTCTTCTTGTTTTCTAGTTTTTTTGTTTTTTTTTCTCCTGCTTCTTCTTTTGATGGGCTGAATGGTAAGTGAACATCCATTTTCTAGATAAATAAAATTCCCTGTTGTCATACCAGCAGCTCAATGTGGGGTATTTCTGCCCCTGTGTGCCGGTAGGACAGGCAAAAAAATTTTTTTCTGCCCTGTGTCGGTGGGACAGGTGGGGAGGACTCTGAGTCCTCCTTTGGCCGGGTTTTGGAGTTCTTACCTCTTCCTCGTGTCTGTGTACCAGGTCCCAGTCTCTTTCTTCTGCTGTGGAGTAGAAGATAGAGTTTTAGTAGTTCTCCCTGAGTGGACAGTTCTTTTGCCGTTCTTTCAGGGTGAATGCATCCTGGCTCCAGGTCCTCGGCCGTATTTCTGGCCTATATTTGTATTGGGCGTTTTTGTTTTTTTTTATTTTGGCCTCCGGTCGTGGGCCGGGGAAAAACGCCCAGCTAGGAGCTGGAAGTAGGCCTTGGACCAAGGCCGCTAATCCCATTCTGGCCGAAAAAAGGACTTGGTTCGCCCAGCTCATACAGATGAGTTAAGGCGTATACTGGAGGCTTCCCCCTCTCCCAGACCTGGTCACTCAAGGAGGACTACTGTGCCAGGATCTGGTGAGACTCAACCTGACAGCCTGGAGGTTGACCAGTCCCTGTTACTAAATAATGGACTGTCAGAGGCCGTCCTGAGAACTCTTGCCCATGTCAGGGCAGAATCTACCAACAGGAATTATCTCAGGATCTGGGAGATCTTCAAAACTTGATGCCTTGGACGTTTTCCAATCCTTCTATGGAAGCAGTATTGGACTTCTTACAGGATGGCCTTTAGAGGAAGTGGATCTAAAGTTCTTGACTTATAAAACGACCTAAGACTTCATTCCCTTGACCAGGGTAGATGTCTGCGCATTTACCTGGAATGTACGAGATCTTTTAGGAGGTCTGAGAACCTCTTAATTAATCTGGCTGGAAGTTTCAGATCTGCTACCTTTGGAGATCTGCGCGGCAGCTTCCTGGTCCCCTTTCAACACCTTTGTGAAGCACTACAGGTTGAGCTCTCGTGCTTCGGACACGACTGCCTTTGGCCGGTCAGTCTTGAGCTTTGTAAGTCGAGGAAACCCTCCCTACGGGGATTACTTGACATCTCCCCACATTGTGCTGCTGGTATGACGACAGGGAATGGTGGATTATGTAGATAATATGTAGATAATCTGTTTTCCCTTAGTCATAACAGCAGCGTAAAGCTTCCCTCCCTATTGGATTGTTCTTTTTACTCTTGTAGTAACACACGGAGAAGGGGGGGGGGGGGGAGATCTCTGTGCCCTCTTATAGGCAAATTAATTAATTGCTGATTAAAAATTCTGCCTGTCCTACCATCACACAGGGGCAGAAATATCCCACATTGTGCTGCTGTTATGACTAAGGGAAAACAGATTATCTACATAATCCACCATTATAAGATGACATTTACTTCCTGCTGCCACCATGCAGTGTAATAACAGTGTTTCCTAACCAGCGTGGGTTTCCCCGGGTACTCTGGTTTCATCCCACACTCCAAAGACATATTGATAGGATATTTAGATGATGAGCCCTATATTGGACAGAGGCTGACAAAATCTGTAATGTGCTGCAGAAAATGATGGCGCAATACAAATAAGCTAAATTAATAAATCGTCATTTCTGGGTACACTATTAAATTCATCATCTATCGATACAGGGTATTGCTGTTGGATATAATAAACTGTACAGATACTGTCATTGGTTAACCCCTTCCCACCGATGGCACTTTTTGACTTCCTGACCAAGGTCGATTTTTCAAAACTGACATGTCACTTTATGTGGCAATAACTTTGCAACGCTTTAACTTACCAAAGTGATTTTGAGATTGTTTTCTCGTAACACATTATACTTCATGTTAGTGGTAAATTTTGGTAGATATGTTTTGTGTTTAATTATTAAAAAATAGGAAATTTGGTGGAAATTTTGAAAAATATGCATTTTATAAGTTTTGAAATTATGTACATTACATACAGATAGTCAGACCGTCAAAATTATATCATAAATCTCATGTCCCAGATCTCTGCTTTATGTCGGCATCAAACTTTAGTCACCCTTTTATTTTTTACGGACATTATAAGATTTACAAGTGAAACAACAATATTCAAAATTTTCAAGAAATTTCCAAAACCCATTTTTAAGGGACTAATCCAGTTATGAAGGGGTTTTGAAAGACCCTTGTATTAAAGCCCCCCATAAATCACCCCATTTTCAAAACTGCACCCCTTAAATAAGCCAAAACAACATATACCTAGTATTTTAACCCTATAAGTGCTTAACAGGAATTAAGACAAAATGGAGGTGAAATTTACACATTTGATTTTATTTTACTAATATTTTCGTTTAGCCCTAGAATTTGCACATTCACAAGGGGTTAAAGGAGAAAACGCATCCCACAATTTGTTAGGCAAGTTCTCCTGACTACCATAGTACCCGACTTGTGGGTGTAAACTAATATATAGACGCACAGCGAGACGCAGAAGGGAAGGCGCGCCAAGGAGCTTTTAGGGGGCAGATCTGGCTGTGATCAGTTTCAGGAACCATGTCACATTTACAAAACCCTTGAGGAGTCAAAACAGTGGAAACCTCTAGAAAGTGACCCCATTTTGAAAACCGCACCCCTCAAAGAATTTATCAAGTGATGTAGTGAGCATTAGTAACCCCGAAGTGAATGTGTAAGCTGTGGGGAGTAAATTGGGTACACCAAATCCCATTCTATGTTCCCACCAGCTCCTATGACACGGACGGAGAAGAGGGGCATTCTGGGGGATCAGCGCTGGTGTCTTCTCTCTCATAAGCTGTAAATATGGGGGGTCCCCTGAAAACGCTCGCACCGCTTACACATTTCCTTCTAGTCACAGCCACTTATGTCCTAATGATTTGGCGACTTTTGGGGTTTTTGTCTTCACATTGTACAAGCTAGATTTTTATCTTCTGGCAATGTGGCCATATGAGGGCTTGGTGTTTGCGGTATTAGATGTACTTCTCAATGACACCATTTTGAGGTGCCTGTAACTTATTGACTACATTTTATTAACTCTTTCTGGGTGGGATGTAAAAGGAAACATCAATTTATGGCATTGCTTTTTAGCATCTATTTTTTCCCCGTGCAGAGTACAGCATAAGTAACACATTATCTTTATTCTGCGGGTTAGTACGATTACGGCGATATCTCATTTATATTATTTTTAATGCGTTGCTATTTGTGCAGAATAAAATTCAATTTAGGGGAAAAAAAATCAATTATTTTTGCATCGCCATCTTCTGAAAGGCATAACATTTTTATTTTTCTGTTGACAGAGCTGGTTGAGGGCTTATTTTTTGCCGGGAAGACCTCTGCTTTTTATTGCTACCATTTTGGTTTTCATCTGATCATTTGATTACTTTTTATTGAACATTTTGTAAGGGAAAGATGGTGAATAATTACTATTTTGTGCGGTTTTCTACGTTTTTTTATGTTGTTTGCCGTTCGGGTTCAATAATCTTTTAATTTTATTCTTCGGTTTTTATGGATGCGGTGCTAACAAATATGTAATTTATTTTTCTATTTTTCTTTATTTTACATAATAAAACATTTTATATGGGAAAAAGGGATTTTAGGGGCTTTATTTACTTTTAATTTATTTTAAACTTATTTAAACTTTTTTTATCTTCACTTTTTTATAACTTTTTTTCTGTCCCCATGGGGAATTGAAGCAGTGATCTGCTGATCACTGCTTAACTACATGTACGCTGCAATACACGTGTATTGCAGTGTACAGAAAGCTATCAGTCCTGTGCAGACGCACGAGCTGACAGCCTCCATTTTGGCAGGATCAACCAGGTACGTGGAGGGGACGGCATAGGGCAGACCCGGGGTCACTGATCAGACCCCGGGCTGCCCATTAGCAACACCGGCACCCCCTGAACCGCCGCGGGGGGGGGGGTGCCGATCAGGCACAAAACATACCGTAACCCCTGAGATGCCGGCGGTCATGCTTGACCGCCGGCATCTTAGGGGTTAACACCCACGATCGGACCCGCTTCCGACCACGGGTGTTACAGGGCATTGTCACTCGTATGTTACGGCTGACACCCGCAGGGTATGGTGCGCGCACAGTTTCTGTGTGTGCAACATGCAGCCTCCGTAGTACTACTGCAGTTTGCAGGAAGTCCTTCCCGGCAGCGCCGTACTATTACGGCGGATGTCGGGAAGGGGTTAAAGGGGGTTGTCTTAAAGCATCTTACGGTTTAATAACCGGGTCCGATCGCGGGTGTTACAAGGCATTGTCACTCGTATGTTACGGCTGACATCCGCAGGGTATGGTGCGCGCACAGTTTCTGTGTGCGCACCATGCAGCCGCCGTAGTACTACGGCAGTTTATTACGGCGGATGTCGGGAAGGGGTTAAAGGGGGTTGTCCAGGAAAACTACAGAGGGGTCAGGGCAGGTCTAACATAAAAAGAAAAACTTTTCTCACCTGTACCTGGTGCTCCACTGTCCGTTGCCAAAGTCTGTTTGGTCATGTGCTGTGCCTTGGTACCCAGAAGCACTGTGCCCCACATGACCAATCAGTGGTCGCTAGGAAGGGAACGGTGATTTATGTCCCATTCCTGGATAACCCCTATAATACCTGTGGATGAAATTAGACTACTTTACAGTATGGCTGGAAGATTTTGCCTAAAAAAATTTTTTCTTTTAAGCTTCTCGGTGATTTTCAATTTTAATTTTCATGTTTTTAAGAAGGAAAACTGAAGAAAAGTACATTCCTCTTCCACCAGGAGAATGGATTGGATATGTTTTTAGGATTTGCTGTGCATGCTACATCTATGTAAAAAGGTGGGTTCAGTAAAGTGATCTGCACATTCGGTGGCTACTTGGGCATTTTGGTTGTCATAAAGGGGTATTGTGGTTTTATAGATGTTAATATTTTAAGGGTTATAGGGACTCTGTGCTTATCACAATTATAGGGCCTCTATGGATATCATAGACGTTCTGCAACTATAGTAGTTATGGTGGCACTGGGGTTGTATTGTTATGGAAGAACTGCAATTGTCATAAATATGGAGGCACTGTTATAGGAGAACTGAGGCTATTATAATTATGGGGGCACTGTCAGTTACACTGTTTTAGAGCTATGATGGTTGACATGAATATGGGGACACTGAGGGTGGCACCCTTGTAAGGATACTCCAGCTATGATACCTATGGGGGGTGCTGCGACAGGAAATACCACTTAAACACTTCTACAGAAGAAACAATGCCTTTCATAAAATGATTTAGCCAAAAAATGTGGAGAAAAATCGCAGCTGCAAATTCTTATGTCTTATGTAGAATGGCTTGACTACATCGGTAATGTCAAAATGCTGGTTACAGTATGCAGTGATCATTTCCCTTTTCTTTTATTGGTCCTGTAATACAATGTCCCCATCTTCTCTATGCACCTCCTCCTTTATCAGATTACCACATTTGTAATATCTTACCTCTTGTATCACTGACTCTGGTAAGCAGTTATCATGTTTGCACTTCTCAGCATCAAACTTTCCTTAACTAACCGTAACAGGCTGGACTTATAGCTTATACTTACCAATTTCTAATTGAGTAAAGAAAATTAGGAAGGGACTAATAGGGGTGGGAAGCATAAACAACCTTAAACATGCCGGGAAAATGAAAATCAAGTTTATCGCAACATTTGCGAAAAACTAAAACTATGAAGGTAGCCAGAAGCCAAAGAGTTCCCCTCAAGCGGAGCTGAGGAGGATTGAGCAAACTAGGCGCCAGGTACAAGTTATGTAGCAGCAGGTTTTTCAATTATATTCATACTGAGATACATATGATGCTAATGCAAATAAAAAATGAAATATACCCGTGCAAATCCAGGTCCTCCTAACGCAATTTTTAGTTGTGTGATACATTATTGTAGCCCTGTTCTTAGGGTGCATGCTCACTGTACAGCAGCCGCCAATGAATCCATAATCATACACAAAAAAAGGGCTACATGGTGAAATATGTCAAGCAACAAAAATGTCAATTCGTACGCAATTCATACATATGGCGCTACATTTGAGATAACAGTCAACAAAAATCAAAATATGTCGGATTTTTTTGGTGAACTGTTGTATGTCACTTTTTTCTTACTATATAATTCAATGGAAGTTGCATGCGGCTGTAAAATGTTTGTGACTTGACTATCTTTCTCCAGTCAAATCACAGCTCTAAAAAAGTTACAAGACAGCAAGTTGTAGTCTTGCAGGCAAACTACACAACTTTATGTTGCCAGGTAGCCCTAGCCTTAATGCATACCTCCCAACCGTCCCGGATTTTGCGGGACATTGCTGGTTTCGGTGTCCTATCCCGCAGTCCCAGTCAGCAGGAGGTATGTTCGGCTGTAGATGAGTTGAAAACACAGGCAAGTGAAGCAGGAGCTGTCACAGCTCAGCTCCTGCTTCACCGCTGCGATCTGGCTCCTGCAGGTGTAGGCGCGATGTGATGACATCACTCACATCGCGCCTACAACTCTGAGAGTGAGACTGTGGAGAGAGCTGCGGGGGAGCGAGGGAAGGGTGAGTATCAGTGTTTTTTTTGTGTTAAACATTGAGGGGGAACATAATGAAGGAGGCCCATGAAACTAGGGTCAGATGAAGGGGGGGGGGGGAGAGAACGACATGAAACTGTGGCAGAGATGAAGGGGGACATAAAACTGGGGCAGAGATGGAGGTGGGGGACATGAAATTGGGGGCAGACATGGAGGTGGGGGACATGAAATTGGGGGGCAGACATGGAGGTGGAGGGGGAGATGAAACTGGGGGCAGAGATGGAGGAGGAGATGAAACTGGGGATAGAGATGGAGGGGGAGATGAAACTGGGGATAGAGATGGAGGGGGAGATGAAACTGGGGATAGAGATGGAGGGGGAGATGAAACTGGGGATAGAGATGGAGGGGGAGATGAAACTGGGGATAGAGATGGAGGGGGAGATGAAACTGGGGATAGAGATGGAGGGGGAGATGAAACTGGGGATAGAGATGGAGAGGGAAGATAAAACTGGGGGCAGATAGAGGGGAAGATGAAACTGGGGATAGAGATGGAGGGGGGAGATAAAACTGGGGGCAGATAGAGGGGGACATGAAACTGGGGAGAGATGCAGGGGGGGGGGACATATAATTTACAGGTGACTATAGGAAGATTATACTGTGCGGGGGGGGGGGGCACATGAAAAATGAATGAGAATGGGCAGAGTCAATATAAAAGTGGGCGGAGCTAAAGCACATTTTGTCCCTCTTTCTGTTCTTCAAAAGTTGGGAGTTATGTTAATGTGGGGACAACCTATTGACAAGTGGAATGGAAACACCCAGTTGTCAAGTTACTCACACATTTCCAAGGGGTCAAACTGGAAAATACGTCCCGGCGTTAGTGGCTAGTCATCTTTATACACAATGCTGCTCTATAAGGATGGGCAGAAATTATGGGGTGGAGGGGCAGTAAATTTTGGGGCAGGAATTACATAAGCATGTAAAATAACGTGCACTCATAGACATTTAGACAATTCTGCCACATTTTATTCATACACACTCCTTACTAAAGGTCAGAAGCCTGCACTAACCAATATGACTGTACACCCATTGGCTGCTCCATGTCTACTGAGGCCAAGAGTGTTTGACGTCATCACCCAGCGCCAAACTCCTGATGACGCGCATGAGGAGCGCCGCCCACCAGTTCCTATTAGCAGTGATTCCGCAATGGAATCAAACCGGGATGAAGCGGAGCGCTGTATCAGCATTGCTGTGGATGCTATCAAGGCCCACAACAATGAGAAGGCCCTGCGGTTCCTGGAGAAGGCTCAGAAGTTATTTCCCACCGACCAAGCACGGGGTAAGGAATGCCTTAAGAAAACCTGAGAATCGACGGGTTGAGGGGGGGAAGAGAGCGCTGGCTCTTGGGCAGCTGTTGCGTCACATCTTTTCAATGCGCATGCGTGTACTTACGTATACTGCGCACGGCATTCTAGGAATTGTAGTTTGTGGGTGACTTAGAATTCTCGTTTATTTTGGCTAGGAATGTGGTGTTACATTGGAGAGCTTGTCTGTGCTGATGCCGGGTGTCACTCGAGGTAGTCCTGTGAGAAGGTGGTGGTTTAGGGTACGATGGGGGCTCTAATAATGATCTCCTGCGGCTGAGAGACTACAGTGCGGAAATACAGCTGCATGCCGGGAACTGTAGTTTCATGTGTCAGCATTCATTAGTACATACATGTCGTGGTGCGGGTGTTGAGCCCTCAGCCTCCCCGTGTACGTGCTCTATGACTCGGCTCTGTGCTTGTTTTATTTCCCCAGCCGCGCAGTACCTCAGACATTGTGGTTTTAGCGGTAAATGGGGAGAGATGGACGAACTACATCCCCCATAATCCCCCGCCAGCTGAGAACCGCTGAGTACAGTTAGAGCCTGTATTGTCGGGCCTGTTTGTGTGTAAGTGTCTGAGGCCGTTCTCTCGGCTAACCATAGACACACCGCTCATACTGTATTCATCATGGCTGCCGTGGTCTAATATAGCCAATATGTCAGTCAGTTTGTGGCCCACCTCAGGAGACCCCCGACCACCACACATACTCTATGAGGTAGATATGTGAATTTGTCTGTAAGCTGAGTAAACACTATAGTCAGCCCCTCCCAGGCTGAAATGGCTGATACCAGGGAACACTAGACCTATCTACTGTCCGGAGACCATGACATATGTGTGGGCACAATAAGGTCTGTGTTTTCCACAACTAGTACTGACCCATTCATGTCTATGGCCCCATCCACTCCGCCATGTATGGGGCCGCTGGCCTGTGGTAGAACTAAGCACAGGTCCTATTCCTGTCTGTTTTGTGGCTCATGGTCACTGACCTAGGTGAATGTGGCTGTGGAGGCACGGGTGGAACATGGATGTCATCCATGTGCTGTTAAATTACGGCCCTACAACTCGCACACAGTCGTGTACATGTTGCCTAATACTGATCACTGGCACGTTGGTAAGGGAGGAGGTTCCTGTAGCAGCCATGTTACACTAGGTTCACATTAGCATTGGAATCTGCCTCAAAATCCACTGCAAATGACATTGTGTGAACATATTTTCAGCGCCATAGCATAAAAGTTGGTAGGGATCTGACCTCTGCGACCCCTGCGGATGTATAAAAAAAAAAAAGAGGATTGAAGACTAAAATTCTACCCACTTTTGCTAAAAGTCTGAAGCAGCCCTAACATTGCATCATTATACAGGGAAAACCATACTAAGGCTGGGGCCCCACGTTGTGGAAACACACCAACCTTTTTTTTTTGTTGTGTTTTTTTGAGCCAAAGCCAGGACTAGATTGAGTAGAAGTTACGCTGGGTTCACACCTGCGTTTGGGGTCTCCGTTCTATGGTTTCCGTCTTCTGCATGCCAGAAGACGGAAACCATAGACCGGGTCCGGCCGTGCGCGGCGGTGAGCGTTTTGCGCTCTCCGCCGCGAAACCGGATTTTTTTATCCAGACACAGAGTACTGCATGTCCGACTCTGTGTCCGGATTATAAAACCCGGTTTCGCGGCGGAGAGCGCAAAACGCTCACTGCCGCGCACGGCCAGACAGCTTTCTCACCCATTCAAATGAATGGGTGAGAGAGTCTCCTGCAGGTTTCCGTATCCTGCCTGTGTTTTAGGCAGGAAACGGAAACCTAAGTACGGAGACCGGGCCGCAGATATGAACGAGCCCTGAGAAGTACAAGAGCTTTCTATATATTTCCGATTCCATTGGTAGCCACTCTTTGCTTTGGTTCAAAAAACCACAACAAAACCTGCAATAAAAATGTTGCGTATCTATAAGCTGGGGCCTTAGCCTAAAGGATCTTCACCTTCAGTAGCTGTCAGTCACTCTTAAGGTAAGTTCACACAGGGTTTGTTGGTCAGGGCTTTGAGGCCGTATCCCACCTCAAAACCCCGCCCCAAAAGACGTCTCCCATTGAAATCAGTGGGAGCCGCCCAGGTCTTCTTTCCGGGAGCCGTTTCTTCGAGCTCCCAGAAAAAAGAAGCGAGATGTTCATTCTTCAGGCTGAGTCGGAAACTCCCTCCTCTGGACTAGGCCCATTCATTAGGCCTAATCCGTAGTGGAGTGCGCGGCTGGATGCCGGTGCATGGCACTGGCTTTCAGTCGCAGCTACCCGGTTTTTGGATCGGAATCTGAGGCGGCCTCCACCTCAGGTTCCAATCCAAAAGAACCCCGTGTGAACTTACCCTTACAGTTATATCTCCCAACTTCCACAAAATCTCCACCTCACTTCACATGCACAAGTGATTCAGCTGAGCATGCATGTTTTCACAGTGGGGATAGGAGAGTAAGCTTCTACCAAACATTTCTAAGGCCTGATGCACATGACCATAGGTTACCAGTATACTGTCCAAAATTGTGGAAAGTATACTGACCCATACATTTCTATGTCCCCATACACAAGTTTGTAGTTTTTACTAATCAGTGTCCAGGCCATAGAAACTAACTGCAAATTGTAGTGTAGCAGACATACACGTCATATAAGTCTTAATAGTTCCACCATGGGGAAATTTCAGTGTGTTACAGCAGCATAGTAATACAGATGAAAATCCTCAACACAAAAAGATCCAGCAAGGTCCATGGTGGGATAAAAAAATTCTTCTTTAGTGATTACATCGTTGTTATAAAAACGCGTCAGTCTGACGCATTTGCATTGTGTACCATTGCGTTTTTATAACAACTATGTAATCAATAAAGAAGAAGAATTTTTTATCCCACCATGGACCTTGCTGGTTCTTTTTATGTTGAGAAATTTCATATACATCGCTCCGAGCCAAGGGAGCAGCTTTCCAGGCAGAGTCCAGTTGGATATATACGGGTGGTGATCAGTTAGCCGCAAGGAAGTACGAGTCACATTTGGGCTGAGTATTATTTTTATTTCTCTTTTTATCATTTCAGTTAGTTTATTAGTAATACAGATACCGGATAATACACAGTAATATATTACAGAAGGAGACACACATAAGCTCAGAATAGCCGATAGGAGAAAAATACAAGGAGTCATAGCCGCTAAAGAAAAAGAAGACTTCAGAATCATTTAGTTCTCTGTGCGGAGTGATCTTTGCTTGGTCTGATGTAGATTATACAGCCTGAACACGGTTGGGAGGTAGGATCTCCGATAGTGCTTTCTCACACTTGGGGTGAAGCAGTCGGTCACTGACAGCCTCTCCACCTGGAAACCGTTTTTTTTTTTTTTTTTTTTGCACGAACACAAAGTCCTGCATGTCTGACTTTGTGTCCATGCTAAAAAAAATAAAAAAAAAAAAAATGGTTTCATGGTGGAGAGACTGCATACGGACCATGGCGGTTTGCTTTAAAAACAAAACATTCAAATGAATGGGTTTTTAAAGCTGACCACCAGTAAGCCGTTCCCTGGCCAGTTTCCCTGGGGTTTAGGATGGAAACCCCTGGGCAGACAGCAGCGTTAGTGTGAACGTCCCATAAGAAGCCATTCGTTCTATGCCAGAATGTGTGTGGAGTAAAAATTCTACTTTTTTATGATGATGTTCAATTTTTGCAAAAAAAAAAAAAAAAATCACATTTCATAAATGCGTCCAAATCCTTGCCAAGCAGCAAACTTCATCCACTTTACTTTTTGCTGTTACAAACTGACATGCATAGTAAAAAAATTGTTTTAGCTTCTGGCAAAAATGGTTAAAATATGTCCAACAAGCAGTTTAGATGGCAGCAACACTTTGCTGTTCTTTCTGCAGGGCTTTGCACAAAATTTGCAGAGTTTTCCTTGTGGACTTTCTGCTTCAGTTATATCTGTAGGGAAACTGTATATATAATTGATATGCTGCGATTTCCAAAACCACAATAGTTTTGGAAATCGTCACGTGTCGTCACCGCACATTTTCCCACAAAGTGGGTATGGGATTCACTAGAATCCCATCTACTTTGCGTGACTGTAAAATGCCGCATTTCTTTCTGTGGGGTTTCTACTACATAGGGTCCTGGCCTAAAGCTAGGTTCATATTTATTTTGGACTTCACCACAGATTCTGTCTAAAATTGTTGGAGAGAAAAGTTTATTGAAGTCAATGGGGTCCGCAGGTTACAAATTTTGTAATGGACGGGATCTCTGTCTTTCATATCCTGCATTTATATTTCCCATTCCTTTTCATGCCGCTTTTGACTTTTGCTCAGAAAACTGCAGCAAAATTTACAACAAAAAAGCAGCTTTTCCACAGTGTGGGGCCTCAGCCTTAAAGGAGACCTTTCATCAGATCTGAAAAGCCCAACATCATATACGTCATCTGATAGGCGCTGTCATCCTGAGCGTTTTGGTGCTTTGTTTATCCAAATTTATTTAGCCAGTCTAGAGATAGGAGCCCCTTTTAGTGTTGATGCAAATTATGGTATACTAGCCCAGCGGGTGGCCAGAGAGTTTGCAGTGGGTTAACCTCCAGTATGAAATTACTAGGAAATCGCCATGGCCTAGTCTTCTGCAAATTGCAAAAACAGTGAATGTTACGTTCAGAAATTGCATCCACACCATTCAATCCCATTCCTTTCTCTCTTGTGTCTGTCAGTAAGAATTTACTGTGGATTAGAGATGAGCGAGTACTATTCGAAACGCCCGTTTCGAATAGCACGCACCCATAGGAATGAATGGACGCAGCCGGCAAGCGGGGGTTAAGCGGCCGGCCGCTTCCTTTCATTTCTATGGGTACGTGCATATTCGAAACGGCTGTATCGAATAGTACTCGCTCATCTCTACTGTGGATCCATCTATTTTTTCCCATCTAGGAACTACAATACCTTGTAATGAAATTGCTTCTCAGTCCATGGAGAGTCTGTACATAGCCTTCTATGTAAGTGCCTACACTATAAACCTCAGATGCTCCTCTGTGCTGCTGTTACAAGGACTAGGTCAGTGCACATGTAAAATCTTCTGATCAGTGAGCATTTGTTATTCCCTTATACACAGTCTGATGCATGGTATTCACTGGCCTATCTGCAATGGGCACATGGGCCAAAAATCACTTTATTATTATCTATGGCCCCTGTTGGCCTTTCATGGCTTAAAGGGGCTCTATCATTGGGAAAACCCATTTTTAACTAATCCTATACATACATAGCCTTTAGCATCAGAAGTCTCAGCGAGCACTGTCTGCTGTGTGTGTGAGAACAGAGAGGCTGATGAGTTATTCTCAGTAGCAGCAGTAGCCTCCCTGCTCTCACACACAGCAGACAGTGCTCAATGAGACTTCCGCTGCTTGTTGTTGGCCAATTAGCATATGAATAAAAGTGGGCTCATTCAAAAATGACTGAGAGGATTAAGATACAAAATGTCTATGGAGGAGTCACACAAGATGGCGTCCGCCCTTTGTGTTTCTGCTTAAATCCCCGGAAAAACTGGATAGGGACAGCTTGCCGGCGGCCCGTTTAAACACCCATTCATTTCAATGCATTCTTAAAGCCACCTGCTGGTGTCCGTATGCAGCCTCTCTGCCGTGAAACCATTTTTGTTTTGTTTTTTTGCACGGACATGCAGAACTTTGTGACTGTGCAAACAAAAAACAAAAAAAAACGATTTCACTGCGGACAGGCTACCTACGGACACCAGCGGTTTGAAATGAATGGGTTTTTAAACTGACTGATGGCAAGCTCTCCCTATCCAGTTTTTCCGGGGATTTAGGCGGAAACACAAAGGTTGGACAGCGACACAAGTGTGAGCGCCGCATTATTGTGTTCCCTTATTTATCTTTATCTCCATATTAAACTATTACGTTGTTTCCTTCTGTTTGTATGGGAAAGTTTCTTGTTGTTACATCATGCACCATTGTTGACTCTGTTTGGTATCAGCATTTTAGGCTCTGGCCATTGTCTCCTATCCCTGTTACATTCAGCTGGACATAAACGTTAGATGAGTATCGGTCAAACTTGACTCCTTTCATCATCTGATATGTATGTATAGCAGAGTACAGGGCCATACAGGCTGTGACAGACACATATATATTCTCCCTTAGAGGTAATGCATCTATTGGACATACACAGTATGATGGGACAGATCTTTTTTCTTTTTTTTTTTTGTGAGTGTCAGATATGTACCCCGTTAATCAAAAAATGCCTATGCGTGTCTGTGTATCTGAGGTTTATGCACCTATATGACAGTCCTATTATGGCCTTGCCCAATACTGATCCACTCTTCAGCTGTGTGCATGAGCCATATGGTGTAGAGGGCTCGCAGACCATTGCCTCTGAGCCATTGCTAGAGAAAACATGGTTGGAATAGTCTGCTGTCTCATTCACTTCTCTTGTACTTGAGCGGTCCCAAAGGTCTCTAGCGCACTCCTTTGCTCTACTCATTTTATATTGAACATGTATTTCTGCACTTTAGGGCAGGCTGGCTGATCATTGAAGTGGTATTTACTGCCCATAGTTGCCCTTACACCCTACAATTGTCTGCTAAATGCTGTTTGGCCTGTCAGCTATTCCTCCAAGACCTCCCCTGCCTTCATACAAGAGGTTGCTTGGTTTGGTCGAGAGAGAGGATCAATGGATCACTGAATGAACTAAGCTAATGTTCCTTGAGAACAGGATCCCCTGTACAGGGCAGGTTAGTGGTTGTTATACCCAGGCATGAGTGGCAGCCAGGTATGGAAGAAGCCGTAGAAGTGCTGTGTCTGAGGTTACGTGAGATCAGATACCTCCTCACGTTCTCTCCGCTGTCTGCTCTGCTGCCTGCAGGTACAGATACGTTTGTGGGGAGAACTCTGCAGGGCACTTTGTCGCTGCCGTCCCTTAAATATGTTTCACATCTAAAATGTTTAAAAAAAAAAAAAAACTGCAGCAAAATTGAATTTCACCAAGGCTGACAGTCTGGAAACCCCCTAAATAGTGAGGTCCCCCATCATCTTCCCTATTATTATCGAGGATATATTTAAGTCTCTTATTTAGAGTACGGTCTGTGATAAATGGAGAATTGCCTAAATCTCCGATTTCTGCATGGAAAAGTTCTAGTAATGGATTTCCTGCATAAATAACCTATTACCATTATGTCTGCCTGTGCATTCTTATCTATATTACCCCTCCTTGGCTAAAAATACTCCTCAAAAATGTGAATCAGAAGAATTTTCGTTTAATCTTTTGGGAAAAAAACGCTTTGGTTGCTAGCAATGAGGTGCAATATATACTGGTGGTAAAACTTGTGATACTAGAAGTATATATGGAAATACAGGTTATACCACATTTATTACGTAGGATTCAAGGCAATGATGTTCATCAGATTTGCTCATAGCTGCCATAGATTTTATTATTCCATGTAGGTCACTCCATCGGCCTCTCTTACTTACCATATGTCCACTGAAAGCAGGCCAGTGTTTTCACCATATATCAAAGTGCTAGATATCGCACAAGTCACCTTTCATGATTCTGCATCCCCTACTGGGAACTGTCTGAGAATGGGAGATGCTTCACCAGTATAGGTGTCACTGAGCTATATATAGCGGAGCCAGAAATAGATCTTAGATAGCAGTAGGCACCAGCAGCAAACTTGTCAGCACTTTGGTTACCTGTCCCCTGGGTATAGTCTATGGTCGATTTGTGTACCTGGTAAAAATGGTCACAACTGTGAAAAATGTCCCCAAATCAACAAATGTGTTATTGTCAGAAAAGTTGCCCAGGCGCAGACAATGTACAGTAGGTGACGTGACCAAGAAATGCCAATGCTGCTCTGTATAGAATCAGGAGCCATAGAAATAGAAAACCTATTTCTGTATACAGTAGGAGCAGTATGGTTGTCACAGCAAAGAATTCTAGTAAGAAACATGGTCCATTTTTAGTGGAAGTCGGGTCTTGTCTCTTTTGTTGGGGACGTCTCTGGTTTGCACCAAGGTTCACCCCTTTTTACTGCAAAGGATAAAAATTAATTTGCGAAAGATGCCACAGGTTTTCTAAGGACTGACATGGAGAGAGGGCAGCACAGACTAGGCAGGAAAGTTATTAGGGATTTATTTTACCGTCCTGGAGTATCAAGCATGAATCCAGTACATTAGAATAGAAGCCTTGCCTTGGTAGCTGTCCTGCCCAGAACACAGTGGCATCTGTTCACGCCCAATGTTGTATGCCTGAGCCGAGCTCTTGAAAGGAGATTTTATGTTTAATTTATTTTGGGGGGGCATCAGTGTATCTGAAATAAAAACTAGGCAACTTTGCTAATGGTCTTAAAAAGGACCTTTCATGTCCTGCACATGCGGTTTTATATCGCTAGAAAGCCAACAGTGCACTGAATTTAGTGCATTGTGGGCCCTCCCATTATGTGCGGCGGGGCAAGAGATATCGGTGTCATTACCGATCTCTGCCCACGGTCAGAAGGGCGTTCCTGGCAGTCTAGCTGGGCTATGAGGAACGCCCCTCCTAACTGTACTCATCCATGGACTAATACTGAAGGGGGGGGGGCTCCCTCACAGGTAAGAAACACCCCCCTGACATTACAGGGCTATGGATGAGTACTGACAAGGGGGTTTTCTGCACTGTATAAAAAAACAAACACATGCCCCAGGACATGAAAGGAAAAGAGAATACATTTTTAATCCATACCTAGGGATCCGTTCACATCATGAGTTAAACGTCAGTTTAAGGGTCCGAGCACATGACTGAGTGTGCATCCACGCTGACAGAGTTTATCATGTAACGCGGTCGGGTGATACATTCACATCTATGGGATTTCCTGATCCATACAGTTCTGATAACACTGCGGATTAGAGCCTTCTCTACAATAACCTGTTAGTGGAACAGAATGGATCCGGACGCTCCATAGATGTGAATGTATCACAGAATGCAGTCTGAGGATGAAAATAATAAACCAAAAAAATTTTGTTCATTTTTTTTTTGTGGGAAACAAAACTGTGTTATGTCCTACAGAAACTGACCTGCATTAACATTGACCCAATGTAAATGTGAGGTCATCCGTTTTTAGCATCTGCTTGTTTCCATAAAGTTGGGTCAGGGGATAATACACATTAGGGAGAGTGTGTGCCTACATAGGCGTACGGAGACTTACAAGTCACTCCTGCTCCACTAATGTGTATGATTATCCCCTGACCCTGGTCTATAGTCTCTCACTCTGCCAAATCAGTATCCCTGCGCTATGCTGAGGAGGTCCAATAGACCGAAACAGCGCTGTCCATAGCTGGGAATCTGTCCCTTTTAGGATAGAAATACTAATTTGGCAATAAACCCCGCATCATGTCAGTAGGCTTATTAACTGAGTCATGCATGATGTTAAGGGGGCTGCCCCTATAGGGCAGCATACAGAGGCACTGTTCTCCTAATTACATCCTGGAGAATAGATTTTCATATTTTTTATCCATAAAGCTGATCAGTTAAATGATGGTTAAATATAAAGCCCATAAGATCCTTGGTCCTGAAGGGGTTATGCAGTACATTAACCCCAATGTAGATAAAAATTAAATTATTAATGACCCTTAGGAGTTAATAAAATGATTTGCGTATCCGGGTCGTGTAGCCTTTTGGCCCCGCTCTCGCCAGCCGGTGCCCCCAATAACTAATAGGCACACTTGTCCAGTGCGGGATTATAAGCAGCTGAATAAGAGCCACTAAGCTGTGGAATGGCTGGTTATGTGACCCACATGCAGCCTGTCCCGGTTTGGCGCTGTGTACATGGGTTTTCTCACACGGTCTCTTTGTAATGGCTGTGTATGTAACGTGGAATATAGGATAGTAAAGCTCCAGCTGATGTGTGTGCCCGCCTGTGCTCCGTCACTTCTGACATAGCCTGTCCTGCTGGATTCTGCTGGTAGTACCTACAGGAACGTGGTGGTGTCATGTCTGACAACAGTGTAATATAACTGGTTTTCCCACGTGCTACTTGCCTATAACACCTCTTACCTTGTAGGAGCGGCAGAGACTTGTCTTGAGTCACCACAGGGCAGCTATTAGATGCTTTTTTTCCCCTCTGTTACTAGTGAGGGGTTATTGGGGTGCATTTGGTAAATCTGTTAGCCAGGTTCAGGATTCACTTTCTTCCAATGCGATCCTATTTCAGAGCCTGCCATTGGGTAAACTGGTCATTGTATTCAGAGCTTTCAAATAGAGGGTTTCCCTGAATCCTTGTGCGACACAGTCCATATGTAATGATGGGTTTTGGATTAGCCAGTCTGCTACATTACCGTGCATTTCAATACTGCTGGTTCTTGGGTCTTGGATCAGCCTGAATACACTACAAAGACCATGTAATGTTGGGAGACTGGTCAGAGACTTGCTATGAGTATCCGATAAATGGACATGTTACTGCCATGCTGGGAGCAGGAGAAGTGACCGCCATTTCTGTCATTCTCAGGATCAATGACCGTATAAGAGGGTGTTATAAATCTGACTTGTTTGAGCCCTGAATGTTGGTCACAAAACCAGTCTTACATAAAATCTCTCTCAGTTCTAGGCGCCGGTCATGGTCCATTCTGCAGACAGTGTAAAGAGAGATCAGACTACCTGGTTGCGCCACTTTTGACTTGTGCTTTTCTCCTAAAAGCTCATATCAGAATCCAACAATCCTACTCTTCTGTGCGGGTCCTTGTCTAGTATTGCAGACATTTTGTAACTAGACTAACCCTAAACCCCCTGTAGTAGTGTTAGCATATAGAAGGAAAACTGACAAGGAATAAAGAAAATAGGTGTCACCACCAAAAAGTATTCCCTGAAATATGAATGACTCTCCCAGCCTTGGCCATAGTTTATATATATAATTGGTTTCCTTGTCATTCAGGGCTTACCCAGTTCATGGGTGTATATGACGGACTTTGTGGCTCTGTAAATGATGGAAATGCCGTACATGAAGCCTGACATTATCATTTGTCTGAGCCTGCTGCTTTCAGAACATCTCCTTGGGGATTTTCTGATCTGTCGGGTGTTCCTTCTGGGAAATTTCATGTATTTCTTCATTGTGAAGTAATACATTAACTGTTTGCTGACACAAGCAACTTACGGTAGTTTTAATATAACGCGTATATTACTAGCAAAATCCCCATAGAATAAAGAAGGTTCCTTATCCAGACAGATGTATTATAGCTTTCTCCATTCCAAGTCAGTGTCCTCACCGAGAAGTTTAGTCATAGTGCTAGATCAGCATCACTAATGTGTGCCAATGTAGGGCCCTCCAGGGATAATACTGGGCACTGTGTGGGGTACGTGGCACAAGGGCACTCTTTTTGGTGCTTTTTGATTCATCCTATCCACCTGTTAGCCCTGCTTAACCCAGAATAACACAATATAAGTCCCTGAAATATTTCTTTATAGTGGATCTTCCCTAATAAGTCTTTGACGTATCATTAAACAGGTTTTCTGGCTCCTAAGACTGATTTGGCCCGGGTGGGACTGTAGCCTCTGAGCCTATGCACCCCTTGGGGTTTTTGCTTTCCACTGGATCAACAATTGAGTATTATAGGCTGGACTTGTTACATAGTGGAATGGCTATGGCTGACACAAGTGATCTTATTTGTAACCTGGGGTATTAGTAAGTGGACGCCAAGGCGCTTTTAGAGGGCAGATCTGGCTGTGATTCGTTTCAGGAACCATGTCGCATTTTCAAAGCCCTTGAGGAGTCAAAACAGTGGAAACCTCTAGAAAGTGACCCCATTTTGAAAACTGCACCCCTCAAAGAATTTATCAAGTGATGTAGTGAGCATTAGTAACCCCGAAGTGAATATGTAAGCTGTGCGGAGTAAATTGGGCACACCAAATCCTATTCTATTTTCCCACTAGCTCCTATGACACGGACGGGGAAGAGGGGCATTCTGGGGGATCAGCGCTGGTGTATTCTCTCTCATAAGCTCTAAATATGGGGTGTCCCCTGAAAACGCTCACACAGCTTATACATTTCCTTCTAATCGCAGCCACTTATGTCCTAATGATTTGGCGACTTTTGGGGATTTTGTCTTAACATTGTACAAGCTAGATTTTTATTTTCTGGCAATGTGGCAATATGAGCACTTGGTGTTTGCGGTATTAGATGTACTTTTCATTGGCACCATTTTGGGGCCTGTAACTTATTGACTACATTTTATTAACTCTTTCTGGGTGGGATGTAAAAGGAAACATCAATTCTGACATTGCTTTTTAGCATTTTTTTTTTTTTTTTTCCCCGCGCAGCGTACAGCATAAGTAACATGTTATCTTTATTCTGCGGGTCAGTACGATTATGGCGATATCTCATTTATATTATTTTTTAATGCGTTGCTATTTGTGTAGAATAAAATAAATCAATTATAATAATCAATTATAAAATTATTTTTTCATCGCCATCTTCTGAAAGGCATAACATTTTTATTTTTCGGTTGACAGAGCTGGTTGAGGACTTATTTTTTGCGGGATGACCTCTGCTTTTTATTGGTACCATTTTGGTTTCCATCTGATCATTTGATTACTTTTTACTGAACATTTTGTAAGAGAAAGGTCACCACCTTAATTATTTTGTGCATTATTTTGTGCAGTTTTCTACGTTTTTTTTGTTGTTTGCCGTTCGGGTTCAATAATATTTAAATTTTATTGTTCAGGTTATTACGGACGCGGTGATACCAAATATGCAATTTTTTTTCTATTTTTCTTTATTTTACATATTAAAACATTTTATATGGGAAAAAGGGATTTTTGGGGCTTTATTTTTTATTTATTTTAAACTTATTTAAACTTTTTTATCTTTACTTTTTTATAACTTTTTTTTCTGTCCCCATGGGGGATTGAAGCAGTGATCTGCTGATCACTGCTTAACTACATGTACGCTGCAATACACGTGTATTGCAGTGTACAGGAAGCTATCAGTCCCGTGCAGACGCACGAGCTGACAGCTTCCATTTTGGCAGGATCAACCAGGTGGAGGGGACGGCATGGGGCAGACCCGGGGTCACTGATCAGACCCCGGGCTGCCCATTAGCAACACCGGCACCCCCGAACCGCCGCGGGGGGTGCCGATCGGGCACAAAACATCCCGAAACCCCTGAGATGCGGGTGGTCATGTTTGACCACCGGCATCTCAGGGGTTAACACCCGTGATCAGACCCGGTTCCGACTGCAGGTGTTATAGGGCAGTGTCAGCCATATATTACGGCTGACACCCGCATGGCATGGCGGTTTGTGGGAAGTCCTTCCTGGCAGCGCCGTACTATTACGGCGGATGTCGGGAAGGGGTTAAAGATCCTCGCAGTCCTGTAATTGAGTCCCCGTGGGCAGCCATGTTTATGCTCCTGTATCCACCACAGCAGACTTCTGTTGTCTTCTAGTTTTGTCTGTAAATCCAACGTTATCCAAGTCCAATAACTTCTTAGTTCCTAACACCAGATCAATCAAGGATTTTATTTATTTTAAACTGTAGTTTTTATGACATTTTTCAGAAAAATTGGTACAGACAGGTAAACATATATAACATCAAACGACAAACAAATCAATAGCAAAATAAAACAGATAGTGGGGAGAGGGAAGGGAACGGAGGACGGAGTCACAGATCACTAAGAGTGCAATAAGAGTCCTAAGGTGACCATACTGCCTGGAAGGCATCTAAGGTGTGGTGGAGGGAGGCTGTCAAATATTCCATGCCACAAACATCCTTTACCCTAGCAACAAGGTCCGCAACTATGGAATGAGAGGTCCTCTTCTAATGGAGTGTCTTAGCTGCTGTGCAAAGATACAAAAACAATTTAGAGGTCAGCTTGCCTAAATGGGGAGGGGGAGGTTGAGCAAGTAGGTAAAAGGATCAAGTGGAACACCTTGAATAAAAAGAGCATCAGAGAGAGATTGGACCTCAAGCCAGAAGGGGCGAATGCCAGAGCAGTCCCAGAAGACATGGTATAAGGAACCAATATCGCTTTCACAGCGCTAACACAGAGGAAAGATACTGGGTTTAAGGGAATGAAGCAGGGCAGGGGTATAGTACCAATGCATGAGCAGTTTGTACTGAGTCTCACGAAAGGAAATACAAGATGATGATTTAGCTGCGCGAGACCAAATAACCTGCCACTGGCTGGGTGAGATCTGCCTACCCAGGGCTTCAGCCCATTTAACCATATATCGATGAGATACACGGGATCGCACCTCTGGAAATGAGAGAAACCTATAGATTGTCGATTATGAGGCCCACTGTAGAGGTGACTGCCCGACATACTGTCTCAAAAATAGTAGGCATGGAGACCTTGAGAGAGCCAAACTGGGAGAAGACAAAATGTACAATCTGCTGATAATGAAACCACTCTGTGGTTGGCAAGTGCAGGTTAGAAGTAAAGTAGTCAAAGGGCCTGAGCTCCAAAGTCAGCAGATTGACCAAATCGGCTATGTGGAAAAGACCCAGTGTGCTCCAAGAGCGTATCATAGAAGCTGTAAGTCCACCAGAGAGGAGTGGGTTGTATAGAAAGGGAGGCTAAAGGGAAAACCTTGGAGCACTAAAGCCAGATAGCACGCGTAAAGCGAATGGGGCCTAGGAGGGGAACTGGAGAGGAGGGAGGGGAGTGGGACCACAGAAACTAATTGGGGTGAATCGGTGCTAGCCAGAGTTTTTCAATTTCAACCCATTTTGTGTAGACTTTCGAAGCAGCCCAAAATGGAAACTGGAAAATCGCTTTCTGAAGAGCACGCAATTCAGAGTGCAAGACAGCTACCGGGAGGGTTTTAAAAAAAAAAATAAAGAAGTTTCGGAAGGAGGGTCATCTTTATAGCATTAATACGGTCGATGAGAGAAATATTAAGAGGGCGCCACTTGTCCAGGAGAGCACGTAGATCACTGAATAAAGGGTAGTGTAAGAAAAGGGACAGGTGAACCCCCAGGTAGCAAAGAGATTTAGTACGCCACTGGAAGTCATAATTGGACTTCAGGAGCTGAAGGGCCATATCAGGGATATTGAGGGGGAGGGGGCGCAGTTTTAGTGGGGTTAACCTTGTACCCGGAGAGAGCACCATAAGCGTTTAACTCATGAAGGAGGCTAGGGAGGGAGGTGTGAGGGTCAACAAGACATCATCGGCAAAGAGGCTGATCTTAAAATCTCTATCTCTTATCTTAACTCCTGTAATATCAGGATTGGATCGGATCCGGAAAGCCAAGGGTTCTATGCAAAGCGCAAATATAAGCAGGGACAGGGGGCAGCCCTGACGCGTCCCATTACGGATTGGGAATGGGGAAGAGACCGAGTTAGGAAGTTTAACTACACCCGAGGTAGAGGAATATAAAGCCCCAATAGCCGTGAGAAAGGCCACAGACAGTCCAAATCGCCTGAGGGTAGCCGTCATAAATGACCAATCGAGTCGGTCAAAGGCCTTCTCTGCATCAAGGCTCAAGAGTAGTGCAGGGGTAGCCGAGCGGTTGCGTCTATTAAGTCCACAGTCCTTCTAGTCATGTCTCCCTCTTGACGGCAAGGGACAAAACCCACTTGGTCGTGGTGGATCAAAGACGGGAGCCAAGCGTTGAGCCTTTTAGCCAAAATCTTAGTAAAAAGCTTGAGATCAGTATTCAACGGCACAATAGGGCGAAAATTAGAGCACTCCTGGTGATCCTTGTCATGCTTAGGGACTAGGGTAATGTGGGAATGGAGCATGGATGGAGGAATGGGAGCACCGTCTAGGAAGGAATTGAAGAGTTGGCATAAATGGGGATTCTATTTATTCTAAAGATGTTGTTCTTGGTATGAAGACATTGTCTTATATTCACCGAGGAGTGATAAGTGACCCGCCAGACCTTCTTCCAGTTTCACAGAGGTACACTTAAATAAATGTTCCCAAGGTGTATTGGGACTTTTACACTCCATTACGTATTAATATACCAATTCTGCTACCTCATCAGATTTTGGCACTCATGCTGGGTGACCCTGTTACACTGGGATATATATATATATATATATATATATATATATATATATATATATATATTATATAAAATCTCCTGAAATCAGAAAGCATCTATGACAGGGTGAAGTGAAGATCTGATCCACTTTGTATTCAGTTTTTTTTTTTTACTGTTGCACCTATTTTTCTTTTCTTTTTTGACACCACCTGCAGCCATATAGGAGGCACACACTTCCTTCCTGCATTGTCTAGTTGCACAGTAAAGCAGGATATGTGCACTTCATCTATGGCCTGGATCACATCTGTGTTCAGGATTCTGTTCGGGGAGTCCGCTGGGGGAACACCTGAACGGAATACCAAACACATTAAAAAGCATTTTTTTAAAGAAACCACACGGACACCCCATAGACCATAATGGGTCCGTGTGTTTCTCGCACAGCGTCGGCACAAATCATGCGGAGAGAAAAGTACTTTTCTCTCCTGTGTTCGGGGAGCCCCAAACGGAAACCTGAACGCAGGAGTGAACCTAGCATAACCCACACTTTTTGCAATTTGCTGCAGCATGATATCTTATCAAAGAAGACAACAATTTTGTTTTTTTTTCTAATGACTTTTCATTGCTTGTTTTGTTGTCGTCTTTGCAGAAATATCCATGTGATGCAGCAATTTAACCAAGAAGTTTTGGATAACTCTGCTACATCTGTACATAGGCCAGGGCATTAAGATACTCACTTTATATTGCCGCCTTCCTCCATATGTTTTCTACCATGATAAGAAGTAGATAGATACCTTACACTTTGTAATTACAGATCTGAGTCTGAAGGATCTTGTTAGTGTGTGAACTGCAGCCAGGTTGTGGGGGCGGCAATGAGCTGCTTATCTGGACCTACAGAAATTCTCTTCTATCTATTCCTTCCAAGGCGAGATAATTGCTTGGTGCAGGCTGCAGCGGCCAAGTATCTAGTCTGCAGTTTTCTGCTTGTCCTGTTAATTGGTGACAGTAGGGAAAAAAAAATCATCAGAACTTTCTGCAGTGGTGAAATATCCCGGTGCTCAGCGCCACCTCAGCAACATCCTCAGCTTATATCTACGTCACAAAAAGTGGATCTATAGACCGTGACAACAGTTCTGCACGACTAAACTGTACGCAGGCTACTTGTGTTTCCTTAGAAGCAGCAGTCGGATCATCTGTAAGCTACATGTGGGTTAAGACTCATGACTCCCAGTAAAATTATAGGCTGCAATCTAAAAATAACACCGCAACATAAGAAATGGTGGATTCCTCGTACGTGGCTGCCCCTCTGTCAATGAAAGCGGCTGCCTGTTCTAAGAGCTATTAGTGGGGTTGCTGAGTGTAGGATCTTCACAAAAATGACATTGATATTTATAATGTACTAGAGGGAGGACCCGGCTTCGCACGGGTATATTACATGTTATTTTTGTGTAGTGGCCCCATAAGAATTGTCCAATTTTGCACTGATGTATTTTGTATGTGGTTTGTGTGTATGTCCATAAGCGTCATGTGATTATGTGTATCTCATTTTGGATATCAGTGAAAAACCTGTGATCAGTTGTTATGGATACCTGGAGTAAAGCTGTATCTAATCCTTCCCCGTGTAGTACTGTGTTTAGACTCAAGTATCTAATACTTGTTGGTGTGGTACTGTTTGCAGATGCACATATCTAATCCTCCCCCGTGTGGCATTGTGTGAAGAGGCACGTATCTAATCCTCCGGTAAATGAAACTGTGTGCAGACGTGCATATCTAATCTTACGGCATGTGGTACTATGTGCAGACGCATGTATCTAATCCTCTGGCGTGTGGTACTGTGTGCAGACAGGTGTATCTAATCCCTGGCGTGAGGTACTGTGTGCAGAGGCATGTATCTAATCCTCCCCCGTGTGGTACTGTGTGCAGACATGCGTATCTAATCCTCCCCCCGTATGATACTGTGTGCGGAGACGCGTATCTAATTCTCTGGCTTGTGGTACTGTGTGTAGAGGCATGTATCTAATCCTCTAAAGTGTGGTACTGTGTGCACACACACGTATCTAATCCTCCCCTGTGTGGTATTGTGTGAAGAGGCGCGTATCTAATCCTTCGGCGTGTGGAACTATGTGTAGACGCGCGTATCTAATCCTACTGCATGTGGTACTGTGTGCAGACGCATGTATCTAATCCTATGGCGTGTACAACTGTGTGCAGACGCGCGTATCTAATCCTCTGGAGTGTGGAACTGTATGTAGACACGTGTATCTAATCCTACGGCATGTGGTACTCTGTGCAGACGTGTGTATCTAATCCTATGGCGTATACAAATGTGTGCAGACGCGTATCTAATCCTTCGGCATGTGGAACTATGTGTAGACGCACGTATCTAATCCTACTGCATGTGGTACTGTGTGCAGACGCGTGTATCTAATCCTATGGCGTGTACAAATGTGTGCAGACGCGCGTATCTAATCCTCTGGAGTGTGGAACTGTATGTAGACATGTGTATCTAATCCTCCCCCGTGTGATACTGTGTGCGGAGACGCGTATCTAATTCTCTGGCTTGTGGTACTGTGTGAAGAGGCATGTATCTAATCCTCTAAAGTGTGGTACTGTGTGCACACACGTATCTAATCCTCCCCTGTGTGGTATTGTGTGAAAAGGCGCGTATCTAATCCTTCGGCGTGTGGAACTATGTGTAGACGCACGTATCTAATCCTACTGCATGTGGTACTGTGTGCAGACGCGTGTATCTAATCCTATGGCGTGTACAACTGTGTGCAGACGCGCGTATCTAATCCTCTGGAGTGTGGAACTATGTGTAGATGCCTGTATCTAATCCTTTGGCATGTGGAACCATGTGCAGACGCACGTATCAAATCCTTCAGTGTGTGGAACTGTGTGCAGAAGTGCGTATTTAATCCTCTGGTGTGTGGGACTGTGTGCAGACCCGTGTATCTAATTCTACGGCATGTGGTACTGTGTGTAGACGCGTGTATCTAATCCTACGGCATGTGGTACTGTGTGCAGATGCATGTATCTAATCCTCCCCTGTGTGGTATTCTGTGAAAAGGCGCGTATCTAATCCTACGGCGTGTAGAACTGTGTGTAGACACGCGTATCCAATCCCCCGGCATGTGGTACTGTGTGCAGACGCGCGTATCTAATCCTATGGCATGTGGTTCTGTGTGTAGACGCGCGTATCTAATCCTCCCCTGTGTGGTACTGTGTGCAGACACGCGTATCTAATCCTCCCCCATGTGATACTGTGTGCTGAGATGCGTATCTAATTCTCTGGCTTGAGGTACTGTGAGCAGAGGCTTGTATCTAATCCTCCAAAGTGTGGTAGTGTGTGCACACACATGTATCTAATCCTCCCCTGTGTGGTATTGTGTGAATAGGCGCATATCTAATCCTTCGGCGTGTGGAACTATGTGTAGATGTGCGTATCTAATCCTACTGCATGTGGTACTGTGTGCAGACGCGTGTATCTAATCCTATGGCGTGTACAACTGTGTGCAGACACACGTATCTAATCCTCTGGAGTGTGGAACTGTGTGTAGACGTGTGTTTCTAATCCTACGGCATGTGGTACTGTGTGCAGACGCGTGTATCTAATCCTATGGCGCGTACAAATGTGTGCAGACGCGCGTATCTAATCCTCTGGAGTGTGGAACTGTGTGCAGACGCGCATATCTAATCCTCTGGAGTGTGGAACTGTGTGCAGACGCGCATATCTAATCCTCTGGAGTGTGGAACTGTGTGCAGACGCGCATATCTAATCCTCTGGAGTGTGGAACTGTGTGTAGACGCCTGTATCTAATCCTTTGGCATGTGGAACCGTGTGCAGACGCACATATCAAATCCTTCAGTGTGTGGAACTGTGTGCAGAAGTGCGTATTTAATCCTCTGGTGTGTGGGACTGTGTGCAGACCCGTGTATCTAATCCTGTGGCGTGTGATACTGTGTGCTGATCTGTGTATCTAATCCTCTGATGCGTGTATCTCAGTTTGGATATCAGTGTTGTATTGTGCATGTGGAGTGACTGTGTGTATTGCAGTTGGAATATGAGTGAAGGTCTTGCAGGTTTGTATTGGCTAAGGGGGGGGCACTGTGTTTGGAATGCTGTATCTCAGCAACGGTACGTCCGAGCGAGTTGGAGTCTCGTCTTAAACCTTCCCGGATATCTGAAGTATCTCTGTACCAAATTTAGTGAAGATCGGTCCAGTCGTTTGGTTCGCATTAGAGAACAGACAGACAGACAGACAGACAGACAAGAATTCATTTTTATAAGATAGAGAGATATGCCCAGGTTGGTGGGGAAATGGCAGTTTGGTGACTACTGCCTCGTGTAGGCCCATGAGTTTGTTTGTTTTGTTTTTGTTTTTTTGTTAAATCTATTTTTACTGTGGATGGATAGAAGAGAACAAGTAGGGTTAATTTTTTTTTTTTTTTTTTTAAATAAGCCTCATCGGTTTCAAAAAGGACTGAGCACTCACCCACACCTTCCTCTACCTAGATACGTACCTTTGGTCATGCTGAACATGCATGTTAATATGTAATCCAGGTTACAACAACGACTGTCCCTTGGATTTCTAATTCTGCATTTTGCTGTATTTGGCGGTTTTGTTGCCGATTCCATTTGTTGACTTTCAGATTCTTCCTTTTAAGGTGATACATCCTGGGCAGCACAGTGGCTCAGTGGTTGGCACTGCAACCTTGCAGCGCTGGAGTCCTGGGTTCGAATCCTGCCAAGGATGACATCTGCTAGGAGTTTGTATGTTCTCCCCGTGTTTGCCTGGGTTTCCTCCAGGTACTCCGGTTTCCTCCCACACGCCAAAGATATAGGATGATAGGATAGAGATAGGGACTGTAGATTGTGAGCCCTATCTGGGACAGTGACTGTCAATGTCTGTGAAGCGCTGCGGAATATGATGGCGCTATAGAAGTAAGCATAATAAATAATAATAAACTTCTGTGTAATAAAACACATATACAGAATTACTAGAGCCTTATTATCTAGGTCAGATTTTAGCCAGGTTAAAGGGACTCTAAACCCTGAAAACTAAAAAAAAAAACAAAACCTGATATAGTTCATTTCTAGACATGTCTGCAGCATTAACTGCTAAACTGCTGCTCTGAGCGGTTTGGCAGTAATCTTACAGATCTATAGTGGCAGTCACCAACCTGCTATTTCTCCACCAACCTAGGCATATACATTATAAACATCAATATCCGTGAAGATCCTACACTCCTCAACCCCACTGAGAAGCCTATTTACTGTTTGCTGTTGTATCTCTGCCCCATACACTTTAAGGAGCCAGCACCCTAGAGTCTTCATTAGTTGTCAGCTGTGTTTATGGGGAGAGGTGAGTAAACCTTTGGCAGTAGTCATCTACACTAAGATAAGGATGGTCTCCTGATATCATCTGCTGAGGAAGAGCTAGACTCCTTCATACATGTCATACTGATAGCTGTATTCCGAGTGTATTCTGTATGGCGCCTCCTTAAGTCTCTTATTTTACAAGGAGGGTTTTTTTTTTCTTGTTGGATTCTATATGAATCTGAAAGGTACAAAGTTATGGCATGCTTCATTGGGCTCCATATGTTCTCCCCCCTTGTTACTCACCTCCCAGTAGTTGTTAATAGGCTAATACAACCAGCAAAAATAAATGCCAGTGTAGACTGGTAGTCTGGATAGGTCATGCAATGTTTTATATGACCCTATCTCTAAGAAGTGCCTTATTTTGCTTGACTTTTTCCATGATTTATGTCTCTTGCAGAGCTCATGGAATCCCTCTCAAAAAACAGCCAGTCTAATGGTACAGAGCCTCCACATCCCCGGCACCGGAAAAAAGCAGCTGAGCCAAGCCCATCTGCAAATGGGGAGGTTGGTGGAGAATCGAGCAAGAGTTACACACAAGACCAGCTTGACGCAGTGAAGAGGTAACGGAACCAGACAAATCCATAATGGCAAAATACTTCAGCCAGTTTCAGAATATTTAACCATGGTCCATTAGCCAAGACTACCACAGATCACCAGAGAGCAGGCGCTATGATAAGGTCAAAGCCGTGTTTATGGGTAATTGACCAATAATCTCGGGTAACTGTTGCCGTCCTAATTATTTAGGCTGAGTGGCAGGTGGTGAATAAATCACACCACTCTATATGTTGGTATTAGTTCCTCTCTCAGTTGAGGAATGTATGCTGACGCACTTTTATTAAAACAACGTGGGGTTAAATAGTAGCAAAGAAAGGAAGTGATGTAACAACAACATAAATTTTCATATTCATTCCTGATTGGCATGGTAGATCTCAGTCAAACAGAAAAAGTTTAAGCAGTGCCATATATATCCAGCTACTCCCGCTCCTGCGTGGTAACCTTCGGGAGCTGTCTTCTGGCAGCAAACCAAGCATTTGTTTTTCTTGCACCATCCTGGATGCAGGCGCCATCTTATCATATAACATTATACCAGTTTTAGGCATAAGCAACTATATCTAGCATTCAGCTTTTAAGGATAACAATGTTTTTCATACATGACATGATTATAACCTTCACAGTTGTATGTTCTGATATATTCTGAACATACCCTCACATATCACAGAATTTGCTTGATCTTGCCGTGTCTTTGAACTTTTGCTGTGGGTTCCCTGTGGCCAGTTTTTGGAGAGGATATTTAGGTGGAAGACTGCCTCAAATTCTTCTCCAAATTGTGTCATGTGGCTCTAGTCCAGGTCCAGATATGTCATGCCCTGTTCTAGAAGCCAGGAATGCTATACCATGTTTCCCTGAAAATAAGACAGTGTCTTATATTAAATTGCTGTCCTAAATATAAGACCTGTCTTATTTTCGGGGGACGTCTTATGACAATCGGCAGTCATGCCGGCACTTCCTTAGTGGAGCGCCGGTATGACTGCCAAGTATAGAAGGGGGGGATAAGGTATGCTACTTACCTTTCCCATCTTTGTAGCAGCGCTGGTGCTGCTGTTTGTCCCGGCAGTGGTGGGCGGGGCTTAGTGAGGCTTCGGGGATGGGGCTTTCGTGGGCGGGGCTTAGCTATCCTCACTTCACTGACACAACAGCCAGATGGACTCTGTGCTCTGTGTGCACAGGAAAGCCGGCTACTGCCTCTGCCTCTTGGATGAGCTGGGAGAGTGAACTCCCCGCAGCATATGTACAGTGGGCATCTCCCAGCTCATCGGACAGCAGCAGGGACAGTGGATACAACAGCAGAGGCAGCAGTCGGCATACCTGTGCACATGGAGCACATCACAGTGTTCAGCCGGCTGTAATGATTTTTGGGAATGCCTTATTTTCAGGGGGTGCCTTATATTAGGCAATTCAACTAAAAAAAAAAAACATGCTTTACTTTCGGGGGGTAACCTACTTTCGGGGAAACGCGGTACTATGTAAACATCTGACCTGTATCTGAGCAGCGTACAGCATGTAGGTGGCAGATACTGCGGTAGAGGCTGTATTTTGCAAGAAACATTTTGTGGTTGAACAAAAAAGGTTTTTGTAGATCACTTTGAGCTTTTAGTAGATAGCTGATGTTTCCTTAGTACTTTGTGTGACTGTGGCTTTCTGCAGGGATGTCTGGGCTTCAGCGAAAAATAAAATCCAGTGAATGGAGAAAATAAATGACTAGTATGCTTAAAAGGGCATTTTCCTTGTGTTTTCATGGCATGTGGCTCTGCAATCCTGGAGCGGTCAGGAGTTTTGGAAACAGTGGAACGCTGTTGCAGTGTCTGTCAAAAATCGTCCGCTGAAAAAGTCCTGCATGCAACACTGGGAGCCATCCTTTCTCAATACATCTGATCTGCGGGTGTTGGATCCCCGCGGATCAGATGTATTATACAATATTGAAGCTGGACATTTCATTTGTGCATCAGTAAGTTTAACCAATCCCCCCAAAAATCTAGGGCTTAAAGGATAAGCAAATTGTCTCCTTTCTGTGAAATCCTACATTTCTTCATTCTTTCGCTTGTTTCTCTATTGAGAGCTGTCCCCGGCTTCTCCTTGTGTGTAATGAAGAGGAGATAACATTTAAGTCATTTATTATAAAATCTAGAAATGTGCTTTTAGGAGATTCTCATCTTTCATAAGGTTTCTAGAGATATCACTGGATGACAATGGTCATTGGGAACAGCTGCAGGTCCTATGTTTTTACTTTACGATATCTCTGGAAAAATAGAGTGAGAACTGAATATTAGTGTCATATGAAAGATGAGAATCTCCTCTTTGATATGACATTTTGAGATGAGGAGGTGAACAGCTTAGGAAGTGCTGGATGTGCATTTCAAGTGTAAAATCCCTAAACTTTCCATGGTTCCTGCACTGTTCTACACTGGTTCTAGGATAGGAGTGTAGCCTTTTGCTGTATATATGTATGTTTCCATTCTTTGGTCGTGACTAGAGATGAGCGAGTACTGTGGGGATCAGCCGATCCGAACAGCACGCTCGCATAGAAATGAATGGACGTAGCTGGCACGCGGGGGGTTAAGCGGCCGGCCACTGTCAAAGCGGAAGTACCAGGTGCATCCATTCATTTCTATGGAGCGTGCTGTTCGGATCGGCTGATCCAAACAGTACTCGCTCATCTCTAGTCGTGACATTTAAAACAAAGTAAATAATGATACCTGCAGTTGTCATGTCTTAGAGTATACATGGTCTTCTGTTCACTTAATTTACCCAATACATTTATTACCTATAGGATAAAACAGTGCAAAGATTATTATGAAATCTTGGGTGTAACAAGAGACGCTCCAGATGATGACTTGAAGAAAGCCTATCGAAAGCTAGCGTTAAAATTTCATCCAGATAAAAACCATGCACCGGGCGCTACTGAAGCGTTTAAAGGTAAGTCACCTTTAATATGAGAGAGGGTGATAACCAAATGAGACCGACAAAAAAAACAAATTCTAACCACGTACTTTGAGGACATAGCGTCAGGACCATTTTTCTATGCTCCAGAATAGGGAGATGCTGTATACATTCACATGTGGACTGGAGGACATCTATGCATGACATCCATTTAGTTTAACCCCTTCCCAACATCCACCGTACTAGTACAGCGGATGCCGGGTGTTTAAACATGGCGGCCACCATAGCTGCTGGGTGGCTGCTATTTTATAGAGCAGACACCCAGCGTAAATGCCTGCTATCTGTGCCCACGCTGATTGCGGGTATTAACCCCTCTGGCGCCTTGGTCAAAGCTGATGGGTGCCGCCATTTTACTGGGGATCACAGGCACCCGGAAAAAGCTCTGGGGCCTGCATCCCATTTCTATGACAGCTGGGAGCCTTGTGAAGGCTCTCAGGCCTGTCATTCTATACTTTCTATTGCAGGTTCAAGACCCCTAGGGGTTCTAATAAATGCAAGAAAAAAATTAAAGTATAAAAAATTCAAATCACCCCCTTTCCCTAGAACACATGTAAAAGTACTTAAACTCTGTGAAACACATACACGTTAGGTATCCCCGTGTCCGAAAACGCCCGCTCTACAAATCTATAAAAATAAAAAAAAAAGACGCCCTATGCATCCCCGTACATGGAAGTATAAAAAAAAGTTACGGCTGTCAGAATATGGTGACTTGTAGAAAAAAAAATTTGGGGCACAGTTATGGATTTATTTTTTTTATGTAGATTGTGAGCCCCATATAGGGATCACAATGTACATTTTTTTTCCTATCAGTATGTCTTTGTAGAATGGGAGGAAATCCAAGCAAATAAGGGGAGAACATACAAATTCCTTGCTGATGTTGTTCCTGGCAGGATTCGAACCCAGGACTCCAGCGCTGCAAGGGCGCAGTGCTAACCTCTGAGCCACCATGTTGCCCCACAGTTATGGATTTTTGTTAAGGGGTTAAATGTAGATAAAACCATATAAATTTTATTTCCTCTGAATCGTACCGAAACATAGAATACAGGTGACTTGTCATTTTGGCTGCACAATGAACGCCGTTAAAATGAAGCCTGTAAAAAAGTCGCAGAAATGCAGTTTTTCTTCAAATCCACCCCCATTCTGAATTATTTTCCAGCTTCCCAGTACATTGTACAGAATAATAAATGGTAGCATGATGAGGAAAAACTTGTCCCACAAACACCTCATATGGCTCCGACAGTGGAAGAATAAGAGTTATGGGGTTTGGAAGGAGGGGAGTCAAAAACGAAAATTGAAAATTGCCCGCAGGTGATGGGGTTAATAGTCGCAATGTTAACACTGCACTGCCTGCTTCTCTTCTGCTTTGGTGTTGGCTGAGAGCAGATCCCAGATTGGCACACCAGTTGCACTTAGAAAGGTGTTACCCGTGTTAAAGGAGTTATGTAGGGAGAGAAATGTTACGTGATTAGAAGCCTTCCACATGCAGCTTTGAGGGTCCTTGGCTGACCTATTTATTGAATTTGCAGAGGGCAAGGCGATGCCAAAAGTCTCAGCGTTCTTTGTGGAGATCTGCTGGTGCCACCAAGATTTCAGATTGTCTGTAAATGGCCACTAACTTTTCAGACAACTTAGTCTCCTTTCATAGAACTTGTGTTTATGGACCAAAATCTAATGCACTTTAATTAAAAATGTGGCTGTTTTCTGCCTGAAAAACCTCTCTAAAGTTCCTGCCACTAGGTGTCTCTCTTCTAGCATATTTGCTGTTCATTCTCTTGTTACTAAGTCCATCCTAGATACATCACATTCCTTCTTGCTTATGTTAGCGAGTGTAGCTGTTGATTTGTACAAAAGACTGAGGATTCTGCAAATATCACAGCTTATGATGTAAGGCTATAGCCACATCTGTGCACACAGTGTCACCCGAAAATTGGCTGAGGAAGAAGTCCTGCGTGCTGGGAATATACCTCTCCTTTGTTTGGGTCCCCCTATGGACCTGAGCGATAGAGAGGCAACGCTAGTGTGAACCTAACAAAAGAAGAGCCTTCTATGTACTAGTATCTACTTCTGGCTGCTTGTGTGATTACAGATGGGATATTATTCAAAGACCGCAAGCAGCTTTACTGACACTGCTCATAGATTAGTGTTTTGTCTGCTTGGATACATGGCTTTACTCAGCTCTAACGTGATTATTAGCAACAGAAAACTGATAGAATATCATGTACGATGGCTTATACAGTCAAGAACAGACTGCTCAGCAAGACCCTGCCCATATGAACTGTTTATGAAAACTCAGATCCCCTGTAAAGATGCTCAGAACTATGGCACCACTACTACTACTACTACTGAAGCTGGGTTAGAAAGTGCATACAAAAGAGATAGGTATGTCAGAATGAGTTATTCTAATGTCTCTTTGAGTTGTTATCCCCCCCCCTTTAAAGGGGCTCTATCAGCAAAATCATGCTGATAGAGCCCCACATATGCGTGAAGAGCCTTTAAAAAGGCTATTCAGGCACCGTAAATGTTATATTAAATGTTTAAAATAATAACCTAAAAAAGAATGTGATCTACTTACCGAATGTGCACGCTGGGCGGGCATTCAGGGTGTGTCTTAATCTTCGTCCACGCCTCTTCTTCGCCTCTTCTTCCTCCGATGTCCTCCGGTCCCGTCCTCCTCCGGCGTTCGCAAACGGACACTTATATAAAAAAAAATAGGCTGGTTGCTGGGAGTCAATAGAGAAGGGTGTTGCAGTAATCTAAGTGGGGGATTTTGACGGCATGGACTAGGGTTTTAGCAGTTTCTGGGGTGAGGGAGGCACAGATTCGATGGATGTTCTTGAGTTGGAGGCAGCAGCGAGTGTTGAGGATTTGAACGTGTGATTTGAAGGATAGGTCGGAGTCCAGGGTTATCCCAAGGCATCGGACTCATGGGACAGGGGTAAGTGTGACTGTTAACTTTGATAGATGGGTCAGGTAGAGGGGCTGTACGGGGTGGGGTGAAGATGATGAACTCCTTTTTCTCCATGTTGAGTTTGAGAAAGCGGGAGGAGAGGAAGGAGGCTACAGCTGTTAAACAATCTGGAATTCTGGCCAGCAGGGAGGTAATGTCTAGTCCAGAGATGCAGATTTGGGTGTCATTGACATAACAGTGGTACTGGAAACCATCAGATTCTATGAGTTGGCCCAGGCCAAGGGTGTAGATGGAGAACAGGAGGGGTCCTAGGACGAAGCCTTGAGGGACACTTACAGAGAGGTGGTGAGGAGGTGGTGTGCGAGTGGGAGACGCTGAATGTGTGGTTGGTGAGGTATGAGGAGATCCAGGAAAGGGCCAGGTCTGAGATACCAAGGGATGAGAGAGTTTCTAACAGGAGAGAGTGGTCGACTGTGTCAAAGGCAGAGGAGAGGTCAAGGAGGAGGAGGACAGAGTGAGGGTCAGTTCACACGTGAACTACCCACGCGGGTTTTGACACCGAGAGAGAAGCGTCGAGCCGCGTCTCTCTCTTGTCAAAACCCGCCTGCCGCGACCATCGCGGTCGCGGCTTTCCCCTCCGCTGTCAGCTCAAATGAATGAGCCGACATAGGAGGGAGCTGCCGGGGGCAGAAGCCGCGCGGCTTCCGCCTTGAGATAGGGCAGGTCGCTTCTTTTCTCCGCTAGCGGCAGCCCGCCGCTTGCGGGAAAAAAAAAGCCCAGTGGTCTACATAGACCACCATTGTAAAGGGGCGGATTTTGAAGCGAAATCCGCTGTCAAAATCCGCCCCTTTGCCCACGTGTGAACTAGCCCTAATGACACTTGGCTTTGGCGGTTAGCAGGTCATTAGTGACTTTTGTTAGGGCAGTTTCAGTGGAGTGTCAGGGTCTGAAGCCTGACTGAAGTCGGTCAAGGAGCAGGTTGGATGAGAGATAGGAGGAGAGTTCGGAGTGGACATGTTGCTCAAGCAGTTTTGAGGTGTATGGGAGCAGTGAGATGGGACGATAGTTGGTTGGAGAGGACGGGTCGAGGGACGGTTTCTTAAGTATATGTGTGATGGTGACATGTTTGGAGGCGGAGGGGAAGGATCCACTGGCTAGGGATAGGTTGAAGAGATGGGTTAGGGCTGGAGTAATGACTTCAGTGAGTTTGGGGATGAGATGTGACTGGTTCGGGTCAAGCACGCAGGAGGTGAGGTGGGATTTAGAGATTAGGGTGGAGAGTTTTTCGTCAGTGATGGTTAAGGATGAGGAGCAGCAAGTAGTTGTGCTCCTTTATGTGGGTGGCAGAGGAGGACCATAGAGAAAGACCAAAGGAGGCGGTGAGGAAATGGAGGCAGGGGGGTGGTCTATGTCAACGGGGATGTTGAAATCATCCATGATGATGGTGGGGGCTTCTGTGGATAGAAAGTGTGTGAGCCAGGTGGTGAAATAGTCGATGAAGGCAGCAGTAGGTCCCGTAGGTCAATATATGACGGCCAGTCGGAGCTTGGAGAATGAGTAGATGTGAACCGAGCGCACTTCAAAGGAGGGGGTTGAGGGTAGGTAGCGCTTGTATTGGAGTGAATGAGCAATTGTGTGACAGGAGGACGCCTACACCTCCACCAGGTTTATTGTTGGGGTGGAAAGTGTGTGAGATTTGCAGACCACCCATAGGAGAGGGCAGCGGGGGAGGTGGTGTCTGAGGGTGTCAGCCATGTTTCTGTGATGCCGAGAAATGTAAATTCGTTAGAAATGAAAAAGTTGTGAATGTTGTTGAGTTTATTGCGTGTGGATTGAGCGTTAGTTGAGCATAGTTCACCGGAGAGGACAGGGGGAGGGGTAGGAGCGAGTAAGATAGGTTTAAGATTTAGGGTGTTCTGTTATATCAAAGTTTTGTGTTGTATGTCTGTCTGCTGGCATACAAAACCTATGAAACACTGAATCAAAATGTAGGCATATTTGGTAAGGCTTTGGTAATTATACAATGTAATATACACTCACCGGCCACTTTATTAGGTACACCATGCTAGTAACGGGTTGGACCCCCTTTTGCCTTCAGAACTGCCTCAATTCTTCGTGGCATAGATTCAACAAGGTGCTGGAAGCATTCCTCAGAGATTTTGGTCCATATTGACATGATGGCATCACACAGTTGCCGCAGATTTGTCGGCTGCACATCCATGATGCAAATCTCCCGTTCCACCACATCCCAAAGATGCTCTATTGGATTGAGATCTGGTGACTGTGGAGGCCATTGGAGTACAGTGAACTCATTGTCATGTTCAAGAAACCAGTCTGAGATGATTCCAGCTTTATGACATGGCGCATTATCCTGCTGAAAGTAGCCATCAGATGTTAGGTACATTGTGGTCATAAAGGGATGGACATGGTCAGCAACAATACTCAGGTAGGCTTTGGCGTTGCAACGATGCTCAATTGGTACCAAGGGGCCCAAAGAGTGCCAAGAAAATATTCCCCACACCATGACACCACCACCACCAGCCTGAACCGTTGATACAAGGCAGGATGGATCCATGCTTTCATGTTGTTGACGCCAAATTCTGACCCTACCATCCGAATGTCGCAGCAGAAATCGAGACTCATCAGACCAGGCAACATTTTTCCAATCTTCAATTGTCCAATTTCGATGAGCTTGTGCAAATTGTAGCCTCAGTTTCCTGTTCTTAGCTGAAAGGAGTGGCACCCGGTGTGGTCTTCTGCTGCTGTAGCCCATCTGCCTCAAAGTTCGACGTACTGTGCGTTCAGAGATGCTCTTCTGGCTACCTTGGTTGTAACGGGTGGCTATTTGAGTCACTGTTGCCTTTCTATCAGCTCGAACCAGTCTGGCCATTCTCCTCTGACCTCTGGCATCAACAACGCATTTCCGCCCACAGAACTGCCGCTCACTGGATGTTTTTTCTTTTTCGGACCATTCTCTGTAAACCCTAGAAATGGTTGTGCGTGAAAATCCCAGTAGATCAGCAGTTTCTGAAATACTCAGACCAGCCCTTCTGGCACCAACAACCATGCCACGTTCAAAGGCACTCAAATCACCTTTCTTCCCCATACTGATGCTCGGTTTGAACTGCAGGAGATTGTCTTGACCATGTCTACATGCCTAAATGCACTGAGTTGCCACCATGTGATTGGCTGATTAGAAATTAAGTGTTAACGAGCAGTTGGACAGGTGTACCTAATAAAGTGGCCGGTGAGTGTATATGTGTACACTAAATGTATAAATTATATAGTATTTCTAGGTATAAAATGTTTATTGTAGCCATGATGACCACGCGGTATAACCAGGTCAGTACAGTGTTAATCTAGATGTGGTGTCATGGCTCTCAGGTCAGTTAACCCATGAGCCGTAGCTTTGCCATACAGGATTAGCTACTGGCAAGTATGATTTCAGGATAAAGCCCAGTGTAAATCAGATTAGTGAGGCCTCCGCTGGTAGTTCAGCAGATTTAACTACTCTCATGTTATAGGATTGACAGGGAAGCAGAAGGAGGACACTTAATGACCACAATCATATATACATACACTCACCGGCCACTTTATTAGGTACACCTGTCCAACTGCTCGTTAACACTTAATTTCTAATCAGCCAATCACATCGCGGCAACTCAGTGCATTTAGGCATGTAGACATGGTCAAGACAATCTCCTGCAGTTCAAACCGAGCATCAGTATGGGGAAGAAAGGTGATTTGAGTGCCTTTGAACGTGGCATGGTTGTTGGTGCCAGAAGGGCTGGTCTGAGTATTTCAGAAACTGCTGATCTACTGGGATTTTCACGCACAACCATCTCTAGGGTTTACAGAGAATGGTCCGAAAAAGAAAAAACATCCAGTGAGCGGCAGTTCTGTGGGCGGAAATGCGTTGTTGATGCCAGAGGTCAGAGGAGAATGGCCAGACTGGTTCGAGCTGATAGAAAGGCAACAGTGACTCAAATAGCCACCCGTTACAACCAAGGTAGCCAGAAGAGCATCTCTGAACGCACAGTACGTCGAACTTTGAGGCAGATGGGCTACAGCAGCAGAAGACCACACCGGGTGCCACTCCTTTCAGCTAAGAACAGGAAACTGAGGCTACAATTTGCACAAGCTCATCGAAATTGGACAGTTGAAGATTGGAAAAACGTTGCCTGGTCTGATGAGTCTCGATTTCTGCTGCGACATTCGGAGGGTAGGGTCAGAATTTGGCGTCAACAACATGAAAGCATGGATCCATCCTGCCTTGTATCAACGGTTCAGGCTGGTGGTGGTGGTGTCATGGTGTGGGGAATATTTTCTTGGCACTCTTTGGGCCCCTTGGTACCAATTGAGCATCGTTGCAACACCAAAGCCTACCTGAGTATTGTTGCTGACCATGTCCATCCCTTTATGACCACAATGTACCCAACATCTGATGGCTAATTTCAGCAGGATAATGCGCCATGTCATAAAGCTGGAATCATCTCAGACTGGTTTCTTGAACATGACAATGAGTTCACTGTACTCCAATGGCCTCCACAGTCACCAGATCTCAATCCAATAGAGCATCTTTGGGATGTGGTGGAACGGGAGATTCGCATCATGGATGTGCAGCCGACAAATCTGCGGCAACTGTGTGATGCCATCATGTCAATATGGACCAAAATCTCTGAGGAATGCTTCCAGCACCTTGTTGAATCTATGCCACGAAGAATTGAGGCAGTTCTGAAGGCAAAAGGGGGTCCAACCTGTTACTAGCATGGTGTACCTAATAAAGTGGCCGGTGAGTGTATATTGCCTCACTAGGGCATCAAAAGTGCACATGAAAAACTATCAGCCCTACCAGTTTCTACCTGTGATATGAGCAAGCTGCTGGGTCAGCAATGGCAGCTAGCCAGCACTCACTAGAGCGATTCAGTCCCCTCATAGACTGCTGGTCATGCAGCCGCCCATTCATGACACTGATAAAACTGTCCCTTCAGGCTGCTCATTTTTGCATGAGAATCTGCTACAATATTGGCTTCCCCCTGGTTTTACAGGTCTCTATTTTTTAGTTCATGTAGCTGCGTGGGTCCAATTGACAAGAGTTTTAGTAGTGAACTTTTTTTTTTTTTTGTGGGGGCTGCATGATAAATAATAGTGGAAATTTATTTTAAGAGCCTTTATTCTAGCAATAATCAATAAATCCAGCTGCAATGTGTGCCTTCACCCTGGAGGTGGCAGCAGTGAGTTGCCGAACAAGCTCTCTTGTAAGGTGATAAGGGGTTATACAGCACATTGCCCTGTGTAAGATAAGATAAGATAATCCTTTAATAGTGTGTTACAGCAGCATAGATAATACAATAATAATACTAAAGCTCTATGGTAGAGGCATTACAGTTTGACAGTCCGTACAGATAAAAGATTAGGGTAAAAAATAGTAGAAGGGAGATCACAACTTAAAGGGGTTTTCTGGGCAAAAAAATACATATTTTTTAAAAGGTCTGTTAGTTATTAATGGGTTAAAAGTGTACCCATATACTTTTAGCAGTGTTTTGAGTGATTGCTAGGTGCCTGTGGTATCTTCTGCATTTGTGTACATGTGTACCTTCCTACTATGTAACTTCCTGTGTACCTTCCACGCTATCTCCCTGTCACTGCTCTCCCCCATCCTCTCTCACTGTTACACTCCCACCTTGTCTCCCTAGCTAAAATAAGCTATCCCGCCCACTACTAGCACCCCTCACTCCCTAGCTACGCTAAGCTAGCTTTACTGCCCACTGATAGCCTTATAGCATTATACTTGCCTAGCCTCCAATGTATGAGCCAGCTCCTCTTCACTGTGCACAGCCTTGAGTACTGGTGACGTTCCGTTTCAGAAGCGGTGAAATGGAACATCACCGGATTATCAGAAAGTGTCCCTGGGGCGGTCACATCCTTCTCACACTTAAAGTGAAGCAGTCTGTCACTGACAAGTATTGCCCAATGCTATCATGGGCTCATACATGGGATGGGAGTCCAGGGGGCTCCCCAGGACAGAGCTGGCCCTTCTAATCAGCCTATCAAATCTATTTCTGTCCCTAGCTGATATGCTACTCCCCCAGCAGGCCACACCGAAAAAGATGGCTGAGGCAACCACAGAGTTGAAGAAGGCCCTAAGAAGTGTCCCCTGGACTCCGAAGGCCCTTAGCCTCCTGAGCAGGTAGAGTCTGCTGTGACCCTTTCTGTGCAGCGCCTCCAGGTGATCTGCCCAGTCCAGCTTATTACTGAGGAGCACTCCCAGGTACTTATAGGTCCTGACTATTTCAATGCCTTTCCCCTGGATGTCCACTGGTTTTGGAGCAGGTCTCCGCTTACTGAAGTCCACCACCATCTCCTTGGTCTTCCCAGCATTAATCCTGAGGTGGTTCCACTGACACCATTCCACTAAGTTCCGGTGTAATCCTCTGTACTCCCTGTCATCTCTGTCTGTGATGAGGCCTACTATTGTAGAGTCATCGGAGTACTTCTGTAAGTAACAGCTGGATGAGTGCACCTAAAGTCTGCAGTGTGAAGAGGAAAGGGGCAAGAACTGTACCTTGTGGTACAGATCACAGTGTCAGACACACAGTCCTGGGCTCTCACATACTTAGGTCTATAGTCTCAGATCCATTTCCTTGGTTTCTCCAGGTGAGAGAGAGCTCTGTGTAGAAGGTGGATGATGGAATCATCCACTCCAATAGGCAAACTAGAGAGGGTCCATAGCAGAACTCACTAGAGGTTGGAGATGTGTCAGAACCAGTTACTCTAAGACCTTCATAAAGTGGGATGTCATTGTTGTAGGTCTGTAGCCATTAAGGTCCATTGGATGAGGCGTCTTTGGAACTGGTACTACACAAGATGATTTCCACAGTTGTGGTACCAATGCAAACTGTGTAGGGATGAGCTTACCGTACATACATACAGGACAGATGACTGGTACATGTAGCCACCAATTCAGGAATAAACAGTCCTAGGAGCTTCCTATCCTGATCATTGCCCCCATCATATAGAGGGGTCCCCTGCTCAGAAGATAAATGTGTAGTTTCAAGCTGAATTGTGTGAATGGCTTTTTCCTAAAAAAAAAACAAACAAACCTACCTTTAATAATGCCGGACTACAAGCAGGAATTCTCTGCATTTCTCCAAGAGGGCGACAAGAACGCAAGTGCAGGTGTGAACCTAGTGTAAGTTTTTAATGTATATTATGTGTTACACCAGTGAAGATACAAATTCCCTTATTGAAGTCTACGGGGCAGCGCTGTAGTACCCAAAGCCTCTGCTACAGTTTGTACTGACCCCCCATCCCCCACATGAATGAATTGTCAGTGTGCTTCTATGACTAGCGCTTCATTCAATTCTATGGGGTTGCAGCTGTCTGTGGGTAGAAGAGAAGTGTCTTCAATAGGACAAGCCCTTTAAGTCTTTATTGGAATAGTTACCGGTTATACACACAAACCACTGACCCAGATTGTAGCTGAGCTCTGGACACATAGACGCAGTGTTCCCTATCATCAGTTTATTGCTGAAAAGATTTTAAAAAAGGGACTGTCCCAAACCAGTGTCAGGTCCTTATCAGTGAGCAGGGTCTTGAGGTAGACACCAGTAGCCAGCACATCATGTTCTTCTTGTATGCATTTAGACTGTTTGCTGAGGGGTTTAGGTGGATTGATAGCAAACAAGATGATTAGGCAATATTGTCCTCTATGCAGTTTGCAAGCCCTTTGGAGCACAAGTGGTGGTATTCCCAGTGCCCGCCTGCCCGTAATGCAGGAGATTTGGCTTAGAAAGGTGTTTATTCTTCTCCCACACTGAGGTACTGAGAGATAGTAGCCTTCTATACCTAACTACCAAAGTATTTCACCATGTGCGTTTGTAGATGGCTAACAGGAGGGCTGTGAATATGACCATGTACAGAAGAGGCAGCCATATGTATTAATGTCTACAGCGGTAGGGGGTCTCTATACACTGCTGGAGGACCCTCTGATGATGCTCTAATGCCTTCACTTTGTTCATTCACATGAAATGGTTATATCCTCTTACTGGATCCATTTTTATCAGAATCATACATAGATAGTGTTACGATGTCTGGAGGCTGGAGGAACATTATGGTGTGGAAATAAAGCTGGCCATACATGTAAGAAAGCAGTCAGCATGCAGGCATTCACATGCACCATTGGTCAGGTGGCCTATGCTTTAAATAGAGAGCAGACACCTCTTGAACTCCAGTGAGCGCTCACTCATTGTATGTGTTTATTTGCTGTACTGTTTTCCATCATTTGTACATCAAACACTGTATTCCTGTATGAATGTGCTCGCCTTCAGATATTGTGTTATACAGCCTGATGAAGGAACCAAGTTGCTCTGAAAGCTCGCAATATGTCATCATTCTGTTTTTTGGCTAGGATTTTAAGGCAGAAAACCACGATCAAATTCCTCTCTCAATTAGACTGTGAACATAGCCGAATACTGCGGTGACTAATATTTGGTACTTTTGAGTTATCATATGGGACCTTATGATTTGTAACCACCATAGAGTACAGATTGTCTACAATAAGTCCCTGAGGATCCAGCACATCTTTGGTTTATATGGACTGCTCTAATACTGATGACCTAACCATTGCCTCATTGAAGTCTACAGGACAATGCTGTGGCATCTAAAGCCTCTGATACAGTTTGTACAAGTCAGCAGTGCAGTTATCGCCATGTTTACATTACTGGGAGCAGCTGATCTGCAGTGGTCCTGGCCTAGCCTGAGAATCTACTAAGAATGATTCCTTTAAAGAGGACCTTTCATGGATTTGGGTGCATGCAGTTCTATATACTGCTGAATTCAGCGCACTGCCGGCTTTCCCGATCTGTGCCCCAGGTAAAGAGCTTTCGGTCCTGGTACCGTAGCGCTTTATAGTCAGAAGGGCGTTCCTGACAGTCTGTGACAGGGTACATCTCCTTTGAATAATGTCTTTGGAGGAGCTGTTACCAGTTCCTGAGGCCAAACCTAGCAGACTGGAAATAAATGCAGTATATATCAAAAAGCTAGAGCACTTTGTGTGTTTGGCTAGCAGGCTTGTACTTACTGTTCTCTATTCCCTGAGCAGTTTCCATGTGTTACCTCTGCTGAGCAGACATATCATGGTGGCTGCAGGATCATTGAGTTCAAGGCAGGATGTTAGTCATTACCTGACTGTATGTATAGGAAAATATTATCTGGGCTTTATTATTTTGTGGTACACTTAAGACCCAGATAAGAACATCTACTGATAATTCAGCCTAGCAAAACAGGAACATAACCGGATTTGTTACTAAAATCAGGTAATGTTATTAACCTGTTAGTTCCTTCTCCACCACTCTGCTGTTCTGTAGCAAGGATGGGACATTCGTGTACATTGATATACAGCTAGGTCATTGCTGCAGAAAAAGTGAAACACTAGCAGGGACCAGGTGGACAGGCGAGTATTAGTTATACCCTGCTTCTAGTCTAGTCAATTGATAAATGTTAAAAACCTATTAAAAGGGAGTCTGTCATCAGGAAACTCAACATCAAACCAGCCCCGGTGCATTGTAGGACATGCTGAGCACCATCATACATTTAGGTAGTCCAATAGGTGCAACATTACCTTAGTAATTAGTCTGGAGGGATTGTCTTGACACGGACTCCGCGCCGGAATCCGTGTCAAGATAGGGCAGGTCACTTCTTTTTTTTCCGCAAGCGAGAGAAAATGACCGGCTCCCATTGAATTCAAAGGAAGGCGGTTTTTTGACATGGATTTTGACAGATTTCGTGTCAAAATCCGGACCAAATAACTACATGTGAACTAGCCCTAAGGTATATTGCAGGATATTGTTACAAGTGATCATAATGAGAGCATTGATGTGAATCTGAGACTTCCCGTCTGCCCAAAGATGTATAAATTGGCCAACCAGACTAGTGATCATGTGACACACCAGGGAACCCCATACAAGGCTGCTTGGTACTGGAGCGGTGTCCATTGAGTAAATGAACAATACGGCAGATTACAAGATGCCCAGCAGTAATGTGGGGAAATGTGAGTGTGCTTCTGCTCTACTGATACTTTCACATCGCTTAATTTTGTGTTTCAATAAGATATATTCCATTATTTCTAGACTATCATCCATTTCTTTTGTGTCTTTAGCCATTGGGAATGCATATGCAGTGTTAAGCAACGCAGAGAAGAGAAAGCAGTACGATCAGTTTGGAGACGAGAAAGTCAGTGCCTCACGACATGGCCACTCCGACTTCCACAGAGGCTTTGAAGCAGACATCTCTCCTGAAGACCTCTTCAATATGTTCTTTGGAGGAGGATTCCCTTCTAGTAAGCGTCTTTTATGGCTCTCTTTTAATAGGTTTACTTGTAAAATGATAGTGTCCTTAAAACTGCAAATTTAGGATGGATTCACACTTGTTATTACATGCAAGATGAAGTAGAAGTTACTTTTTCATTTCTCATTCCTCCTGAATCCACGTCTGGATTTGACAAACACTTTTATATAAAGTGAATTACACATTCTGATTTTATTTTTTTACGTTTAGGTAATGTTCACGTATACAGCAATGGCAGAATGCATTACACATACTCTCAAAGACCAGACAGACGAGAACACCAAGGCGATGTAAGTACATTTTCTGCATGTCATATTGATCAGTTCTTCTGAAGATCTCAGGGATTCTGTTAAGTAATGGTTTGGCCACTAGAGGGAGCTATGTGACTGATGCCTTTGAAAGGTCTTGTACACATGGCGTAGATATTTTAATTCCAACTAAATTCTTAATACTTGGCTGAGGTCAGAAGGTACTAGTTCTCTTTAAGCAGATTGACTTTGCAGGCCACAAAACTCACTCTAGCGCCATCTTTTAGAAAGTAGCCCCCTGTAGAGCATTGCCTGGTTTTCTATGAAACCTAGAGACATTGTCTGGGATTAAAGTGGAGCTTTCATGCCCTCAGGTACATGTGGTTTTATATACCGCTAGAAAGCAGACTGAATTTAGTGCATTGTCGGCTTTCCCGTTATATGCCCCGGGGCTGGAGATATCGGTGCAGTTAGTTTTGGCACCAATCTCTGCCCACCATCAGAAGGGCATTCCTGACAGTCCAGCTTAGCTGTGAGGAACACCTCCCCCTGACAGTACTCGTCCATAGACTTGTACTGGGGAGGGGGCATTCTTCACAGTTTAGCGACATTGTTGGGTGGTAAGAAACACCCCTCTGACAGTACAGGGCTGTGGACGAGTATAGTCAGGAGGGGTGTTCCTCACAGCCCAGCTAGACTGTCAGGAACGTCCTTCTGACGGTGGGCAGAGATTGGTGCCAAAACTAACTACACTGATATTTCCAGCCCCAGGGCACATAACGGGAAAGCCGACAGTGTGCTTAATTCATCGCGCTGTCTGCTTTCTAGCAATATATAAAATCGCATGTGTCCGAAGACATGAAAAGTCCTATTTAAGGCCAAACCAGAACAAGGGAGAAAGACCCATCCTTTTTGCATCACAGAAAAATATTATTATTATTATTATTAATAATAATAATAATAATAATAATAATAATAATATATTCCTTTCTTAATATTTTACCATGTCCTCTACCATTGGGTTCACAGAGTTTAAAATTCCAGCCTGAAATCCAGACTGATCTTTTGCCAAAAAAGAAAAAACTAAACAAGAACCCGCTACTGCTTTTTATTTTTTATTTTTTTTTAATGTGCCCCACTTCTATATAGTTAAAGCTGTGACTATTTCATGTTTTTATGCAGGGAACTCTTGGAATGTTTGTTCAGTTGATGCCCATTTTGATCCTGATAATTGTGTCTGCCCTGAGTCAATTGATGGTGTCCAATCCGCCTTACAGCCTGAGCCACAGACCGTAAGTACATACAGTGCTGTTCTATATCTATGCATGTGCCCCTTTGCCTGTGATCAGCTCACAGGACTTGTTCATTGACTACAGTATGACTTATCAATAGTTTTCTAAAATACCAATTTGTTTCCAAACTGTAAAAAAGAAACACTAAGGTATTAACAATGCCAGTCTTCATCATATATATATATATATAAAATTATGAGTTTCTGTCTGTCCTCTATGCACTACCAAACAGCTCGACCGATCTTCACCAAATTTGGCACACAAATACATCAGGTGTCCGGTAAGGTTTTAGGCCTCAACCCTCTCAGATTGTACCATTCCTGAGATACAGGGCCCTGTTGATGACACTGTGTACAAGGTCACATACACAGTCCAGGTATCCATAACAACCGATCGCAGATTTTTCACTGATATCCAAGCTGAGATACACATGATCACATGATGCTTATGGACACACACACACATGACATACAAAATACACCAGTGTGAAACTGGGCAATTCTTATGGGGCTAATACACAAACAGAAAATGAAATATACCTGTGCAAAGCCGGGTCCTCCTGCTAGTAAATGTATAAACGTTCCATCTGCATAACACTAGAGTCAATGGAGGGTGAGCCTCATTTATGACAAGGCGCGCCCTCCTGGTGTTTATTTCCCACGTCATTTATGTCAGATTTCGGCTATAACGGATGATAAATCTGCCCTTGCCACACCCCCTTTTGACGACACACAGAAGTTTAAAAAAAAAAGTCAAAAAATGTTTTTTCACTAAACTAGCCAAACGGGCTACACTCCATGACATACAGCACATAGAGACCCCGTTCCCAGAGACCACAGCATAGTGACCTCTCCTCTTTAACCACTTCCGGACCACCCATAGACTATATATGTCCGGGAAGTGGTTGCCTAGTTCTGACAGGACGTACCTGTGCGTCCAGTCAGAACACAGCAGCTGCATGGAGATCGTGCAGCTGCTTTCAGTGGGAGCCGGCTGTAACTTCATCCGGAGCTCCCAGAGAGAAGACAGGGCAGATTTATTACCTCCCCTGCCTTCTCGATCACTGTGTATACAGCACTAAATGAGCGCTGTATACACAGCTATGGACGCTGCCATAATTCAGCTGCCCTCTAACCCGGTGGTCACATGATCCGCCGGGAGCAGAGTCTTGCAAAAGCTGCTGGGTCCTACAGGACTCAGATCAGCTCAGTAAGCTGTATAAACAGCGTGCAGGAGGTAGGATTTCTCCTGCAACTGGGGTTAAATGTAGCAGCCCCAGTTATAGGAGAAATCGGCTTCCAGTACAAAAAAAATAAGTGATCAGATGTCCCCAAAGGTCTCCTTATGGGGACACAATCTGAAAATAAAAAAATATATATAATAAAAAAAGTTTTAAAAAAATGTAAATAAAATAATAAAAAAAAAATAATACGCTAATAAAACACTGTTATTAAAGGATATAGCCCCACCCCCGACAACACCATACAAAATAAAAATTACCGTAACGGAGAGGAAAAACTATTTTATAAAGTTTTTCAGTGACACTTTGTGTTTATTAAATAAAAAATTGAAAACCAGACAATTTCCCTCCTATTTTGTTTAGATTTCCCTGGATATTAAAAAAAAAATTAAAACACATTTGAAAATAAAAATAACATAAAAATAAAGCCCTATGTGTCCCCGAAAAAAGACGCAAAAATTAGTTGACTGAGACATACGAGAAAAATGTTACAGCCCTCAAAACCGCACATACAAAATAAACCTAAAATGTTTCTGGTCCTGGACCACAAATTGGCCCGGTACTGAAGTGGTTAAAGACCTTACAACTTGTTTTGATCTCTTCCATCTGTGTGAAACTTTGTGCAATCTTTGGTAACCTATCCTAACACTGCACCAACAATGTTTATACATAAGGCTTATGTCTGTATAGCATTGGGTCAGTTTTGCAGGGTACGAATATTAATGAAATAAACTGCTACACAAGTACATTAGTTAAAAAAAAAGACTCCTAAATGTTCAGAAACTAATTTACATGCGAGTAAGTTGCAGCCTCTGAGCGCTTACACCAGGTCCTGCTAGTCAGTAGTACAAGGGGTTATATATACACAAGAGACCTTACCCAATTATGGCTGAAAGGTCAATGACACATTGTAAACAACACAGCAATTAACTACCTAAAACAAACAGCAGCTTTAACCCTTTTATACTAGAGTGGATTTTCAGGTTTTCTATTTTTTAGCCTTGCCTTTCATGAGCAATAGCACAGCCATATAAGGTCTTATTTCTGTGGGGACAAGCTGTAGTTTTAATGGGCTTCATTAATCCATATATTACAGTGATTGAACTCTTAAGTTATTTGCGGGATGGGAGTGGGGGCACACTTCCATAATTGTTTTTCACGTTAAATGTTTATAGTATTCACTGTGGTAAAAGTTACATTAAGTGGGTCAATACAACTAAGGAAAGGCCAAATTTTAATATTTACCCAAAAATTTCTTTGTTGCCATATTCTGACTTAAATGGAAAGAGGTAGTGTTTTAAACTTTAAAATTTGTAAGGTTTATTTTTATATATTTTCGGTGCAGGCTATAGAGTATTTTTTTGGCAATTTTATGGTCACTAACTAAAGGGATTCCATCGTTAAAATCCCATTTTTTTTCTCGATCACACGTAGGAATAGCCTCAAGAAAGGCTATTCTTCTCCTACCTTTAGAAATCTTCTCTGCGCCGCCATTCAGTAGAAATCCCAGTTTCCGTCTGTATGCAAATGAGTTCTCTCGCAGTACTGGGGGCGGTCCCCAGTGTTCAAACAGCACTGGGGTTTTCCCCGATGCTGTGAGAGAAGTCACCAGCGCCACCTCCATCTTCTTCAGGAATGGTCTCTCTGTGCGTCTGCTTCCGGAGCTGGGTTCAAACTTCTACGCATGCCCGAGGCCCGACGGCAGAGCCGACTGTGCATGCCTGCCTGGTGTAAGCGGCCATTTTCTTGTGGTCACTTACACAGTAAGCTGGGGTAAGCGACCACAAAAAAAAATGGCTGCACGCATGTGCAGTCAGCTCTGCCTGACGCAGAGAGGCCATTCCTGAAGAAGATGGAGGCGATGCTGGAGATTTCTCTTGCAGCATTGGGGATGCCCCCAGTGCTGTTTGAGTGCTAGGGCCTGCCCCCAGTGCTGCGAGAACTCATTTGCATATCGACGAAAACCAGGATTTCTACCAAATGGCGGTGCGGAGAAGACCTCTAACGGTAGGATAACAATATCTTCTCTTAAGGCTATTCCTATGTGTGATCAAGAAAAAAAATGTCATTTTAATGATAGAATCCCTTTAACAAATGTTACACAAATGTATTATAATTTATTAAAAAAAACCTTGTAATATCAGAGGAAAGTTTCCCTGCTCGACCTCCCTTTGCTAAAATGACTTTCCCTCCGAAAAGCCCTCTTGTGTGATTTAGGTCAAGTGACCTATCTGAAGATGGATACAGATTCCTCAGGTTCCGGACCGAAAAACCATGTGTGAACTTATCCTTCTAGTGAGCAAATGTGTTGCTCCTCTTGTACACACATTGTACTGTTAATTTACATAAAATAAGCTGCTTATATAGTAGTGCCCCTCTGTGTGCAGTTTACAGTATAGTTACAGCTGTCCAGGAGAGCACGGTATTATAACTATATGATGCCATGTGTTCCATTATCACAGCCATGGTCAGCTTGGGGTATATGACTTGTATCTCTTCTAGTCACCTTGGTTTTATAGTTGGAGGTACGCTTTGTTTGCCGTCATTATTCTACACCACCATCCACATAAGGCAATTATGGATACAATGGTTGCAAGTTGTGATAAAAAAAAAAGTCTTGTTGTATTGTATTATATTAGTATGATTGTAGTTGTGAGAAAATTGTCTAAACGTACCTTTAATACCCACAGCTAAAGCTTTATGTAAGGACATGAAAATAGACATTAACTGGTTGTGTTCTATCTTTTCTGTGCAGGTCTGTGGGTCATATACACAAGAAGCTCACTGAGCACCTTAAGGTTCCATATTTTGTGTCAGAAAGTTTTGATGAGGAATATACCGGCAATAATCTAAGAAATGTAGAAAGAAGCGTAGAAGAAGACTTTATAGCCAATCTAAGGAATAACTGCTGGAAGGAGAAGCAACAGAGTAAGTACATGGAGGTGTACTATCTACAGGGCTGACTGCCGCTTCCCTGACATCAGTCCATTGCTATAAGCCTAGTTGCAGATGGCCGTGTGTATTTTGCGGTTCCCAAACTAGTAATAAGTGCTCCTTTTTTGTTGACCATGTGTCATCATTGTGTCTTCAGTATTAGAGATGAGCGAACACTGTTCGGATCCGCCGAACCAAACAGCACGCACCCATAGAAATGAATGGAAGCACCTGTGATGCTGACTTTGCCGGCGGCCGGCGTCACAGGTGCTTCCATTCATTTCTAGGGGTGCGTGCTGTTCGGATCGGCTGATCCGAACAGTGTTCGCTCATCTCTATTCAGTATCAGTGCCATATGCTTCTATGGGCAAGTCCGTGCTGCAAACACTGTACAGAATAGGATCTGCTCTATATTTTGCAGTGTGGACTCAGACTCGTGCAAACGTCCGTGTTTGTATCGAAATGAATGGACAGGTGTGTTATCTAGGAAAAACACGGATAGCACATTGATCTCAGACACAATCGTCTGCAAGAGGCTTAAAGAAGGGAGTATTTGAGGGGGGGGCAGTATTAAAGGATTGCTTCAAATGAAAGAAATCTATACTTTACAGGGTGGAAAATGAAGCCTTAGGGCCTTGTCCCATAACAGAGTCCTATCAAAGGTAAAGCTCTGTGCGTGTGCTGTATTTCCCAGACTGACCTCGGCCGTGTGTATAGGAGCCGGTTATGTTATGACACACGGAGCTCCTGAACTGCCCATTTGCTACCTATCAGTCATTACAGTAGTGATCGGGCTATTCAGGAGCTCACTGTGTCATAATGGGCTATAGTGCAGCGACTCCTATGCACACGGCCCAGGTCATTCTGCTCTATGTTTATGTCTGCAGAATATATAGCAGATCTAACTTCAAATTGGGGTAAAAGTATTTTCAGCAGTTTTTGCTTTATGTGTAAGTGAATATACTAATTTCTTTCTTTCCTATTTTCAGAGGAAGGATTACTATACAGGGCTCGTTACTTTGGGGACTCTGAGCTGTACCAGAGAGCACAAAGGATGGGCACCCCGAGTTGTAACAGACTGACCGAAGTCCAGGCCTCTATGCATGGCTAGTCTGCTTAGCACAATGGAGTAAGCACAGGTACATACAGAGCAGCTCTCTGGATTCCCTCACCTACATTCACATACAGCAAGTATGACAAGTATCTTTGCCAACCTACTGGCTCTGTGAGAATTATGGACAGCACAGGGACACTGAAAAGGAGCAGGATTGTGTACTTGACTAATACAGATTTCACACCCCTGTATTAAATGGACATGCAAGTAAGCCCTTACACCTTCCACGTGCCAGAGGATACACACTTGGCCTTGCTCCATTTGTTTTATGGGGCTATTCTATAGCTTTACTGTGCACTGATTTTATTAATTTCTGCTGCATGTGAATGGGGAATAATACACTTATGCTGGGGAATGTCAGCAGTCTCAGGTCAGGATTTTGGCATAGACTAGATCACTGGAGCACTTTTAGGGCATACTCACAGAGCAAATTTCTGTGACTAAACATCCATTCCATAAATCTGAATAGGGTAACTTCAGCAGCATGTGAAGGGATTTGTGCAAGCCTCATACAGTTGTATCAAATAATAGTAATTTCTGCCGCATTCTTTGTTGCGGCCATTGGCCATCATGGATAGATGACGTGTCGGCTGCATGCATTTACCTCAGTGTAGTTATACTCTTGAGTTGTAATACACCAATTCTGACACAGAAAAGATATTGGCATCGGTGTGAAAAACTCCTCAAATCCATCACCCATTGTTCTCAATGTGCGGTAGCGACCAGTGCTCCTTTTTTTAAGCATTTTATCCTATCTTGCTTTGGAAACACCACCAGAGCGGACCCCACACTGATCAGCCAGCAGTTCTGCACAGATGCCAAAATACTGGTCTGATTTTTCTGACAAGTACATAGAGGGTATGTTTTCATGGGGAAAATACATTTCCAATAGTGTGATGCACATGCTCAGTGACTTGTCTGTTCCTTGCAGATTCAAAGTAGCTGGAAATCTTTGGCAATACACCTTGTTCCAGGAGACACTTGGCCTCATTTCCTGCTGGGGGGCCTGGAGCGCATTGTTTCCTAGTGCGTTACTGACTCTTCAACTTCAATGTGATTAAAAATTCAGAAATGTCAATGCACAATCCTCTTGACGTTTTTCGGCACTGGTCGATATTGAAGCAGGACTGAACCTCCTCTCTTGCCCATAGACTTTACCCTCTCATCTAGGATGCTACAAGCTCTGCTGCAGTCGGTATGAAATGGACCTTCTGTGTACCAAGGAGCCAGATCCCCCGAGACTGTGGCCTGATTATTAAAACTAACCATACCGGAATCGGAAGACTTTTAGAACAAAGATGAAAAGAGAAAATCTATTTAGAGTTAATTTATAGCTGTATATAATATGTTGTACTTTTCAAGAGAATTAATTCTGCAGACACTGGACCAGATCCGTTTAGCCAGGTTCTGCTCCTCTATTTAAACCGTTGTGTGAATCTTTGTGTTGGCGCTGGCCAAAAAGCTGAGTCTTTCATATTTAAGATAATTGCATCTGACTGAAATATATTTAATAAATCTAGAGACAATTTGGATGTGTGCTTCTTCACTAGGTTTACTTCTAAGAAAGCGTCTAGAACGTTCTCATGCACACATCAGTTTTATCTTCAGTCCTCTGTCTAGTTTTTACGTCCACGTTTTGTCCATTTTTAAATGACATTAATAAGTTAAATCTACAGTAATTAAAAAAAACACGGCACTGAAGATAGACGGATGTGTGCAGTCGTGGATTCTTCATACTGTAATATTTCATGACACTTGTGGTCCTAGTTTACAAACCTCCACCATACTGACACCCAGAGCCCGGAATAGCAAGGAGATTTCTCAATTTATATACTGCAATATCAGGTTAATGCAGATCTATGGATGTATTTGCCGTATAGCATGGGATTTATTAATATAATGCAATGTACACTGACGATACGGTGTGCAATATTTTAGGCAGCTTAGGCTTTGTCCACATGAGACTGATATGGATAGTCTGTAGGTTTTCTGCTGCACTTTTGGCTATGACATCTAAATGGTCTGATCCTGGATGTTAAGAGCAAGATACAGAGTGAAGCACCAGCTTTACCTGGCATGCAATGTCCATGCCACACACTGATACATATGTATTGGAATAAGGTCCCTTAGCGACCAAAGTAAAAAGGCATATTGATGATCACTAAGGGGTTAAAGTAAGTGACCCCCATTAAGTACCTCACAGTCATAATAGGTAACATTGAGTCGATGTGTGATGGGGTCAACTACTTTTAGGCTTTGGCCATTATGGAAAAGTTGCATGGTGATGCAGGTTTTTGAGGGTTTTTTTTGTTTATAGCCAAAACCAGGTTTTAGCAGAAGGGAGCATAACAATAATAATTAATGCTACTTTTATATTCCCTACTCCTACATAGTTTTTCCACAACGTCTTGAAGCGTACATAAACTTCTGGACAGCTTGTGAATTTCTGGTAGAATTTGTCAGTAATACATTATGTAATAAACTTTATTAAAGGATTTTAGTACCCAGAGTATGAGGATGTATGAATGTAATACAGAGATGTTGGGGGTAGATTTTGGGTAAGTGGAGTTAAGCTCAGAATTTCACACAAAGGAGCCAAACTCCGTATATTACACAATTTGTAATGACACAAAAGCTGCCCCCCCCCCAAAAAAAAAAAATCTAAAGTTGTTCCCAAATAAGTGAAAGTGACCCCAATGTTTTCTCTCACATGATGGAAATATTGGGGTTAATATGAGTTTTCTGGACGTTGGCTGACTTGGTTGTAAGTTTTAACTCTTAAGTGACCAGCCCTGGTGCCTTTATTTAAGCAAGTCACGATAATACCCAGAGCTGTCACTGGGAGATGCGAGTAGGGCCCCTTGCATATGACCGTGTACTATCAGCGGTTTTCCCGGATAGCTCGCTTCTCCATTCATTTCCTATGGGCCCTGTATGGCACTGATGCTGAAGACACAAAGCCCACAAAAAGTGAACCGTATTCTGCGGACTGCAAACACCACGCGGTCATTTGAAAGGGGTCTGACGCACATTTTTATTTTCTTTCCCTTTCACCACCACCAGGGTTCTGCTTAATTTTACTAAAGGGACCCCACAATATAATAGCAGTTCCAGCTTGATCCTAATGAAATAATCTGGGACCTTTACTCAAAATATACTGTAAATGGGGTGTAATCTAAATCACTATTAATTGTAATCGGGGCCGGCGTCAGCGCCCGCTCCAGCTGCCCGCCCCAGCACTTGCCTGTCCCGATTTCAGCTCATCGGCGTCTGACGGACGCCGATGAGCTGAATACATAGGCAATTAAAGCAGGAGCTGTGAGCTCAGCTCCTGCTTTAAAGCTGCGGCCCGGCTTGCGTGTGTAGGCGCGATGACGTCATCGCATCGCACCTACACACGCAAGCCGGGCCGCAGCTTTAAAGCAGGAGCTGAGCTCACAGCTCTTGCTTTAATCGCCTATGTGAATGGAGTGAGAGAGCGGAGAGAGGAGCGTCGGGGGAGCGATGGAAGGTGAGTGTAAGTGTTTGTTTTGTATTAAATATTAAGGTGGAACATAATGAAGGGGGCAAATGAAGGGGAGGGGTGGAACATAATGAAGGGGAGGGGTGGAACATAATGAAGGGGAGGGGTGGAACATAATGAAGGGGAGGGGTGGAACATAATGAAGGGGAGGGGTGGAACATAATGAAGGGGAGGGGTGGAACATAATGAAGGGGGCCCATGAAACTGGGGGGCAAATGAAGGGGAGGGGTGGAACATAATGAAGGGGGCCCATGAAACTGGGGGGCAAATGAAGGGGAGGGGTGGAACATAATGAAGGGGGCCCATGAAACTGGGGGGGCAAATGAAGGGGAGGGGTGGAACATAATGAAGGGGGCCCATGAAACTGGGGGGCAAATGAAGGGGAGGGGTGGAACATAATGAAGGGGGCCCATGAAACTGGGGGGCAAATGAAGGGGAGGGGGGGAACGGCATGACACTGGGGAAGATGAAGGGGGTGGGGAGAGAACGGCATGAAACTGGGGACAGAAATGGAGGGGGCCCAATGAAACTGGGGGGGGGGGCAAATGGAGGGGGGGAACGGCATGACACTGGGGCAAATGGAGGGGGGGGGGACGGCATGACACTGGGGCAAATGAAGGGGGGGGGAACGGCATGACACTGGGGCAAATGAAGGGGGGGGAACGGCCTGACACTGGGGCAGAGATGGGGGACATGAAACTGGGCAGATGAAGGGGGAGAACGTGATGAAACTGGGGACAGAGATGGAGGAGGGGACATGAAACTGGGGGGAGAGGAAGGGTGTATATGAAACTGGGGGAGAGATGGAGGGGGGGCATATAATTTACGGGTGACTGTAGGAGGATTATACTGTGTGGGAGCACATGATAAATGAATGAGAATGGGCGGAGTCAACATAAAAGTGGGTGGGGCCAAATTTGCAGAGCGCGCCACACATTTTACCCCTCTTTCTACTCTTTAAAAATTGGGAGGTATGGCGTTGGTGACGCCACACTCCTGCGTGACGTCACTCACTTCATCTGCGACGCACAGTGTCTCGACTCCCCCGCCTCCTTTACAAGGGGGCCCACTGAGGCTCTGTCGCCCAAGGGCCCATAAAAACCTGGAGCCGGCCCTGATTGTAATCAAGGTAAAATGCCCAATTAATTGTGATCAGGATTAATTTAGGTCATACCACCACCGGTCTAACGTAGTTGCCTTAGAACGCAAGCATGCATGGCCACTTCTCCATGGGACAAGGGATCCCTGTATTCGTGATCAGAAAAAGTCCCAGCAGCTGAACCCCGAGGTATTGAATGTCTTTGGCTGAAATACCCCTTACACCAGGGCCCCATGTTGTAAAAACAAAGTATTTTGGCTGCAGTGGAGGCGCCACAGCAATAAAAGTGTTTTACATTAGAATCCCATCTGCTTTGCAAATCTCATCCACACACTGTGGGGGGTGGGGGGTTGGGGGGGGGGGGGAAAATCTGCAGTGGAAATGCTACTACTTCAAAAAAAAAAAAAAAAAATCACAACATGTCAATTATTATACCTACGGAAACACTGCCATTTTCCACATTGGTATAATCCAAGGCAGAAAGACACATGAAAAACACTGCAGAGAAAAAGCAGTGCATTTTCGCTGCTCTCTTTTCCGCAGTGGTTTTTTTTTGGGGGGGGGTGGGTTTCTACAGGGCTGCCGATAAGCCAATACTACTGCTACTGGCGTCAGGGGCCCGGCCAAATTGAAAAATGGGGGGGGGGGCCTGGTTTTGGCCCGCCACTGTGTGCCGGTCCCCGGGCGCCTGCAGCAGTCATTGTATGTCCTATTTCAACTCAGATCTGCGTCCAGAGGATGCAGATCTGAGTTGAAGACATACGCGGCTGAAGCAAGGAGCTGACACAGCTCAGCTCTTTGCTTCGCCGCTGCTACTGGCTGTGTAGACGCGATGTGATGACGTCACATCGCGTCTACAACTGTGTCAGCGAGAGGGAGAGAGGCGCGCAGAGAGCGGTGAGGGAGCGGAGGAGAAGGTAAGTGTAATGTCGTGTACACTGAGGTCGGCATGACACTGGGGGCAGAGATGTGGAGACATGAATCTGGGGGAAGAGATGGAGGGGACATGAATCTGGGGGCAGAGATGGAGGGGACATGAATCTGGGGCAGAGATGGAGGGGACATGAATCTGGGGGCAGAGATGGAGAGGACATGAATCTGGGGGCAGAGATGGAGAGGACGGCATGACACTGGGGGCAGAGATGGAGGGGACATGAATCTGGGGGCAGAGATGGAGGGGACATGAATCTGGGGGCAGAGATGGAGGGGACATGAATCTGGGGGCAGAGATGGAGAGGACATGAATCTGGGGGCAGAGATGGAGGGGACATGAATCTGGGGGCAGAGATGGAGGGGACATGAATCTGGGGGCAGAGATGGAGAGGACATGACTCTGGGGCAGAGATAGAGGGGACATGAAACTGGGGGCAGAGATGGGGGGGACATGACTCTGGGGCAGAGATAGAGGGGACATGAATCTGGGGGCAGAGATGGAGGGACATAAATCTGGGGACAGAGATGGGGGGACATGACTCTGGGGGCAGAGATGGGGGGACATGACTCTGGGGGCAGAGATGGGGGGACATGAATCTGGGGGCAGAGATGGGGGGACATGAATCTGGGGGCAGAGATGGAGAGGACATGAATCTGGGGGCAGAGATGGAGGGGACATGAATCTGGGGGCAGAGATGGAGGGACATGAATCTGGGGACAGAGATGGGGGGACATGACTCTGGGGCAGAGATAGAGGGGACATGAATCTGGGGGCAGAGATGGAGGGACATGAATCTGGGGGCAGAGATGGGGGGACATGACTGGGGCAGAGATGGGGGGACATGAATCTGGGGGCAGAGATGGGGGGACATGAATCTGGGGGCAGAGATGGGGGGACATGAATCTGGGGGCAGAGATGGGGGGACATGAATCTGGGGGCAGAGATGGGGGACATGAATCTGGGGGCTACTAGCATAGCAGTCTGTTTGGGGGTGGGACTTTCACTTTAAAGGGGTGTTCACATTGCGTTTTTGGCCTCCCTTGCTGGGATACGTTGGTAACCAGTCACAATCAGCTCCCCACTTATCCCTGCACAGAGAACTGCAGGCCCCCCTTTTTTTTAATGGCCAGTTCTTCGTGCAGGGATAAGTTGACAGCTGATTCTGACTGGTTACCAACGTATCCCGGCAAGGGAGGCCAAAAAAGCAATGTGAAAAAGCGCTGAGGATTTATTAAGAGGGCTCTTATAAATGGTGTTGGCTCTCTATAGGCGCTGTCACATGTAGCAGATTTTACGTGCAAATAGAATCTGATTAAGCCTTGTAATGCTGCTAAATAAAGGTAAATGTAATGCATAATTGGTATGTCGCAAAATAAAGTAGTTTTAAAATGGGGGTGGGGGGGCAGACACTTAGGCTGTATGGGGACCCAAAATTCCTGATGGCGACCTTGGGTTTCTACAACAATTCACTATGTGTGGCCTTCACCTAAATAGTCTTTCAATACACAATACTATTGCTGATTTTACTTCTTACTGCATAAAACAGCCCCTTCTTCATTCTCACCTGGACTCTGTACATTGTAATACATTTTAGCAGTCCTTGGCTGTGGAATGTGAGGCTAGCAGGATTTTACCACAATGTTCTCGCTTGCTAGCCAATAGACAATGAAATACATTCACAATGCAAAGATGGATGTCCAGCCATGAATGCCTATACTTGCAGTTAGCTGGATCACTAGTCTGAACAAGTTCTGCAAACAATACACGTACCTCAAGATCAGCTACATCCTCCTGAGAAACAAGACATTTACTGGTGACTTGTGACTTCATCTTAAAGCAGAAAGCTTAGGAAAATAAATCACATCACCTGGTGTCTATACATGAGTTAACCTGCAGTCACGCCACTTGTGAATTCATTATTTACTAGCACAGTCGTCCATCATGAATTGGCCAAAAATAGACTCACTGTTTGTAAATGACAGTGAGGAATGATTTCTGACATTTTCATATGGTAAGGTTTGCCACGGTCAATAATAATTCATAATTCAGCTTTCAAGTTCACATCAGGTTTTCCATACTCTCTCATTGACTTCTGTGCAATCTGAATGTTGTAGCAAAGTTATAGAATCTTCTCTTACATCTATGGCATGTAATAGGGCAAGCAAGCCATGTGCAAAAGGGGTTTAAAGAAAGAGGCAGCAGTACTCTGCTCAGCACTCGGATTCTGCACTGGTCACATCCAATGGTAATTCACTGAGTTACCAGGAAGTAATGACAGGCTGAGCAGCATATTGTATGTGACAAGAGGCAAGTAGAGACCTGCAGGGGACCTTCTTGGAAGGACTGGATCAGTAACCAAGGTGGGGAGGGGGGTTTTACCATAAAATTGTCACTCTTGAAAAGGTTTCTCTTGAAGATATTTCCGGCATGTATGCCCTATAACACCATATGGATTTATTAGAGGAAAGGACTCCTCTCTATAAGCCATAATATATGAAAACTAGTAAAAAGAATTAAAACTAAATAAGAGTGGTGACCCAGAACTCTATAGATTACATGTTTGGTCAATTATTTCACTGGCCTTCATCAAGTTTCACATTATCTATATAGTGGACTCCACCCCACATACCCTATATCCTACAGATTATAACCACACCAATGAGTGACTGAGCAGTGATGTTCTGTACTAACAGAGTATCAGCACCACTGAATGGCTGACACACTGGAGCACAAACAGTAATAGACCGGAGACCCGAACAGAGACTGCTGGATTGCAGGACGGATGGGTGAGTATGCACTATTTATTATAATAAGCCTTCTCAGAGATTCCCTTTAATTTAATTAATAATTTGTTAAAGGGGTTGTCCCGTCACAAGGATCCTATCTATACTGCTTGTTAATGTGAATGTTAGACTTTTCCTAAATACATTGCTTCAGCAAAATTGCTTTGTTTGGCCACTATCTCACTTTATTCATTTTTTTGTGGCCACAGCCCTGACCTAGCTGCTCCTGAGTCAAGTGATGTGTCTGCCTGCTCTCAGGGGGAGGGAGGAGGGGTTAAGTGCACGGGAGCAAGCCTGGTGGGAGGGGGGTAGTTTACCCTTTGGGGGAAGGGGCCGCCAATACAGGGTTAGACGCCGGCACAAGTGAAGTCAGCAACATCTCTATGCTTCTGCCCTGCATGAAGAAAGCAGCGGCAGAAGCGATGCTGTTATTCCGGAGCGGGGGGCAGAGGAGCGGAATAACAGCATCACTTCTGCCGCTGCTGGCTTCATGCAGGGCAGAAGCATAGAGATGTTGCTGGCTTCACCTGTGCCGGCATCTACCACTCCCCGGCATCCGCTGTAATAGAGAGGCGGATGCTGGGGACAGTTAGACGCCGGCACAGGTGAAGCCAGCAACATCGCTATGCTTCTGCCCTGCATGAAGCCAGCAGCGGCAGAAGCGATGCTGTTGCTCCGCTCCGGGGTCACATATGCAAAGCCAAGCGGCGAGATGCCACCGGCCCTGCGTGCACGCTCATACACCAGTTCTAGCCTTCACAATGCAAATGCACTGTGAAGGCTAGACTGGTCTATGAGCGCACACGCAGGGCCGGCGGCGTCTCGCCGCTTGGCTTTGTATATGTGACCCCGCCCACCAATGACGAGACAAAGCCGGAAGACAGAAGAATTCACAGAAACGAAGACTGGTAAGTATGCGACGTGGGACAACCCCTTTAAGCCTATACTTCCCAGAAAATCACAGTAACTATGGCAAAATAACACTGATAAAGTAATCCTACAAATTTCACCCAATAAAATTCACCAAGTTGCAAAAACATACAGTGCCGTACACATTTTAATTCCATGGTAACATAAGAGTTGGGAGATAGAATCCAATCAAGAGAACAACAGCAAGTAAGTGCAACACATATATAATCCTTTGATACTGGCTGACAACAGAGAACAACAGTGAGCAAGCACCGTATATATGTATGCATACATGTCAAGCCAAATTTACATAACTGACTCAAAACAACCTACAGGGTTCTACAGGGAATTCCTAAAGCAAAGCTCCTCTTTTAAACCACGCCTCTTTTCCCACTAAGCCACACCCACTTGCCTACATTTGACAAGTGCTCATGTATTCTCTTAAGTGCATTCACTTAATAAAAAGAAATTGAACTTTTTGACCAAAAATGCACCAGATTTTGGTGCACAATAAGCCAGAACAATAGTAGATGTGGACCAGTCCGTTACCTATTATCCCTTTCCTAGTCCCGGGAGAGACAGCCATCTTGCTCTCTCCCTGGTGTTAGTGGTGTTAAAGGGGCTCTATCAGCAAAATCATGCTGCTAGAGCCCCACATATGCGTGAATAGTCTTTAAAAAGGATATTCAGGCACCGTAAATGTTATATTAAACCACCCCCCGTTTTAAAATAATAACCTAAAAAAAGAATGTGCTCTACTTACGGATCGTGCACGCTGGGCGGGCATTCTGGGTGTGTCTTCATCTTCTTCCACGCCTCTTCTTCCTCCGGTCCTGTCTTCCTCCAGCGCTCTTGAACGGACAGTGATAGCTTGGGCAGTAGCTGTAGTAGAAGCCGCATGCTACTGCGCATGCGCCCAGGCCGTTTTTTTTTATATCAGTGTCCGCGAGCGAGCGCCGGAGGAGGACGGGACCTGAGGACATTGGAGGAAGAAGAGGCGTGGATGAAGATGAAGACACACCCAGAATGCCCGCCCAGGGTGCACGTTCCGTAAGTAGATCACATTCTTTTTTAGGGTTTTATTTTAAAATGGGGGGGTAGTTTAATATAACTTTTACGGTGCCTGAATAGCCTTTTTAAAGGCTATGCACGCATATGTGGGGCTCTAGCAGCATGATTTTGCTGATAGAGCCCCTTTAACCAGTATGCAGTGGTAAAGTTGTTATAGTGTAATGCAAGCGGATCATAGGAGTATGCAGATGTCAGGGGTAAATATTTCAATTTATAAGAATGCTGACATCCAGTATGGCAGTCCAGCATAGCTACAGTCTATTTATGGCTGTATTGTTTTGGAAACCTGGTAAATTAAATGTGAAATATGTTATATTGGCTGATACACATCAGCCAATGAATATTTAATATTCATTGGCTGAATATTTAAGGACCTGCAAACTGCTATTGATGAATACAGGTCCTAAATAGCTTGATTGCTATGCAAACCTGGTGTGTAAAGCTGTGTGTATGTCAAGACTGAAGAATCTGCGAGCTTCCGTTAGTCCAACAAAGTACAGTATTAGGACATTTTATTATAGATATTACTGTATATGGTATATGAATGTATGAACCAGTAAAAATTGTGCGCTCTACCACTTCAACAAATGAGTAGGGCACATACTGGGAATACATTCCCAGAATAACACTGCTTTGCAGAGAATGATAGAACTACAGTATACAGTGATGTTGTCTCTTCATAGAACTATCCAGTGTCGTCACCTGATGCTGACTGCCATATAATTACATTAATGCTGAAATAGTGCTCCAGAATTCAGCCGCCCCCAATAAACAAGACAGAGCAGGGAAGCGTGTTTGTGCACTGTTTTCAGTCCTGTCACTCATTACTGGGAGAAACACAAACAAATTGGATGAAAAGAGCTTGGCACAGAGTGTGCAGGAAGCATTATCTGCAGACCTAGGGCTTTCTTCTCTGGTATAGCAAAACAGACTTGTTTGTAGCGAGGGGATTAAAAGTACTGGACAGTGCTATTCACACCAAACTCCTGTAATACTTTCAGCAGTATAAGGTCTTATTCACACATTCGCTTTTAGGGGAGGTGTGATATCCATATTATTCACAGACTGCATGCGAATCCATTGATTTTAATAGGTGCATGTTCCTCTTTCAATCAATGATTCATAGAAGAACAGAAGAGACAGATTTTATTTTGAGTATGAACACCCTTTCCCTATTGTCCCACCAGCGGCACAATACAGGGTATTTCTGCCCCTGTGAACTGGTAGGACAGGCGGAATTTTTAATTAGCCAAATAAAATACTCATGGCTGACCCCTATAAGAGGGCATCGAGACCCTCTCCCCGTGTGTTTTTCTCTGTCCTGTGTGGGACAGGTGGGGAGGACTCGTTGTCCTCCTTAGGGGTCAACACTAGGGCTTACCTGGTCTTGAAGCGACTTTGGAAGTCCCGTTGGCCTCTACTGTCATCTCTTCTATTACCTGAAATCAAAGCCACTGGGGTATTGTACCCCCTCCCTCCCCCATCTCCTGAACAGCTTACAGACAGAAGGTATCCTGAGTTGCTGGAGGTGGGGGTGGGACTTTACTCTGCCGGGACGAGCAAAGTAAAGTTCCGCCCCCTCCTGGCGCGACTCTCAGCCCGGTGGTCTCAGCCGGCTGCGCCGCACACACGCTGTGTGCAGCTGCCGGCTTCTGGAACCTTAAAGTGGGTTCCTTGTGCCCGGGGGGAGGAATATCACATACCACACACTTCCTGTGTGGCCGGCACTTCCGGTTGCGCCTACGGCTGAACCCGTGTTTAAATGGCTTTTCGCGCTTCCCTGAGCTGGGAAAGGGGGTAGAGGAGGAAGCCCCCCTATGTTTCTCCTCCTCCCCTTCATCTTGGGCCCTTTTTTCTGCAGTTGCAGAAACTTTCTGGAGTTGGGGGTGGGCCCTCAAGCCCCGCCCCTTTTTCGGCAGCAGTTAAAAGAGGGAATGCAGGGCCTGGTCCCTTGCCTTCCTGGTTTTGCTGGTGGGGCTCCCTAGAGATTCTAGGTGTATTTGTTGCTGTATTGTAAACCTTACAACTCCTGCTGCCATATTTGCGGTTACCAGTACCTTCTCTCCAGTCGGTGAAGGCTCCGGGTAAGTGTGTTTCTTACTTACTGCAAACTGTATACTCCTCCGTTGTTTACCTTGTATTTGACTTAGGCAGCCTCCGTTGCAGTCACAACCTCTACCACCATGTCCTCCTCCACAACTCCCCCAGGAGATCAGGGGAGAAGAAAGACTTCATCCAAAAGGAAACATTTTGCCTGCTTGGAATGCGACTATCCCCTACCTGACGGCAAGGGCCTACAAGTTGTATACATAATTGTGCTTTTCCGGTTGGGAATCTAAAGCCCTATGTTTCCTAGGATACGAATGGGTGCGCTGCCGTTCCTGTAGAGGTCCTCCTCCAGAGGCTCCCTTCTCTAGTCATATGGTGTTTTGAGTAAAGGAGTATACGGTGAGTAACGGATCCAGAATAACAAGTGTAAAAAGGGTTTCCTCACTTCTGGTAAGCATCCTTCTCTTTTCTCTTAGGATGACTCCTGGAGGTGGCTAAGTTATCTCATCGCACTATTGTCCCTATGGATGACGGTTCCAACTTGCAGGAACTGTTGGATAGAAGGGTGGATTCTACCCTAAAGAAAGCCTACTCTACAGCATCAGCACAATCGGCAGTATCCATCTCATCGTCCAAAGTCTCTGACTTCCTTCGCTCCTGTCTAGCGCGGTTGGAGCATGATATCAACGCTGGGTGATATCCTGGCTTCCATGAATTCCATCCATCTAGCGGCCAACTTCCTGGGTGAGGCGTCTAGACAACAGCTCAAACGGTCTTCAAAAACCATGGCCCAAACAACTGCCGCTAGAAGACCACTGTGGCTTAGGCCAAGGAGAGCCGACCTTCCATCAAAGTATGCGCTCTGTGGGCTGCCTTTCCAGCCTGGGCGAGTCTTTGGTTGCGGGTTAGACATCCTAATGGAGGGTCTCGCTGAAGACAGGGGAAGGTCTTTGCCTCAGGCCTCCAGAAGTAGAAGACCCCCCTCAGCTAGGGGTCGTGGAGCCTCTTCCTACACCAGGTCTCAGCCTCAAAGACGAGCCAGATTCCACTCTAGAGGCGCGGGATGGGGTCACGCTAGAGAGGAGCCAAAGAAAAAGCCATACTTTTGAAGGTGCGCCGCTCTCTGTGGCCCAACAACCAGTGGGGGGTCGTCTCACCCACTTCGTCACTGCCTAGAAACATCTCATAGGAGATCCCTGGGTCTTGCGGGTGATAACTCATGGCTACGCCATAGCGTTCAATCAACATCCACGCGACCGGTTCATATCAACTCGTGTCTTACCTCCAACAGAACATCTTAGAGGCACCCGTCCTGGATTACATCTCAAAAGGGGCCCTGGAAAAGGTGCCCTTCTCAGAAGAAGGTCAAGGTGTCTACTCCCCAGTCTTCCTAGTCCCCAAACATTCAGGAGACTGGAGGATAATAATAATAGGCTTATGATTCCTCAACCGTTTCATAAAACGAAGAACCTTTCGTATGGAATCCATAGACTCCATGACGACCTTCCTTCAACAGGACGAGGTAATGATAACCCTGGATCTAAAGGACGCTTATCTTCACGTCCCCATCTACTATACACACAGAAGATATCTAAGGATCGCCATCCAGATGTCTGGCCACAGAGAGCACTTTCAATTCACCGCCCTTCCCTTTGGCATTTCCTCAGCACCCTACATTTTCACCAAGGTGGTCGCCCCCGTCGCCGACGCACTGAGACTAAGAGCCCTATTCGTGGTTCTTTATTTGGACGACTGGCTCATAAAAGCTCAGTTTATTTCAATTCTTCAACATCATCTTCAGATCGCCATAGCCCTCCTTCAGGAGCTAGGATGATTGATCAACTGGGAGAAGTCCAAAATAGTGCCAGCTTCCCAGAGGAAGTTTCTCGGTTTCATTCTGGATTCCCAGAACATGCAGATCTCTCTTACCAGCCCAAGGAGATTGAAGATAGAGGCTGATGCCAAATTTATCCTCAAAACTCGGCGCGTTACCATCCGGGCCACCATGAGGGTGCTTGGCCTGATGTCATCCTCGGCCAGGGTGGTCCCTTGGGCTTTATGGTATTTGCGTCCCCTCCAAATGTAAGTGTTGAGCACCTGGAACAGGTCTCCATGGGGATTGCAAAAGAAGATCTGCCTTTCTCCCAGTACCCGTCTTTCCCTCAGATGGTGGATACACCTGAAAGACGGAAGGTTCACGGTTCCACCAGAATGGATCCTGCTGACTACAGATGTATCCCAGTGGGGATGGGGAGCCCATTTCTACGACAAGACCATACAGGGACGTTGGAAACGACCAGAAGAAGGATCCTCCAATCTGAAAGAGCTTCAGGAGGTATACCTTGCCTTGTGCCATTTCACCCCTCTCCTCAGAGGGAGGGCAGTCAAAGTCCGGTCGGACAATATGACCACGGTAATATACATCAACAAGCAAATATTAAGCTGACATAATAGAGTTGTCCATGGTGTGCCATAGGAATGATGTACACACCATTATGAATTAAATGATCTACGATTTGTGTGTTCTTATATATGGGGGGGAAGGTTACAATATGCATGCAATTAAGCCTTAACACTAAGCTCTTCTTATCAGGACAGAAATGGCAGGATAAAGCTGCTGACTACTTGCTGGTCACATCCGATACTATATGATAAGCCTGAAAAAAATCATGATTGAAATCTTGAAAACAACGCAGAAAAAATGTTGACAAGCAAACATAGAGGGCTTTACAGATATCAGTCATCTCTTGTTAAGACCCAGCTTATTACAGTAGCTAAGCAGATATATCTACAGATAGTATACACTCAATATAAGATTGGAAAAACGTTGCCTGGTCTGATGAGTCTCGATTTCTGCTGCGACATTCGGATGGTAGGGTCAGAATTTGGCGTCAACAACATGAAAGCATGGATCCATCCTGCCTTGTATCAACGGTTCAGGCTGGTGGTGGTGGTGTCATGGTGTGGGGAATATTTTCTTGGCACTCTTTGGGCCCCTTGGTACCAATTGAGCATCGTTGCAACGCCAAAGCCTACCTGAGTATTGTTGCTGACCATGTCCATCCCTTTATGACCACAATGTACCCAACATCTGATGGCTACTTTCAGCAGGATAATGCGCCATGTCATAAAGCTGGAATCATCTCAGACTGGTTTCTTGAACATGACAATGAGTTCACTGTACTCCAATGGCCTCCACAGTCACCAGATCTCAATCCAATAGAGCATCTTTGGGATGTGGTGGAACGGGAGATTCGCATCATGGATGTGCAGTCGACAAATCTGCGGCAACTGTGTGATGCCATCATGTCAATATGGACCAAAATCTCTGAGGAATGCTTCCAGCACCTTGTTGAATCTATGCCACAAAGAATTGAGGCAGTTCTGAAGGCAAAAGGGGGTCCAACCCGTTACTAGCATGGTGTACCTAATAAAGTGGCCGGTGAGTGTATATCAGATACTAGAATATCACTCTGATACCACCAAGCACAGGCTAAGAATTTCATCCGATAGAGATCACATATGAAACATGTAAGAGGTAATACTACTAAGGATAATGTGATAGGAAATAATCAAGTATAGCGCAAAAGATAAAGAAGCTGCCAATATGTTCACTAGGACCAGAAAGTATGAAAACAGGAGTAGAGGGGGATCAGTAAAGTGAGGAGGGGATTTCATTTTAGAGACCAAGAGACTATAGAAGTGTCATTCAGATTGTACTTTCTGTAGGTTTCCTCTAATTCCTCAGCCCTACAACTGCTCACACATACATTATAACAATTGTCACTCTACACAAGTGTGCACTATTCACAAGAGCTGTATTTACAACAGGTGTCCATATATTTGCTGCCCCCAAGACTGCTAATAGTGCAGGTGTCTAGCATCGAAACACAAGACATTGAGACCATGAATGAGCAAAGTGTGTGCACCCTGGAAGACAAATCCTTATGGATGGATGCGTGCGGAATGTACAGCTTATAGTAAAGGTAAACCCGTCTTTGCACCGAGTAGAAGTATACTAAATTATTCCTGAGTTACTACCTCATGCACTTGGTAAGTCCATGCTGTACAGTTCTCTGAGGCTCAGTTCACATCCTGCAAGCAACAAACACTTTTCTGTCCGCATTTTTCGTGCACAAACCACACGGACTCCATTATAGTCTATGAGGGTCCGTGGATTTCTTAGGGCTAGTTCACACGTGAGTATAAGGGGAGGTTTTTGACAGCGGATTTCGCGTCAAAAACCTCCCCTTATAATGGTGGTCTATGGAGACCGCCGGGCTTCTGTTCTCCGCTAGCGGCGGGCTGCTGCTAGCGGAGAAAAGAAAGGACATGTCCTTTCTTCAGGCGGAAGCCGCGCAGGTTCAGCCGCGCGGCTTCCGCCCCCGGCAGCTCCCTCCTATGTCGGCTCATTCATTTGAGCCGACAGCAGAGGGTTAAGGCGCGACAGCGATGGTCGCGGCGGGCGGGTTTTGACAAGAGAGAGACGCGGCTCGCCGCGTCTCTCTCTGTGTCAAAACCCGCGCGGGCAGTTCACGTGTGAACTAGCCCTTAAGGTAACAGCCCAAGCAGACTTCCCCCAATGGAAACCCATGCACAGATATGAAGCGCATTTTAGTAGAATAAACGTGTATAGAATACACGTGTAAAAATAACACTTCCATTGACTTCCATTGAAATTACATGTTGCGGTTTTTGGCGCGTATTTTGACGTGTTTTTTACACATGTAAAAAATTTCATTGAAGTCAATGGGAGTGTTATTTTTACACGTGTATTCTATACATGTGTATTATGCTAAAATGTGCTCGCATTAACTCCGTGTGCACGGGCCCTTACAAAAGAATATGTCATACTGTGCCTCTGTGTGTACCTATTTTAACCCTTAGTGACTGACCTGTTTGGGGCTTTGAAGGGGTATTCTGGGCCTAAAATACAGTTAGACCATCTTTATGATAGATTATCAATATCAGAATTTAAAATTGTTACTTAAAAATTTTTTTAAAAAAATCACAAATATATTTCACCGCACTTTACAAATCAAAGGTTATGTGACAAATATAGACCATCCTTGGATTTCAGTAAAGAGACGAGAGCTGTGGGCGTCCTGTCCCTGCTGACCTTCACAGGATAGGTCACCAATCTTATAAACCTGGAAAATCCCTTTAAGATGAGCACAAACCAAATAATCATAGAAATAATGTTTTCAATATCGTAATAAGGCCATTGACCCAATAAATCCTATCTGGCTATAACTAAACTAAAATTCTCTGCAGGTCTGGAAATATTCTGAGCTGATGATGACATAGAAATAATGGCTACTGTAGTAACAATTGGTAACCAAACTTTTAAGCACCCGATGAAGACCACGGCTTGTTGCGGAGAGCACTAACTTCTGATCAGTAAGTGACAATATAACCACAGTAAATTATCTGGATTTACTTGAGAAAGGAGCCGAGAGTTCCGAAACGTTGTAATCTGTCATCATTATTAGTTAGCCATTAAAAAGGTATCAACTACTGAAGACTATCAAGTTTTTTGTGTTGGCTTTATAGGGCAATACATAGTGCAGCTCCAGACACCATTACCTGTACTGTGCGTTTACAGAGACCGGGTTGATACTACTATGTAATATGAATTGAGAGCAGCCTTTAGGAAAACATGAGCTCAAGTTACTGAGCTCAGAAAACTATCAGCAGCCGCTCACAATGAGAATACTCTCCCCCACTCTGGATGGGATGGAGATCACATAACTGCAGAGTCAGCAAGTTTCCAGATGATTGATAACAGCTTTGCCATGGGTACTTTTTTTTTGTTCTCTGTTACCATACAAATCCCCATCTTGGCAGCCTCCTAAAGACAGAAGCAGCCAAAACCAGTTCCAATAAGCAAACACCAGCCCTTCCTTCTGAGCAGAAAAAAGCCAGGAATTACGAGAAGTGGGGGAAGGTGGAGAACATATCTAGAGCCTTCTGCAAGATCAGATGAAGAGAGGGTGCAGAAGCAAACAGGATGCCATGTATATGTATCGCAGCGGCTGGATTATATCTACTATTACTTTATTGCTTTTCTTTACCTATAGACTCTGCAGACCGTCACTTACAAACCTGTTTAAATCTACAGGGAAACAAGATATACTTGATGTACATACGTTATCTATCTTTCCATTCCCATCAACTTCAGAAGATTTTTCTTGAACAATATTTCCAATCAAATGATAAATATTGTAATATGGGCTTTTTGCGTTCTATATAATGGCCTGCACTAGGGTCCTGGGTCCTAATCTGATCGAGGACAATATCAGATTGGAGTTTGTATGTTCTCTCCTGTTTGTGAGAGTTTCCACAGGGTTCTCTGGTTTAGGCTGTGAGCCCTACTTGGGACAGAGAGATGACAATGTCTGTAAAGGGTTGCAGAATATGTTGGTGCTATATAAGAGAAACAAACACCAGGGCTGTGGAGTCAGTCATTAGGTTTTTTCTTTTTTTTTTTCCAAGATGGCGCCGCATGAGTGGCAGCCTCGATACAGAACTCCAAGCTGAGAGCAACCTTTATCTTTCCTCTGAAATTTCCCCATTGTGGGACTATTAAAGGATTATCTTATCTTATGAAGCTCGAGTCAGGGCCAGTTATCCAACCTCAAAATGAAATGATCCATTAGATTTCATTATATTATACAATTGTTGATATTGGATCGTTAATGGCACATTTACTGTCATAGGATTCAATCTTTCGTGAATTATAGAAGTTTCTGTCTGAACATGGCTGTCATTCATTTACGGAGGAGTCAGAGTAGGATTTGGGCTGCGGAAAAATAGAGAAGTCAGAGACAGCTGTGGAATAGAAGATGGAATAGAGAACTGTCCCAATAGTCTCTAGGGATGCAGCACTGTCCTGCATGGTGCACATGATACTAGACTAGTACTGTATTAACCTGCACACACAGCAGCCCCCTCCCCCATCCCCAGGATCTCAGACAGGCGGCTGCCTGCTCACTCCAGCAGAGGTCGCTACAGATTATTCATAAAACTGGGCTGAGCAGAAAACTGAGAAAATATTAAAAATAAAAGAGCCGAGTAACAATAATCCTTATGACATGGCTGCTTGGCAAAGTGTCTTGTGAAGGGACAGAGGTTTGTAAAGAAAAATCTTTTACAGTAAGCAGAGTTTTCAGTGGAAATATTTATGAGACAACTTATGAGAAATCTCTACTTACCTGTATTCATTTTAAGAGACAAGGTTACATAGTTGCCAGCTGTCCAATTGTTTGGAAACCATCTCAGATCGAAAAGAGAACTGACCTACAGGACCTGTCCAAGAGCAGCTCCATTTCTCCTATTTTACCAATGTGGAAAATGCACAATGGTTTTTTTTTTTTTTGGCAGATTTTGAAGTTTTTTTTTTTTTTTTTAGCTAAACCCTGGAGTTTCTACAAAAGGAATGTGAAATATAAAAAAAAATGCTCTTATTTCCCTGTGCACTATCCCTATCCACTCCTGACTTTGGCTCAAAAGATAGGGCCCCTGGCAGACTATATGCGTATTATCTCTTATTCTAAGTAGGCGGTTTTCTCTGAGAAAAGTGTAAGATTAAGAATAATTTGATGAATAAGAGATAATTCACATATAAGCTTCCATTGGTTATAAATGTTGTATGTTATTTAACATGTTGTGCTTGGCCATGGGTCGTCTTTAGCAGAGGTTGAAGCCAGTTTTGTGCACACTGTCTTCAGCCAGCTATCACCACTAGGGGGGGGGCTCCAGTTCCCATAAAGCTATAAGATATTACTGTACTGCTGACATTACAATTATGCTCATAGTTGGAGGCACACTGTAATTCATGGGAAAAAATGATATTTTACACACAATATAAATCTGCACATCATTTCAAAGAAGAACAAGAGTTACAGATAGGCTCCTACCTGCTAATAGCTCCTTAACTTACAGATAGGCTCCTACCTGCTAATATTCACAGGGATACAAGCCAAGATGTGAAGACAAGGAACAAGTTCTGAGGCAACTAATAAGTAAAGAAGAGAAGCTATGTCACCAAATTAAGTACATGAATGTGAGACCAGGATGCCACTTGTCTCTCCCTATCTAGCAGATCAATGCTTTGTTCCTAAGTGTGGAGGGTGCACGGACTGATCTTATAACCACCAAACAATTGTTACCTCTACAGAACGATAGCTGTGCCCTGCTTCTTTACCTCGGAAAATGTCCCACTTCAAATCCCTGTAACAAACTACAGGACTATATACTGTATATATGGCTTTAAAGGGGTGTTCTGACCCATATTTTTTAATATTTAATAGTGCTGCCATCACAATTACTCACCTCTCGCTGGGCCGCCGTTTTTAGCAGCTCCATTAGTCTCTATACAGGCCGCTGGCTGATGTCACCAGTAATATCCCTTGTGTACTAGTTGACCACTGCAGCCAATCATAGGCCTCAATGGTGACCTCTTCACAAACAGCATGTGACTGCTGTATTGTGCAGTTTGTGAAGAGGTCATCGCTAAGGCCTGTGACTGGCTGCAGGGGTCACCAAACACAAACAGCCATGGGGACCAATGTACATACAAAACACAATAGTTACATGTTCTGCACTCTGTGTCTCAAAATACAGTCCTATGAAAAAGTTTGGGCACCCCTATTAATCTTAATCATTTTTAGTTCTAAATATTTTGGTGTTTGCAGCAGCCATTTCAGTTTGATATATCTAATAACTGATGGACACAGTAATATTTCAGGATTGAAATGAGGTTTATTGTACTAACAGAAAATGTGCAATATGCATTAAACCAAAATTTGACCGATGCAAAAGTATGGGCACCTCAACAGAAAAGTGACATTGATATTTAGTAGATCCTCCTTTTGCAAAGATAACAGCCTCTAGTCACTTCCTGTAGCTTTTAATCAGTTCCTGGATCCTGGATGAAGGGATTTTGGACCATTCCTCTTTACAAAACAATTCAAGTTCAGTTAAGTTTGATGGTCGCCGAGCATGGACAGCCCGCTCTCAAATCATCCCACAGATGTTCAATGATATTCAGGTCTGGGGACTGGGATGGCCATTCCAGAACATTGTAATTGTTCCTCTGCATGAATACCTGAGTCGGTGTTTTGGATCATTGTCTTGCTGAAATATCCATCCCCGGCGTAACTTCAACTTCGTCACTGATTCTTGAACATTATTCTCAAGAATCTGCTGATACTGAGTGGAATCCATGCGACCCTCAACTTTAACAAGATTCCCGATGCCGGCATTGGCCACACAGCCCGAAAGCATGATGGAACCTCCACCAAATTTTACAGTGGGTAGCAAGTGTTTTTCTTGGAATGCTGTTTTTTTTTGGACGCCATGCATAACGCCTTTTTGTATGACCAAACAACTCAATCTTTGTTTCATCAGTCCACAGGACCTTCTTCCAAAATGAAGCTGGCTTGTCTAAATGTGCTTTTGCATATCTCAGGTGACTCTGTTTGTGGCGTGCTTGCAGAAACGGCTTCTTTCTCATCACTCTTCCATACAGCTTCTCCTTGTGCAAAGTGCACTGTATTGTTGACCTTGTCCTTGACTGGTCTCACCATTCTTCTTCTCTGCCTTTCTGATATTTTTCTTGGCCTGCCACTTCTGGGCTTAACAAGAACTGTCCCTGTGGTCTTCCATTTCCTTACTATGTTCCTCACAGTGGAAACTGACAGGTTAAATCTCTGAGACAACTTTTTTTATCCGTCCCCTGAACAACTATGTTGAACAATCTTTGTTTTCAGATCATTTGAGAGTTGTTTTGAGTAGCCCATGATGCCACTCTTCCGAGGAGATTCAAATAGGAGAACAACTTGCAATTGGCCACCTTAAATACCTTTTCTCATGATTGGATACACCTGGCTATGAAGTTCAAAGCTCAGTGAGGTTACAAAACCAATGTTGTGCTTCAGTAAGTCAGTAAAAAGTAGTTAGGTGTATTGAAATCAATAAAATGATAAGGGTACCAAAATTTTTGCACCGGTCAAATTTTGGTTTAATGCATATTGCACATTTTTGTTAGTACAATAAACCTCATTTCAATCCTGAAATATTACTGTGTCCATCAGTTATTAGATATATCAAACTGAAATGGCTGTTGCAAACACCAAAATATTTAGAACTAAAAATGATTAAGATTAATAGGCGTGCCCAAACTTTTTCATAGGACTGTATTTATCCATAAGATAGAGAATACATTGCTGATAGGAGTCTGACCATTCCCTCACTGAATCTGGTGCTCCCACTGAAGTGAATGGTAGCAGGGATACGTCTGCATCCTCCAGAGGTTTGGTATCCTTCACAGGGGCTGCATACACAATGGCAGTAAAACATAATTGGTGGAGGTCTCAGTAGTCAATATCCCTACCAATCAACAATTTGGGATAAGACAAGATATATATTTTTCATGACATGATGCCTTTAAGTCTTCTGGCGGGCACACACTAGAGCTTTCATTTATGGCAGTTTCTGGCATAAATTACAGTAAATCTGCCATGAGCCGCCACCCGACACACCTATATTTCAGAAAAGTGGTGTGTGGAGCACAAATGCTCCAAAAGTTACAAATTTTGGCACAATAGCTGTGCACTAGAATGTACACCTTTTATCATATATGGAATAGGGAAGTCCCTATAAACTGCCATAAGATGCAGAATAAATTCACCACACTTTCAGCAGTGCTTGTTTTGGCTACTACATTGCTATCACATTTACTTGAAGAAGAGGCTGAAGCATATCCCTGAGCTGTGAGGACTCCAGACTGATGCGCGAGAGGAGTGCCAGGAGTCAGACCCCCAAACATATCATAAATGATGTCTTACATCAAAGACTCAAAAACCCTTTATCACCTATGTGGCTTTTATTAACATATACAGTAATACATATAATACATTTAATATGAAAACCTGTGGACTTGGAGCTTGGAGACCAGTGGCTGCCGGACACATCTGGAGCAGCTTATCTTCCAGAGGATCTACATGTTAAAATCAATTATGCTGACTCAGTCATCTCTACTGCTATGTTCAGCCTGACTATTTCTCCCTTCCTCATCTCCCCCCTCCCCCTGCCTCCTCCCCATTCTGCTTGGTCTTTGCTTTGTCTGCCAAGTTCTATTTGTTAACTAGCAATATTCCTTTGTCTCTTGTTTTTAAAAAAATTCCACAAAGATCTATTGAACTGAATTATGCTGAGTCATGCTGCGACCAGTTCTGCTTCCTCTAGTCACGCCCTTTTTATATGGTCTTTGCTTTCATTTTTATAGAATCAGTTTGGTTGGTTTATATATTCTACTCTTATTATCTTCTTTTTTTGTACATGTTCTACCTTTTGAAAAATTAAATAAATATAAAGTGGAAGGAAAAAAAAAAAAGAAAAAAAAATGCTTGTTCCTAATATTTCCCCAGCATGGAATAGAACAGTCAGGCCGTCTCCATATACAAATGGCGGTTTGGAGAATTCTCTGTTATAATTCTGTAGAGCAATCCGACTTTCTACATATACATCTATACACAATACACATGCAGAGAGTCCAATATATGTACTATAGAAAGCATGCCTACTAGCAACCAACAGGGATAACCATAATAGGCCATGATGGCAGCATATCATGTACCAAAACGGACCAGTGCTTTACATGGTGCCATCATTGCTAGCTCTATTATAAGCTATGGACTCTGTTATTGCAGAAAGAAACATGTCAGGCCTTGCTGGTTACTACTAGGCAAGCTTTGTATACCAGATACTGAGATGACATTGCTGTGTCTTTAGGATATAGGAGACCATTGACTCTTATTGATGGGAAGGGATTTTAATGGGTGGAAATTAAAGACTATGTTTTAAGGGTTGATAAATATTTTTGTGTGATTTATGTGACTGCTGTCTCACTGGTCATTATCATTATCTGTTAGTGGTGTATATTGATATTTCATTATGTAGTGAAAACTGCCCTGTACATAAATCCCTGACATACCCATATGCCTGATGGATTGGGCTCAGGGACTTGGGCGCAGCTCCTGACTCCCTTTATGGGCAATCATATTAGATGTAATGTCACCAGTTGACAGAGTAGAGATAGTCATGGATATGGATTAAGTCACGTAGGAGATGATCTATCCCTGTAAATAGCTCCGTCTGCACATTTTGATGTCGTGTGCACATATACTGCTCTCCGCCATAAAGAGCAGAATAATAAGTGTAAGAATAATGAAGGCTGAAAAGCAGGTTATACGACAAGAGCCATCTTCCAGAAATTCTCCACTCAGATTCACTAAACACTCATGTTTACTACCATAGGAAACTGGATTAAAGGGGTTGTCTAGGATGAAGTTTTCTTATCTTTTTTTAAAGTGCCCGGTTATTGGCTGCAGCAGTCATTGCCGTCAACCTGACATCACTGCTGCAGCTAGGTAAATGAAATCTGGCCAGCAGCATAGGTTTATTTAACAAGACACTGGCCACTTCAAAGAAATACGTCATCCCAGACAACCTCTTTAAGTAGCTGCCAAACATCTATAGCTTTGGATTATTTTAGGAGCATATGTAAATGTAGATAGTGGTCAGAACTAATAGTAGGGTTAGTCGCCCCCAACTGTGAGCCCTTTGCTAACAAACAATAAAGTTCAACTGTTAGACAGGGCAAACTAAAAAGCAGAAGGTCCTAATCTCAACAATGAACTTCACATTCAACATATTAAGGAAAAATCTATAATACAATGTAAAACTTATTTGTGCAGAAAGCAAAAAAAAAGGAGTCCTCACCATGACCTCGCTATAAAGGACATAGTTTACAAAAGCAGAAGCGCAGCATACACTGGTCACTACAGTTTCCAGAAATAGAAAACATCTGCACCATATGAGTCCTACACCCAAATTGTGCTGACACCAGCAATCCCTGCCTCCAGCTGTGAGAGCTCTTGTCACTGTCAGCTACTGCCTATTGAAACGTGTGAACTGGCTGTGTGAGTGTGTGTAGTACGTGACGTGAGTGCTGAGCACAGACTAGACTAAGCACCAGAAGTGCCAGTCATACAATAGCTCCTCACATGACTAATTACTGTTTACCTTGTACGTTCACTTTAGTGCACACACATCCAGGAGAACACAAGAGCAGTGTGTACCGTATATACTTGAGTATAAGCCAACCTGAATATAAGCGGCCTCTAATTTTACCACAAAAAACTGGGAAAACTTATTGAGTCGAGTATAAGCCTAGGGGGGGAAATGCAGGAGCTACTGGAAAATTTCAAAAATTAAATTGGTCGGAGTTTTTGGGTGCAGTAGTTGCTAGGGAAGGGGAGGGGGTGTTTTGGTTGTCTGTCTGCCCCTTCCCTGAGCTTCAGGACTGAGTTTTTTTTCCCCCACTTGGAATTCAGTCTGGCTGAATATAGGGTATCTGCAGTGCTCCTATTAACCCCTTCCTGACGGAACAGGAGCACTGCAGGTACCCCATAAAAACCCTGAAAAATTCGGCTTATTCGGTACCATCAGAATTGTGGTTTCAAGAAAAACAACATGTAAATTACTTACTGTATTCTTTATGGTTAATTCACAAAGCTTTGTCTCTATAATGAAATCAATAACAAAACACCTAAAATAAAAAAAAAATAAAATAAATCACTCTCCTGAAATGATGCTGATTTTTGAAAATAGCAAAGTGGCAATAAACAATATGAAATGTAAAATAATCAGAAATAAAGTCATCTATGTAAGGCAATTCCAAATTTCTCACTGAATAATCTGTAACAACTGGCGGGGGGAAAAAAAACACCATCATATTATGTTCTTGATAATTATTTTAAAAGTAATTCTATGTTCACATCTGGGCTTCACTGTCCATTCTACTGGTCTAACAGAGGACCAGAACAACAGACACAAAGATCACTGTTGGGTTGCCAGACAGACCCCATTGAATATAATGGTCATATGTCCGTTCTTTTAAACTGAAACTGCTAGACAAAAAAGTGCAATGCAACTGAGTCAAACGGGGCTCGGCCAAGTATGCATGTGTATAAGGAGGTCAGGAGGAATAGCTGTTGGCAGAGCTAAACTGTTCACTCTGCTGTTTATCCAGGCCAGGGTGTATGACCTTAAACCTTAAAATTAGGCAGAGAGTAATATATGGAGAGAAAAGAAAACAATGTGAAAACCACAAGACACAGATTTCCATTGTTGCCAACCCACTTCTATAAACATTTTCCTACGACTATTTATCAATTATTATTATTATTACTATTATTATTATTATTACACGTGTGAATATTACCTAAGTTAAAAGGAAAATCCCTTTTCACAAGAAGGCAAATGTAGGACTTCAAACCCTCTTAGAGGCAGTCTGGGGAGCTATTTGGTGCATGCAATCGTTGCTTAGATTTTTTTTCCACATAGCCTGTCATGGTGAACATAAAATAAAATAAATATATAAAGGGCAGACTCTTCCTGCCTTTAATATCCTATGTCACAAAGAACCATAAATGTTCTGCCAGCAAAAGTTTTATTTTAGAATGAAGTATAAAAATACATGCAAACGGAGTTGAATCTTGTCCCTGTCCCAAGACAAACACACAACCCCTGGCCAAGGGATGAATCATGTTAGAGGTCTCCAGCCACATACCGCAAAAGAAAACAGCAAGGGGAACTTTGTGAAAGCTCAGCCACCAAGAACCCGGGTCATGGCAAGAACCCATATACAGCTGCCAGAGCAGTAGTTACAGCAGAGTCAGCCAAGCAGTCAGCATGACAGACAGCAAATAGACGGAGGAAATGTGACAGTCATTGTTTCCCAATATGTACCATAAGCAAACGACAACACATTAAGTATATATGTGAGCAGCAGAATTGGAGATTACAAGGAATTGCTGATGTTGCAGTGACACAAATAAATTCTGAAAATATGTGAATTCAGGAACAAAATGACAATGTAATTTTAAAAAAAATAATCATAAAATGGTTCTCTATTGACAATATTTTGTTAAAAAAAAAGAAAAAATTAAAGATACAAACTAATAGACTGGTTACCACAGTACGTCCCTATCAAACAGACCGTCAGAATTCACTCTGCTGAAAAGCTAGCACCATGGCAAAGATCTAAGCAGTCAGGTCACACCTAGGCCAGGGCCCATGTGGCGTGAATGTGGCGTTTTTCAGTCACTGCAAAATGAATCTCATCCATGGAAATGCTGCAATTGTGTTTTCGGAAATCACAGCAAGTCAATTACGCTTACAGAATCGCCGGCAGTTTCCCTATAGGCAGTGGCGTAACTAGGAATGGCGGGGCCCCGTGGCGAACTTTTGACATGGCACCCCCCCCCACCCACCCCCGATACCGAAGACCTCGACCGACCCCCTCCTACGCATTCCTGCTCGTTCTATTATCCCCCATAGTGGCCCTTGCACACAGTATTATCCCCAATAGTGGCCCCTGCACACAGTATTATCCCCAATAGTGGCCCCTGCACACAGTATTATCCCCAATAGTGGCCCTGCACCCAATATTATCCCCCATAGTGGCACCTGCACACAATATTATCCCCCATAGTGGCCCCTGCACACAGTATTATGCCCCATAGTGGCCACTTCACACAGTATTACCCCTCATAGTGGCCCCTGCACACAGTGTTATGCCCCATAGTGGCCACTTCACACAGTATTATCCCCCATAGTGGCCCCTGCACATAGTATTATCCCCCATAGTGGCACCTGCACACAGTATTATCCCCCATAGTGGCCACTTCACACAGTATTATCCCCCATAGTGGCTCCTGCACACAGTATTATCCCCCATAGTGGCCACTTCACACAGTATTATCCCCCATAGTGGCCCCTGCACATAGTATTATCCCCCATAGTGGCCACTTCACACAGTATTATCCCCCATAGTAGCCCATGCACACAGTATTATCCCCAATGGTGTCCCCTGTACACAGTATTATACCCATAGTGGCCCCTGCACACACTATTATGTCCTACTGTGGACACCCATAAACAATTATTATACTCTGGGGTCTTTTCAGTGTTTTTTATGTTTCTTACCTCTCCCGGTCCGCCAATCATTATACTCGGGGGTCTGAAAAGACCCACCCGAGTATAATGATAGCAGCGGTAGCGGCTGTCACCGGGCCCCCAATGTCCCGGGCCCTGTGGCAGCTGCCTCTGCTGCTATGGCAGTAGTTACGCCACTACCTATAGGTATAATAGAAGCAGAAAGTGCTCAGAGGAAGCCTTTCCAACTTGTTTTTTCTCACAGTGCTTTTTCACTGTGGCCCGCTATGTGAAGCCTTAAAGGGATTCTACCACTAAAACACTTTTTTTTCTAGTTACCACGTCGGAACAGCCTTTAAAAAGGCTATTCGTCTCTTACCTGTGGAAGTGCTCTCCGCCGCGCCGTTCGTTCAAAATACCGGTTTGTACCGGTATGCTAATTAGGTCTCTCGCAGCGATGGGGGCGTCCCCATTGCAGCTCGAAAACCAACCGCAGCGCCGCCTCTCTGGTCTTCTGTATCCTCCCCTTGCCTCTTCAGCGTCTGTCGGACGCCTGCGCAGTATGCTCTCTGTTCGGCGAAGATTGCCGAACGTACTGCGTATGCGCGAAAGTGCGGTGCCCGCACTATGGCTGGGACCGTAATTTCGCGCATGCGCAGTACGTTCGGCAATCTTCGTCGAACAGAGCGTACTGCGCAGGCGTCCGACAGTACGCTGAAGAAGCAAGGGGGGGACACCGAAGACCAGAGAGGCGGCGCTGCGGTCGGTTTTCGAGCTGCAATGGGGACGCCCCCATCGCTGCTCCTGCGATGGGGACGCCCCCATCGCTGCGAGAGAACTAATTAGCATACCGGTACAAACCGGTATTTTGAATGAACGGCGCGGCGGAGAGCACTTCCACAGGTAAGAGACGAATAGCCTTTTTAAAGGCTGTTCCGACGTGGTAACTAGAAAAAAAAGTGTTTTAGTGGTAGAATCCCTTTAAACTTAAAGTGGTTGTCCAGGAATTGGAGAAAGCCTTGTGGAGGTGGGAGAGATGTAATATTTATAAATAAATAAAAAATCATAAATCACCTGTCCTTGGTACTCCGTTGTCCATTAGGTCTCATACCTCGCTGTTGGCAGTTTTGCATCACAAAGTCACTTAAGGACAGATTATGTCACTCACATACGTCACCGTTGCCTTACTAGTGGCAGCTGAGGCTACGGATTAGGTCTCATACCATGGCCATCCTCTGCATGTGACCACTGAGAGCAAAGGACAAGACTGTGAACAACGGAACACCATAGACAACTAAGTAGG